>NC_091469.1:85860552-86506623 GCF_036971445.1 Narcine bancroftii
TCTTCCCACCCCCCCTCTCTCCTTCCCACCCCCCCCTCTCTCCTTCCCACCCCCCCTCTCTCCTTCCCACCCCCCCCTCTCTCCTTCCCACCCCCCCCTCTCTCCTTCCCACCCCCCCCTCTCTCCTTCCCACCCCCCCCTCTCTCCTTCCCACCCCCCCCTCTCTCCTTCCCACCCCCCCTCTCTCCTTCCCACCCCCCCCTCTCTCCTTCCCACCCCCCCCTCTCTCCTTCCCACCCCCCCCTCTCTCCTTCCCACCCCCCCCTCTCTCCTTCCCACCCCCCCCTCTCTCCTTCCCACCCCCCCCTCTCTCCTTCCCACCCCCCCCTCTCTCCTTCCCAAGCTCTGACTGATTTCATTGTGGGGCATCAGTGAGGATTTAGGTCTTGTCGCTCCTCCCCTTGTCATAGAGATGGAAATTAACAGGAATGGGTTAACCAGTTATCAGATTAAGTGGTGGTCAATGGATTTGCCTGAGGCTGGGCAAAAGAGAATCTTTTATTGTTTTCCAGCAGAACTAATTCTTGGATCGAAAAATGTTAATTGTTGATGCCTAAATTTATGGTCTGGTAACGTGCATCTGGATTGAGGTAGGAACTTTGTACTTTGTGTCTGCACGAGAGCTTCCTTGTTTGCCTGGAAAATTGTGAACGCCACAACTGCTGGGAAAAAAGCCATTAGAGATGTCGAGTAATGAACTTTTTTTGCCATCCAGGTAGTTCTTGCCTTTCAATGACTTATTAGGCTTCCCTTGAACAATTAAATCTACCTCTACCGATAGCCCTGGCTAGTGCATTCAGACCCTAACAAGAATATTACTGATTCAATTGTGTGGAAAAGCTGGACTAATAGTATGTGATTTCTTGGAGATAAGAAGCTAAGGTTAGGAGTGGGGGAGTGGAGAATATTATCCAGGCTTATCAAATCATATAGATAAGTAGACATTGCCTTTATCACAGGGTAGGGAAATCTAAAATTGCCTGACATAGATTTAAAGGGAAAAATGTAAAAGGGACATGAGGGTTTTTCACAAAGAGGGTGATGGGAATGTGGAATGAGCTGCCAGCAAGTACAACCTGATAAAACAGTGTTTTCTCGTTCTCGGTGCAAAACATGCAGATACACACCATGGTAAAAAATGGGGACAATTGAAAATACATTTAGAGAGTTCAGGGATGGTAAGGGTTTAGAGGGATGAGGGCCAAGAGCAGGCAAATGGAAGTAGCTTCGGTGGCATCAACAGGTTGGGCAAAAGGACCTTTTCCATGAACAGGTGCCTTTCCCTTTTGTATCCACTAATTCTTTACCTTTTCCTCACTGGGAACAGTTTCTCTCTATGATTTCCATCTAGACATTTCATGACTTCAAATACAGGTACTTCTATCAAGTCCTTTTGTAACATCTATTACATGGAGAATAGTGATTATTTTGCAGTCGATTCACAACCCCAGCTAAAATCCCTGTGGACAAATTCTGATGTAGCTTTGGAGCTCATGTTTCCTGTGACACAGGAAGCCAATTGTGGGATTTAGTGCCCGACATGGATGATTGGGACATTTCTTTCCCAACTGCACAAATCAGAACTGGGTACTATGCCCTAGCAATGCCGAGCAGGTGTTTCATAAGGACTTGTTTAGACCAGGATCCTGTAGGCTTTTCTTTAAAAAAACATTTCTCAGTTATTATTTCAATGATACCCCTTTTACAAATTTTTCCTCTTTAAGTTTACAATCCCAGGTGTTGAAAGGTCTCTGATCTTTCAGGTATTGAGCTTTCCCTTCTCCGCTCCAATCTCATTACTGTCCTAATCTCACGTCATAGTTTCCCCCCCAAATTTACTATCCATTGTTCTCAATTTTTTCCGTTTTGTTTGCTCTCTTCCATAATTCTACAAGCTCAATTGCTACCAGCAATTTATATTTTACCCCATTATCTTTTAATTATTTTCATTTTACATTAGTTCTGTTGAATTTAATTTAGTCATACAGCAAGGTTACAGGCCCTTGCAGCCCATGAGCCTGGACTGCCCAAATACTCCCATGTTTCCAATTAGCCAACTAACCACAGATGTCATTTGAATGTGGGAGGAAAGCCCCGGCAGACATTGGGAGAATGTACTAACTCCTTACAGACAGCACCTGATTCGAACCTGGGCCACTAGCACTGTGCTAGCCATGACACTAACCATCCAGTCAAAAGTAGTTCTTAAAACTTCCTGTCCAAGGATAGTTTCTTTCCTGCTGTTAGCACATTCGTTTTTTGAAAAAAAACTTTATTTAATTAAAAAAAAACATAAAGAAAATAACAAAATAAACAAAACCACCCTCCCCTCAACAAACCTCACAAGGGGAGCAATTATAAAAAGAAACATACCAGTTAATTACATACATAGGCTGTGTGATATTTCAAAATTATAATAAAAAAAGACAAGACATTCCAAATAAAGTGACCACATCTGAACAAAAAGGAATAATTATCATGCAAATTATGTTATTTTCTCCATATAAATACAAAATCTCAATTCATTATGCCAGCAGGCTATATATAATTCTACATTATCTTTCCATGTAATCACAATACATTTCCATGCTACCGCCAATGCTAAATGAACAAAAGCTATCTGAAACTTGTCCAACCCCAAACCAGCTAAAGATACAGTATAACCCAGCAAAAAAATTAATGGGTCCAATGGTAATTTAATCTTAATTTTTCCAAAAATACTCTAATTTTTACCCAAAATAGTTGGACCTTATCACAAAGCCAAACTGCATGTACAAATGTTCCAATATGTAGTCCACATCTAAAACATAAATCCAAATTACTAAAACCTTTTCAATTTCTCGGGAGTCAAATACAACTGATCTAAAAAATTATGGTTAACTAAACTATATCTTACATTAAGTAATTTAGTCACACCATCTTGACATAACCTTCCATTCTTCCTGAGATGTATCAAAAGATAGATCTTAATTGGACCGCTCATTGGTGCCAGATGACACCCTTGAACTTTTAACTGTACTCCTCTCTTCCACTCGTTAGACACTGCAGGCTGTGCTGAGTCTCTCCAGCACCTTTGTGCATTAACTACGATCACAGTGTCTGCAGACATTCTTATTTCACTCCTCTTTATGTCCTGTATCTTGTCTTTGTAGTACTCTCATTGACTTACCATAGCACTACACCCTGTACTTTTGTTTTATTATTGTATTAAAAGAGTCTGGAAAAACAACCAACTGAAAAACCTCACAAAGATTAGCGTTTACAGAGCCATTGTCATACCCACACTCCTGTTCGGCTCCGAATCATGGGTCCTCTACCGGCATCACCTACGGCTCCTAGAACGCTTCTACCAGCGTTGTCTCCGCTCCATCCTCAACATTCATTGGAGCGACTTCATCCCTAACGTCGAAGTACTCGAGATGGCAGAGGCCGACAGCATCGAATCCACGCTGCTGAAGATCCAACTGCGCTGGGTAGGTCACGTCTCCAGAATGGAGGACCATCGCCTTCCCCAGATCGTGTTATATGGCGAGTTCTCCACTGGCCACCGTGACAGAGGTGCACCAAAGAAGAGGTACAAGGACTGCCTAAAGAAATCTCTTGATGCCTGCCACATTGACCACCGCCAGTGGGCTGATATCGCCTCAAACCGTGCATCTTGGCGCCTCACAGTTCGGCGGGCAGCAACCTCCTTTGAAGAAGACCGCAGAGCCCACCTCACTGACTAAAGACAAAGGAGGAAAAACCCAACACCCAACCCCAACCCACCAATTTTCCGCTGCAACCGTGTCTGCCTGTCCCGCATCGGACTTGTCAGCCACAAACGAGCCTGCAGCTGACGTGGACATTTACCCCTCCATAAATCTTCGTCCACGAAGCCAAGCCAAAGAAGACCTCTGCACATAAGAGTGGGTTGACTTGCCTGGATAGCATGTGAAGCAAAGATTTTTATTCTGAGTGCATGTGATAATAAACAGTTTTATTAAAATTAATTAAAAATATTTATTGGCACGATCTACAAACTTAATGCACTTTGTTTAAGGTATAACAATTTAACAAACTGTTCTGCTCCTTAACTGTAGCTACCCAGATTTTGTGTTTGAATTGGAGAGAATATTGATTTCTAAACAATTTGTAGTATCCTGCAACAGTTTCTTTGGTCATTACTGCCACTTTATTTCTCTTCTTGCCCTTTCTGAAAGAATTGTAGCTAGAATATTAAGTTCCTATTCTTGTTTTTGCTTGAGCCAAGATTTCACAATAAAATAATAATAAAGAATCTGTGCATGCTGGAAATCTGAAATAAAAATGCTAGCTAGAAACATTGATCGGGCCAGGTGGAATCTGTGGAAAGGGAACCAGTTTAAGGCTGATACTTGCCATCATGTTGACTGCTTTGCAGTAAGTTTCAAGTATTTTGTTGTACGCAAAACTGCTGGAGAAACTCGGCAATTTTTGCAGCATTCCACAGGAAGTAAAGGGTAACCATCATTTTGGGCCTGAGTCCATTGATAAGGAATGTTTATGTATTGCACTTGACCCCATTATCTGCAGACTTTCTTCTTTCAAGTTTTTTTAACTTTTTGTTGCGATAATTAATTGTGTGTTGCAGCTCTTTGACTAGGATTCTTTGCGTTTAGGGACAAAGCAGTCAGAAGAAGCCATTCAACCCCCTGAGTTTGTTCTTCAAGAATAAGAGGAGACCATACAGTTCTTTGAACTTGTTACAATAAAAGCCCTATAATCTGGAATTTGAGCAGTTGGCAGCTGAAAGCAAACCAGCAAAACTGCGGAAAATAAAAAATACGGAAATTTAAAATGGCCTCGCAGTTAGTTCACAAATCATACTAAGCAGTCTCAAACAACCTAAAATTCATTTATCCAGCATCTACCAATCCCATAGATGCCAGATACCAGGACTTGGCCTACTGCTTTGTTAAATGGGGCCAAGAGGAAGTCAAGGTTGGAGGCTGGAAGAATAAATGGCAGAGGAGGCAAAAAGAGAGGGAAATAGGATAATAGGAACACTAAAATAAATCCAAAAGTGATTTAAATTATTACCCACTTTGACATCCACTGTCCTTGCTTTTGTTTAATCTGTTCTACATTTCACAGTAACATACCCTTTGATCTTTCCTCTCCAACCCCTTTTCTTGATTCTGTATTTGTTTTAAAGTTGTCAGATCTCCTATTTTTATGCAAGACCACAGTCCTGAAGTGCTGCCCACCTTGAAGAGAAATTTGTGAGCCTTGTTCACCTGCACCATGACCCCCAGCACCACCAACCTTCACCCTCCACCATCTTGCTTTTTGTGGTTTGTTCCTCTCACAGAAGTAGTCTTTTCGACTAACTATGTGGTTTGTAACATGGGGATAGAAGGAGGTGATTTAGCTGGATCTCTTCATTGGTCTGACCTTGTATCATCAAAAAATAAATGGACAGAATTCCAGGGTATAAGAAGCTGGATTGTCCACATTGTCTGGATATGTGCAACGTCAGTTCATGCAGCAGGTTCTAAAATGCTACAGGTCTGATGGAGTGAAAGTACTTATAGGATTGTTTTTCTATTTTCCCATTTCACTACCATTCCCTCCTATTCCTCTACCCTCAATTTATTATCAGGAACTAAGAGATCATTGACAATCTTAAACAGATCCTTTTTCACTCTGCCAGTACAGGTAGTTGCCATCACTCTACGACCAAATAATCTGCATATGAGACTTCTGCAGCTTAATTTTCAAAATCAAACCTCATTGTTGACAGCAAAAGCAAAGTTCTGGAGGACAGCCCATACACAGCCTTCAAGGCAGACCGTCACCTCTACCACTTCCTCTGGGCCCACTTCGGGGTCACCATTAGGGTCTCTGTCTTGTCGTGTATCTCAGAAATTTTACTGAAACTGATCTTGGTTTTTGTTGTGACTGTGGTTTCAGGGCTAGTGTTCTGTGTGCCCTTTCTATTTTCATTCCTTCCTGCATTTCTGGCATTCCCAGGACTTTTGGGATCCATTCTTTTATAAATTCTTTCATATCTTTGCCGCCTTCATCTTCCTTAAGGCCCACTATCTTTATATTGTTTCGCCAACTATAGTTTTCCATTATATCTATCTTTTGAGCTAACAACTCCTGTGTTTCTTTAACTTTTTTGTCACTTTCTTCCAATTTTTTTAAAGTAGTTCACTTCCATTTCTACCGCCATTACACATTCTTCCACATTTTCTAATCTTTTCCCTAAATCTGTTATGACCTGCTCTATTCTGCTCACTTTTTCTTCTGTACTTTTAATTTTTCTTTTCATTTCACTAAATTCTTGTATCAGCCATTCTTTTAATGTTTTTATTTGTTCTTGAAATTTTTTTTTATCTATGTACTGTCCATTCATTTTACCTTCTATTGCTCTGTGCAGAACTTGGTGTTCTTCTTCTCCTTCTGTGTCTGCTCTTGGGTTTGTGTTTTCTATTTCTCTTGTATGTGTGTCTCTTCTGACTTTCTTGTTGAGCTGCTTGTCTCAGTTTGTTGGGTATTTTTTTTCCATGGTTTCTTGATGTTGGTCCTCTTCTTCTGGGTTGGTTATGTGTTGTGTCTCTAGTTTCCTTTTTTCTTTCTCCCCCCCGCGACCCCCTCCCATTCCATTGCTATTTTTATCTTCCAGCTGGGAGCCCTGCTCTCAGCTGTTCCTGGTGTGGAGTTTCACTCCACAGCTGGTCCCCCCTCCCGTCGGTGTTGTCCTTGTCGTGCTCATCGCACATGCGGACCCATGCTTGGCTCCGTGAGCCATTTTTGCAGTCCTGCTGTTGGTGAGTCGCGACCCTGCCAGATCTCCACTAACCTCTGGGAGCGGGCTCCTCTTTCCATGCTTTTTTGTGCAAGTAAGGCTTTCACCTTTCTCTTCTGGCATCTTTTTTCTTCTTTTCTTCCCGTTGTTTTTGGCTTTTCTTTCTTGGGTGCCATTTTCTCCACACCTTTATTTTTTATTTGTTGTGATTTGTGTTTCTGGGGCTTTGCTTTTTCTTCACTTTTTTCTGGAGAGGGCTGGTATTCCCCTACCAGCCACTGCTCCATCATGTGACTCCTACCTATTTTCATGTTTAAAGCAACTTTTGTTTAAGTAACCATTTGTCTTGGTGAATATCTATTGGGTTTTGGGGTCCTCTGGGCTTGTAACCGTATGAATATACTGTGTAGGCTGGTCCACCCCTGTGCCCTGTGACCCCTTCCCTCAGAATTCTCATGAAGGCTGTTATGCTCAAATCCCTCCCTCAATACCTGCCTTGGAACTGGGCCAGCAACATGCGAGTCATGCTGATGTTTTAATGGTATTAAAGCCTATTAATTACAACTATCAGTCTAATGTGGTTAATCGATAGTGCAGCAATGCTTAAAATATATTGCTGGGGGTAGTGGTGCAGGCTAGTGCAACAAATACATTTAAAAGATCCTTGGAGAGGCACATGAATGAAAGAAAAATAGAGGGTTATAGGTGTGAGCTGGGGAAAAATTAGATTGTTGTGGAGTTGCTTTGCATAGGTCAGCACAATTTTATGGGCTGAAGGGCCTGTACTGTGCTTTATGTTCGAGATAACTGCATGTGGTTGTCAATGAAACAGGGATGTATAAGAGATCAGGATCAGAAGAGGAGAACTTTCCCTTATCATGATACTGAAGAAATAGAAAGAAAGGAAGTTGAAGAAAGGATTTGAAGACAAAAATGAGAATATTGAAAGGGAATCATCAATGCTGGACAACAATTTTTTTCAAAAGGTTTGCATCCTGAGAAATAAATTGGGCATTATGATAAATAACTTCAAGCTGAACACAACAATAATTTCAGGTTTGATGTATCACGTAGGAAGTTGAATAACTTTTATTGAACTTAACATGTTTAATCGCATAATGATGCTGACATACGCTCTAAGGTTGACTGTACATGTTGCACAACCAAGGTGAGGGGCCCAGGCTTTGTCTTGCTCACCAATTATATATCTGGAGAGGAGATCATAGGCTTTTTTAAGAAGTGCAGTCATACTGCATCTTTGAGCCTTAAGTATATGATTGCCACAAATTTAACAGTATGGGCGGGCAGGGTGGGGGGGGAATGGGGAACAGAGAGGGGTAGACAAAGGGACTGAGAGAGGGGGTTTTTTTAGAGGAGGTTACCAGGAAAGTTGACGAAGGAAAGGCAGTGGATGTTGTCTACACAGACTTTGGTAAGGGTTTTGATCAGGTCCCACATGGGAGGTTAGTCAGGAAGGTTCAGACACTAGGTATTTATAGTGAAGTCATGAACTGGGTTTGACAATGGCTGGATGTGAGAAGCCAGAGAGTAGAGCTGGATGATTGCTTCTCAGACTGGAGGCCTGTGACTAGTGGTGCACCTCAGGGATCCGTGCTGGGATCCTTGTTGTTTGTCATCTATATCAATGATATGAAATTGATATGAATGAAAAACTTCTTTATCTATATTTATCTATATTGATATAGATAAATTGGATCAGCAAGTTTGCAGATGATTCTAAGAATGGAGGTGTTGCTGTCAGTGAAGAGGGTTTTCAAAGCTTGCAGAGGGATCTGGACCATCTGGAAAAATGGGATGAAAAATAACAGATAGAATATAATGCAGACAAGTATGAGGTGCTGCATTTTGGAAGGACAACCACGGTGAATGGTAGGGCACTGAGGGATGCTATTGCCTCAAGAACATGTGCATCAACATGCATTCAATCTATATCAATGTTATGCACACCATCTGCAACTATGAGCTGCTTTTATAGCCTGTCTGCATTTATCCTGAATAAGCATGCTCAGGCCCAAGACAACATTTGCTTTGCACCTGAACTGAGTACATGCTCAGGCATACTTGGACTGTCCAAAACAGCTTGCTTTGTGGGCAATATATTAGTAGACTTGAAATATGACAGGAAATTACAAAAATAGATTGTACCTAAAAATAAAAGATACATGATATAAATTTTAAGGTGATTTTTGTGATCAGCAGCCCAAAATCCATAAAATATACCCAAAAGTATTCAGGAAGAAAAGTTTTCTTTGTTCAGTGTAATCTAAGTTTTATTATTTGATTGACAGATGACCATGAGTTCCACTGCTTCTACTCTCCGAATAGCCACTTTCTGCAGGAGTCCCTGGAATTTCCTGCCAAAAATCAGCCTACAATACTTCAGTTCAGCTACTCAGAACTTGACGCCGGAGGGGAATATGCCGTGCAGTAAAACCCTCAAACAGGAGAAGGCGGAAGGAAAAGATCCAACAAAGCCGTTACCAAAATGCGCAGACGTGGTCATAATGGGTGGTGGCAGCATCGGCTGCCAAACACTGTACCATTTGGCGAAAATGGGGATCACCAATGTGGTTCTGCTAGAACGGGACCAGCTGACATCTGGGACTACTTGGCATACAGCTGGTAAGGAGGAGGGCTGGGCTATTGAGGGGAAGTGAGAGGTCTGAGAAGAAGGGGCTCTTTACATTGCCCAAGTAGGAGTGAAAGTCCAACTCGTTTGAGTTGGGGAGAGCAGGGAACTGGAAAAGACTGTGTCCTCTTCAATGGAATTGAACATTGGGCCCAAATAAAGACACCATTGAAATAGCTCTTGGCCAAGATTGGACCATTCAGCCCCTCAAGCCTGTTTCACTATTTGATCAGATCAATCCTGCTTTTATACATAGAACATAGTTTGGCACGGCAACAGGCCCATTGGTCAATATGTCTGGGCTGAACCTGATGCCCAAATTAAATTAAAACTCTGCGGATTGAACATGCTCGATCTCCTTCTATAACTTACATATTCATGTGTGGACCTAGAGGTCTTTTAAGTCCTATTTTGTATTTTCTTTACAATATTTCATGAATGGCAAATTGATGCCGGCTACAAATTGGAGAACCTTGTATTCCATCTCAGCAGTCGCCAACCAGATGGCAATCAATATCGACCTCTAATTCCCATTAACCCCCTCCCCTGGACCCTCTCCCTCATGCTTCTGTCTCATTTCCTCCAGTTCTATCTTCTCCTATCAGAACTGTCTTTCTTCACTCTCTGCCTACTTTCCCATTACTTCTCAGCCTTGTTCTTTTCTACCCTCCCACCACTTTCCCTACCTGTGCCTGTGCTCCTTCCTTTCTTCTCCCCCACCACCCACCCCTTCTCCCATACCTTTTATTTGGGCATCTGCCTGAATTTTGACACTCCTGAAGAAGGGCTGAAGCCCAAAACATTGCCTTTTACTTTGTGACTTTCTCAGCACTTTATATTTTCTTTCCCTGCTTTATTGTCCTTTATATAAAAAAAAAATGATCATTCTCACTTTTCAATTTCATTTCATCTAGTTTCAATGAAATAATTTTGGACAGGATGTGGGGAAGAGAATAAGAGAGGGCCACAATTTCATCTAACCCCTGTGTGGATGAAACTTTTCTGAATCCCTCGGAACAGGCTGGTTGTGATTTCCAGCTTTACTTTGCAACACTCCGCCAGAGGAAACATTTCTCTCTGGCTTCTTTTAAATTAAATATTAATTAAAAAAAAAATTTCAACATACAGCACAGATATAGACCCTTCCAGCCCTTGAGCTTGTGCTGCCCCAAATACCCCAATGAACCTTCAACTCCTCTGCACATTTTTGAACGGTGGGAGGAAACTAGAGTGCCCAGAGGAAACCCACGCAGACGTGGGGGAGAACATGCAAACTCCTTACCAACAGCGATGGATTCAAACATGGGTCAATGGTGCAGTAATAGCATTGCACTGACTGCTATGCTAGCTGTGTCACCATACTTATTTGATCATCTTAATCATAGTTCATCGCGCTGTGGCCTCATAGCTCCAGTGACCTCGATTCATTTGCCGCCTTTGGCATTGTCTTTGTGGAGGTTGCATGTACTCCTTGTGACCACAAAGAGTTTCATTTGGGTGTGCGAGTTTTCTCCCACCTCCTGGCTTTCAAAATGGTAGGTGAATTGGCCTAATGTGCAGAGGATCTTGGGGAGGGGGTTCAGATTGGAATGTGGTGAGAAGAATGGTTCAATGGAAGATTAAAGGTGCTTGGTAATCAGGAAGGAGTTAGTGGGCTGAAGGACCAGTATTAATGCTGTACATCTCAGCGACTTTCTTGAGATGTTCAACTTGTAGATCTTTATAGTCAAGGGAATGTAAACTTAGTTCATGCAACCCGTTCATGTAGGTTAATCTAATGTCATTACAGTGTGTTTATTCTGCCAATGCTCCTACCCCCGGACAGATGCTCTGTATCCTCTGGCTGTGACCTTGCTCAGTTCAATTCCCTTCACTTTCCACAGGGCTCTTGTGGCAGCTTCGACCCAGTGACATTGAGGTTGAGCTCTTAAAACACACTCGAGAGATTGTGAGTAAAGTTTTGGAGCAGGAGACTGGGTTGCACACCGGTTGGATTGAGAATGGCGGACTCTTCATAGCCTCCAACAAGCAACGACTTGATGAATATAAACGCCTCATGTCGGTTAGTTCTGTAGCAGTGTGAAGGCTTCCAGGAAAGTCGATTCAATCTTTGAGATGAATGAATATTGAGATTGATGGGTTCTAGACATTCAACTGTAACATACGTGGATGAGTTAGTTCACAGAAGTGTCAAACTTCAAAATTTTATGTCAAATAATATGACCACAACTGTGGTGGGCTCATTCATTGGCAGATTTGATTTTTTTTTCATTCCTATTTCCATTTCATTTTCCCCTCTCATATTCAGACTCTCTCCAGCCTTCATTTGTGAAAATGCAATCAATTTACTTTAGGATCTTAATTATGATTCTGTTCTCCTGTGTCCTACCCCTTCTGTGATTATTCTTTTAACATCTGTCCACCTTTGATTGCCCGTGTGCAACCTGCTGCTATGGGATATGTTTGCCATTTGCTGAATTTCCCTCTTTTCCTCGCCATTGTCCTTTGTGAAGTCCTTCTCGTAGGTTAGGATATGAGATCCCTCCCCCCACCCCAACTCCCTATGTGTGCCTCTCTCAAACTTGAAAGCTTTCATTGCCAAGTCATTGACCTTTTCCTAATGTTCTTGACCAATTCTCTTCAGTTGATCATCCAAGATGGCACAACTTTTCTTCTCTCTCTTAGCTTTGGCACTTCAGTATTCTTCCTATCTATTGAACCCAATTATGGTTCTCTCACTGTTTCCCAATTCTCTGATTCCAGAGTCAGTTATTTGTCTTGCAGATATAAGCAACAAAGTCCTTGCTGCATCAGGTACATTTTTGGGATGAGGGCATATCTAGGAAGGCTGGCATTTGGTACCAATTCCCCAATTTCTTTCACAAAGATGGTGGTGAGGGAAAATAGGATGATGACAGTGATGGAGGTGCTCCCACAGTGTTCTTGAGTCATATCCCAGCTAACAAAGTGGGAATGCCAAAGCTGAGATCATGTGATCTGGAAGTGAAATTGGAGATGATGAAGAAATGGTTTCTTTGTATTTCCATTTGAAGAAGAATAGAATATAAGAGCAGGGATGTAATGTTGAGACTTTATAAGGCATTTGTGAGACCTCACTTGGAGTATTCCGAACAGTTTTTGGCTCCTCTTTTAAGAAAAGATGTGCTGAGATTAGGAGAGTGTTCAAATGAGGTTCACAAAGATGATTCTGGGAATGAAAGGATTATCATATGAGGAGTGTTTGACAGCTCTTGGCTTGTTCTCTTTGGAATTTTGGAAAATGAGGGGGAGGGGATCTCATTGAAATTTTGAATGTTGAAACGTATGGACAGAGTAGACTTAGAAAGGTAGTTTCCCTTGATGGGAGAGCATAGTACAAGAGGGCACACCTTCACGATTGTAGGGCTTCTGGTTAGAAGAGAAATGCACAGGAATTTCTTTAGCCAGAGGGTGGTAAATCTGTAGAATTAGTTGTCATAGGCAGTTGTGGAGGCCAGGCAGAGATTGATAAGTTCTTGATTAGCCAGGGTATTGAATGTTATGAGGAGACGGCCATGCAGAATGGGAAAATGGATCTGCTCATGATTAAATGGCGGGGCAGACTCAATAGCCTATTTCTGCTCCTATGTCTTATGGTATTATGGAGTCAGCCTTTGCTCACCGCGTTACGCCCTCAAATCCAAGCCAACTCATTGAGCCAATCACACTTCCTTGTTTTGAAACAGAAAGAGATCATTCAGCCATTTGTGTCCTTGCTGGCTCCCAGAGAACTAATCCTTTATCCCACTCTCCTTTTTATTTCCCCATATGACCCGTCTTATTTTCCCTCACCTGCCCTTATTGATTATTTTGCTATTTACCTTCCCCACGAGCTAACCTGCTTGAGCCATCTAACCCTCTGGGTAGCCCTTGAGAATATAAGAGGAAGCTAGAGTAAACTCAAGCACGGGCAGCTCCCATGGTCAGAATTACGCTAAGGTCTATGCAGACAAGAGCCCTAATTGCTATTCCACCATGTTATCTGGTCTGGGCTCTCACCCCTCACTGTAGACTGGCATCCCCACTGTAGTACTGAGGGAGTACTGCAATATCAAAGATTCCACCTGTCAGATGAAATATTTAAGCAAGGACACACATTCCCTCTTAGCTGGATGTAAAAGATCACAATTTTAAAGAGAGCTGGAAGGAAGGGGTCTTGCAGGAGACAAATTGGCAGTTGCATTTCCTACATTCCAAGAATGGAAAGTGCTGTTACTGGTTTAATAATGTAAGCAATGAGTTTGTTGGTTTGAGATTTTGAATACCTGTTTGCTTCGAAATTTGGAAGGAAAGTTGGAATAGATGAAACCAGTGGGTTGCTGTAGAAAGTCAACTGGTTCACAATGCACTTAAGTATTTGGGAAAAGAGACAAAAGACACCCAGACAGTCATTCAACTCCACATGAATATTTGAAACTATCCAATGAATCCTCACAACCCCTTTCCTGGTTTGATTCCGTCCCAAGTGTATCCCATGTACAGTACATTGAAAGTTGCTTTTTTTAAATAAATCAGTGTACTGCTTTTTTTTTTCAAAAGGTTTGAATTATTGTATGCAGCAACAACAACAAAAATTAGACGTGGCCTCACATAGCAAGTGAAAGCTGAAAATAATAATTAATCAATTTTCATATTTGCAGGAATGCTGGCATCGGTCAGTGTTTAAATCAATCATTAAACTCTGACACAAGCAGCAAGGTCAGTACAACCAAATGAGCAAAAACAACATTCCCAGACCCTGAGTTTGATGTCGCTCGTGATGTGACTGAACGGGGCTTGAGGCTAGGGCTTGAGGAAAACGTGAGGTTCAAGGGCTCTAATCATGGAAAGGGCTTAGTTGCTTTTTCACTTGTAAGGGGGAAGAGATGTGCAAACAGGAATTGACTGTTTAAATGTCTAAATCCTTCCCTCTTTTCATTTGATTTGCATTGGGTTCTTATTTTTTGGGAAACTCAAGGACACCTCCCAGAAAACCAGCGTAGTTCCTGTTGTGAACAGTTTTTCCAGAGCATGTTTATAGTTTGTGATATTTTATGAATGTTGCTAGAAAGACTGAATTTTCCACCTCCTAGAAACTACTGCATATGTTCCAGTCGATGAAATGATCAGAGACCTTGAGTATTGTTTAAGACTTCATTTCACGTGATATATCATGGAGGGTAGCGACCAGTCTCTACTGCTGCTCGATTTTCAAATCTAAGTACAGAGAAACAGCAGGTTACAACAAAAAAAAACCCTTTGAAAACTATTACACCTGTCAGATGAAAACTATTACAAATTTTGTCTTTTAAAATCTTAGTTTTGTCTAATTTGAAGAAGAATGTGTCAATAACCAATGTTAGCGTCCTTGACAATGGTTAAGGCTACAACTTAGCTTCTAAATAATATCTTGCTGAACAGATGCTGTATTAAAACAGGTTGTCTGCCAATTATATTAGTTAGTGTCAATCCTTTCTTTATAAAATTTATTCCACAGTTCCTTATTTCCCTACAGTGCTTAGTCACAAATTAGGTGAAGCATGTAGCAAAGTTGCAGTCGTTAAGCCCCAGCCAACAATGCCCGCTCTTGCAATGTCTCTATTCTCTCTTTAAATCACCAATTGCAATGTTTCAAGATTTAAAAATTTCTTCATTGTCATGTAACAGTTCAGAACATGTAATATTACACGAATTTGCCTTCCATCCATGAGTTGCCGTTAGTGCTTTTTTTTCTCAAAGGCAGGTGTTCTCTAGTGCAGAGCACTAGTCCGCTGCCCTCCCTTGTGGCTGTTGCTGAACCCAGGTGCCTGGCATCCTGGCCAGGGTCGGTGAGAGTGGAACCCTTACCCAGTGAGAGTTAGCATGTGTAGAACTTGTACTCAGAGGGTCAGTGTGTGTGGAACCTTCACCCCAGTGAGGTTCAGTGTGTGTGGAACCTGTACCCCAGTGAGATTCAGTGTGTGTGGAACCTGTACCCCAGTGAGGTTCAGTGTGTGTGTGGAACCTGTACCCCAGTGAGGTTCAGTGTGTGTGGAACCTGTACCCCAGTGAGGTTCAGTGTGTGTGGAACCTGTACCCCAGTGAGGGTCAGTGTGTGTGTGGAGCCTGTACCCCAGTGAGGGTCAGTTTATGTGGAGCCTGTACCCCAGTGAGTGTCAGTGTGCGTGGAACCTGTACCGCATTGAGGGTCATTGTGTGTGGAACCTGTACTCCAGTGAGGGTCAATGTGCCCCGTACCCCAATGAGGGTCTGTGTGTGTGGAACTAGTACCCCAGTGAGGGTCAGTCTGTGTAGAACCCATACTCAGTGAGGGTCAGTATGTGCAAAACCCATCCCCTTTGGAAAGCCCCTATCCCAAAAAGAAATTCAATACCTGTGGCAGGTGAAGTACTAGTCCTTGTGAATCCACATCTCAATGAACCCAACAGGTTAAATATTTTTCTTTTCCCAAATTTTTTTTTAAATCCTACTTTAGTTGGGGAAAGTCTATGGAATTGACTCGCATGTGCTGTCTCCTTCGGAGACGAAAGACCTTTATCCATTGATGAAGGTGAGCGATCTGTACGGCACTCTGTACGTCCCCACCGATGGCACCATGGACCCTGCTGGAACCTGCAGCACCTTGGTACGGGCTGCAACCACTCATGGGGCAACAGTAAGTTACTAACTTCTTCCTGTGACTGATCATTTTGGTTTGATTCTATCATCAGTTGGTTGTGTGTGATGCTTGGATATGCACCCTTGTAGATGGACCAGTTTCCATTTTATAGCTGTGGAAAATTTGACTTTAGATGTTTAGAAATACTGAATCCTCTGTTGAATGAGTGGAGTCATCTCTTGCCCCCAATCTGTTATTACTTTTGCCCAAGGCACCAACATTCCAATGTAATGTCTGATTGAATTGGTTGAAGTATCCATTAATATGAAGGGATATAGGTCTGCATGGCAACAGCTGTGACTTGTATTCTAAACTATATGAACTAAGGGTTGAGTGAACTATTTGAGAGTAAATCAAGGAGACAACTCCCATCTGTGCTTCTGTCCCGTACTGAATGCAAATCATTCTCCATGTTCTTTAGTGCTTTTTCTGAGAATATATCTTGAAATCTCTTGAACTCATTCAGTGCTACTTCACGTCCTAAATCTCCTGCGCAGGTAAACATTAATTTTTCTTGCCATGGCCCTTAGAATCTCAATAGTTAACCTCATTGCAATCCTTCTGCACTTGTGCAGCCCCTGGGGTCATTTATCAGAGCGCGAGGACACGAAGCAAGAGCAGGACTGAGTTTCAGCTCCAGTGCGCTTGTCTCAGAAGATATTCACTAAGCTGTCTCATTGAACAGCTTGTTAAAATTACTCGGGTATTAAGTGGACAAGGAAGAGTGACGGTTTCTGTGGAAAGTTGGTTAAGGCTTTTCAAGTAAGTGTTCAGTGGCTGTAGAAAGAATCAAAGTCTGTCTCTATTATCCAATCTGCGCTTGGAGTTGGTGGAATTTTGGGAAAGAGGAAGACAGATTGAGGTACTTCAGGATGAAACAAAATGATTGAATTCGGCATGATTACATCAGCCGAACAATTTCCAGTAATGGAGGAATAAAGACAAAGCGTTTGAGGGGTGAATTTTGGTGAATAAAATTATTGAGGGGCATCGGGCAAAAAGCAGTTAATTGAATTGAAGGGTCTCTTTCTGTGCCATAGTTATTTTGGGTTCTGGGTGGTGTTGGGTCCAGCTTCTGGTTGTGTGAAGGGTATTGGGTTATCATAGAGTCACAAGCAGGAAGAGGCACTCAGCTGTCAATCAAGCTCCCATTTTCACACTAATTCTACTCTCTCACAATTTTATTCTTTCTATATTCCCACCAACCCTGTCCAGGGAGCCTTCTGGGTCTCACCATTTAATTTAATTTAGACATACAACACAGTAACAGGCCTTTTCAGCACACAGGTCTGTGCCTCCCAATTTACACCCAATTAACCGACATCCCCGATACATTTTGCATAGTGGGAGGAAACTGGAGCCCCTCCCAGGGAAAACTCACGCAGACACGGTGAGAAGGTACCAACTCCTTGCAGGCAGCGCAGGATTCGAACCTCGATCCTAACTGCTGGTGCTGTAGAGGCAACGTGCTCACCACTACACGCACTGCCATTGACTGGGGTCAGCTGGTGAGAGCCTTGTGTCAAGGGTCAAGGTGAAGATCTTGGGTCTGGTGGATCTTGAAGTCTTATCGAGCCATGCCAGGGTCTGGAGGGAGTCTCATTCTTGAGTCAGCAATCGGGGATTGTGTCTTGCTTCCTAATAGAAAGAGCACAGTCTGTCTGGGTTGGTAGCAGAACGTCAACACTGAGCACTGGCACACTTCAGGGTTGTGTACTCAGCCTGCTCCTGTTTAAGCTATTGACCCACGATTGCATTGCTAAATCCAGCTCCAGCCATGCCATCAAATATGTAGACGATACAACAGAGAAGGGGTGGAAAATCTCGTGTTATGGTGTGAGAATTATAACCTGAATCTCAACATGCACAAGACAAAGGAGATGATTGTGGACTTCAGGAGGACTAGGGATTCCACTACACATCAATAACTATAGTGGAGAGAGCAGAGAAGCACCAAGTTCCTTGGTGTCCATTTAAGTAGTGACCTCTCCTGGGCTCACATCTCCTCACCTGTCAGGAAGGCACAACACCAAATGCATTTCTTGAGAAGACTGAGGTGGGCAAGGCTACTGACTACCATCCTGTCAACTTTCTGTAGGAGCTCTATCGAGAGCGTCCTGGCTGGCAACATCATAAATCAATCCACAGGACCATAATAGTGGCAAAGGGAATCACTTGGGTCTCCCTTCCCTCCCCATCCCCAACATTGATATGATCTTCTGAGATCATTGTCTGAAGAAGGCTCACAAAATCATTGAGGATCCATTCCACCAGCATCTTCCAGCTACTTCTGTCGAGAAAGAGATACAGGAAGATCAGAGCCAGCACCATCAGGTTGAGGAACAGTTTCTTCCCATGGGCAGTGAGAAGGCTGAACGACCATACTGTACAATCCCTCTGAGACTTTACTATATATTTAATAACATTTATTTATTATACAGTATATGTACAGCATATAAAGTGCTTGTAAATATGTATGCTACGTCTATATATGTGTTCACATGCTTTTACCCTGAGGACTGAGGAACATTGTTTAGTTCAGTTGTACTTGTATAATTGTATGATAATAATAAACTTGAACTTGTGTTTGGCTGGGGATGTACCGTGTCATGGAGAGATCTTGTATCAGACTGCATCTTGGATCCTGTGCTATTGTTAGGGGGTTATCGAGTCATATTTCAGTGGTTGAGGATCTTCTGTTCTGGGTTTGGATCATCCAATCGCATCAAAGATTTGAGCTAAGGAACCTTGCACCAAGGCCCTTGGTTCAGGAATAAGGTTTGCATTCTGACCACTTTACGTTTTCTCTTTCTTAAGGTGATTGAGAACTGTCCAGTGACAGGGATCCAAGTGAAGGTGGATGATTTTGGAATTAGGCGGGTCACTGGTGTGGAGACAGACTATGGAACAATCCAGACAACTTGTGCCATTAACTGTGCAGGTGAGACATAGTCAGGGAAACGATGGGTTCACTCAACCTGGAGTACAGTTTCTGCCAGCCACTGATGCATGGTGGATTCATGTGGGAGGCACTCCCTAATATCTCAACGTATCTGATCTCCTGGGTGCCCTAAAAGTATTTTGCTGTGGACAAAGTACTTCTGAATTCTGATCATTGTGGGGCGCTTCTGCACAGTGGCTTACACTATCACTGAGAGTAGGAGTAATCTCTGTGAGAATATACAGTTCCTCGTGGGACAGGCTGTTGAAAAACTGACAACCCAGAATTAAGGGCATGATCTAAGTTGGGGTGAAATTTCATTGGAGGATAAGAATCTTTGGAAATCTTTGTCCTTGGGATTTTGGAAACCGATCATACTTGAGACTTGGAATAATAGGTTTATGGCTACGAAGAGAATCGGGGATGCAGCGTGGAGGCGATGTGAAACTTTCATTGTGGTACTGCCACTAGGTGAGGACCATCCCCTCCCCAATCCCTCTCCCTACCTCCCCAGTTCACTCCTTGAACAAATCCCTCTCCCCACCTCCCCAGTTCACTCCCTAAACAATAAACCTCCTCTCAACAACACCCATGCAGGTGAGCTGAAAGCGTATTCAGTGCTACTCCTTTTGGCTTGCATCTTAACCGTGGTCTGGTCCACATCTCTGCCTATGTGGCACCAAAACTGCCTTCATTGATAAAATGGGTCCATTGGAATGGGTATTCTGTTTTGATGTATGAAACTTCAGAAAATTCTGGGCAAGCAACAACACTGAGATTATCCATGATGTTAAACACAAGGTAAAAAGGGGTTGTAAGGAGGTGGGAACAGGGTGGGTGAATATGATCTACAATTCAAATGTGATATTTTGTATCATAAGGACATAAGAAATAGGAACAGGAGTAGACATTTGGCCTGTTGAGCCTGCTCCGTCAATCAGCGAGATCATGACTGATCTGATGATAGGCTCATCACCACCTACCTGCCTTTTTCCCATATCGCTTAATGCCCCTACTATGTAAAAATCCATCCAACATTGTCTTAAATATATTTACTGAGGTCACCTCCACTGCTTCAATGGGCAGTAAATTCCTTAGATTCACCACCCTCCTTATTTCCGTCCTAAACTACTCCCCTGAATCCTCAGCCTGTCCCCTAGTTCTCGTCTCCCCCATCAATAGATCATTTTATCTATGCCTTTCATAATTTTATACGTTTCTATAAGATCCCCACTCTTTTATATTCCAGCAAGTACAATCCCAGATGCCTCAATCTCTCCTAGGCTAACCGCCTCTGGTATCAATCTAATGAACCTCCTCTGGACTGCCTCCAAAGCCAGTACATCCTTCCTCAAGTAAGAAGATCAGTAATGCCTTCAGTATTCCAGATGTGGCCTCACCAGTACCTCATCAGTATAACCTCCCTGCTCCTAAATTCAATATCTCTAGGAATGAAGGCCAACATTCCATTTGCCTTCTTAATAGCCTGCTGCACCTGCAAACCAAACTTTTGTGATTAACACAAGCACTTTCAAGTCCTTCTGCATTGGAGAATTTAAATTATAATCTGATCTTCCATTTTTCCTTCCAAAGTGAATAGCATCACATTTCCCAATATTGTACTCCATCTGCCAGACCTTTGCCCTCCCACTTTTTCAATATCTCTTTGCAATATGGATACATTTTGGTTATGATCTGCTTTTGTATTTCGGAATGACCTTGTAACATTTCTGCCTCCATATCTCCTCGATGCTTCTTTTGATTGCGCTCTCAGGCTAGGTTGAATTATTGAACAGCAGCAGAGCCATGATGCCAGCAGTGGGTAGGGCTGACGAGGTAAAAGACAATCTGCTGGAGGAACTCAGTGGGTCGAGCAGTATCATTGGGAGATCAGGAATGATCAGTGTTTCAGGCTGGAGCCCATCGAGGTAGGAAGGGTTGGACACTGGGAGATTAGTGAAGGACAGTTGCAAGCTGGGCAATGCTAACGTTCTGTGTTTGGGAACAGGTGTGTGGGCTCGGAAGCTCGGAGCTATGGCGGGGGTTAACGTCCCACTTATTGGCATGCGCCACGCATATGTAGTCACAGAGCGGATCGAAGGAATCCAGGTATGTGCCAGAATCTGGGTGCTCACTTCCATTGGTTCTTTTGTTGACACTTGTGAATGTGGCAAGGTAGTCTGAAAATGCTTTATGTGCCACAGTCTGACTAATTCCTTTAGAGGAGCAACAAGTTTCACCTTCTGCTCTGCTCCAAGGTGTCTGGGCTCTATTGGTATCAGACCATTCATTGCTTGGCCAATCTTAAATCAGCGGTGGGCTATTGATTGACAGAGGCTATTAGATTCTACTCTTGGACACATATGAGACTGCAGACAGTAGTATCTAGAGAAACCAACAACTTCAGGAGTGACACACAATCAGCCTCAGTGGGAGAAAAGGAATGGTCATCATCTCAGGCCGGAGCCCTTCATCTGGATCTCTTCATCTGACTGGTCTGGGTGGAGGGTTCTGGCCTGAGATATTGAATCTCTCTCTTTCAATGATGCTGCTCGACCCATTGGATGCCTTCAGAAATTGCTCGTTGCTCTAATCTTGATCCTACCCTTTTTTGAATATTTTGTTTTCCAAGACTCATTCGTGCAAACAACCAATGCAAAACATTTTCTTGCTACGCAATATATTTCAAAGAGTCCAGTAATTTTTTTTCCTCCCCCTCCCCCTATTTCCTTTCTCTCCTCCCCCTTCCCTCAACTTGTATAAACACACCACAACATAAGTAAAATAGCCTAGTACTGTTGGGATGCACGACCTTCCTCAAAGTTTAAGAACCCCGGGTGTTAAATAAACAATAAAGGGTAAAGGATAAATAATAAAAATTAAAGCTAAAAGTTAAATCACACGTTATCTGTGCCACAACCCCAATTCACCCTCTCCTTTATTTACCAGGTTGCTCGGGGGGGTGGGGGGGGGGGAGTAGATAATCTTGATCCTACCCTTGTGCGATATCATGTTTCTTCCAGCTGGATGGGAGTTGGAGCATTGTGGTTATTCACAGCTATTCTCATGGAATGGAGACGTGTTCTTTTTCCTTCACAGTGAACAGTTGAGTTACTAATTACCCCACTTCACTGTGTCTGCTGAGGCCCAATTACAGCAGTCCAGACTGTGAGTTCCCAGTGAGATCGAGTGGGGTTGTTCACATTAATCTCCATATAAGCATCCTGGAAGCTGCTGAAAGAAGGGGTTGGAGGATTTATTTGTACCAGTCCTGTCAGTACTGTGGAAGGAGCTTTATTCTGTGTGGAAATAACATACATTCCAAGTCCACTTTGTACGTCTTGTTCCTTCTCCCAGAACATGCCAAATGTTCGGGATCACGATGCCTCGGTGTATCTCCGTCTCCAAGGTGATGCCCTGTCTGTCGGAGGATATGAACCAAATCCAAACTTCTGGGAAGAGGTAAGGTGAATTTCAACCTGGACCACCGGGAAGTGGACCACTTTTGGAGAAATAATAAGGAGGGCCAAACTCATCAAGGGTGGGAATGAAGAGGGAGAATGATACAATGGGGGAGGAGAGCAATTCATGTGGAATAGAAGCCACAACTACACATAGCAACACTGGATAATAATAAAATACACATTAAATGCTGGATGAACTCAACCGATCTCGCAGCATCCATAGGAGGTAAAGATACATTACCAATATTTTGGGCTTGAGCCCTTCCTCAAGGTATAAGCAAAAAGCAGGAAGTCATCAGAATCGAGACTGGGAGAAAGAAGGCAGAAGAATGGGAGGGGGAGAAGTCCAGACCAACAAACAAAAGGTGCTAATTGGATATGATAAGAGGATTAATTTTGGCTCTGTGAAAGGGGGGGAAGGGAAGAGAGAAAGAGACAGAACTAGAGGAAAGGAGACAAAGGTGGGCGGGGTGGGGGGAGATGGTGGGTGGTTTTAATGGAAACCGGAAAAGTTGATGTTAATGAAATCCGATTGAATATTGCCCAATGGAAGATGAGGTGTCTACTCATCTCTATGCTGATGCCTGCCTTCATTTTGCTTGCGCCTTGAGGAAGGGCTCAGGCCCGAAACGTCAGTAATATATCTTTACTTCCTATGAGCGCTGCAAAGCCAGATGAGTTCCTTCAGCATTTACTGTGCATTTTCACTACAATCACAGCATCTGCAGATGTCAGTGTTTCACGTGGGATAATAAGGCTATACAAATGCAACAAAGAATACTAGGTGTATTCCCATTCACCAATACTGCCCCTTCTCTAGTGGGTACCTCAATATATTGCTGCAAAAAACTTTCCTGCACACATTTTACAAATTCTAATCCATCCAGCCCCTTCATAGAATGTGTTTCCCAATCTATATTAGGAAAATTAAAATCCCCCACTAACACAGGTGTGTTAATCCCCCTGTGCTTATTACAAATCTCTGCTATTTCCTTACACATTTGCTCCTCTATTTCTCGCTCCCCACTAGGTGGTCTATAATACACCCCTATAATTGTAACTTCTCCTTTACCATTTTTAAATTCCACCCATACCACCTCCCTCTCTCATCAGCACCGCTGTAATATTTTCCATGACAAGCAATTCCACACCACCCCCCTTACCCTTCCAATTCCCACACCTAAAGCAGCAAAATCCCAGAATATTTAGCTGCCAGTCACAACCCTCCTGCAACCATGTCTCATTAATCGCAACCACTTTATACTGCCGTGTCTATCCATACCTTCAGCTCATCCACCTTCTTTACAATACACCTATCATTAAAATGAATGCATTTCAGAGATTTCCCACAGCTTTCCTTCTGTCCCCCTCTTTAGAGTCAACTCTGTAATTTATTACCATCATCCCCCCCCACCCCCTCCATCACTGCACCGATCATTTTCTTTCTTTTTCTTTTTTTTGAAGACTTTATTTAAAATTTTATAACATGAATACAATAGAGAATTACATTTAAAGAAAAATAAAAAAAAATTAAAATGGTATGATTACAATATTACATCAGAAAACTACACAAAATAACCCCCCCCGTTAATTGTAACACAATATTAGTAATCTAACTTAAAATTAGTCCAACCCTCCCCCCCAAAATAAAGAGTGAAGAGTTAATAAAATTAACAATAATTTTTAGAATTAACAATATAGCACCGATCATTTTCATCCAAACTTTGTCTACAAGCCTTCTTGATTTGTGCACAAACCTTCTCTTTGCTTTGTTGGCCTTCTGTCTCCTTTTGATCCCTTGGGATCAAGGATGACTTGTTTCTATTGCCATCCAGTGAGTTCTGAGGTGTCTGATGAGACCCAGGTGGGACCTGCAGGCTTTGCTTCAAGTTGGACAGGGGTTGTCCAAGGGCTAGCGGATTGTGGTGCACTTCTTCTGTCATTTACCTGGACCTCTGTGTCCTCTTCAAACCGACCTCATCCTCCTTGACATTGAACAATCACGAGCCAGAGATTCCTTGGTGTTCTGAATCATGAGATAGCAGAAATAGGCGCATTGGCCCATAGAGTCTGCTCCACCATTCTAATCATGAACTGATCCATCCTCCCACCCAGCTTTTCCCCATAATGCCCTGACTAACCAAAAATATGTCAATCACTGCTTTAAATACATCTGACCTAGCTTCCACAGCCCCCGGTGGCAACAAATTCCACAGACTCTCGATCACCTGACTAAAGAAAATTTTCCACATTACTGTTTTAAATTGATGCCCTTTTATTATGAAGTTGTGCACTCTTGTCCTTGACTCCCCTCCCATGGGAAACATCCTTGCAGCATCTACTCTGTCCAGGCTTTTCAGCATTCAAAATGTCTATAAGGTTGTTTCCCCCCACCACCCCCCATCCCTATGTTTCCATTGCCCACATTGTACCCTTTGCTCATGATGTAGTTTGGATATGTGCATCTGTTTTGGCAGTCTGGAGTCAGCATCTTGAATAGGACTTTGGTTTGAATGCACTGGAGCTTTTGTGGGAATGATATCAGAATGAAGAGAATATCTCATGATTAGGCTCTGAACTGTTTTCCTGTGAAAAAGGGAAGACTTGGGAGGATCTGAATTTGGGAATTAAAGGCAAAAATCTAAAATTATTATTAATAAGTGCAAGATCTTCTTTATCCAGATAGTGGTGAGAATGTAGACCTTACTACTCATTGATGCAAGTGGTTGAGGACGTTGGATGTATTCACGTGGGAGAAAGAAATGGAAGGATCAAGAATATTGATGTTGTCAAATGACCAATTTCAGGAGGAGGTGCTAATGGAGCATAAACAATAGTAGGGACTGTTTTCTACCAAATAGCATGTTTTGGAGCTGTAAAGTATCATATCTCATTGGTGGCTCAAATTTGGGGTGGTAAGAAAGTGTACATGGAGTGCAGGAGATGATCAAATGGGGGTAAGGGAGTTGTGTTGCAAGAGAATCATGTAAATAAGGTGTCAGGAGAGATTAAATGAGCGGAACACCCTTGGTATTTTGGACCCATTGAGTTCTCCCCACTTCTTGATGCAGGTCTTGGATACGTTTGCGTTCAGTCTCTTTGACCTGGATTGGGATATCTTCACTCAACTGATTGAGGGAGCCATCAATCGTATTCCTGTACTGGAGACAACTGGGGTGAAATCAACAGTGTGTGGACCAGGTATGGAGCAGATCTTGAATCGCCTTAGGCAGGACCTGGCAGGATGACAGCTTGTCTTTCGTGTTTTACCCTTTGTCACCTCTCGACTTTTGTGTCATTGATAATTCTTGCTGAGCTTAGTTTCTTTTAATTTATGGCACACATGTCAAACTCTGGCCCGCTGCCAAATTTGGCCCGCGATATAATTATATTTGGCCCGCAAGATCATATTAAATATATATTAGAGTTGGCCCGCTGGCCGCCGCGCCAGTATAGCGCATGCACACTGAAGGTGAAAATGAAGACGCCGGAGGTGTGGAGGGATCTCAGTCCCGAATCCCGGGGATTGGAGCGCCGCACTCAGCCCGCCCGACTCCCGGACACACAGACGCGGCTGGAGTTGGGGACCATCCTCGCTGGGTCTGCGCTTCAGCGGCGACGCCGGACCGAATGTCACGTTGGCGATGCCTTCCCCCTCACTCCGTGCACGGCGGACCCTGCCTCCCGCTCCTTTTGTTGGAGACGAGCCCGGCGCCGTGATATCGCAGTTTAATCCCTCTCCAACCATGGGAGGGGGGTGGGAGCAACGCGCTCTTCTCAGCCAATTCCTCCACCGCCCCGGACGCTGGTGTTTCAACGGGGGGTTCGGGTGCCTTCATCAGGCGACCAACCTGTTGGTCCAAGACAAGGGGAGAGCATACAAACTCCACACAGACAGCACCTGAACTCGGGTGAACGTGGAGCTGCGACCCCACATTCCACATCAGGACTGTGTGTAAGATTGGGAGCAGTGAGACCAAAGATAATTTTGTTCCTGTGATTTAAGCCTTTTTTGGGGTGGGGGGGGGTCCTTCTCTGACCACTTGCCTAACAATTAACCTAATCAGATGTGGAGTTACCACAATACAACAGTTCTCAACCTTTTTCTTTCCACTCACGTCCCTGTGCCATTGGTGCTCTGTGATTAGTAAGGGATTGCTTAAGGTGGTCTGTGGGTGGGAAGAAAAAGTTTGAAGACCACTGCTTTAATCATCCCTCATTGACTCGTCATGTGCACGGTTTCAGACGCTAAAGGAAATGGGCCAATGACAATGAAAGAGTTTATCCAAAACTATTATTAAACATTTATTTTAATAAGAAAAAGTTTAACATTACATATGTTGAAAGAAGAGAAAACATGCAGATGTTGTTGAAAATTTTCAATAAACATTTAGTTTGGCCCTCGACTTAGTCCAAGTTTTTAATTTTGGCCCTCCGTGAATTTGAGTTTGACACCCCTGA
This sequence comes from Narcine bancroftii, assembly GCF_036971445.1. Lineage (NCBI taxonomy): Eukaryota > Metazoa > Chordata > Chondrichthyes > Torpediniformes > Narcinidae > Narcine > Narcine bancroftii. The sequence goes on from NC_091469.1 coordinate 85,887,520, forward strand.
TTTATGGCATTGATGTTGATGCAGATCCCACCGAGACTTCAGCCAGTGGCCCATAGCATCGGTTCTTGGCTGGTTCCAGTCTGTGGATATGTTGAGGTGTTAGAGAAATCAAGTAATTTCATGTCCTCATTAACGACTCTGTGGCCACTTGCAAATCCATCTTTATTCCTTGACAGAAGGATAAATGGATTTGTTTGCAGGGTAGTTAAAGAAGAAAAACTGCAGATATAGTAGTCAAAAGTGCTGGAGAAACTCGGAAGGTCACGTTTCCCTCAACGAAGAAAAGGTAACCAACGTTTCGGTCCTGAGTCTAAGTGTATACCTTATAAAAGTCCCAGGCCTGAAACATTGGTTACCTTTTACTTTCTATGGATGTTGCATGACCTGCTGAGGTTCTCCAGCAATTTTATGGGTTTTTACAGGGTACAGGTGTCTAAGCTTTTAACTGGGATTCCAAAAACTGCCAACCTCCAAAATCAGCACTTATTTTGGTAGATGACATCTGCTCATCAAAAATGGAGTTTGGCACCAAACATGACCCGACGTGACCCTTGCTCAACTCCCGTGTATCCTGTTGTGTTCCGTATCGTTAATTAGTGGTATTATTATTTTATAAGTACCCTACCCGTTAGCATAAACCTTGTTCAACTCGCGTCGGAATATCCCATGTCATTCCGCACCTCTGAATTGACATATAATGACGGCCATCCAGCATCATGGCGCTTTCAGTTGGCCCAGCGGCATTGGATCAATCCTCGCTACCCATAATCCCCCACGCAACTGAAACCGCTGTACCAGTGCCAGCGCAGGGGAATGGAGAAGGGGTCATTCCCCTGGCACTGGTACAGTGGTTGGGGGGGCGGGGGGGGAAGACATGACAGCGCCACTTTGTCAGGTGAGGGAGGGGGGTGCAGAGACGGCAGCGTGACTCGGGTGGGTGGGCTTAAAGGGTCCAAAATCAAAATTATTCTGAAGTGCGGAAGATGGCAAACAGCAGCAGTTTTGGAGCATTGAAATAATTTCTCCTGCTCTGCAGTTAATGGTCATTAGATGGAGCTGTTTCATGCTACTGGGTTTGAGGTAACACACAAAGGTTTGCAGATGCCGTGGTTGAAGTAAAAACATAAAATGCTGGAGAAACTCAGCAGGTCAAACACAGTGTCCTTTATGTAGCAAAGATATAGATACATCACCAAAGTTTTGGGGTTGAACCCTTCATCAAGCTATTTAGAGCTTGAGAGCAGCAAAGGCACAGATGGGGAGCAGTGAGAGAGAATCCCAGAACTCTCTTTGGAGAACAAAGGAGAACTTCTTCATGGTAGGCATCCCTCGAAGGGATTTCAGAGTTTTGCAGTGGTCAAAAGTAATACACAAGAGTCTGTAAACACTGTTGTTGAAGTTAAAAACACAAAAAGCTGGAGAAACTCAGCAGGTCAGACAGTGTCCTTTACTTAGAAAAGATGCATAACTGATGTTTCAGGATTGAGCCCTTCATCAAGGTACCTGGAAGTTAGATATTCTTAAGTTCTCTGCCCCATCCCTGATTCTCACTGCCATCCATCTGTGTTGATGGATCTTGCAGCGAGAGAGCAGGGACTTGATGGTGCAATGTACCTGCAGATGCCGCTGTAGTTCTTCTCTTCCACACGCAACCTGATGGTGATGGCTTATTGTTTGTACAGAGTCCTTTACCGCCGACCACAAGCCCCTGATGGGTGAGGCTCCAGAGCTCCGAGGCTTCTACTTGGGATGTGGATTCAACAGTGCCGGTGAGAGCATTGGACGGTGCAGGTGCCTCTTCTTGGTGAGACGCAGCCATCGCTCTGGTGTTGGCCGTCAGGCAGAACCTCTGGCTTCCTGCAGTTCTTTTCGGAGCTGCTGGGCCAGTGTCAGGGAAGCTGCTCACTGGCCTCTACTCTTCCCTGCCTCTGCTCGCCCCGTCCTTGCACACTGTGGATGGATTCTGAGCACTGAGATTCATGTCTCTGTGGATGATGAAATGCCACTGTTATGGAAGGTGGAACCTTAGAATGAAGCAGACCATGCAGACTATTAGGTCTAAATGTGTGCAGCAAACAACATGGTGCTGCTTGGACCCCACTGCACTGCACACCCTTGGTACCAGCACTCTGAACCTCCGACTATGCCATGCTCTCTTCTTGTCCTCATGAGCATCAGCACCTTCCACATTCGTTACATACTTACACACAAAGGAAATGTTATGGGGCTTAAATGAACTGACTGACTTGCATATTGTAGGGATGTGGGAGGAAACTTCTCCATTTGTATATATAGAGAGAGAGAAAGGGAGAGAGAGAGAGAGCAGAAAAACTCCCCTGCAACTCTGCACAGGAGGTCAAGGCAGGACTCTCATCACTAGAGCGGTGTGCTCTCCCAGTGCCGTGCTCCCCCAGTGCCGGGCTCCCCCAGAGCAGGCACTTCTCCAGTCCTGGTGCTCTCAGAGAGTGGGACTTGTCAAAAGCTTCCCCTTATTGCGGGACACTTGAGTACCATTCCTCTGTTTCAGCCTGCGCTGGTACTCTCAAGTTAGATGGGCTTGTCGGCTAAATGAGATGTGCTGCATATCCATCTCCAGCCTGAGGTGACCGTCCATATTTTCCCCTTGTACAGAGGAATGATTCTGTTTTGATTCATACCTGTTTTATACTGTGGTTTAAATAGCTATTTAAGATGTAATTTATGATCTGTACAGCACTTTGGTTTAAATATGCTATATAAATAAACTAATATTGAAGTAAACACACCATGTCAGTATGAAGAATCCCTTGTTCAACAGCATGTTTGTAAGGGCAGATAAATGAATCTTGTTCTTTCTCATCGTCAGGTATGATGTTGGGGGGTGGTTGTGGGAAGGAGCTCGCTCACTGGGTCACTCATGGTCGGCCAGAGAAGGACATGTATGGTTATGATATCCGGTGAGTGAACAATCTTGAGCGTTTCACCATTACATCTCGCTTGCCCCTGTAAATCATACAGAAAACCCATCAACCTCCACCCCTGCCTATGCTTATGGAGATCAGTGTCTCCAAAACCAATGCTTCACCTAATGTTCTCTGTCCCACACACAGATCTATTTAACCACTTCAACAATTCCCTCTTGCATCAAATTTAGATCTGTACCCCAGTGAGAGTCAATGTGTGAAGAATCCGTACCCCAGTGTGTGTGTGTGTGTGTGTGTGTGTGTGTGTGTGTGTGTGTGTGTGTGTGTGTGTGTGTGTGTGTGTGTGTGTGTGTGTGTGTGTGTGTGTGTGTGTGAAGAACCCATAACCCAGTGAAGGTCAGTGTATGTGTGGAACCTGTACCCAGTGAAGGTCAGTGAGTGTGGAACGTGTTCCTCAGTTGAGTGTGGAACCTGTACCCCAGTGAGGGTCAGTGTGGGAAGAACCTGTACCCAAGTGAAGGTCAGTGTGTGTGGAACCCGTAACCCAGTGAGGGTCAGTGTGTGTGGAACCCGTACCCCAGTGAGGGTCAGTGTGTGTGGAACCCGTACCCCAGTGAGGGTCAGTGTGTGTGAAACCCGTACCCCAGTGAGGGTCAGTGTGTGTGAAACCTGTACCCCAGTGAGGGTCAGTGTGAAGAACCTGTACCCCAGTGAAGGTCAGTATGTGTGGAACCCAGACTGAATAAAGCCCTCATATCTCTGCAAATCCTTTTAAATGTGTGTCACTTCCTCTTTCAATCTGCAGCCATTAAATACCAACATCTTGGAAGCATCTACTCACAACTTCCTGCCTCTTTCTCCTCGAGCTTTCTCTCTTTCCTCATGAGTTGTGCATAGCATGGCTTAGGTTGGTGATGTGTCAACACTTCTTTCTTGCCAGCCGGTTCCATCACTCAATGACTAATAATAATCGGTGGATCCGTGAGCGAAGTCATGAATCCTACAACAAGAATTACTCTGTGGTTTTCCCCCACGATGAGCCTCTTGCTGGGAGGAACATGAGGCTTGACCCATTGCATCAGGTAGGTGATGAACATCATGAGTTAAGGGTTCAGTGTAGAGGAGCTGGGTGGCATGGGTACAGTGTGGAGGAACAGGGTGTCAAGTGCCAAATTGCGCTCCTTGGAGAGCAGTTCTTGGGGACAGTAATCCATTTTAAATAGTTGACTGATATCAGGAGACACCACTTCAATGTGTGGTGTTCCTCCAAACAATACATTCAATTGGGATGTATGCTAACATAGGCTATGAGATTGGATGCAAAAAACCCTAAGGGAGGTTTGTCTAAATTAAATGAATTGTAGCCTGAAACATTGACTGCTGGTTGCTTTCCATGGATGGTGCATGACCTGCTGAGTTCCACCAGCATTTTATGGTGCACTGTTTCAATAAAAATAATTGTTGATGCTTATAATACTCTCGAGATCCTTGCATTAGCTGAATACGGAAATAAAATCTGTGCTGAATTTTGGGTTGAATGACTGGAGGGGAGGTTGTGTCCTACAGTTCCAAGGAGAAGTCATATCAAATACCAGTCTGTCCTCTCCGTGAAACTCCATCCATGTCCACCCCTCTGCTGGAGAAAATGGAGCATGTGGAAAAAACCATGTACTGACAGGGAGATCACGCAAACTCCACAGAGACAGCACCAGAGGTCTGGGATGAACTGAATGACAGGAAATGTGTGGCAGCAGTATTAATACTCTGGCAAATTAGCATCCACGTTCCTGCTGCTAATCACAACCCATACAATTCCCTTGTCTATAATTTCACTGAGCCTCCTCTTATGACAACAGGCATGATGGATTGGAGTGCGGGGCAGTGGGGTTGGGGCGCAGGGCGGTGGGGCTGGGGCGCCGGGCGGTGAGGCTGGGGCGCGGGGCGGTGGGGCCGGGGGGCAGTGGGGCCGGGGCGCGGGGCAGTGGGGCCGGGGCGGCGGGGCCGGGGCGGCGGGGCCGGGGCGGCGGGGCCGGGGCGGCGGGGCCGGGGCGGCAGGGCCGGGGCGGCGGGCGGCGGGGCCGGGGCGCCGGGCGGCGGGGCCGGGGCGGCGGGCCGGGGCGCCGGGCGGCGGGGCCGGGGCGGCGGGCCGGGGCGGCGGGGCCGGGGCGCCGGGCGGCGGGGCGTGGGGTTGGAGCGCGGGGCCATGGTGTGGGGTTGAAGTGTGACGTTGGTACAACGTTGGTCCATTTCAAAACCAGGTTGATATTTCCTCGACTTTAATTACCCTGCAGTATTCACTTCTTCCAGGGTGATTCCTTTTACCCATGATTTGCTAACTGCACCTGGTGTTCAACTCTCCTCTGTTGGCAGGAACTCCTTCAACAGGGCTGTGTCTTCCAGGAACGACATGGATGGGAGAGACCTGGCTGGTTCAGTCCTACAGGACCTGCTCCGGTGAGTGGCTTCTGATCTTTGAATTCATTGCCAAATTCCAAAAGTCCCTGACAGCATAAGGAGCAGTAGAGTGGATTGGGGAAAAGCAAGTATGAATTGGTTTTTAAATCATTGGGCACATACTTGCTCACTGCCACCTGCCTCCATGCCTTATGCAATTTGCTTGTGGGTTCGTGCTGGTCGAACAAAGGCTCAGCATGAAGCCTGATCATCCAGGCCTAACGCTCCCCTTAAAGCAAGCGATCGAGCGAACCATCTGTGTGTACTACAAACACAGCCATTGCGCTGCTGGCGGGAGCTGCCATGGTTGGTCTTCTCACCAGGGGAAGTGAGCTGCAGCAGTGGCTTCTGAAAGCATGGGCCACCTGTAAGGTAGTCCGCGAAGCTGCAGGCCCATGGGCTACTTCAAGCTGGGCGAGTAGTTTGAGAGCTTTCATCCTGTCACCATCTTTTTTTAAATAATTTTTTTATTTTTCACACTGTGAACCATATCATCCAAAATACATATAAACATTTCCCTCTTAAATATACACAGTTGCATTTTCTCCCCTTTTCCCCCCCCCTACCTTCCCACCCCCCCAACTTCCCACCCCCCCAACCCCACCCCCCCCAACTTCCCACCCCCCCCAACTTCCCACCCCCCCCAACTTCCCACCCCCCCCAACTTCCCACCCCCCCCAACTTCCCACCCCCCCCAACTTCCCACCCCCCCCAACTTCCCACCCCCCCCAACTTCCCACCCCCCCCAACTTCCCACCCCCCCAACTTCCCACCCCCCCACCAACTTCCCACCCCCCCACCAACTTCCCACCCCCCCACCAACTTCCCACCCCCCCACCAACTTCCCACCCCCCCACCAACTTCCCACCCCCCACCAACTTCCCACCCCCCCACCAACTTCCCACCCCCCCACCAACTTCCCACCCCCCCACCAACTTCCCACCCCCCACCAACTTCCCACCCCCCACCAACTTCCCACCCCCCCACCAACTTCCCACCCCCCCACCAACTTCCCACCCCCCCACCAACTTCCCACCCCCCCACCAACTTCCCACCCCCCCACCTTCCCACCCCCCCCACCTTCCCACCCCCCCACCTTCCCACTCCCCCCACCTTCGCACCCCCCCCCAAAACCAATAAACATTTAACATATACAATACAATAAAATCATTAAACAATGTCATCACACAATGAAAAATAAACAAGAAAATTGTGTCATCCACTTTTACACACTGGATCAGGTCATTTTGTCTTCTCATTTTATCATTTTAGGGGATGGAGGTCCGAGGCAAGCCCTCTCTGTTGTGTTCCATGTACGGTTCCCAAATTTGTTCAAATAATGTGACTTTATTTTTTAAATTATATATTATTTTTTCCAATGGAATACATTTATTCATTTCCATGTACCATTGCTATATTCTCAGGCTCTCTTTTGATTTCCAGGTTGACATTGTACATTTTTTTGCTATAGCTAAGGCTATCATAATAAATCTTTTTTGCGCTCCATCCAGTTTGAGGCCTAATTCCTTACTTCTTATATTACTTAGAAGAAAGATCTCTGGATTTTTTGGTATGTTGCTTTTTGTGATTTTATTTAATACCTGGTTTAGATCTTCCCAAAACTTTTCCACTTTCTCACATGCCCAAATTGCATGTACTGTTGTTCCCATTTCCTTCTTACAGCGAAAACATCTAACTGATACTGTTGGGTCCCATTTATTTAACTTTTGGGGCATGATATATATAACCTGTGTAACCAATTATACTGTATTATGCGTAACCTCGTGTTTATTATATTCATAGTTCCAGAACATAACTTTTCCCATGTTTCATTTTTTATTTTTATGTTTAAATCCTTTTCCCACTTTTGTTTGGGTTTATAGCTTATTTCATAATTTTCCTTATCTTGCACCTTGATATACATGTTCATTATAAATCTTTTAATTATCATTGTGTCTGTCATCACATATTCAAAGCTGGTCCTGTCACAATCTTGTGGATGAAAGCCTCCATTATCTTTGAATTTTGGTGCCAAAAATGTCAACACCAAAATGTGACTTTTGCGTATAAGACTGAGGGGGGGGGGGGGGGCTGTGTTTTGGTACAATTTTTTTGGGGAAAAATGGGGTCTTATATGCTGTCAAATATGGTAAATGTTTAAACTTCAGAGGAAATTGAAGACTGTATTGCAAGATGATTCCTTACAGAATGTTTTGGAGGGTTGGGTGAGGTGGATAGGTCAAGTGGGGAAGTCTGTCATCTGGGATTGGGCGAGAAGAAGGGAAGGTGATATGGAGGCATCTGCTGGGGTCGAGTGATATGGCAGAATGGCGGGGTCAAGAGCAAAGCCAAGTACAGCTCGCGTGGAAGGATGGGCTTGAGGGACCTAGATCATGGTGGGGGGGGGGGGGGGGGGAAGGGTGAGGTGGGTGGGGGTGTGGTTGAAGACTTTGGTAAACTAATGTGTTTGAAGGATTTCAGGAGTACTGGTGAGCTTGCAGGGTAAGTGGAGATAATGGATGGCAGTTGTAGGTGATGCAATGGGCCTGTCTGAAAATAAGGAATTTGCAAATGTGTTAATTTTAGAAAATGCGGTTGAAGCATGTTGGTAAGTGTGTAAAGATCCTGAATAAATCCTCTGTCATCATGTACTCCTCACTATTGGAATGAGATTGAGGCCACAGAGGGACAGCACTGATCAACTCATTGTTCCTTTCACACCCCTTCAGTCTCCGTCTTTCTCGATGGCTCCACTCTACCTCATCTACCCTTGCCTCCTGCTGCCATTGGGCTTGTTCTGCCTTGTCACTTTTTTTCTGTGGCTCTAGGTTCTGGATTACGATTATTATGGATTTTATGAGAACAAGCAGCACGAGGATTACAGGTACCGTCAGCTGCTGCGGGAAGATTACACGTTTGATTTTCCCTCGCACCACGATCAGGTAGGACCCAGTTTTCTCTTCACCCTCGCCCACGTCCAGAGAGGTGGGCTATATTTAATGTAGCAGAAATGTGTCTCCACAGTAACCAGCTAAATGAGCAGAGGCTGCAGAATCTGGAATAAATCAGAAGAACTTGTACAGTGTCTGCCATTTAAAATTTTTTACATTTATAGGAGAGAGTCTAAATGTACGTCTGAATGAATATGTGTTCTCGTGCATGTCTGCGTTTTCATTTTGGGAGGTGTGAGCATAACTGAGATTAAAAAACAGACACCAGAGTGAATTGGTGCCTTACAACCAAGCCTTCTTGGTTGTAAACTCCCATCCACAGGACCATCTTTCCTTTGAGGCTTTCCCCAGGGACAGGGGCTTATTTGAATGGTAGCTAATTGTCCTCTTACCAGCAAAGGAGGCACAGATATGATCTCAAAATGGTGAATATTCCTCATCCTACACAGGGCCAAATGTACCCTCCCCAACATTACTGTTGGTATAATTTGGGCTTCAACAGTGCACATAGAGAGGGGTCTCAACCTCACTCCTGGGTCCTTGTTATCAGGCTACCAGCTGATGATGTTGTGTGTTGGTCCAGATTAAAGCCGAGTCTATGACTTGCCGGAACGCAGCCGCAGCATTTGACATGTCGTATTTTGGCAAATTTTACCTGGTGGGTCCAGATGCTAAAAAGGCAGCGGATTGGTTGTTTTCTGCTGACGTCAGCGCGTCGATAGGTAACGATGGCTCTCTGTTTTCTCTACAAAATTATGATGGGTATAGATAAAGTAAAAGCAAGCTAGCTTTTTTCTATGAGGTTAGGAGAGACAAAAACTAGAGAACATGGGTTAAGGGTGAAAGGGAAAAGTTTAAAGGGCACATTAGTGGGTACGTTCGCACGCAGAGAGTGGCAGGTGTGGGACGAGCTGCCAGCTGAAGTAGTAAATGGAGGCTCAATTTTGACATTTAAGAAAAACTTGGACATGTGCATGGATGGGAAGGGTATGGAGGGATATGGACAGAGTGCAGGTCAATGGGACTAGGCAGAATAATAGTTTGGCACAGACTAGAAGGGTGAAGGGCCTGTTTCTGTGCTGAGGTGTTCTATGCTTCTACATGTTGCTTAATAGGACATTTACTCCACTGCACATTGTTCCCTGTTCCCTCTCCTTCTCTCTGCACCTCTGCTTCAATCCATTGTTCCCACCATCCTCTTTTTTGTTGCTCCCATCCCCCTTCTCATTGTTTCTTCCTCTTTACCTCTTTCTCTGTTGCTTTTCTTGGTGTGTTGTAAGTTGTCACCAACGCATCTCGTTGACCTCATTCTCAATAGAATTTCTAATAAGTCATCCTTTGGTGAAAGGCTTTCAGAAGTAATTCTGTTAAATCCTACACTGCTTTTCTTTCATTTGACCATTCTCCCTTTACCCCAGCTTCCAGTTACATCCATATCCTGAGCTCCTTTTATAATGTTCTCTTAAAACAGTTAATGCAACGCTATTACTTTGCCAGCGACGGGTCTGAATCTGCTGCTGTCTGTCAAGTGTTTGTATATTCTTTCAATGTCTGTGTGGGTTTTCCCAGGTTTGGGCTTGTAGATTAATTTGGGTGTAATAGGGCGACACAGATTTAATTGGCTCGACTTGGCTTCTACCCTGGTGTAAATAAAATAAATCCTTTTATTTCTCGTTTGATGTGGTGCTTTGTATTTGTATCTGTAACTGATGGTGAGGTATTGGTGTACTTTCAGGTAAAACTGTCTACACCTGTATGCTAAACAGTAGAGGTGGGGCAGAGAGCGATCTCACAGTTAGTCGCATTGAGTCCTCTCCACAAGGATCTTCGCTCACTCCTACCTTTGAAGGTAAACACTAAACCCCGACAAATGCATTAAAAAATGCCAAATAAGCTCTTAAACTGTGAACATACAGGAAATGGCAGCAGTCAACTTGTGTTTTGTGGGTGAACACGATACTGCGGGCATGACTCACTGGGCTGGGCAGGCTGGCTCTCCTTCTGTAGCTCCTCTCCGTAAGATTCTGAATAAAGGCTGAGATTCCTAGTCTCCTCCTTCACACCTGCCTTGGATGTGAACCAGCAGCATGTTGAGGCATGCCAAGGTTTTCTGATTAATAAAGCCTTTGACTGCTTGCTTCGTGTCTGCAAGTGGTAATTGATCGCGCCACAGTTTATTAATCAGAATTTTAAATGTCATGGACAAGGTGATTAGACTGGAGAAGCTGAAAACCAATCCAAAGGAACCAGAGGCCTCTGTCAGGTTCGACATGTGGCTACATTGCTTGAAGGCCTACATGAGGTGACATGAGATCACAGTCAACGGTGATCGATATGACCTGCTCATAACAGCGGTGGGCCACTGAGCATACCAAATAATCCGTAACTGCAATGGTTACAAGGAGGCAATGGCCCTACTGAGACAGCAATATGGAGCTCCGATGAATGCTATGTATGCTTACTACCAACTGGGCTCCCTACGCCTCGGCCCTGGTGAGTCAGTCGACAATTTTGTAAGGCCCATGTGGGAGCTGGGGCGAGCCTGCGGTACCGGGATGTGACTGCAGCAATCTACCAGGAGGAGCTCATTCACAATGGGCTAGTCGCAGGCTTCCTATGCCATCATATAAGGGAACGACTCCTGGAGAAAGGTGACTAGTCCCTTCGGGAAGTCGTGCAGATGGCCAAAGTGATGGAGACTGCCCAAAAGAACATGGAGGTGTACTCAGCAGGCCATGTAGGAAGAATGGGTAATGCCATCTTGGGATTCGGGGTCCCTGACTGATGCTGCTAAGCACATGAGGTGCAACTGCTGCGGCCAAAGCAAACACCCATGGAAGTACTGTCCGGCCTGTAGTGCGACCTGCTGAAATTGCACTACACCAAGGTATGGCACTCTAAGCCCCACTCTGGCAATGCTCCTTGCAGACCGCGAACTGTGTCGCCATCTTGGCCCGACCTGCTTCCAACATAATTTCCAGTGGCCAAGAACCGAACATCTGGAATGGGTGCTCAACGGCACAGGGTGATGTCACATCCAGCTTCTCTTCGGACTCCACCACATGCGATCCTTGAGGTTAGCCATCTTTGCGATCTTCTGGGTGGCCATCTTGGTGCCAACAATCCCAACGACATAGCAGCAGTGACTCAGACAGTGAGCTGACGTTGGCCTCCATTGTGCTGGCCTAGAACAGACCGCACCATCTCGGGCGATCGATGATGGATATCGAGATAAATGGCCACATGACAGGGTGCCTGTTCAACACGGGAAGCACAGAAAGTTTCATACACCCGGGCACAGCCAAATGTTATTCCCTGACTATGTCTCCAGCCAAATGCAAGGTAGCACTAGCCTCCAGATCCCTCTCTGCGGAAATCCGTGGGAGGTGCAAGATGAGCCTAACCGAGGGGGGCCTGAAATATAAAAACTTCAAACTGCTGGTGATGCCCCACCTCTGTGCACCTGTTATACTGGGGCTGGATTTCCAGTGCCAGCTTAAGGGTGTGTTGATGTAGTTTGACGCACTCCTCCCCCCACGGTCAGTAATAACAGTTCCTGGAGGCTCTGCCCATCTTCCCAAGTAGGCCCAATCATACACCAGAATGCAAAGCAGGGTGTCTGACCTGCAGCTTGACCACCTTCTGGGTCCTTCCACCCACTCTGTTCCAAAACCTCACCCCGGACTTCAAAGCAGTCGCCACTAAGAGCAGGCGATACAGCACCGGGGACAAGGAATTCATTAAAAACGGAAGTGAGGCAACTGCTAGGGGAGGGCATAATAGAATCCAATAACAGCCCCTGGTGGGCAGAAGTGGTGGTGGTGGAGAGTGGGGAGAAGCACTGGATGGTCATAGATTACAGGCAGACTATCAACAGGTTCACCTTATTAGACGCCTACCTACTCTTTTGCATAGCCGATATGGTGAATGAGATTGCCCAGTTCAGGGTCTTCTCCACCTTAGACTCAAATCAGTGTACCACCAAATTCTGATTTGCCCAGACTGGCCGTACATTGGCATTTGAGGCAAATGGCTGCCTCAATCACTTTCTGCAGGTCTCCTTCAGCCTCACAAATGGGGTGTCAGTGTTCCAAAGGGAGGTGGATCGCAACAAACTAAAAGCTACTTATCCTATTTAGATAATGTCACCATCTGCGGCCATGACCAGAAGCAACACGATGAGAACCTGCAGTTTCCTGGCCACCACAAAGGCCCTTAATCTCACATACAATAAGAAAGAGTACGTGTTTAGGACCAAGCGGCTGGCAATCTTGGGGTACGTGGTGGAGCATGGTGTCATCACCCTTGACCCCGAGTGCATGCGGCCCCTTCTGGAACTACCTCTGCCCCAGAACCCTAAGATTTTAATAAGGTACCTGGAGCTCTTCTCATATTATGCCCAATTGATCCCCAACTATGCTGACAAGGACCAACCCCTGGTGAAAACCACCACCTTTCCCCCATCAGCAGAGGCCCGTAAGGCTTTCGAGGGCATCAAAGATGAGATTTCCAAGGCAGCAATGCATGATATTGATGAATCCATCTCATTCTGAGTAGAGAGCGATGCCTCTGACTTTGTCCTGGCTGCCATGCTGAACCAAGCAGGCAGGCCGGTGGCCTTTTTCTCCTGAACCCTTCAGGGCCCCGAATGCAGGCACTCCGCCATTGAGAAGGAGGCACAGGCTGTAGTGGAGGCCGTGCATCAATTGAGGCACTATTTGGATGGCAGACCATTCACCTTGCTGATGGACTAGAGAGCCATGGCTTTTATGTTCAATGATAAACAGCAGTGGAAAATTAAAAATGACAAGATTTTGAGGTGGAGAATTGAGCTGTTCACCTACAATTATGAGATCTTGTACTGGCCAGGCAAGCTCAATGAGCTATTCAATGCCCTGTCCAGGGGTACCTGCTCCAGGGTGCAAGTAGATTGCCTCCAAGCCCTCCAAGATAGCCTCTGCCACCCAGGGTCACAAGGCTCTACCGTTTTGTGAGGGCCTGTAACCTCCCCTATTCAGTAGAGGAGATCAGGGAGCTGACTCGCAATTGCTCGGACTGCACAGAATGCAAGCCGCAATTTTACAGATCAGAGAGAGCCCAGCTCATCAAGGCCACTTGTCTCTTCAAATTGACCCCTTCCCATCCATGAATTGGAACATCTACTTCCTGAATATTGTGGATGTGTAATCATGTTCCCCATTCGACATCCCCTGCCCCAATATGACCTCATCCATGGTCATTAAAACACTTGGCACAGTATTCTCTCTGTTTGGATACCCCAGTTACATTCACAGTGATCAGGGGTCCTCATTCATGAGTGAGGAGTTGCGACAATACTTCCTTTCCAAGGGCATAGCCACGTGTAGAACCACCAACTACAAGTGGAGAGAGAGAATGGTACGATCTAGAAGGCAGTCCTTTTGGCCCTCAAATTGAAAGGGATGCCTGTATCCCAGTGGCAAGAGGTCCTTCCTTTTTTTGTGATTCTTTATTGCACTATGAACCATATCAACCAATATATTTACAGATGCAACTCTTTAAATATTCAGTGACATTTTTTTTCCCCCCATCCCTCCCTTCCCACCCCCCCCCTCCAATAACAGTAAATATTGGACATGTTAAAATATAATAAAACAATATCTTTATACAAAAGGAATACAAACAAAAAAAACATATCATCTACTTATTCGGATTAAATCTGGTCGTGTTTATCTTATCATTTTAGGTGGTGGTGGACCTAGGCCGGCTCTTTCTGTTTTGTTCCATTTATGGATCCCAGGTTTTTTTCAATCATTGTAACTTTGTCTTTTAAATTATGTGATTATTTTTTCCAATGGGATGCACTTAAACGTGGTTATATATTCCATTAATGTTTATAGTCATATTGTCCAACGAGGCCATCTTATATCTTTGTTTTCACTTCTTTTCCACCTCTTCACCACCTCCATCCCTTTTTTCCATTACTGTTTTTTAAGTTTTCCTTTTTAATCTCAATATTTTCAATCTTTTCAATCTTCTTCAGCATGATGCTGAACCAAGCCATGAAAGACCTCAACAATGAAGACGCTGTTTACATCCGGTACCGCAAGGATGGCAGTCTCTTCAATCTGAGGCGCCTGCAAGCTCACACCAAGACACAAGAGAAACTTGTCCGTGAACTAGTCTTTGCAGACGATGCCGCTTTAGTTGCCCATTCAGAGCCAGCTCTTCAACGCTTGACGTCCTGTTTTGCGGAAACTGCCAAAATGTTTGGCCTGGAAGTCAGCCTGAAGAAAACGGAGGTCCTCCATCAGCCAGCTCCCCACCATGACGACCAGCCCCCCCCACATCTCCATCGGGCACACAAAACTCAAAACGGTCAACCAGTTTACCTATCTCGGCTGCACTATTTCATCAGATGCAAGGATCGACAACGAGATAGACAACAGACTCTCCAAGGCAAATAGCGCCTTTGGAAGACTACACAAAAGAGTCTGGAAAAACAACCAACTGAAAAACCTCACAAAGATTAGCGTATACAGAGCCGTTGTCATACCCACACTCCTGTTCGGCTCCGAATCATGGGTCCTCTACCGGCATCACCTACAGCTCCTAGAACGCTTCCACCAGCGTTGTCTCCGCTCCATCCTCAAAATTCATTGGAGCGACTTCATCCCTAACATCGAAGTACTCGGGATGGCAGAGGCCGACAGCTTCGAGTCCACGCTGCTGAAGATCCAGCTGCGCTGGGTGGGTCACGTCTCCAGAATGGAGGACCATCGCCTTCCTAAGATCGTGTTATATGGCGAGCTCTCCACTGACCACCGTGACAGAGGTGCACCAAAGAAGAGGTACAAGGACTGCCTAAAGAAATCTCTTGGTGCCTGCCACATTGACCACCGCCAGTGGGCTGATATCGCCTCAAACCGTGCATCTTGGCGCCTCACAGTTTGGCGGGCAGCAACCTCCTTTGAAGAAGACCGCAGAGCCCACCTCACTGACAAAAGGCAAAGGAGGAAAAACCCAACACCCAACCCCAACCAACCAATTTTCCCCTGTAACCGCTGCAACCGTGTCTGCCTGTCCCGCATTGGACTTGTCAGCCACAATCGAGCCTGCAGCTGACGTGGACTTTTACCCCCTCCATAAATCTTCGTCCACGAAGCCAAGCCAAAGAAAGAAAAAGAAGAAGATATGACAACACATTTAAGACATGAAATACCCCAACAATCCCCACAAGCAATAACCTTTTAACCCCAAATGAACCTCCCCTCCTTGGATTGCCTCCTATCCCTTGACGACAACCACAACTCCCCTTACCATTCGCTTTGCGAACTTACTTGCAAGTGTCAACCGATTTCGCAGTGACCATTATTCTCCCACCCCAGCCCCCCCCAGAAAACACTATTATCCTATACTTATAACAAAGCTCTCTTTTTTTTCCTTCTTCCCTTTCTCTTAATCATCTTTAAATCTTTACTTTATATTTTTACACATTTTTTTGACATAATACATTTTTTTGCTACAGCTAAGCCTATCATAATAAATCTTTTTTGTGCTCAATCCAAATGGAGTCCAAGTTCTTTACTTCTTATATTACTTAGAAGAAAGATCTCTGGATTTTTTGGTATGTTGCTTTTTGTGATTTTATTTAATACCTGATTTAGATCTTCCCAAAACTTTTCCACATTCTCACATGCCCAAATTGCATCCTTCTTGTCACTCCTCCTCCTCTCTTCTGCTGTCCTGCAAATGTTCAGCAAATTCTTGGGTTTTCTTTGGGTCCGAGAACAGTCTATTCCATTCCCCAGGAATGAATACTTTGAGTACTGCTGGATGTCTTAATATAAAGTTATACCCTTTCTTCCATAAGATTGTTTTTGCCATGTTGAATTCCTTCCTCTTCTTTAAAAGTTTGAAGCTTATGTCCGGGTAAAAAAAAATATTTTTTGTCCCTTGTATTCCAATGCTTATTGTCTTCTCTAATCTTCTTTCTTGCCTGCTCCAGTATGTTTCTCTTGTTGTATATCTTAGAAATTTTACCAATATGGATCTCGGGTTTTGATGTGGTGGCGGTTTCGGTACTAGCGTTCTATGTGCCCTTTCGATTTCTATTTCTTTTTTAAAATTTTTCACACAATGAACCATACTGACCAAAATACACACAAACATTTCCCTCTTGAATATACACAGAGTCATTTTCTCCCGTTTTCCCCCCTCCCTTCCCTCCCTCCTTTACCCCCCCTCCCCACCCACTCAACGTTCAACATGTATGATCCATTAAACAATGTCATTACACAATGAAAATAAACAAGAAATTTGTGTCATCTACTTTTACACACTGGGTCAGTTCCTTTCGTCTTCTCCTTCCGTCATTTTAGGTGGCGGAGGTCTGCGGTAGGACTTCTCTGTTGTGTTCCATGTACGGTTCCCAAATTTGTTCGAATACTGTGATGTTATTTCTTAAATGATATGTTATTTTTTTCCAATGGAATACATTTATTCATTTCTATGTACCATTGCTGTATTCTCAGGCTATCTTCTAATTTCCAGGTTGACATAATACATTTTTTTGATACAGCTAAGGTTATCATAATAAATCTTTTTTGTGCTCCATCAAAATCAAGTCCAAGTTCTTTGCTTCTTATATTACTTGGAAGAAAGATCTCTGGATTTTTTGGTATGTTGCTTTTTGTGATTTTATTTAATACCTGATTTAGATCTTTCCAAAACTTTTCCACATTTTCACATGCCCAAATTGCATGTACTGTTGTTCCCGTTTCCTTCCTACAGTGAAAACATCTGTCTGATACTGTTGGGTCCCATTTATTTAACTTTTGGTGCATGGTGTATAGCCTGTGTAACCATTATATTGTATCATGCGTAACCTCGTGTTTATTGTATTTCTCATAATTCCGGAGCATAGCTTTTCCCATGTTTCATTCTTTATCTTTATGTTTAGATCTTGTTCCCATTTTTGTTTGGGTTTACAGCTTGTTTCCTCATTCTCTTTCTCTTGCAGTTTGATATACATGTTTGTTATAAATCTTTTAATTATCATTGTGTCTGTAATCACATATTCAAAATTGCTTCTTTCTGGTAACCTCAGCCTGCTTCCCAATTGTCCTTCAAGTAGGTTTTCAGTTGTTGGTATGCAAACATTGTACTGTGAGTTATACCATATTTGCACTTCATTTGATCAAAAGATAATAATTTATTTCCCGAAGAACAATTTTCTATTTTTTTGATCCCTTTTCTCTCCCGTTTTCTAAAGGAAAGGTTATCTATTGTGAAGGGGATTAGTTGATTTTGTGTCAATACTAATTTTGGTAGTTGATAATTTGTTTTTTTTCCTTTCTACGTGAATCTTCTTCCAAATGTTGCACAAATGATTGTGCAGTACTGGTGAACTTCTATGTTGCACCAGCTTTTCATCCCACTTATAAAGTATATGTTCTGGTACCTTCTCCCCTATTTTATCTGGTCCAATCTGGTTTTTCCCTTGTTTGATAAAAATTTGATGGGTATCTTAATTGTGCTGCTTTATAATAATTCTTAGTTTGGTAGCTGTAAGCCATCTTGTTTGTACCATTCTGTTAATTTATCTAGCGCTATCCTCGGTTTCCCCCCTTTCCATAAAAATTTCCTTATTATTTTCTTTAGCTCCTTGAAGAATTTCTCTGTTAGGTGAATTGGTAACGATTGGAATAGGTATTGTATCCTTGGGAAGATATTCATTTTAATGCAATTTACCCTTCCTATCAGTGTTAGTGGTAAATCTTTCCAATGTTCTAAGTCATCTTGTAATTTCTTCATTAATGGCTGATAATTTAGTTTGTATAGATGGCCTAGATTGTTATCTAGTTGAATACCTAGGTATCTGATTGCTTGTGTTTGCCATCTAAATGGTTATTCTTTCTTAAACTTTGTGAAATCCGCATTATTCATTGGCATTGCTTCACTTTTATTTGCGTTGATCTTGTACCCCGATATTTCTCCATATTCCTTCAATTTCTTATGTCATTCTTTTATTGATATTTCTGGTTCTGTTAAGTATACTATGATGTCATCTGCAAATAGATTGATTTTGTATTCCTTCTCTTTTATTTTTATCCCTCTTATTTTAATTTCTGTTCGCCAATGGTCCCTTATATAATGCTTTAATCAATTAATATATTCCTCTGGTAGGTTGAACCTCTGTTGTACTTTGAATAAATAATTCCATTCTACTCTGTCAAAGGCTTTCTCTGCGTCTAAAGCAACCGCCACTGTTGGTGTCTTGTTTCCTTGTACTGCATGGATTAAGTTAATGAACTTACAGATATTGTCCATTGTTCGTCATTTCTTAATAACTCCAGTTTGATCTAGTTTTACTATTTTTGGTACACAGTCGCCCAATCTGTTTGCTAATAGTTTTGCTATTATCTTATAATCTGAGTTAAGTAGAGATATTGGTCTACACGATGCTGGTGTTAGTGGATCTTTCCCCATCTTTGGTATTACTGTAATTATTGCTGTTTTGCATGAATCTGGCATGTTTTGTGTTTCTTCAGTCTGGTTCATTACTTCCGTGAGAGGAGGAATTAATAAGTCTTTAAATGCATTTTATTGTTAGATAGTTTTTTTTAATATATCCTGTATTTCCTCTATTTCAAATGATTTTATTAATTTATTTTGCTCCTCTTCTTGCAATTTCGGTAGTTCAATTTTAGCTAGAAACTCATCTATTATGTCTTCTTTCCCTTCGTTCTCAGTTCGATATAATTGCTCATAGAATTCCTTGAAGTTTTCATTGATCTCCGTTGGGTTATATGTAATTTGTCCTTTTTCCTTGATGCCAATACCGTTCTTTTAGCTTGTTCTGTCTTAAGCTGCCAAGCAAGTATTTTGTGCATTTTTTCTCCTAGCTCATAATACTTCTGTTTTGTCTTCATTGTGTTCTTCTCCACCTTGTATGTTTGTAGTTTTTCATTTTTTATTTTTTTGTCTGCTGATTCTCTTCTTTTTGTTGTATTTTCCCTTGTTGCTCATTCTTTTTCTGTACTTGCTATTTGCCTTTCCAGCTGTTCTATTTCCCGATTGTAGTCCTTCTTCATCTTAGTTACATAACTTATTATCTGCCCTCTGATGAACGCTTTCATTGCATCCCATAGTATAAATTTATCTTTCACTGATTCTGTATTTATTTCAAAGTACATTTTAATTTGTCGCTCAATTAATTCTCTAAAATCCTGTCTTTTAAGTAGCACGGAGTTTAATCTCCATCTATATGTATGTTCTCGGTGGGATGTCCACCAGCTCTATTGGTAATAACAGGGGTGAGTGATCCGATAACAATCTAGCTTTGTATTCCGTTTTTCTAACTCTCCCTTGGATCTGGGCTGACAACAGGAACAGGTCTATCCTTGAGTATGTTTTGTGTCTACCTGAATAATATGAGTATTCCTTCTCCTTTGGGTGTTGTCTCCTCCATATATCCAAAAGTTGCATTTCCTGCATTGATTTAACCATAAATTTGGTTACTTTGTTCTTTCTGCTAGTCTTTGTCCAGTTTTATCCATCTTTGAGTCCAAATCAAGGTTAAAATCCTCTCCTATCAGTATATTCCCCTGCGTATCTGCAATCTTCAAAAAGGTATCTTGCATAAATTTTTGATCCATTAGGTGCATATATATTGAGCAAATTCCAAAATTCTGAATATATCTGACACTTTATCATTACATACCTCCCTGCTGGATCTATTATTTCCTCCTCTATTTTGATTGGTACATTTTTATTGATTAATATAGCTACTCCTCTGGCTTTTGAATTATATGATGCTGCCGTTAGGTGCCCTACCCAGTCTCTCCTTAATTTCTTGTGTTCCACTTCAGTTAGATGTGTTTCCTGCACGAATGCTATATCAATTTTTTCTTTCTTCCGTAAATTTAACAGCTTCTTCCTTTTGATTTGGTTATGTATTCTGTTAATATTTATAGTCATATAGTTCAACATTGCCATTTCATACTTTGTTTACCTTTCCTTTCTGCTTCCTCATCACCACCTTCCCTCCTTATCCATTTCTGTTTCTTTTTTTGAACGGACAACACTTCTAAAACATAAAATATTCCCACATTTAAAATTCCCTTACCCCAAATGTCCCCCCCCACCTCTCTGAATTGCCCCTTGACCCTTGCCAGGCAACCACAACTTCCCTCTCCATTTGGATTGCGAACCCGCTCGCAAGCGTCAACTGATTTTGCAGTGACTGTTAATCTCTCCCACCCAGCCCCTCCAGAAAAGACTTTTATCTTCACATATAACAAAGCTCACCCTCTTAATTCCCACCTTTCTTCCCTTTTCTTCCCCTTCTTAGTTCTTACTTATACATTATTTTTCTTCTTTATATGAAGTTTGTCGTCATTCTTGTTCTTGTCACATCTCTTCATCTCTCTTTCTGTTTTGCAGGCGTTCTGCAAATTCTCATGCTTTTTCCGGATCCAAGAACAGTCTGCTTTGCTGCCCCGGGATAACTATTTTAAGCACCGCTGGATATCTTAACATAAATTTATAGCCTTTCTTCCATAGGATTGATTTTGCTGCTTTAAACTCCTTCCTCTTCTTCAGGAGCTCAAAACTTATGCCTGGGTAGAAAATTTTTTTTTGACCTTTGTATTCTAGTGGCTTTTTGTCTTCGCTCATTTTTTTCATTGCCTTCTCCAATATATTTTCTCTTGTCATATATCTCAGGAATTTTACTAGAATGGATCTTGGTTTTTGTTGTAGCTGTGGTTTTGGGGCTAATGTTCTGTGTGCCCTTTCTAGTTACATTCCTTCCTGTATTTCTGGCATTCCTAGGACCTTGGAGATCCATTCTTTTATAAATTCTTTCATATCTTTGCCTTCTTCCTCTTCCTTAAGCCCCACTATCTTTATATTGTTCCTCCTATTATAGTTTTCCATTATATCCATCTTCTGAGCTAACAACTCCTGTGTTTCTTTAACTTTTTTATCAGTTTCTTCCAATTTTCTTTTTAAGTCATCCACTTCCATTTCTATGGCTGTTTCTTGTTCTTCCACTTTCTCTACTCTTTTCCCTATTTCTGTCATGACCATCTCTAATCTACTCATTTTTTCTTCTGTACCTTTTATTCTTCTTTTTATTTCATTAAATTCTTGTGTCTGCCATTCTTTTACTGCTTCCATATATTCTTGAAATTTTTTAAAATCTATGTACAGTCCATTCCCTTTATCTTCTATTTCTCTGTGCAGAGCTTGATGTTCTCCTTCTTCTTCTTCTTCTGTGCCTGCTCTAGGTTTTGTGTCTTGTGATGGAGTAGTGGCCAGTAGGAGAATACCAGCCCTCTCCAAAAAAGAAGGAAAAAAGTAAAGGAAAAGCAAAGCCCCAGACACACAAACCACAACAAATAAAAACCAAATCTGTGGAGGAAATGGCACCAAAGGAAGAAAAGCCAAAAACAACGGGAAGAAAAGAAGGAAAGACGCTGGAAGAGAAAGGTGAAGGCCTTACTTGTACGAAGAAGCAGGGACCCGCTGTGGAAAGAGGAGCCCACTCCCTGAGGTCAGTGGAAACCCCGCAGGGTTGCGACCAACCGAAGGCAGGACTACAAAGATGGCTCACGGACCCAATCAAGGTGCGCAACCGCGCACGACAAAGACAACACTGACGGGAGGGGGACAGCTTGAACAGCTGAGGAAGACCTGACAGCAGGGCTCCCAGCTGGAAGATACAGAAAATAATGGGAATGTGAGGGAGGAGAATGAAAAAAAGAAATCAGTGACACAACAGATAACCAACCCAGAAGAAGAGGACCAACATCAAGACACCATAAAAAAAAAAACCAACAAACTGAGACAAACAGCCCAACAAGAAAGTCAGAAGAGACACAGATACAAGGAATCGATTTCTACATGTGAATCTGTCATTCCCAGCACCTTTGGGATCCATCCTTTTATAAATTCCTTCATATCTGACCCTTCTTTGCCTTCTTTCAGGCCAACTATTTTTATGTTATTTCGTCTACTGTACTTTTCCAATACGTCAATTTTTTGTGACAATAAATCTTGTGTCTCTAATTTTTTTTCCGCTCTCTTCCAACTTCTCTCTTAAATCATTTATCTCCATTTCTACAGCAGCTTCTCGTTCCTCCACATTTTCTACTCTTTTTCCTATTTCAGTCATGACCAACTCTAAGCTTTGCATTCTGTCTTCAGCTCTTTTCATTTTTCTTTTGATTGAACTAAATTCTAATGATACCCATTCTTTTAATGACCTCATTTGTTCTTCGAAAAAGGCTTTATCTAAACTTTGTCCTTCTATTTTACCTTCTTCTTTCCTTTGAAATTCTTGGCTTCTTCCTCCTTCTGTGTCTGTATCTATGTCTGTGTCATCTTCTCTTCTCTGTATCTTTGTATCTTCATCCTTCTCTGGTGAGCTGCTTCTGTATCCTTGCTGGGCCTCCAGATGCTGTGTCTCCTATTGTTGGGCCTCCCGATGCAGGTCGACCCGCTGCTGGGCTTCCCACTGCAGGTCGATCCGCTGCTGGGCCCCCTACCGCAGATCTCCCCCTGTCGGTCGCCCTGTTGCTTCTCACTCTCTTTCAGCCCTTCATTCTCTTTCTCTCCACTCTTCTTCTTTCTTGTTTACTTCCCCCAGCCGAATGCCCCAATACTGGGCGTCTCTCAGCTGGCCGCTTCTCAGCTGAGTCCCCCTCCCATTGGCATTAACCTTCTCTTTTACCTGTGCACTGTGCATGCGCAACTCTTCACACATGCGCAGTTGCACACCTCTTCTTGGCTCTGAGAGCCATTTTTGGAGTCCGCCGGTTGGGAGGACACCGCTCCTCTGGGGACTCACCAACATCGGAGATCAGCTGCTCCTCTCCAATGTGCAGGTAAGGCCTTCTTCTTTCTTCTCCAGTGATTTTCCTTCTTCCCTTTTCTCTGTTATTCTTACTTTTTCTCTTTTGGGTGCCATCTTCTGTCTCTTCTCTGTACCTTTATCTTTCTCTTCCTGTATTTTATGTTTATTGAGCTATGCTTTTTCACACTTTTTTTTCTTTTCTCTGGAGAGGGCTGTTTCCACCCGACCAGCCACTACTCCATCACGTGTCTCTGCAAGAGGTCCTTCCTGAAGTGTTGTATGCCACCAGGTCTCTACTTTGCACTGCAAGTAACGCAACACCCCTTGAAAAATTGTTCTCCTTCCCAAGGAGGTCAGCTGCCAGTCTGGCTGATAACCCAGGGCTGGTGGTTCTCAAGAAGCATGTTAAGACTCACACTATGCCCTGGTAAGGAACCCGGATGGACGGAACAATATGGTGTCCATCTGGACCTGGCTTAAGCTGGGGTCCTAGCCCAGGAGTTGCACCCAGTAGCCCCTGCCAGCGACCATTCGGCCCCAGGAATCACCCTGACAAGCGATGAAGTGACTCCCACCTCCACTACGGCCCCTCGAGCTGTCCCTCCCACCTCTACAAACAAATTCCCCACCCCCATGGAACTGATACATACAGACACAGTTCAGTCCTCCAACACTCAGCCAGCTGAACAAGCCACTTTTCCGCAGGAACCGATGACACAGCCGGTACTGCAGTGAATGTGGTGCCGGATAAAACCTCCAGATCAGCTGAACCTATGAACTTTTATGGACTACATGACCAGTGCCAATGCACATTGCCCTACGTCACCCTGTCGGACTTCATTTAAATAAAGAAGGGTGAATGTGGTGGAACGCAATATTGCAGGCATGACCTCACTGGACTGGGCAGGCTGGCCCGCCTTCTGTCCCTGTAGCTCCTTGTAAAATCCCTAATAAAGGCTGGGAGTCCTAGTCTCCTCCCTCCATACCTGCGTTGGCCATGAGCCAGCAGCATGTAGAGCCGTGCCGAGGTTTTCTGGTTAACAAAGCCTTTGACTAGATGTTTTGTGTGTGTGAGTGGTCATTGATTGAGCCACATGTTTAACAAGCACCAGTAAACTGCATTATTGATTACCATGTACTTTGATTTATAAGTGTGAAATATTTCCAAGGAATCTGGGGTGAATCCTCAAGCTAGTCTTCCAAATGACACTGTGGAAACTTAAGGGATGAAAATGTGTTGAGAGATGGGCAGATATCAGATGTATCTCCTTCTGGAATATCTCATCAAAAAATGAGTTCAGCACCACTAGACACAGAAAACCTCTCTGGCCAACACACCAATGGAATGGAGTGCAGAGTAAAACATACTGTCTCCTAAACCTTTCTGGGGCAGGGATAGGTTGGTTTAGGTACAAAGTGATTGTTCACAAACTGTCACCCGTTCATTAACATTGAGACTGTGAAAATGTGACTGCAGTTCAGAAAATTGTATACAAAAAGAAAATTTCTTGGGGCTTTTGGCTTATCAACAGAATTAAATTTTCTTTCACCCATGACTAGTCTGTTTGTGGTCCAGTAACTCAATTGAAAGGCTCCAGCCTCGAGGGCTGTACCTTTCCTTGTGCTTCTTGTTAGATTTTTATCAGTTTAAAGAGCCACTAGCAAGAATAATTCAATTATTTTGACAATGCAGCTGAAGTGTGTTTAATCTGAGTGGTGATGTGATTAGATTACAGCAAGGTCTGGCTCTGGGCCTTGTCTCAGTATCACTCACGTCCAGCTGGCTGCTTCACAGGGATAATGAGTGGCTGGGTGTCTGACCAGTGCTGTGCTCCAATGCAGGAGATGGCTACTACCTGGCAGTCGGGGGTGGAGTGACACAGCACAATTGGTCCCACATCAGGTCTGTGCTTCAGGACCAAAGGATGAACTGCCAGTTGCTCGACTGCTCGGAAGAGCTGGGAATGATCAGTGTGCAGGGACCCCTGAGGTGAGGGAATGTGTGGCACTGTGATGATCATTGGGGAGAAGGTGGCGCGGAGCAAAGCAGCAGGGTAGTCGAGGACAAAGTGAAGGCGTCGGGTGAGTTGAGGTAATGGGTGAGTGCTATCATGTGGAGGACCTAGAGAGGTGGTTGTGAGGGCCATCAAGCTAAGTGGCAAGTCTTGAGTTGGTTGGGTTGGTAGTGAGGATCATTTTGTGTAGGTGAATAGCTATAATGTGGCACAAGATAGAGGGATGTGCAAGCTAAGGGCTCTAAGTTTGGGGCCACTGGGAAGGACTGATGATCAGGATGGGGAAGGAGGTTTTGAAGGCAGAGTGGGAGGAAGGATTGAAGTACTTGGGGAGGGGCCAGAAGAGGAAAATGTTGGCAGGGGGATGGGTTCAATTGGGGATTTTTAGCAATGTATTTCAGGTCTGGTTGCAGGTGTGGGGGAATGGGAGGGCAGACTTGATGGGGGACTTTGAGGCCTGGGTTGGGATGTGGTCAAACTCTTGCTTCAATTCATGTTGTGACCTTTCATCTGTTGGCCCACAGTCGTGCAGTGCTGCAAGAAGTTCTTGATGTGGACCTGAGTAATGAGGCATTTCCCTTCTCCACACACCAGGTGGTGAAGGCTGCTGGACATTTAGTAAGTGGTTCCTTTCCCTGCGAGGTGATTACAGTAAAAGTCTGAACATCCACTATCCACTTGGAAATCCAGTGCTTCAACATCTGGTTCACCAGGTAACTTTTGTGATTTCCACTTGCTGGGACCAGTCACTGCACCCCAACTATTAATTAGCCCTATGGCTCCCACATCCCTTGAAATGTGTTGAGTTTACTTCAACATTACTATGTGGTATCTTTCAAAATAGCAATTAAAAATGGGTCGTCGAATTGGGAAAGCAAAATCTCCACCAACTAGGATGACACAGTTAGCATAGCGGTTACCGCAACGTTATTTCAGAGCCAGTGACCCAGGTTTCGAGTCCGCTGCTTTCTGTAAAGAGTTTGTGCATTCTTCCCAATCTCTGTAGGTTTCCTCTAGGAGCTCTGCTTTCCTGCCATCCTTCAAAATGTATAGGGGTTGTAGGTTAATTGGGGTATTTGAGCACCACAGGCTCGTGGGCTAGAAGGACTTTTTATTGTGCCATATGTCTAAATTTAAAATGCAAGTCCCGTGCCTGCGAATACCTATTTTCGTGCTGCAAGCTATTGCAAGTGCGGCACAATCTCACTGGATCCTCTGGGGAATTAAATGTTCTGGGAAGCATAAGAATGGGTTGAGTCTTTCAATTATGAACCTGGGACCAGCTGTTAAAATGAAGGAGATATTGGACTGTGCTTCCAGAGAGAGAGATGGCCTTGGGCTTAATTTTTGGACTAAACAGAGCAGTAAGCCAATAAATTGGACCATTAAAGGTAGATCCACAACTGAGAAGGGTGGCTTTAGTACTTTTTTTTAAAGGAATGTATGGGTTAGCACATCAAGGGCTGAAGGGTCTGTACTGTACTGTTCTTTGTTCTATGATGCTCTTCAATGAAGGCCAAAGGGCCTTTTTTCTGTGGTGTACTGGCTTGTGGGTCCAAACCACCTCCTCCACCACATTAGCAGGCCTAGCCCCTCCTCTGCAATGGAGCAGAATGTTCCAGCCAGCCGGAATGCATTTACTTTCTCAATTCAAGCGGCAGTGACTCTGGATGGAAATTAAATTGAGTGTGAAAGGGAGTGTGACACAGGATGTGTGACCTTCCATTTGGTTGGGCATGTGTAGTTGCTGTAGTTCACAATGTTCAAGCTCTCCTGGAATCAAGACGCGCTGATTTGAAATGTTCATTGCTGTCTGTTTTGTGCAGGTGTTGGTTTGCAATGGAAAGAAGAGACAAGGTCACTTAATTGCATTTAATGTTGACGATAGTTACTGAGTGACAGTGATGAAAGTCGGACACTGTCAGTCAGGCACTAACAGGAGCAGATACAGAAAATCATAACTATATCTCTGGAGTTTGTGGAGTGCGCACTGAACAATTCATGTTACTGAGTCAGAATATTTATTGACAGCTGGACATTGTCCTTGAGGGGGTATACCTGGACTTACAATGCTTCTCATTGGGGCTAATAGGCACAGAAAAAGCTGGAATTGCTCAGCAGTTCAGGTAGCATATGTGGAAAGATGGCCAGAGTTAATGGTTTAGGTTGAAGTTCCTTCAACAAAAGAGAAAAGGGTCTTTGACCTGAATGTTAGCTATTTTTTTTCTCTCTGTCTCTCTCTCTCTCTCTCCATGGATGCTGCCTGACCTGCTGTTTCCAGTATCTTGATCCTCAATTACTGGCACTAACAGGAGCAATCCTCCGCAGCTGGATGTTTCTTGGCCATCCGCAGTGAGGGTGTTTGTGCTAAGTGATCTGCATGTTCTGACATTTCTCACTGATGGTGAGACCCATGGAGCTCAGCTCTCACTGCCTGTGGTGGATGGTTAAACGGACATTTAGGGCCAGTACCAATAATCAGAAGAGGCTTCTCATTCAGTTGTCAGGCTGAATGACCTGTGTTGGAAGAGGAATTACAGAAATTGCGATTCAGCTTTTTTTCTTTGTGTACCAGTCTGCTGCGAATGTCAAGTTTGCTTTTTGTCATCTGATTGCACAAGTACCACCTGACAATACAGCATTCTCTGGTGCTCGATGCAAAACACGTACACAACTAGACATAACACTCATACAGACAATCAATACATATGGAGGACAAGTATTCATATATACAAATAAACATTGTATCATAAATACGGGAGACTCAGATGGTGAGTGTAAGCATCTCCTTTGATCGTTCCCCATTCTCGCTGTCTGTGGGATGAAACTGTTCCTCAGCCTGATGATGCTGATGGCTTCTGTATCTGTTTCCCGACTGGAGCAAACGAAAGATGCAGTGTGCAGTGTGGAAGGAGTCCTTAATGATTTAGCGCACCCACTTCAGGATAACAACCCTGGTAGATCACAGTGGGGGAGAGGGAAACTCCAGTGATGCTCTCTGTCACTCTTAAGGTCCTGTGGATTGACCTCTGATCCCTTTCTCTGCAGCAACTGTGCCACACTGTGATGCAGTCAACCAGGATGCTGTTGATAGAGCTCCTATAGAAGGTTGACATAATGGACGCTGGTAGCCTTGCCTTGTTTCAGTCTTCTCAGGAAGTGCAGTCGCTGTGGTGATTTCCTGACAAGTGAAGAGATGTGTGATCATGAGAGGTCTCTACATTCTTGTTTTCTTTTATTATCAAATATTTCTATTGAACTGCCAGTGGCTTCCAATAAAGACCACTGCTAGTGAAATTATACGCTGGCAAATGCAATGTGAAATGTTCCCATTACTCTGGGCTTCAGTTTGAATCCCATGGTAAATTAACCCATGCTATTTTATGATTGGTTACCCTTTGCACTTTTTTGTTCCTTTGTGAGACATCCCTGAGTGTAGTCTTTCTGGGCCACAATTTTTAACCCAGGCCAGCTTCTACAGGACTGGGTCTGTTCTCCTTAAAGCAGAGATGGTTAAGGGCAAATATCCAATGGGTGTGGTCAAAATTATTTATGATTCTGGAAGGATTCATGGAGAGAAACTGCTCTTGGTGACAGGAGGGTCAAGTGTATAGATTAATAGCAAAAGAACAGGGTTGTTTCCTGAAGCAACTGAGCAGGTCAGACAGCATCTGTTGAAGGTTTGATTCTATAGCCCCTTTTCCACTGGCGCTCCAGTTAATTGGCTGTGCCGGCACAGGAAGCCCTTTGTGCTGTTTCCACTGGGCAACCTTTAACTGGGACACTAATTGCTTTTCCACTGATCATCCCCGGCGTTCAGAGTGTTCTAACTTCAACTGGAAATGGGTGACTTTCTGCTGTCCCTTTTGCAGTTTTATCAGTACGTCAGTGTCAGCCAAATGCGGGGATATGAGTAGGGGCAGAGGTAATTAGTCCCTGATGTGAAATCATGTCATTTGACGCTGGCGTTCGGACAGTGTTCCTTTTCCACTGGACCCATTCCCAGTTAATTTCTGGGACAGGGTGCCAGTGGAAAAGGGGATAATGTTTTAGATCAATTATTTTCTTGTGGGTCAGACTGATTTTTCTACTCAATCGGTAGTGCAAAAGCTGTACTCCAGAAAAGATACAGGCACAAAATAGAGAAATGCAAACAAAGAAAGAAATGTAAACAAATGGTACAATACAGAAAGTAAGAGTCCGTAAATGAGTCCTTGATTGAGTTTGTCATTGAGGAGTCTGACGATGGAGGGGTCCCTAAACCTAGTAGTCTTGTGACACTTCTTTCCTGATGGCAGCAACAAGAACAGAGTCTGGATCCTTGATATTGCTCTCCGATAGCAGAGTTCCATGTAGATTTCTTGATGGTAGGGAGAGTTTTGCCTGTGATGTACTGGGCTGTGTCCACTACATTGTTGAAAGATTGGTGGGTGGGGGGAAAGAACAAGTTGGATATATCTTACAAAGAGCTGGCATCTCAATGATTGTTGCAAGAAACCTATATTTCTACTTCTGAGAATTCCCACTGACCCCACACTCTGTTTGGAAAGGTGCGGGCTATGAGACTTTCGTTTGTTGGTGAGATGGGATGGGAGCTCCACGTGCCGAGGGAAGTCTGCGTTCCTGTTCATCGTGCTGTGATGCAGTCTGGTGCCAAGTTTGGAATCATTAACGCCGGTTACAGGGCTATCGATTCACTCAGCATTGAGAAAGGTAAAAGTAGTGGTCATCCAGTTTAATTCCTCACACCGTTGCCACATTGACATGTCTGCCCATTGCCTTGTATACTGCCAAATCAAAGTTACCTGCAAATTGGAGAAACACCTTGTATTCTGTCTCAGCAGCCTCCAACCAGACGGCATTAACGTGGCTGGCATGGTTAACGTAGCCGGTAGCGCAGCGCTGTTACACTTCCAGCTACCCTGGTTCGAATCTGGCGATTTCCGTAAAGAGTTTGTACATTCTCTCCTTGTCTGTGTGGGTTTCCTCCCAACCTTAAAAACATACTGGGGGCTTGTAGGTCATTTGGGTGTAATGCGCAGCACAGGCTTGTGTGTTGAAGGGAGCTGTATGTCTACATTAAAATGTAAACATCGAGCTCTAATTTCCATTAATCACCCCTCTCCTGATCTCTCCCTTTCCCTACCCCTCTTGCCTCCTGTCTTTCAGCTTTCTACTCCTTTTCCCTTCCTTCTCCCATCAGAGAGCTACACTTCTTAGCCCTCTGCTATCTTCCCCATCACTTCTCAGCTTCTTTCTTTTCTATCCTCCCACCTGTATCCACCTATTCCCTCATACCTGTTAGTCTTTGTTCCTCCCCATTCCCTTTCCTTCCTTCCTTCCCCCTTCACCCACCTTTATAGTCAGGCATCTACTCATTTTTTTTCCACATTCCCAAGGAACGGCTCAGGCCTGAAACGTTGACTGCCTTTTATTTCCTTTGGATGCAGTGTGACCTGCTGAGTGTCTCTAGCCCTTTTGTGCATTGCACTGGACCCCTAGCATCTGCAGATTTTCCTGTATAACACCTGAAATAAAGTAATCCTTTATGAGAGAATATCTGCCTCTCCAACACCAACCCACCCTGAAGGATTGTGGCGCTGACAAGGGAATTAGTGGCCAGGGAATATTGTGGTGTTGGAGTTGCTGGCTTTCAGCTTGAATGTTAAACCAAGGTGATTGGAATTGGATTTAAACGTCATGTGTTCTGAACCTGATCATTGACTTCAACAGATCCTCCCTGTGCTTTGGTTGTCTGCCCAAGGTTTTCAGGACTTTGAGATGCTGATAACTTGTGTTTTGAATGTGCTTCTGTTGCAGGGTATAGACACTGGCATGCTGACCTGCGATCTGACGACACTCCTCTAGAGGCTGGGCTTGCTTTCACATGCAAATTGAAATCAAAGATCCCGTTTCTTGGCAGAGAGGCATTGGAGA
This sequence comes from Narcine bancroftii, assembly GCF_036971445.1. Classification (NCBI taxonomy): domain Eukaryota; kingdom Metazoa; phylum Chordata; class Chondrichthyes; order Torpediniformes; family Narcinidae; genus Narcine; species Narcine bancroftii. Next base: position 85,918,622 of record NC_091469.1, read on the forward strand.
GGCAAAAGGCACAGGGGCTGTTTAAACGCCTGGTGTGTTTCACCATTGATGAGTGAGTTTCTAATCTACTGATTTCTGACCCTCACTAAGGAACCGAGATGCTGAGATATTTTGGGCTGGTTGATGCTTTGAAACATAAGAAAGAAATGTCTTAAATTTGATTGTTTTGCTTTTTAAAAGGCTGTATAAATGCCTAAGGTAGGGATAAAGACCTGGAGCTGTGGAAACGGATGACAGAAAGCTGAGTGTTTCACAACTTGATCCATATAAAACCAGGAATCTGAGCCAAGTATGTCCAGGAAATCCAGTGAGCTGAATGTACCCAGAACATGCACAGGTCTGAGGGAAACCCTTGTCTTCTTCAGTAGTCCCTCCACTTGGTTATGGTCTGGTCCTCACCCTGATCCCCAGTCCTCCTCCCTGGCCACCTCCTGTGATCACATCCTGTTTCTGTCCCTGACCTCTTTGTCCCCTTCAAACTGGGTTCTTGAAACAAGTCACTCTTGTTTTGATGTTTATTATGATTGTAGCAAGCCATGGCTGGAAGAAGGTGAAAACCAGATTTCTGCTGCAGCCCAGGTGATACTTTCTGCCTGCTGACAGGAGCAAATCGCTGAATGTGTTATTCTCTCTACAGTCCTCATCTGCTACTGATGTAAAAGTTGTCTGTTATTCTGCAGGAAGGTGCCCATGTTTGGCCTGGAAGCAATCTGGAGGAACGGGCAGGTGGTCGGACTTGTCCGGAGAGCAGATTTTGCATTTGCACTCAACAAGTCCATTGCTTATGGCTATGTCAGAGATCCCGAGGGGGGCGTGGTGAGTAGAAGGAACATAGACTCCTGAGCCTATGTATTGAAAATATACTGTGGGAGTGTTTGATAGAACATCTCTCTTTGAAATTTTGTAAACATTCAGATGACAACGAAGGAAGATGATTTGTCTCATTTTTTCCTGCATTGGATCCTTAAAGAAGTCCCAGTGGACTTTCAAGTAACTGGGGAACTGTGACATTTATAAGCATTTATGTAATTGTCTTTAATTTCTATTTCCATTTCTTGGCCTCTTCTTGTTTTGTTTTGCCACTTTCAACTCCTGTTTCCCATATTGATGAACAGTTATTGAGACTTGGGCTATTGTTTTGTTCCCTGAGCTGAGTCTTGGTGCCATATTTGGAAATGTTGATTGGTGGACAACTCATCTCAAGATTAATTATTTCCACCTATCTTGCTTTGCTTCAGCCATTGTAGAAGCTCTCTTCTGGCTGTCTTGCTTTGAGTTTTTAATTTAATTTAGACATTCTTATTTAAAAATTTTAATTTAAAGTGAATAACAGGCCCTTTCTGCCCAAATACCCGCATGTGACCATTTAACCTACAAACACTGCATGTCTTTGGAATGTGAGAGGAACCCAGGCTCTATGAACTTCTGCTGCCTTTGGCTCATTGACCATCATTGACACCTGATCAGGAAGTGCCTCATGTTTAAAACTGTGCATCTCTTTCCTAGCTTTCTCTGCAATTTTCTTCTGCTCTCCCATGACCCCTTGCATGTTCCCAGTTTACATCAGTCTATAATTTTTTGGCCCTTCTGCAATCAGGATGGTTTCTCTGTGTGATGCATGTTTCCTTCATCTCCCTCAGGTGACAACTGACTTTGTGAAGCATGCCGAATACTCACTGGAGAGGATGGGTGTCTCTTACCCAGCTAAGGTCCACCTCAAATCACCCTTTGATCCAAACAACAAGCGAGTGAAGGGGATTTACGAGTGAATTGCAGAAGCAATGCTGCCCTGATCCTGGTGCTCTGACACTAGGAAAAGTGCAACCAGCAATTTGCTTTAATTGTTATTGAAGGGCCTTTTATGGAATTCTGGAATATTTAGTGAAGAATTCAAATCCATGTTACAGGCTCCAGAGTTGCTATATAAATATATCAAGAGCAATTTTAGTCTTTATAATTCTTGACAAGAAGATTTTATTAATTAAACTTTACATGAGTACTGAAAATAACCTTGTCTGCTGACAGTGGGTCCAAAAGCTGTTGAGACTCTGAAGGTTATTGAGGAGGGAGAGACAAATTGGAGAGTCAATGGTCATTGGAGGGAGTCAAATTTCCCCCCAATCATATTTAACTCACAGGGAATGTCAGGGCAGTGGGTTACTGAGGTAAGATTCCCACATATTTTGGCTGTGCAATGGGGTTTTGCATCTTTTTAATTCAGAAATTTGTTGTCTTCTCATATTGCTTCACCTAGCACCATGTTCCAGACATCTAACCTCTCTGACAAGTTGGTTCACATGGAGAAAGGTCAGTGCCTGGAACTCACTGCTGGGCGGGCATTGAAAGCACACATTTAAGAGGCATTTAGCTGGAAACGTGAACAGCTGTGAGATGGAAGAATATTAACCTTGTGTTGGGATCTGTTTAAATGTTCTGTTTGTTACTTGTCCCCTCATTTTCCAGTAATGCTGAATCAGTGAATAAGCAGAGCCTGTTCTGTCCTGTTATCCGTTCTGTCAGTGACACCTGTGGCAATCCGTGCCCAGATTCAGCTCCCAAAATTCACCTCTCCTGTTCTGTCCACTGGTTTCTAAAAGCTTGGCCTGTTTTCATACCGAGATTGATGTAACTTCTGCTCTAAATGTTTTGCAAGCAGTTCCAAATAATGTATCCATAGATAAAATCTCTTTCATAACGAATAAACAGAGAACTTGAAATTATGGTCTGGATGGTGGCTTTGATATTGCACAAACCAGCAGCTGTAAGAGATACCCCTGCTTGTTACTTGGACACCTGGAGGGTTCTGACCGCAGGCTGTGTTCCTGCCTCAGATATAAAAGTATGGATGATGAACCCCAGCTCATTCAGTATTGTCCTTTATGATGGGTATTGCTACAAGTTATAAGGACATAAGAAATAGGAGCAAGAATAGGCTGCCTGGCCCACCAAGCCTGCTCTGCTATTGAATGAGATCATGGCTGATCTGATGATAGGCTCATCTCCACTACCTTCCTTTTACCCATATCCCTTAAATACCTTATGTAAAAATCCTTGTCTTAAATATATTGATGGAGCCTCCACTGCTTCAATGTAGACATATTCCACAGATTCATCACCAGAAGACATATGTACAAAGTGAAGGGATGGAAGTTTAGGGGAGACATCAGGGGTAAGCTATGGATGTCTCATGACCTGCTGTGATTCTTCAACATGTTTTTGTATTTATTGCACTTGACCCCAGTATCTGCATATCTTCCTGTTTAACTCCACTAGACTACATCTGATGCCTTTAGAATGTTATCCACTGTGAAGTCTGATACAAAGTTTTGACTTAAAGGATGAGACTGGACAACTAATAACAGGAAACACCAAATAATTTAAGGATTGCACACTCACCTTTGATACCCTCTTCCTCTTTAAAAATTCTTGAAGTCCTAACTGTCTGTTTTGATTTCACTCATTAGGAGGTTAGTCTTTAATGATGTAATCAAGACTCCTTGAAATAATGTAACATCCTGATTGACTCACGGGGAACAGTTGGTTCATGACCAATCTTCATGGAGATAGAGCATTCTGGATGATATTGAGAAAATGCGCAGAATCCCATCGTAAACAGTAGAAGGAGGGCAGCACCTCTCACACTATCCACCCAGCACAGTCGTCAAGTGTCATCTGTGTCAGGGTCTGTGGGTCATGCATTGACTTCACCATCCACCTCACAACCCACCAGTCTGGAGAAGGGAGCAAGTTGAGCTTGCCTATGTGGAAATGGAAGGAGCAGTGCTAAGGCAGAGCTGCTTTATTGCAGGGGGATGGAAGGAGGACAAGGAATTTCTACAAGCATAGCCAATGGCACAGGTGCAGAGCCCTCAGCCCACTAAATTCATCTTGACCATCAAACCCCTATCATCTCATCTCATTTTATTCCATCTCCCATTCCCTTTGACTTCTTCCTCCAGTGTCTACAACTCATCCACACACCATGAGCAAGTTACTGCCCAATTAAGCCTACCAGCTAGCATGTTTTTAAGACATGGGAGGAAACCAGATTATTCTATGGAAAGGAAACATGCAAACCCCACACAAACAGGACCCAAGGTCAGGAGTGAACCCAGGTCTCTTAGGCAATGCTTCTGACTGCTGCCACAGGAGCTGAGGAAGAACAGGGTGGAGGTAACATCTCCCAGGGGTAAGGGAGTTCTGCATTTGGCAAAATGGAGGTGAGGAAGCAATGGATTGTGTGGAAATCTGTGCTGAGATGGTCCTGCTCTGGAGGATGCATCTCTGATGAAGGAGCATCTCATTGTGAGGTGTCATATTTCAGGTGAGATGCTGCACAAGATCCTGATCTACCTGACAGGCACAAAAAAAGTCAGAACTTCGCTGGAAATGACCAAGCATGTTCTCCCCATGGCTCTTAAGTCATGTTTATCACTCAAAGCTGGAGGAAGAGTCAAAGGGTGATAGAATAAAATGAGATGAGATGATAGGGGTTTGATGGTCAGGATGAAGTTGATAAAGGTAAGGCAGTAGATATGGTCTATATCAATTTTGGCTGTGTAAATTTTAAAAATGGCTTGCAGGAAGAAAGCAGAGAATTGCAGTGGAAGGAAAGTATTCTGCCTGGAGGTCAGTGACTAGTGGAGTGCCACAAGGATCTGTTCTGGGACCTCTGGTCTTTGTTATTTTTATAAATGACCTGGATGAACAGTAGGTTTGCAAATGGCACCAAGGTTGGAGGAGTTGTTCATGGAGATGAAGATTGTCGAAGGTTACAAGAGGATACAATTTCATTCAGGCTTGATCTGTTGTCAAAATATACAGTAGAACTTCATTAATGCAGCATTGTCAAGTTTTTGGTGATGCCAAAGTTGCCATTACCCCCTCCCCACCGACATTTGGATGTTTGCCATTAGTATTTCAACACAATCTTGTCTTTTTCAGTATTGCACTGTAGAATAATTTTTTTGCAGTGAATCTGGTAAGATTAAAGGAGGAGCAGGGAAACAAACTTTTGGCACATTTCAATGGAGCATTGGAAATGGGTGAGTTTAAAGTTTCGACAGAGTGTAAGAAATGGGTTCAGGTGAGTTTGAAGGGAGCACATGAACCCATGGGCTCTGATATGTCTTAAAGGGAATGCAGGAGATGGCTTTCTGGTACATATATAAGAGCGAATCCAGAAATAGCATTAAGTGAGCCAAATTCAGAACCATCAAAATTTCCAAATAGTGTTGAAATCCCTTGGAATATTGTGTTCATTTATGGTCACCTCATTACAGGAAGGATGTGAAAGCTAAGGAGGGAGTGTAGAGGAGGGTTACCAGAATATTACCTGAATTGGAAAACTTGTCTTATGAGCCAAGGTTAGCAGAGCTGGGATTTTTCTCTTTGGAGTGTAGAAGGTGAGAGGAGACTTAATAGAGGTCTACAAGATTATGAAAGGCTTTTTTAGGGTGGACAGCCAGTGCCTGTTTCCCAGAGAAGGAATAGCAAACACCAGAAGACATATGTACAAAGTGAAGGGATGGAAGTTTAGGGGAGACATTAGGGGTAAGTTTTTTATGCAGAGTTCTGGGTACCTGGAATGCCTTGCCGGGGATGCTGGTGGAGGATGAAACATTAAAGGCATTTAAGAGACTCTAGGCACATGATTAGAGGAAAAGTTGAGGGTGTGGGAAAGAGTGGGTTTAGTACATTTTTTAGGAATATACGGGTCAGCACAACATCAAGGGTCAAAGAGCCTGTACGGTGCTATGTCTATGTTCGTCTATCACTGATGTGACAATGAATGTGCAGCAATCAATTCCATGAAAGGCTGGCACAGATATTGCATGGCCAATGTTACAACACTGTGCATTTCAAAAGGCATTCTCATTGAGACAGAGAGATGCAATATGGAAACCGGCTGTGCTGATCATCACACACTCATTTTTATATGAATCCTTCTCTAACCTAACCTGATCAGGTGCCTGTCTACATTTTGAAACTTCCAGGCAAACCTCAAAGCAAAGCTCGACGTTGCAACCCGCCTCACGGACCCGTCCCCTGAAACCCTCTGGGATCAGTTGAAGACTACCATACTGCAATCCACTGAAGAGGTACTGGGCTTCTCCTCCAGGAAAAACAAGGACTGGTTTGACGAAAACAGCCAGGAAATCCAGGAGCTGCTGGCAAAGAAGCGAGCTGCCCACCAGGCTCACCTTACAAAGCCGTCCTGTCCAGAGAAGAAACAAGCCTTCCGTCGTGCATGCAGCCATCTTCAGCGCAAACTCCGGGAGATCCAAAATGAGTGGTGGACTAGCCTCGCCAAACGAACCCAGCTCAGCGCGGACATTGGCGACTTCAGGGGTTTCTACGAGGCTCTAAAGGCTGTGTACGGCCCCTCACCCCAAGTCCAAAGCCCGCTGCGCAGCTCAGACGGCAAAGTCCTCCTCAGCGACAAGATCTCCATCCTCAACCGATGGTCAGAACACTTCCAATCTCTTTTCAGTGCCAACCGCTCAGTCCAAGATTCCGCCCTGCTCCAGCTCCCTCAACAGCCCCTAAGACTAGAGCTGGATGAGGTTCCCACCCTGGATGAGACATATAAGGCAATCGAACAACTGAAAAGTGGCAAAGCAGCAGGTATGGATGGAATCCCCCCAGAAGTCTGGAAGGCTGGCGGCAAAACTCTGCATGCCAAACTGCATGAGTTTTTCAAGCTTTGTTGGGACCAAGGTAAACTGCCTCAGGATCTTCGTGATGCCACCATCATCACCCTGTACAAAAACAAAGGCGAGAAATCAGACTGCTCAAACTACAGGGGAATCACGTTGCTCTCCATTGCAGGCAAAATCTTCGCTAGGATTCTACTAAATAGAATAATACCTAGTGTCGCCGAGAATATTCTCCCAGAATCACAGTGCGGCTTTCGCGCAAACAGAGGAACCACTGACATGGTCTTTGCCCTCAGACAGCTCCAAGAAAAGTGCAGAGAACAAAACAAAGGACTCTACATCACCTTTGTTGACCTCACCAAAGCCTTCGACACCGTGAGCAGGAAAGGGCTTTGGCAAATACTAGAGCGCATCGGATGTCCCCCAAAGTTCCTCAACATGATTATCCAACTGCACGAAAACCAACAAGGTCGGGTCAGATACAGCAATGAGCTCTCTGAACCCTTCTCCATTAACAATGGCGTGAAGCAAGGCTGTGTTCTCGCACCAACCCTCTTTTCAACCTTCTTCAGCATGATGCTGAACCAAGCCATGAAAGACCCCAACAATGAAGACGCTGTTTACATCCGGTACCGCACGGATGGCAGTCTCTTCAATCTGAGGCGCCTGCAAGCTCACACCAAGACACAAGAGAAACTTGTCCGTGAACTACTCTTTGCAGATGATGCCGCTTTAGTTGCCCATTCAGAGCCAGCTCTTCAGCGCTTGACGTCCTGCTTTGCGGAAACTGCCAAAATGTTTGGCCTGGAAGTCAGCCTGAAGAAAACTGAGGTCCTCCATCAGCCAGCTCCCCACCATGTCTACCAGCCCCCCCACATCTCCATCGGGCACACAAAACTCAAAACGGTCAACCAGTTTACCTATCTCGGCTGCACCATTTCATCAGATGCAAGGATCGACAACGAGATAGACAACAGACTCGCCAAGGCAAATAGCGCCTTTAGAAGACTACACAAAAGAGTCTGGAAAAACAACCAACTGAAAAACCTCACAAAGATAAGCGTATACAGAGCCGTTGTCATACCCACACTCCTGTTCGGCTCCGAATCATGGGTCCTCTACCGGCACCACCTACGGCTCCTAGAACGCTTCCACCAGCGTTGTCTCCGCTCCATCCTCAACATCCATTGGAGCGCTTACACCCCTAACATCGAAGTACTCGAGATGGCAGAGGTCGACAGCATCGAGTCCACGCTGCTGAAGATCCAGCTGCGCTGGATGGGTCACGTCTCCAGAATGGAGGACCATCGCCTTCCCAAGATCGTGTTATATGGCGAGCTCTCCACTGACCACCGTGACAGAGGTGCACCAAAGAAGAGGTACAAGGACTGCCTAAAGAAATCTCTTGGTGCCTGCCACATTGACCACCGCCAGTGGGCTGATAACGCCTCAAACCGTGCATCTTGGCACCTCACAGTTTGGCGGGCAGCAACCTCCTTTGAAGAAGACCGCAGAGCCCACCTCACTGACAAAAGGCAAAGGAGGAAAAACCCAACACCCAACCCCAACCAACCAATTTTCCCTTGCAACCGCTGCAATCGTGTCTGCCTGTCCCGCATCGGACTTGTCAGCCACAAACGAGCCTGCAGCTGACGTGGACTTTTTACCCCCTCCATAAATCTTCGTCCGCGAAGCCAAGCCAAAGAAAGACTGCAAAGGACACTGTTTGACATGATGAGTTTCTCCAGCATTGTGTTTTTGCTTCAATCATGTGTCTGCAGACTTTTGTGCTTCTCTCATAAGCTACCCCAACCCATTTATTCTGTCCACCTTCACCTCACCTACCCCTTCTGGTTCTACCACTCACCTATCCCCTTGGAGCAATTGACAGTGGCCAATTAACACACCAACCTCTCACTTTGGTAACCTGGAAGGAAATGAGAGCATCCAGAGGATCTGCTGATTTGAATCAAGTGCTCGTTCCTTTAGTTCTCGCTACAAAATCCCATGTCAGTACTCCAGAACTGACGTCTGATGGACAGGGGGATAAGTTGGGTGCTCAGGGAAACTCATGGGAAGGTAGGGTTGTAGGTGTTTTGGTATGAATATTGGATGATATGTCACAGAAAATCCTAACAATCACTCAAAAAAACTTCACAGATGCTGATTAAACAATGTTTGCAATTTAATTGAAAGTGTATTAGAATCTGGTTCAATCAACAGGCAGCATACAGAGGTCACAGTGCACAGATGCAAACATGCCCTTTACAAGAGAGACATTATGGAGGAATTACCAACTCTGCGTCTTTGGCCCTGACATTCTCTTCTGATCCTGCAGCAGAATAGAAGGAAGGAACAGACGGTGGCACCTGACACATTCTCCCATTACTGTCCTGGCCCACTGGTGGAAAAATCAACAACTGTTGCTGCTCCCGGCTCCAAATGGCCTGCTCGCTGACAGCGATCTGGTGTTTCTGGCAGCACTCTGGTCACTTGTGGGAGAGGTTGCTTGTCCCAGTTGCCCTGAAAGTAGAAAATAGCTTGGTGAAGAATTTTCACTAAAAATGCCTACAAGCTCCCACACTATCCAGAATTATAACTATGGTTTATGGGCTGTAAACTTGAAACACTCTATTCAACTGCAGTTTATTGGAAAGACTGCAGTGGTTCAGGTTGCTGACATGTACTGGAACCAATAGGCAACTATTATATTTCTGGTCCAGGTTTCGATAACTATAAATACATTTAACCATATAACAATTACAGCACGGAAACAGGCCAATTTGGCCCTTCTAGTCCGCACTGCTCCAAGTACCCTCCTCCAATCCTATTTACCAGCACTCTGCCCATATCCCTCCATCCCCCTCCCATCCATATACTCTTTCTTAAATGACAAAATTGACCCTGCCTCCACCACCTTTCCCGGAAAGCCCATTGCACACAGTAATCACTCTCTGAGTAAAGAAGTTCCCCCCCTCATGTTACTCCTAAATCTTTGCCCGTCAACTCTCAACCATGACCTCTTGTATCCATCTCTCCTACTTTCAATGGGTAAAGCCTTTCCACATCAACTCTCTCCCTCTCATTATCTTAAACACCTCTATCAAATCCCTTCTATGTTTCAAGGAATAAAGACCTAATTTGCTCAGTCTTTTCTTGTATTCCAGATGCTGAAACCCAGGCAACATTTTGTAAATCATCTCTGCACTCTTATCTTGTTAATATCCTTCCTGTAAATCAGTGACCAGAACTGCATACAGTACTCTAAATTTGGCCTCACCAATGCCTTGTACAGTTTCATCATTACTTCCCAACTCCTATATTCTATGCACTGTTTTATATAGGCAAGCATAATAAAGGCCTCCACCACCCTATCCACATGCACTCCTACCTTCAGGGAACAATGCACCGTTATTCCTAGATCTTTCTGCTTCACTGCATTCTTCAATGTCCTCCCATTTACCACATATGTCTTGCTTTGATTATTCTTTCCAAAATGAAGCACCTCACATTTATCAGCATTAAATTCCATCTGCTATCTTTCTGCCCACTCCTCTAAGCAGTTTAACCCTCTGCAATCTTTGAAAACCCTCTTCATCATCCACAATTCCCACTATTTTAGTATCATCTGCATATTTACTAATCCAATTTACTGCCCCATCCTCCAGATCATTAATATATATGACAAACAGCAATGGTCCCAATACCGAACCCTGAGGTACATCACTTGTCACCAGCCTCCATCCTGACAAAATTATTCACTACTACTCTCTGGCACCTTCCCTCCAACCACTGTTGAATCCATTTGACTATCTCCAAATTAATACCCAAGGACTAAGCCTTCCTAACTAACTTCCCATGCAGAACCTTATCAAAGGTAGAGTTTAATAATACCTGGGAACATTGTCCAACATTGTTACTAAATGCATAATTCTGCAGACATTAGGATCGTATACCTAAATACGATTAAAACACAATCCTGCTTTGGTTACTGTACTCACCGGGAAACGCACAGCAGAAGACTTGTTGCAATGCATTGAGATGGGAGCAGAATCGTACATGGCCCTCAGTACTTGGCGACTGAAAGGGCTCCAGGTCACAGCGTTGTACTGTTGTGTCACAGGCACCTGGGGACAGGTGCAGATCCCGTCATCTTCCATCCTTCGACGAAAGCAAAAGTGAAAAGTCAGCTCTTGTGGCTCATCAGAGAGCTTGGCACTTGGATATCCCTCCCCTGACACCAGAACTGCTTGGAGCACACACAGGATGGTACAAGTTAGAAGAGATGCTGGAAGTTGGTGTAAAGCTGGGAGTGGGGAATCAACAATTGCACCACCCAAGTGCCAGCCTGTGACAATCTTCAACTCTTCAACAATATTCAGTGCCATTGCCATTGTTGGACCTCTCATCATCAACTGCCATGATTTGATCTGAACCAATATAAACATTGTACCTACACTACCTGTGGTGTCACACTTCCTAATTCCTTCAAACCTTTCCACAAGGCACAGTTCAAGATTACGTTCACAGATGTACACATCAAGAGCAGACTCTCAAGCGTTTAATAAGATAATTGCTGCCCTGATTTTTAACCTTAACTCTCTGCCTACCTGCTTTGACCCTTCATCCACTTGTAATCAAGTTTCCACCTACCTCTTCTGTAAAAATATTTGGGCCTTCTTCCTATTTCATTTGAGGAAGAGAGTTTCAAAGACTCATCATCTTCTGATTGAAAAAAAATCACTTGATTTTTGATTTAAATGGGCAGCACCTTATTTTTAAAAAGGGATCCCCTAGTTTTTCCCACATCCATTTTATTTGTTTCAATCAAGTCCCCATTCCTTTTCATGGTCTCCTGCCCAACCTTTTGCTGATTCTGGATGATGGTGGAATAACCTTCACTGAACAATTTTTTGATGCTTTAACAATCTGCCTTAAATTAAGAGGCCAATACACTACCCAGTATTCTATGAGGGCTCAGCAGTGCTGTGTGTAACTGAAGGATTTCCACCATCCATTTGTATGCGTTTCCCCTGGCAATTAAGCAATAACATTGTGACCTTTTCTCATTACTTCCTGTATTTGCATAACAGACTTTTTCAAATTAGGCAGTCAGGTACCGAGATCCTGGTTCAATCTCTCACCATTTAGATTATATGCTTCTTTTTTAATGTGATGGAACATATAGGCCCCAGCTTAAAATTGTCCAGGGCACAGCAATCTACTGGTGTCCCATCCATTGTCTTGAACATCACGCGTCCACAGATAACATGCAATATTCCACAAGCCTGCAAGGAATATGGCAAGAACATTAAGCAGATGAAGACACCACCTCTAAGTTCCTCTCCAAATCACCTTCCAAACTCTCAACCTGGGTTCGAATCCGGTGCTCTCTGGAAGGAGTTTGTGCGTTCTCCTCGTGACTGCATGGGTTTCTTGGGGTGCTCCGGTTTCCTCCCACATTCCAAAGACATATGGGGTTAAGAGGTTGATTGGCCACATGGGTGTTTTTGGGCAGCATGGGCTCATGGGTCAAAGAGCCCATTACTGGGCTGTATCTCTAAAACAAAATTAAAATAATTTTTTTAAAAATGAAAAAATTCTTATTTAAGCATTGTTTGTGTTTGTGACAGGGCCTTATGGCACATTGCCCCACATCCCATGTCCTCCACTCCCCCACTGGACAATAATTACGATAATTCCTTTCCTTAACCTAGGTCATACAGCAGAGATGGGCCCTTCAGCCCATGTTGTCTATGTTAACCATAGAGTACCTGTGTATACCAATCCCATACACTTGCATTTGGACCATAGCCTTCCATGCCTTAGAGACCCAGAGGCTTGTCCAGATGCTTCTTAAAAGTAAGAGAACCCATCTCCGAAACCCACTCAGACTGTGCATTCCAAATTTCAACACCCCTTTAGGTTAAAAAAAAATTCTTCCTCAGATTCTTTCTGGTATTCTCCTCACCATGAACCTATGACCTATGGAACCTCCACCATGGGGAAGTAGTTCTGTCTACCCAATCTATGCCTCTCATAATTCCTCATCGAGCTTCCCTCCTCGTCCTGCTCCAAGGAAAACAAACCCAACATATCCACTCTCTATATGAAATGCTGCATCCACGTAACATTCTGCTGAGATTCCTCTGTATCCTCTTCAGTGCAATCAAATCTTTCCTATAGGGTGGTGACCAAAACTGCACAATATTCCAGCTGTGTCTGAAACAATGGTTCATGAAGTTGATCATCTCTCTCTCTCTCTCTCTCTCTCTCTCTCTCTCTCTCACACACACACACAGTGTAAGTTATCTCTCACTATGTCTTTCTCAGCTGAGTGAAAATCTTGGTCTGGTTCCAATCTTGGACAAAACACTTTGAGGATTTTGATCCAATAAAGGTTTTGTATAAACATGGATAATTATTACCTGTTGATGAAGGTGAAATACTTCTGCAAGTAACTGAGATCCACGACACTCTTGCACAACTCCAGTTGTGTCTGGGGGTAGTAGTGCACATAGTTAATGCACATTTCTTCGTTGATTCCAAATCCTCCCTAAACACAATAAATCAATAATGATCACAGAGAGTGGCAGACTTTCAATAGGCCTACTGCACTGCACCTACTTCCCATACAACAGGATCCAGCGTACTGCTCTGTGCCATGTTTGTATGCAGACCCAATGATATTGGGATCCTGATGGAGGTAGATTTCTGACTCATATGATTGTTGGATTGGGGTTTACTCAAAAGGGAGAGTAATTCTAGCCTAGAGTTATCTTTTCACAGCTAATTCCACAGAGACAGAGACCCTTCTCCTTATCTGTAACTCACTTACTGTTTTGGAAGGGTGGAGTGGATTGTCATTGTCCTTGGGTTTACGTTACTCTCTAAGAACCCATAATATGGATCTCTTGGTTCAGAGAAAATCTTTTGACAAATGGTGGCGCACATGAAAGGTATTTGTTAGGATGCAATGCTATATTCCAAGGCAAATGATAAGGCCTGTTTTACCTAAAGGCATCAGATTTGGTAAAACTGATTGTGTGGAAGAGGTTGTCAGCAACATTGAGCAAATGGAGGGAAATTGGAACAGGCTAGAAAATGGGCGTACATTGCACAATAGCTAGAGAAAGGAATGGAAATGGACAGTGAGATTCACATGAAAGGTTTACAAAACAGCTGGAGGAGGCTTGGCATCCTGGGCAGGATGTAGCCAGAAAGTGGTAATGATTTGTGAGAGTTACAAATGTTGAAGATGTCGTCAAACTGGAGAGGGTGCAGAGAAGATTTACAAAAAATATTTCCAGGATTTAGTGGCCTGAGCTATATAGAGAGAGGTTGAGAAGATGAAGGCATGCAGGGGGATTATGGGTGATCTTGTATACAAATGTTGAACGGAATAGATTGGGTGAAGGCAAAAAAATCTTTTGCCCAGAGTAGAACAATCGGAAACCAGAGGTCATGGATTTAAGGTGAGGGGAGAGAGATTGAACAGGAACATGAGGGGTAACATTTTTTACACGGAATGTTCTGGGTATGTGGAATGGGGTACTGGAAGAGGTAGTTGAGACAGGAACTATTGCAATGTGGAAGAAAAAATTGGACGGATAGGATATGATGAATTTAGCGGGATTTGGGCCAAATTCAGGCAGGTTGGACTTGTGTGAGTGTAGACATGTTGGTCAACATGGGCAAGTTAAATCAATATCTGACTCTATGACGAAGACTAAGTACAATAGTCCAAAGCGATTCACAGACTAATCTCAGTATTCATACATCTGTGACATAGTCTTGTAGTCTGGGGGAGCCAGCGACCCAGTGCAGGGCACCAGAAACAAGGAAGCACCCCCACTGAATTGAAGAAGCCTGAGAGATGAACCTACAAGGTGACCATGGCAGCGGACCAGCGAGTAGCTCAGCCACTGAAGAAACCACATAGGCTGCAGGTGACTTGCAGTTGAAGGACTCACTCCAGTCTGTGGGCTGCTGGAGTCTGACTCATGGGAACCAGGTATCAGAACCAGGATTCGAGAGGGTGCTGTGGACAATGAAGGGCTCTCGAAGGACCTCAAGCACTGAAAGCTTCCTAATCGTATCGGATGATTTGGATCTGGAGCTTGGGTTGCTAATGGTTGGAACAGGACTCTGGTCGGCTGCAGAGGCAATCCGTGGATATCAGTGTTTTTGAAGGGATTCTCTTTTGCTTCACTTTCTCTTATTGGGGGTCTGGCCATTGCTCATGGCTACTCTTTATTTGTCTTTATGGCAGGAAAATGTTGAAGTATATCTTGTATATTACATTTTTTATATTATAAAATGACAATAGCCTTTGGAACCTTTGGACTTGGCTTTTGAATAGGGCACAGAAGGAGGTTATTCAACCCTTGGTGTCCACATTGTTTATTGACAAAATATTCTGTCATCAGCAAATTAAATCTCTCCAAGCTTCCTGCTGCAAACATATTCCTGGTTTCTATCCATACCACTGCAATCCCTTGTTCTGGTTAATAATTTTGGGGCTAGAAATGAAAGCTATAAGAACAAGGGCAATTCAGCAAGGCCAATTGTTTCATGGTCTGGGACTCAAATACTTACTAAGGTCACATGACTCCGATCCACAGTGTTGTATGTGCAGGAGGTTATCAGAACATCTCCCTGTTGAGAAAACCGTAGAGATAAACTCACCTTATGAACAACTGTCAAAATCAAAAAAAGGCTGATGTTTGTATAAAGTACTATGTTTATGTGTAGAACACAACTTTGGTGACTGTGTAAATTTAGACGTACAGCACGGTAACAGGCCCTTTTGGCCCACGAGCTCAATTACATCCAATTGAACTATAACCCCTGGTACCTTTTGAAGGGTGGGAGGAAACCTGAGCCTCTGGGGTAAACCCATGCAGACATGGGGAGAATGAAGAAATTCCTTACAGACAGTGCAGGATTTGAATCCCGGTCCCGATTGCCGGTGCTGTAACAACATTGCACTCATTAAGCTAGTGTGTAAACTCAGGGTAATGACTACGTAAAATGTAAGGCAGGTGATGGTTACTGCACTAGGTGAGTGACAGGATAAAGTAAAGATTAGGGTTATTCTTTTGGAAAACCATGAGGCTGCCATAGTGTGATCCACATGCTCAATGAGATACTTACAGGTAACACAGTGATCTCTTTCTGTAACATACGAATTTCCTATAAAGACCGGAAAAAAAAGCCCCTTCAGTATTAGCTCTTTTCAAGACATGCAAAAAAGACTACAAAAATTAATGTTACCAGAGGTGAGTGTTCACCCATATACCATTTGTCTTTCTTATTCAAGGTGTCTGTCAAAATAAGCCTGGGTGGATTTAGGTCATTTATATTGCATCTCTTTCTCTTTGGCTTGGCTTCGCGGACGAAGATTTATGGAGGGGGTAAAAAGTCCACGTCAGCTGCAGGCTCGTTTGTGGCTGACCAGTCCGATGCGGGACAGGCAGACACGATTGCAGCGGTTGCAAGGGAAAATTGGTTGGTTGGGGTTGGGTGTTGGGTTTTTCCTCCTTTGCCTTTTGTCAGTGAGTTTATATTGCATATTAGTGCAATAATTCACAGAGCCTTTCTCCAGTTCCCAATGATGTGAACATGTTTAAACTAAGGCTGTGACTGAGAGTGGGATCACCTTTCCCACCATTTACCAGCTGCAGGACATATCCATTGTTGTTTTAGACAAGAGATTATTGGCATAAAAAACCCGACAAAGTTAGAGATAACCATTGGACATGGGCTGTTAACTGAGTGGGAGGTAGGGAGTGGAGATTTGTGATATCGGGAATATTCTTTGGAGGAAGGTGACAATTAAAGTACTTTCCAGGGATCTATCCTCACATGTAGTATATCTATGGCTTAGATGAAAGAATTAGTGGCTGATTATTCAACAATCCAAATCATGCTTGGTTAAGAGGCACACTATGCAGTGTATGTGTGAACAGTACGTTTTAGGTTTCATTACAGGTTAACTGAAGGAGATAAAAATCTGAGAGAGATTTCAATTAAAGTGGGGAATTATGACATTATCCACTTTGGACCTAAGACAGAAATAATGAAAGGGTATGAGGGGGCATTCTTCATGAAAGGTTTGAATTGGTTAAATTAATTGATGGGGAGATAGAGAGACCCTACTGCATTTGGAGTGGAAGAATAGAATTAAGGGAATGCAATTGGGAATCATTTCTTCATACAAATGCTTGTGGCTATCTGAGACTGACTTTCCCAATGGCCTATGAATGTTGAGTTCATTGACGATTTCAAGGCCGGGGCTGATATGCTTTTGCGAGGTAACGCAGTTAAAGGTTACGTAAATTAACCTGAGATTGGAAACAATTTTGATGAAAGGTTAGAATAGGTTCGATGAGATGAATTGCTTTTTACTTGTTTTCTGTGCAACAGGTAAACATTAAATAGAAAAGGTGCTTGTGTGACTCATTTGTGAAGGGGTTGCAGCCCCATAACAAGCAATACCTGAAAGTGAGTGCTATAATGTCCATCAGAATTCACAATGTCCACCTCCACCCCATCCTGGACAAGGATAGTTTTCACCTTTGTACCAGCAAGGTGAGTGTGGAGCTGAGAGGCAAAAATCCGGATGCCAGACTGAGGCAGTGTCTAGAATCAAAATACATTGGAATTAGCACCATTCTACCAACACCCTACCAATGTTTGACTACAATTTTAATGTACCTTACACCTGACCCCATGCAATTGTGACATTATTCTGACTTTTGACCTGCAATAGCCTGACATTAGCCTTTAAACTATGATAGAGTGCCCTGTGAGTTCCTGACCGACTTGTCAACAGCAAAAAACTCAGCATTGACAAAGTAAGATCAGGTCAGATGTCTCTGTTCCACTGATCTTCGCATGACCTCTCCACCTCACTTTCTTGTCCCAGGCCTCACTCAAAACTCCCATTGTCTCAATGCCCACCTCACTCCAGTCCCCACACTGTCCCTGCCCAAATTCACCACTGTCCTTTCACCATCCCTACTCCACTCCTCTTGCCCCCATTTCCTGCCCTTGTCTCTGCCCTTAGGCCTTGTGGCTTGTTTTTGTGTTTGATTTCTTTTGCAATGCACGTTTACTCACATGCTCAGTACATTTTGCTGTACAGTATCCACTGAGCACAAAGCTTTCCTCGCCTGGTGGGATTGCCATGATGGGTGAGTACACCAATCCCAGCTCCATGATTCCTGCGTTGAACTTCCTTAAGGTGGGTGTGAGGAACAGACGAATCCCAGAGTGATCCAACCGTCCTATAGATGGGAGAAGTTTGAATTAAGGGTGGTATTATATTTGCAAGTTTTAATTATGTAATTGTGCTAAATTAAACCATAGGGCATACATAGAACATTACAGCACAGTACGGAGTCTTCAACCCTCGATGTGGTGCTGACCTATATATTCCTACTAAACTCTTCTTCCATGTGCCTGTCTAAAGGCCCTGTAAAAAATATCTAAATGTAAAGGTGGATATTCTCCGCCCTCACATCGGAAAACTTACTTTTATAAATGGTCCGTGAGCAGCTGCAAGGCAGCAACTCCAATCCCTTTCCAAGGTAGTGCTAGAGGTAGGAGCAATGCACTCCACCTCGCTGCCTACAGGTACATCCACTGCAAGCAGCTGGCTAGGGGTAGGCTGGTATGCCAACCACCCCCGACCCATCTTACTTCTCTCTTTCCTACTCACTCATCCCTTTTCCTCCATGACTCTCTCAAGGCAGGGGCGGCTGGGCTGGTGGGGGACATCAGGGAGTGGCTGGGCCAATGGAGCCATCAGATGACGGCTGGGGTGGTCTGTGACAGCCCTACTGGCCGCTCAGGCTTTCGGGCTGCTCGTTTGTGCCAGCGGCTCAATGTGCAGCAGAGCATTGGTATATTTCCTACCCATAATCCCCCATGCAGCTGGAACTGTTCTGAGAAACACAGAGGTGTGTGGGGGATTATGGGTAGGGAAGATGGCCATTGTTCTGCCACGTATTTATGATGGACGTCACCACAGCAATAGTCGCCCGGCCTACAGCAACTCCAGGTGATGCACCAAAGCACTGCTCCACATAAAAGCAGCGCTGGAGAAGCCTTTTAGGGTTGCTCCATAAACCGGTAGTTTAAAATTTTTATCCACGTTTGAAGTCGGCCTTGAAGCAGAGGCCTGGCATAAAGACATCTTAAGTATCTCTTAAATGTCCCTAAAGTTTCAGCCTCCACCACCACCCACAGGCATTCCAGGCACCCACAACTCACTGTGTGAAAAACTTACCCTTGATGCCTCCCCAAAACTTTCCTTTTTTTTCCTTTGTTAATATGTCCTCTAGTGTTTGGTACTCCAGTCCTGGGAAAAGTTGGTGACTGCCTACCCTATCCATGCCTCTCAGAAACTTGTAGTCCTCTATTAAGTCACCTCTCATCCTTCCTCACTCCATAGAGAAAAGTCGTAGCTCTGCTAATTGATGCACACTATCAATGACTCTAAAGGCTGAGTGATGAACGATAGGCTTTAATGCACATTAGATTTTGGCTGGGCCAACTCCATGTGCTCGAATGAATGGAAGGGTCAGGGAGGTTGACCTTTATGGCCAGGTCACAGGGGGAGGGGTTACATAGGGTTGAGTCATCAGTAGGCAGGCCAGCTTCTTATGTACAGAGCAGCAGCAGTATATACAAATATACATACACTAATTTTGCCTCATAAAACTTACTTTCCAATCCAGGCAACATCCTGGTAAATCTCTGCACCCTCTCCATAGCTTCCACATCCTTCCTATAATAAGGTGACCAGAACTGAACGCAACACTCCAAATGTGGTTTCACTAGAGATTTGTAGAGTTTCAACATGACTCGTGAACTCAATCCCCATCCCATAGGCCTTCTTAACTATCATATCAACCTATGTCGCAACCTTGAGACATTTATGGATTTGGATCTGTGTATAAACAAAACTGCAGCTAATGCAAGCTCTATAGGATTACACTGGGACTAAATCAGCCTCTACAATGTTCTACTGGAACAAACACAAGCTGTACAGGATTATACTGCAATTATAGAAGATTGAACAGAATCATTCTTGTGCCTGTCTAGAATCCAACAGGTGACTTGCTGTCAGTCTTGATTTATAGAGTGAGCTCAGCTTATGAGTCTCTCCTTGTAAGTTCCTTTTGGCCGAACACATTCAATGAAGAAACCAGATCACACTCGATGATTACCTCTGATAATATGGTGAAATAGCAACAACTCATCTTTCAGCAAATTATTACATCATGACATGAGGATGATGTTAATCAGTTTATCTTTAAGGGTGTAAAACTGCATACATTCTCTCTGCTGAGTCTGCGCACGCGCACACACCCACACCCATGCTCAGGTTTACTTGCACAACTTGAGAGATGGAGAATAGTTTGGTAATTACAAACGCACCAGAGAGTTTCAGTGGATTATGGTAATGCACTTCCAGGCGCAAATATTTTGAGGAATTTGCTCCACCAATCAGAAGTCCAACATCTTTTGGGTAATAAAATGCCTACAATTACAGAAAGGTCAGGCTTTTACAGATAGAAATGTCAAAGAGAAACCATAACATGCTTCTACTTTACTGAGACTCTGGGTAACATCTCTCAGCCCTTACAAGATTTCTTCACTGAAGGCTTGAAGGGGTGCAGGAGACAGAAACAGGGAATTCCATTACAGGGAATTTAGATGTACAAGATTGTGAGAGACAATTCCCTCTAGTATTATGGTTTAGAATTGGGGGTATAGTCTTAGAAGAAGAATGTTGGGAAAAGGGTCAGGAGGCCATTCAGCTTTTTGAGCCCATACTATCATTCAACCTCAACATTTTCCTGTCCCATCCCATATTTCTTGATTCTCTTAATAACCAGAAATCTAGCAGTCACAGTTTTGAATGCAATTAATGGCTGAACTTCCTCAACCTTCTGTGGTAGAGAATTCTAAAGATTCACTTGCCTTAGAAGTCAAGAAGATTTTCCACATCTAAGGCCTAGGTGGTTTATCTGTTATTCTGTGACTGTGACTCTTACTTCTAGACTCCTCAGCCAGGGAAACTTCCTGCTTTTATCCACCCTGTTTACCAACTGTAGAATTTTGACGGTTGATTGGAAATGTGATGAGGAGACATTTCTCTGCCCATTAGTATTATAAATTCTCAGAAAATCATACATGCTCTGACATTGTGCGTATTCAAAACTGCTGCAGGATTATAATCTTAAGACAGTACGAGGATATGAAGCTGGGGTGAGACAATGGATGAGAAACATTTAATCATAGTTATATTACATGATGGACCTTGTTGACAAGGCCCAATGACCTATCCTTACTTCATTATTTCTTTTATCCTTCTGATCTCTCTGTCAACTCAAACACTCCTGAGCAGGACCTGCAAACCTTATGAGAAGAGCTGATTCAAATACTTGGTACCACAGGGTGTGTTGTACCTGTTATATCAATGGTGTTCTCCTCTGCAAATGATTTGAAACAAGTGTAAACCTAAAATTGAGCATTTACTTTTGAGGAAAATTGATTACTTTGTACCTGGAGAGAGCTTGGGGTTGAATTCCAAAGACCTAAAGCTGTATGAAGCTCACACTCACTTCTCACCCCCAGAGAAATTGGCAGCATCTCTGCTCTCCACTTTGATAGATTTTAGGAATACTAATGAGGGAGTACATACATCATGAATGGCAAAATCTTAGAGAGGATTGAGGTACCTTGATGCGCAAGTCCCTAGTTTCTTGAAGGTGGCAGCACAGGTTGTTAACGTGGTTGAGAGGACATTGACTTCTTCAGCTTCTGCTTGATCTCTCTTACCCATCCCTCCATTTCCTTTCTTCTAGCTCTCCACCCCTCTCCCCTCTCACCTGTATGCTGGCATGCCCTCCCTCCCTTATCCACCTATTACTTCCTGCCTTTGGGACTGTGCTCTTCCCCCCTCCCCCCCACCATTTTATTCAGTCACTTGCCTACATTTTGCTTATATCTTGATGAAGGGCTCAGGTCTGAAACATTGCTTATGTATCTTTATCTTTACTATATAGAGAACACTGTTTGGTCTGCTGAGTTTCTCCAGCTTTGTGTTTTTACTGGCCATTGATAGTTGGGGGATTGAATGCAAGAGCAGGGAGGTTATGATCATAAACCATTGGCCAGGCCTCATCTGGAGTACTGTCGATACCATGTTGTAAGAACGATGTGATAACACTGGAAGGGTTGCAGATATGATATAGGGATATTTCATGAGATGGAGTATTTCAATTACTTGGAGATAATGGAGAATATAGTTCTGTCCTCCAGCAGCAGAGAAAGTTAAGAGGAGACATGATTGAACTCTATGATGTTATGAGTGGTATAGATGAGGTAGACTGCAGAAAACATTTTACTTAATCAGAGTTGAATAAAATGAGATGACATTGGTTTAGGGTAAGGAGGAACAGATTGAATGAATCTGAGGTGACCTTTTCACCCAGAGAGCAGTGAGTCCCTGCAATGTACTGCTGTAGAGAATGATGGTCTGGATAATCACTTAGGCTTAAAAGTTTTTCAGCTAAGTGTTGTAACAGGGAGTTAATATGGATGTGTGCCCACTGGTCAGCCTGGATGTTATGGGCCAAATGGTCTGTTTGTATGACTCTATTCCCCATACTATGTGAAGCTCCCGCACCCTCCCCAACCTCCCCCTAATACATGTTACACCTCTTTCGCACTTCACCACTTAAACTGTGCAGATTCCCTCACTCAATGCTCCAATTTGCACACAATGGGATCCCCACCCCCATCTGAGACCTTCATTTCCCAAACAATAGCACCTTGACTCACATGAGCACTCTTTCTTCACCATACAACAGCCCTATTCATCTCCCCTGCTCCTCCTCCTGCCCTTCCCATTCCTTCCATACCGTTCAAGACCTTCACTCACCTCAGCACCCATCGCCCACGCTGCCAATACATGTCTGCAGTAATTCAACTTCGTGGGTTTCATCTTTGAGTCGCAAGGCCCATTGTATATGGGGATCTGGTCAAACTGTGGTGCACACTGGAATATCTCCATGTGATGTACAATTGCTTCATTTCCCTTTGCAATCACTGGCTCGTACTCACCAGGAAAGAAGATTAAAAAAAATAGCAATCAGATTTGAAGTGTTCCCATTGTTACATGAACTTGTCTGTGGAACTGGTAGGAGAAAGGATTCAAAAGCCCCACCAGGTATTGAGACCCCCATAGAGGTTCGTAAACTCTGCTGTTCAAGCAGTATGTATATCAGACCACAGAACTGATACATTTGGCACATTCAGGAATGTAATACAAACTCAGCATATTCTTGGGGCCAAATACAAAGTACAGTAGAATCTCTGATATCTGCCACCAATGGGGATTGGTGTAGATGCCAGATAAGTGAATTTGCCAGTTTCTTGAGGTTCCATGTTGCATGAATTGGCAGGGTAACTGCTGGGGGTACAAATGCTAAACTTTTGTGTTTTTTACCTATTTATTTTTGCAATTTTTTTTGCTGGTTACTTGAGGCTGCGGTTGCTTGAATTCTGGATAATGGTAAACAGTAATTTGAAAAAGATGCAAAGATACCTAAAAAGATGGAGACAGAAAGTAGGAAAAATAGGCCAGTTGGCCTAACATCTGTGATTGAGCTAATGCTGGAATCCATCCTTCATGTCTGAGCGGTGACATAGATCCATTCCAGTTTGCCTACGGCAGATGCCATCGCACTGGCTCTACACAAAGCCCTGATACACCTGGACAGCAAAGATGCATACATCAGGATGCTCTTTATTGACTACAGTTCAGCATTTAACACCATCATCCCCTCAAAACTGATCAGCAAACTCCAAGACCTGAGAGTTAACACCCCACTGTAATCATGGATTTCTTCACCTCCAGTCCACAATCAGTGAGGATTGGTAAGAACTTCTCCACAATTTCCATCAGTACTGGAGCACCACAAGGCTGTGTTCTTAGCTCCTGCTCTACTAACTTTACACTATGACAATTACACCATCTACAAATTGCTGACAATACCACAATAGTGGGTTGTATAAAGGAAGGGGATGACTCAGCATACAGGATGGAGATTGAAACCTTTGCTCAATGGTGCACCAACAACAACCTTGCATTCAATATCACTAAAACTAAGGAGCTGATTGTTGAGCTCAGGAAAGGAAAGCCAAAGGTTTACAATCCAGTGATCATTGGGGGATCAGAGGGGGAGAGGGTGAGTCACTATCTCAGAGGATCTTTCCTGGACCCACACATCAATGGCATCAAGTAGAAAGCATGTCAGTGCCTCTACTTCCTCAAGAGTTTGTGGAGGTTTGTCTGACACTAGAAACCCTGGCAAATTTTACAGAGGTGAGGTGGAAAAAATGCTGACTGGCTGCATTGTGCTCCAGTATGGGAACACCAATATCCCTGAGTGTAAAGCCCTCCAAAAGGTAGTGGACACAGCCCAGGACATCGCAGGAAAAACCTTCTCTACTATTGAGTACATCTACAGGGAACACAGCAGCAATCATCAAAGACCCACATCACCCACCACCCGCTCTGTTCTTGCTGTTGCCATCAGGAAAGAGGTATAATAGGTGCCACAAGATTCACACCACCAGATTCAGGAACAGTTGCTACCCCTCCATCATTAGACTCCTCAATGACAAACTCAATCAGAGACTCATTTAAGGAGTCTTACTTGTGCATTTTATTGATTTTCTTCTTTCTATATGTCACGGTTAATTTGTTTATATTTGATATCTGTTTACAGTGCTTTTATTTGTTTACATGTTTATGCTGTATGCAGTTTACTTTTGCACTACCAATTAGGGGTAATTCTGCTGTGCCTGAAGGAAAAAGGAACCTCAGGATTGTATGTGATGCCATGTAAGTACTCTGACTATAAATCTGAAACCTGAGGATATGCCTGCAGAATGCTTAGAAAATCAAAAGGCAATCAAGCAGAATCAATGTGGCTTAATGAGAGGGAATTTGAATGTGACAAATTCACTACAATTCTATGAAGATATAACAGTTCGGGTGGATGAAGTGGAGCCAGTTAAAGTAACCCATTTGGATTCCTTGAAGGCATTTGAAAAAATGCTATATAAAAGGTTGATGCACAAGTTATTTACAAGAAGGCTCAAGGGAAATTATTTGGCATGGGTCAGGGAATAGCTAAATAATAGAAAATAGGGACTCAGGATAATTATTTTTTATAAGCAATCAATAACCACAGGGATCATTGGTTGGGTCTTAACGAATTGTCACGATCACAAGATAAAGGAAGAGATGTAAGCCATTCAGCCCATTGAGTCTGCTCTAAGCTGTACTGATGACTTGGATGAAGGAGTTGAGTGTATTGCAGCCACATTTTATGATGACGCAAAGGGGATGAGAAAATATGTTGTAATAAACATAGAGGGCTATGGGTGTAAGGTAGGGGAAAATTAGATTGTTGTGGAGCAAGATTACATAGGTCAGCACACATTGTGGACTGAAGGGAGTCTGCTGTAATGTTCTATGTTCAAATTGTGCAGAAGACACAAATAGTTTGCAAATGAATATAACTAAGTTTCAATAAATGGACATGAAGTTTGTAGACAGAATATGATGTATAAAAATGTGAAGTTATAACATTTTGGAAAGAAAAAATAACAATTTATTATCTAGAGTAGGACAATGAAATGCTGTGGAACAAAGAGATCGGGGGTGCATGAAACAAGAAAAGGGAGCACACATAATTCAGAAGACTGATAGAATGTTGG
Source organism: Narcine bancroftii (assembly GCF_036971445.1). Taxonomy (NCBI): domain Eukaryota; kingdom Metazoa; phylum Chordata; class Chondrichthyes; order Torpediniformes; family Narcinidae; genus Narcine; species Narcine bancroftii. Next base: position 85,944,091 of record NC_091469.1, read on the forward strand.
CCTTTACTGCAAGAGATATGGAACATAAAAGTAGTAACCATTGTTTTACTCCTATGCCTTGGGATGCAACATATAGAGCACCAGATTACAACCATGATCATCATATGAAAGCAAAAATATACTTGTGTTATGGGCAGTGTAAACAAAGTTTGCTTATTTGACTCTAGTGATGAAGTAGCTGAGGTAAGATTGAGTAAATTGGGCATATACACACACACATTGGATTTTAGAAGAATGAGAGATGATTTCATGGAAACATGTGACTCTGAGGAGGGTGAATCTTGAGAGGATGTTTGCCTAGTGGAGTTATCTGGGAAGAGGGGACATAGTCTGAGAATAAGAATTTCATCTCTCAGTGAGAGTGGTGCACGTAGTTTAGCCATGGCCTCACAGTGCCAGAGTTCAGTCCTGGCCTCGGCCACTGTGAGTGGTAGAATGTGGGAGGAGTTGAAGGAATATGAGTGGAATAAAACATAGGATTGATGTTGGACTCTGGCTTTAACTTACTCTTAATTTTAGTCTATGTGTAGTCTGAGTCCAGCGCGTTCTTTGAATGAAGTGATAGGAGAAGGTATTCGGTTCAACAGTCAATTTATTACACAGCACAAGAATAAAACTTAACAGAGCTCTGGGTCAGTCTGTTAGTTCATAGGTCACCTGCCAGTGAGCTACTCCCCGAGACTGACCCCTATTGTCCAGTTGGCACAGTTTATATAGGTCAATCTTATCACACAGAACAAAAGTTGTTTTCCCTGCTAGATCTTTTTGCATAAGGGTTATCACAAGTCATCTCCTGTTTTGCAGATTTCTGGGGTGTAGCATTCCCATGTTAATCCTCCAGGCCAGACTATCCTGTTGTTTAGATCTGAAATTAATTCATCCCCAGATATTTCTAATCACCATTTGGTCCCTGTCTGGCCAATTTCTGCTGTTCTCTTTAACACCTCCTCGTGCCTTAATCTTCCTCCTAGACTGGTTTTCCATTCCCTTTGATTCTTGTGGGCCATTCTTTGTTCTGATCTGGCCTGTGTCTCCTGTGCTACTTCCCACCTCCTTCAGTTGAGCATTCCTCCTAAATCGTTTTATGCATATCCTCTCCCTGTATCTTGGGAGCAGCCAATTTTGTTCAGCCAACTTTGCTCCATGCTGTGACAGCCACTTAGCCACATTCCTCTTTCCCTGACTCATGCAGTACAAATGAACTTATTGATTAATCATTTATTTCATAATGTTTTAACCCCTAGATTCCAACATTGATAAAGGATTAATTAGGGCACAGTGGCTGAGGGACCCACATAGGTAACTTGTGGTTGGGGGACTGCCCAGACTATGGGCTGCTGGAGACTGGCTCATGGGAACCAAGTATCAGAGCTTGGATTTGAGAGGGTGCTGAGGACAAAAAGGGCTCCCGATCATCTCAGAGCTTGGGCTGCCGTTGAATTGAACAAGAGTCTGTGCGGCTACACAGGCCTGTGGGAGCACTGGAGGTAAATGTGCGGACACTCAGTGACTCTGAAGGGACTTTCATTTGCTTCTCTTTCTCTCATAGTATAAGGGGTGCCAGATGATACTAATGGCACCTCTATGTCTGCTTTATGACAGGCAGAAGGCAATTTCATGTTCTGTACAATGGCATGACAATAAAGGAATTGTGAATCTCATGGAAAGTATTGCCATTGATTGTTAGAATGGATGGTGGGCTGAATGGTTTGTTTCTTTCCTCTAAGATGCTAAAAGGCCATAAAATCATAAATCTCAGGAATTGACTACCTCAGGGAACATTCTATTCCTCTACATTTTGTGGCTTTGTTTAGTAACCACCACCCCCCCTCCCCACCGAGTATGTTTATCAGCTCGCCATCATTGATCCTGACCACATTTACCAGCCAGCTGGCCATTAATCTACTCATGGTCCATGCACTAACACTAGGAACCATTTGTCATCACACACTACTTACCATGACAATATGATGTGCAGGAAAGTCATGAGGGAGATGGCTGATGTGGCACCAGTAAGTTGTTTCCTGGTCAGGAATTGTCACGTTGGGGGCAAGGATTTCCAAAACTTTAACATTTGAAGGAAGCTCAGGTGTTTGAATGTTGGGTTTCAGCAGCTGGACCCTCTGAATGCCTCTGGCCACTGACCTCATGTCAATTGTTTCCACAGATGGTGTTGGTTTCTCAAGAAATCCATATAGGAGATGAACTGTTCCGCCCTAGAAGGATGAGTTGGACACAGATACACATCATGTTCTCAGCAAGATCAGGTGAACATACTGAATTAGAGGACAGCCTTTCTGATCACTGTTGGAAGAGAACAAATCTTTCTCCGTGGTTTTCTCCCCCCTGTCTGTTCATAACCCCTTGACAAAGCACATCATCTGGCATTTAGCAACAGATTTCACAGAGACCCAAGACTCCACTTACCTCAATGACATAGTCTCTTTTGTCACACGTGTTGAAATGTCTCTTAAAGGTGAGATAAAATCCTTGCTTAGATTGGTGAGCATCAATCAGTTGGTAGTCCTGCTGCTTGTCCAAGTGAATCTGTGCCTGTCGATCAGTCCAGGCATCCTAATGGCACAGGAGCATGAATCAAGATCAAATATGGACACTGCCACGTCTTCATGGGCCCATGTTCTGCAGAGAGTTACCTAGCTTTAATTTCCACTTATTTTACTATAATCTAGTTGGTTAAGAATTGTGACCAATCTTTCTATTAATTCTCTCCTTTCGTTCTTTGATATAGGATATTGTTTTGTGCTGATCTTGTATCTACATCAAATGGCACATTCTAGAATGAGAGGTGGGATCAACACAAGCGAGTGCGTGTGTGTGTGTATGCACTCGTGTGCTTATGGGCATGTGTGGGTGCGTGTGTACATGTGTGTGTGTTTTTATAAACTGCTTGTGTTAATTGTGTGTGAGAACAGTTGTAACATTTATATAGCACCTGTGCATGCAGGATAAACTGTGTGTAATTATTGCATAAATGAGCCTATGCATTTTATGAGCTCTCTCGTGCTATTGTATATCGTGTGTACTTGGTAAGGATAAGGATCGGTAACCTGTGAGATTAGTCTAACTGTGAAACCACTGACCAGCAACAGAAATCAGTGGCTGCCTCTCTTGAATTTAATTGAGTGTGCTACTTGACAATACAATGACTATTGGATTCATTTTCACTCTGACTTACCCCAAAATAGGAGTTGCGGCCATCACTCCATAGAATAGCCAGGTCTGCGTTTCTTATGTCTCCTCGGTCTGACATCCCAAACAACATTCCAAACTTCAACTCTTTGATCAAGAGGCAAAAGTACACAGCTTCCTGGGAATAGCTGACATTCCAGGCCAGTTTTGCCAGTCCCTGAGGATCCAATGGTACCCGATAAGGGAAAGGGCTCTGCTTGGGGGTGGTGGGGTTGAATGACAGCACCAGGATTACCACAATGATGAGCAGTGTGGTCATGTAGATGGAGATAGTCTCCCGTAGTCTCATGCTCCGCCAGCACTGAGCATCCCTCATGGCTGGGAACCTTGACTGAAGCAGAGATCAGGACAGCTGCCTGCTTTAAAGAGAGTGGTCAGAGTGATTATAGCTCAGCCTCTGGGCAAACACATTTCAACCTCACCTAATCCCATTACACAAGCCATCATCAATAAAGTGAAGGAGATGAACAGTCCTTGATCTATTTTAACTTTTTAATTTATTAGGTTATGAAGAACAAATGTCCTTTCAGATCCCCACCTGTCATTTCCAGATTACAGATGAACTTCCATAAAATTATTTGATGATGTGATGCTTTTCACCCTACATATTCTTCCCTCCCTATTCTCTTTATTCTCTGCATCCCTTCTCTTTCCTTTCCACTCATTTTGCGATGGTTTGGCTCGGCTCATCGCTTGAGGATGGGAGTATCCCTTGTCAGATGGTGAAACTTAACTCACTGGCCTGGGTCACATTGCCAGATAGTTGGCTAATGGTGAGGGAGGTCCCATTGCTGGAGAGTGAAATGGTGCTCATTGACAGATGCTAAAGGCAGTCCCATTGCCAATTAGTGAACTTTGCGTGATCATCAGATAATGAGTCGTCAAATCAAGTTTATAATCATCTGATTACACCAGTACAACCCGACGAAACAATGTCTCAGCTCCTCGGTGCAAAACACGGACAAACAACCAGACAATACAGGCAAAACCCTCCCCACTATTCATTCCATCTACAGGGAACACTACCTTTGGAGGGCAGCAGCAATCTTCAAAGACTCACATCACCCAGAACATGCTCTGTTCTCACTGCTGCCATCAGGGAAAGAGGTATATAATAGACGCCACATGACTTCTACCACCAGGTTCAAGAACAGCTGCTATCCCTCTACCATCAAAATCCTCAATGACAAACTCAATCAGAGACTCATTTAAGGACTCTTACTTGTGCACTTTATTGATTTTCTTTTGTTCTCTCTGTATTGCAGAGTTAGTTTGTTTATATTCATTATCTGTTTACAGTTCTTTGTTTTTGTTTACATGTATACGCTGTGTACAGTTTATTTTTGCACTACAATAAGGGGTAATTCTGCCAAGCACACAGGAAAAAGGAATCTCAGGTATGTGATGTCATGCAAGTACTCTGACAATAAATCTGAAAACACACATACAGGCAAATATAGATAGATAAATAAATAATGTTTTGTATATCTGAGAATCTTGGATGATTAATGTGAGTAGTTCCTTTGGTCATTCAGCTTTCTTGTTGCTTATGGGAAGAAGATGTTCAAGAAATGCAAGAAAAGAAAATCAGAAAGATGGTGGTGCGAGCTCTGATACTCCTGTATCTGTTTTCTGATGGGAGCAGCTGAAAGATGCTGTGTGCAGAGCAGAAGGAGTCCTCAACGATGTTGCACACCCTCTTCAGACAACAATCCCAATAGATCATGTTGATGGGGAGAGGGAGACTCCAGTCATCCTCTCTGCCACTCTTATAATCCTGTGGATTGACCTCCAATCCATTTCTCGACAGCAACCGCACCACACTGTGATGCAGCCGACCAGATACTGTTGTTCAAGGTTGACATATTAGCGGCCTACTTCAGTCTTCTTAGGAAGTGCAGTTGCTATTGTACCTTCCTGAAATGTGAGGAAGTTTTCATGATAGGTCACTGGTTAGTGGACTCCTAGGAATTTGGTGATCTCTGCTCTCTCTGAAATGGACGGTGGTCATTCCTGATTCTCCTGAAGTCCATGTTCATCTCTCTTATGATGGAAAATGAGATTGTGTTCATTGACTCTACTGCCAATTCCAAACAGTTGGAATAATTTAATTGCCAGATTATGAGATTTGACTCATTGGCAGGTGTGAAGCTAGTTTCAATAGGAGTCCAGATTGAAGAGAGAAAAGTCTGAGTCTCTGAGCCATCAGGCTGAGGCTTCTTAGCACTTCACAAACACCCACTTTATTCTCATCTCCTAGCAACAGAAGCCTGATCCTCAATCAAGCTAAATTATAGACAATCAAAGACAGATCAAAACGGCTGCAGTGGTGAGTCCTTTAACAAACTGGCCAAAACATTTAGTATGTGTACTAATATATGTTTTATGTGAAAAATATTCATGTTCAAATTATAATATTTATGAAATATGTGCATAATCTCTAATGTTTATCTCTGCTTAACATGTCGCATGTGTGTGTTTAATCTACACAGCATCCATAGGTTTAATATACAATATATAATATGTATTTGGTGCACTTTGCTTATAAAATCCATTGTTTAATGTGTAATGTATACATTATTTCTGTGTGATGGTTGTAAGTTGTTAATGCATAATGCTTGTGTTGTGTTTATGTGTTTTATCTGCACTGTATGTAAATTGAGCAGAAACAGTACATTCAATAAATATATATATATATATATATATATATATATATATCTTCTTCTCTTCTTTGGCTTGGCTTCGCGGACGAAGATTTATGGAGGGGGTAAAAAGTCCACGTCAGCTGCAGGCTCGTTTGTGGCTGACCAGTCCGATGCGGGACAGGCAGACACGATTGCAGCGGTTGCAAGGGAAAATTGGTTGGTTGGGGTTGGGTGTTGGGTTTTTCCTCCTTTGCCTTTTGTCAGTGAGGTGGGCTCTGCGGTCTTCTTCAAAGGAGGCTGCTGCCCGCCAAACTGTGAGGCGCCAAGATGCACGGTTTGAGGCGTTATCAGCCCACTGGCGGTGGTCAATGTGGCAGGCACCAAGAGATTTCTTTAGGCAGTCCTTGTACCTTTTCTTTGGTGCACCTCTGTCACGGTGGCCAGTGGAGAGCTCGCCATATAATATATATATAATATATATTTAAAGGATGTTTAAGTTATATATATCCATTTACTGTGTCTGACAGACGAATGATCCAGTATCCTGTAAATCAATTAGTCCAGCCTTATCTTGACAAACTTTTAGAATTCATCATCTGATTTACATTAATTGAATCATTTAATCAAGACTGAGAGCAAATTTATTAAAGACAGGCTACATTTGATGTTTAATAGAGTTTAGCGAAGATGAGACTTGTCAATAAAAGGAATGAAGCTAGTGGCCTTGGCTTTTCGGAGACTTGCTGCAAGTCAAACACAAAGTGATTCATCCATTCCAGATCTAGGAGGCATGCCCTTAGTCCAGGCCCTAACCCACTCCATCCTCAGTTCATCAGGGCTTTGAGATCTCATTGAAATATTGTCTGCATTTTATTAAAGGACATGTAGGGAAAATGATCAATTAATGAACTGATGGGATAGGAATAAGAAATTGCATCACCACTGTAAGTATACAATATTGAAAAGAATGTCATTCTCTTCATTCACCCTCTCTACCCCTCCCCTCACTGCCCACAGATCATTTTGTCCCATCCTCAGCTGTCCATTAATTTCCTGGGAGAGACAAAACCCTGTAAAGGAAAAATTACTTTGTAACGTCCGGTCCTCATCTCCCTTGCTATGGAAACCAATTCATGGGAGGGCACAGTTAGCGTAGCAGTTCGATCAACACTGTTACAGGGCCAAAGACTGGGGTTCAAATCAAACACTGTCAGTAAGGAATTTGTATGTTCTCCTCATGTCTGTGTGGGTTTCCTCCGGGTGCTCGGGTTTCCTCCCATCGTTCAAAAGCGTACCAAGGTTGTAGGTCAATTGGGTGTAATTGGGTAGCATGGGCCGAAAGGGCACCAGTGCACCAGTCCTCTACACACTGTACTGTATGTCTAAATTTCAAAAAAATATGATTATAAAGAATGAATGTTTTCTACAAGGGTAAATGTTCCACATGATGCGATCTTTATCCTGGCTACTCATCTTCAAGTCAGAAATTCAGGATCTTTCTCTCGCATCGTTCGAGAGTTGATCTCAGGTGCTTGGGAAAGTAAGATCCAACCATTATCCATCCTATCCTTATGTATTTTTGGGCCATTCCTGATCACTTCAATTGATTAATCTCTCTGAGTCGCCAAAATCCATTGGACAGAATACATGATTGTACGTTTGTGGTCATATATGCACTGCTGTTGTTAATTCATGAATTTCAAACACATCTCATTTGGAGCCTAACACAAATGTGCATGAGAAAATTAGGTCACACAGCATTCATGATGAAGGGCTCAGACCTGTTACTTTCTATGGATTCTGTGTGATCTGCTGAGTTTCTCCAGCACTTTTGTATATCACATTTGCCAGATCATTACAGGAAGTTCAGAAAATGTGCACCAGTCCTCTTCACACCTTCTTCAGCATCATCTTGGTAAAGGAGCATTGCTTACCCAATGTCCAGGGATGATCGTTTATTTGTGGACTCAGAGATAAGGCTTTTTATGTAACACAAGAATAAGAAGAAAAGATATTGTGCGCAGTTTATATTTTCATGTCATAAACATAATTTGAATTTGATTGTAAGATAATGATGTAAGTTTAACGATGAAACAAAGAAAGTTCAGCCTGTGATCAAGTTGTCTGTTACGTTGATTAATTGATGTCACAGAGATAAATGGCTCAACGCTCCTCTGTTCTGCAGAGCAGAATTGAAGCTTACATTGTTAACCAGCAACTTCATCCTTTACTTGCCTCAGTCCACATGAGGATTAAATCTCACAGTTTCACTCAGAACAGTATCCATCAGTTTGATAAAGGCACCACTGCATCTTCCAAGTTTACATATTGATCTGCCAATTCTCCAATAATTTAATTTCCTCCACTATCATTTATCACTAACTCATTTTGATAGTTTCATCAACTCATAAAGTCAACAATCATTGGAAATGTTTCAACAGCTGACGCAGGAATCAGGTTATGTCACACTGTTTTTATAAACACAGGAAATAAAAATTAGAGTTCATTAGAAGAAAGCTCCATCAAATGTTAAGGAATGACACAGCACTTAGTGTTTATACATCAAAAGTTCTGGAGAAACTCAGCAAGTCAGCAGCACCCATACGAAATAAAGAGTAACCCACATTTTAGGCCTGGGCCCTTCATCGGGCATATTGCCTCACAGATCCAAAGAGCTATTGCTTCACAGTGCCAGAGACCTGGGTTTGGTCCTGACCTCTGGTGCTGTCTGTGTAGAGTTTGCAAGCTCTCCCTGTGATTGAATGGGTTTCTGCTGGTACTTTTGCTTCCTGCCCATGCTGGTTGGTGCGTTAATTGACGATTGTAAATTCTTTCAAGTGTTGATGAGTGAAAATCATTGTTGAGGAATTGATAAACACGTGGCAGAGAGTAGGTTACAGGCAAATGTGTGGGTAGTGGGACAGATGAATATACTCTGAGAGCTGGCAAAGACTGACCTTTCAGGGTTTCCCTGAGATTCAATAAGATCACGATGAGTTGTCTCCTTCTGTTATTGTAAGTATCAAATGAGAACTATGAAAAGAATATGTTTCTCCATCAATGAGCATTGATGCATTTGTACAGATACTTAAGAAGCAAAGCAAATGGGATGCAGGAACAGGAGAAATAATTCAGTCCCTTGGACTGGTTAATTTCCAACACAATGATGAACAACAGACAGAAATGGTGTGAACTTTGCTGTCAGTGGTCTGAGAATTTTCACTCCTGGTGAGTTGCCCCTGGGACCTGGGCCATTATTAGAGTGGCCCTTTTTAGTAATCATATACTCACTTTAACAAATCAGAATTGGTTTGTAAAGAAACAAATTGTAATATGTAATAAAGAAAGATTGAAATGAGAAAGGAATAAGTTCAAGACACAGGTACAGATTAAGATCACAAGGATAGAGTTTACACACAAGTAAAAACCTCTATAATAACCCAGTTCCAATTCAAGTGAAGACCTGGGACAGATTCTAGTCTAGATGTAAATACAGACTAAGGATCTATGAATCTATGGATCACAGACTAAAGAACTAATCCAGATTCAGGTGCAAATCTGGAAGAGACATGGTACAGCTATTTGCATCCTTAATGTTCTGAACCAGGCTTTTACCCATGTAGATCAGCGACAGGGCTCAGTGTAGTGGTAGATATAGAATGCAGTTCAGACTCGGGGAAGCACAATCAAGATGCAAATTATGCCCAAGAACAAAGACCTAAGAACAAATAACAAAAAGATAAGAAATAGGAGGGAGGAGTAGGCCAAAAAGTCTTTCAGGGTTCCTCTGAAATGCTGATCTTCCTGGCACCTGTTCCCACCATTATCCCCAATTTCCTTGATTCCTTCAATGCTCAGAAATCCAATGATTTTTGTTTTGACCAATGCAACAATTGGGAATCTATAGTTTGCTAGGGTAGAGAATTCCAAAGGTTCAGCACCCTCAGAGTCAAGAAGTTTCTCCTCATCTCAGTCAATATCTCATCCTGGATGGAGGAACAAACTTCTGGGAGGACACAATCTAGACAAAGGTAATGATCAGGTATCAGACTGGTCACATCAGGAATCGACCAAATCTAGATACAGCTGCAGATCAGATACAGGTCACAGTCAGGATCCAGATATAACCAGTCTAGGCACAGGCTGAACTTTGGGAAAAGACCCAGTCTGGACATAGATGCTGACCCTGGACAAGGCACATTTCATGTTTAAGAACAGAGTTAGGACTGTCATAGTTTATATACAGGTATGGATTTGGTACAGGTCTTAATCTTGGTTCCTGTGGCAGTGAGTGACCTGGTTAGAGATAGACAGAGACCTGTAACAAAACCGATTTTCAATGGTGGTGCGCACCTGACATGGGACTCAGTTAGACATGGTTGCCAACTTAGCACAGCAGTTCTAAAATCACGCACAAAACTAAAATAGAACCTGTTTGACATAGAAACCAGTTCAGATGCTCATGCAAACCTGAGACAACAACAGTCACAGAAATGAGCCTTCACAGATCCAAACCTGTCCATCTATTGGTCACACTGATGTATTAGCGTCACAGTTAACGCAACACTATGGCAGTGCCAGTGATATAGGCTCAAATCCAGTGCTGTCTGCAAGGAGTTTGTACAGTCTCTCTGTGACTTGCATGGTTTTCCTTGGGGTTTCGGTTTACACGTTTAGATTTGGAGGTTAATTGGGCAGGCACAGGACTCAATGACTAAAATCGACTTCTACCATGTTATAAATAAAGAAAATTAAAAATCAAATTTAATTACCTCATTTATGTGACTGAGGCGAAAGCAATGAATCCTGTGGCATTCCAATTACTGACCTGAAAGTGGCCTACATATTCTTACTTGCTGTTTTCTGTTCATCGACCAAAATTTTATCTTGCTAATATATTCTCCTTGGCTACAAGATTCCTAATCTAGTGTAACATTTTCTTTGTGGTAGCTTTTCAAACACACCCTGAAATCCAGATAAACAGCATCTAGTGGCTTATCTTGATTTAATTGTTAGTTACACCCTCAACAATCTAAAATAGAATTGTGTAAAATAATTTCTTTTTTACTAAACGTGTTGAAACTGCCTAATTTTCCCAACTCCCTGATGCCTTAATCTTAATAATAAATTCTAGTCTTTTCTCATGATTGATGGCAGATGAACTAATTTATGGTTTCACTTGCTCCTTCCATCCTTTTTTTGAACATTAAGGCTATTGAGGCACTGTGATTACTAAAGGGGTGATTACTGTGCTGGTGGACAGAAGTCTGCCACTATATTAACAGTGGGTAAAGGACAGCAGGATCACAGGACTCTGTCAGTATAATGCCAATGGTTCAGTTCTTTTACAGTACAAATATGATGCAGTGCTGATGGGTAGACAAGTCTGGAGTTCAGTGCTGATAAAAACATATCTGGAGAGCATTGACAAACGCAGTGTTGGTAGATTAAGAGTTAATGAACATTCTTGAGCAATGTTAGAGAAGCAAGGAAACAAATTTCCGACAAATTTTTATACTAAAACAGTAAGCGAGATGGACGCTCCAGCTGAAAGTGTATATTTTCAAATATTATGTTAATTCAGGATGCTTTGCAACCCATTTTAGCATGGTTTCCATGGAAATTGGTGTCATGTACCCTCCATGCACTGTGCGTCATTGGTGGAGGAAGTGTGAACAATCGTATTAACATAATCTATTTGATACTTGTTCCTCACACTAAACCCGATAACCAGCAACCACTCAAAAAGTCCCAGTTTCCACATTAGTCTGTCATTCATTATGAAGTGCTAGAATTCCTCTTTAACAATCCATCAGACCCACGTTGAGGAGAATTTTATACCTGTTACACTTTCTGTTGCCTTGTTTCACTTGGCGTGGAGACAGTTGTGAAATGTGATTATAGAGGAATAATTAGTGGTTTCACATACCTGATTCCCTGTTGGACTTACAGAAGCCCCACTTTTTCACTGGGGTACAATTTGGGTCAGTAGGTGAACAGTCAGAATAGGGGAATTACAGTGAACAGCTTTTGCAGTTGTAAATGGGTCCTCTAATGTTGAGGGAATTTGAACAAATTCACATTGTAATCTAGATTTAATGAGGCCACTGAGTTTTATTTTTATACTCCCATTCCAGTGGGCCTGCTTACCACCTGGTCATAAGAGCAATTAAGATTGTAAACAAGTGTGAATACTCTAGAATGCAAGAAGGACATTTAATTGCAGCTCTTTAGGGAACTAGAGCTGGAGCTGGATGAACTCTGGATCATTTGGGAGGTGGAGAGGGTGGTAGACAAGAGTTAAAGGGAGGCAGTTGCACCCAGGATGTAATAGGCAGCTAGCTGGGTGACCTTTAGGAGAGGGAAAGGAAATAGGCAGTCAATGCAGGGTATCTCTGTGTCATTCTCCTCAGTAACACATATTCTGTTTGGGGTACTGTTGGGGAGGATGCCAACCACGGACAAGCCACAACAGTCAGGACTCTGGCATATAGTTTATTCTTTTGACTCAGAAGGGAAAAGGGGTGAAGAGGTGAGCTGTGGTAATAGGGATTCAGTTGTTGGGAGAATAAATAAAAGGTCCTGTGGATGATATTGAAACTCCCCGATGGTATGTTTCCTCCCTGTCAGAATTAAAGGCAAGGCTAACAGGTATAAGGAGTTTAGTTTTTTGAGAGATCTTGAGGCTCTGGTTAAGAAGAAGGAGATGCATAACAGGTATACGCAGCAAGGAACAAACAAAATACCTGAAGAATATAAGAAATGCAAGAAAAGGAAATCAGAAAGGTGAAAAGAAAACATGAAATAGCTCTGGTAGACAAGGTCAAGGAAAATTCTAAGGGTTTCCTCAGATATAATCAGAGCAAAAAGATAACAAGGGGAAAAATTGTTCCTCTTGAATATTGGAGCGGTCATCTATGCATGCAGCCAAAAGAGATAGGAGAGATCTTAAATGGATTTTTTTTTGCATCTGTATTTACTTGGGAGACAAACACAGAGTCTAGATCAGTGGTTTTCAAACTGCCTCCCTAAACTCATATTCCACTTTAAACAATCCCTAGTCTCTGTGATTAGTAAGGGATTGCTTAAGGTGGTATTTGAGTGGGAAGGGGAAGATTGAGAACCACTGCTCTAGACCTAATTGTTACTGAAATATTTTGCTTGAGAAAAATTGTCATTGATAGGATTAAAACAGTGGTTTTCAAACTTTTTCTTTCCACTCACATACCACCTTAAGCAATTCCTTACTAATCACAGAACACTTATGGCATAGGGTTTGCTTAAGGTGGAATGTGAGTTTGGGGGCAGTTTGAAAATCACTGGTCTAGAGAAATGAGGCAAAATGGCAATGAGGTCATGAACCCTGTACAGATTACACAGGAGGAGATGCTTGTTGTCTTGAGGCAAATAAGACTCTGAATAAGCCTGGCAAGATATTCCCTCGGACTTCGAGGGAGGCTTGTGCAGAAATTGCAGGGGACATGGCAGAGGTATTTAAAATGTCCTGAACCACAGGTGAGATGCTGGAGGATTGAAGGTTAGCTAATATTGTTCTGTTGTTTAAGAAAGGTTCTAAGAATAATCCAGCAAATTAGAAATTGGTGAGCCTGACATCAATAGTGGATAAATTATTCTAAGAGCCTGGATGTACAAATATTTGGAACACAGGAACTGATTAGGATAGTCAACATGATTTTGAGTATGGTAGGTTATGTTTAACCAATCTTTCAGTTTTTCAAGGAGCTTACCAGGAAAAGGCAGTCAGTGAATGTTGTCTGCGTGGTTTAGTAAGGCTTTGGCATAGTCCCACATGGGAGACTGGTATATTGGATTAGACATTGCCTTTGCAGGAGAAACCAGAGAGTGATAGTAGACTGGAGACTTGTGACTAGTGATGTGCCTCAGGATTTGGTGCTAAGTCCATTATTATTTGTCATCTATTTCAATGATGTGGATGATAATGTGGTAAATTGAATCAGGAAATTTGCAGATGACACTAAGATTAGGGGTGGAGTGGAAAACAAGGAAGGCTTTCAAGGCTTGCAATAGAATCTGAACCAGCTGGAAAAATGGGTTGCAAAATGGTAGATGTAATTTAAAATAGACAAATATGAGGTGTTGCACTTTTGGAAGGATAAACCAAGGTAGGACTTGCACAGTAATTGGTAAAGCACTGCGGAGTGCAGCAGAATAGAGGGCTGTGGGAATACAGATACAAAATTACTTGAAAGTTGTGTCACAGGTAGATAGTGTGATAAAGAGACCTTTCAGGACATAGGTCTTCATAAATCAAAACATTGAACAAGGATTTGAGATGCTTTATTGAATTTGTACTAGGTATTGGTAAGGCCAAATTTAGAGTATTGTGTGCAGGTTTGGTCACCTAGCGACAGGAAAGATATCAAAGTTCAAAAGAATGCAGAAAAATATTATAAAGATGTTGCCAGGACTTGTGGAGCTAAGTTATAGGAAAAGGTTGAATAGGTTTGGACTTTATTCTGGAATGCCAGAAAATTAGTGGAAATTTGATTGAAGAGGGGCACAGATAGAGAAAGCAGGCATTTTCCATGGAGATTGCGTGAGACAAGAACTGGAGGACATGAATTTAGAATAACAGGTAAAATATTTAAGGAGAACATTAGGGGGAACTTCTTCACTGATAAGGTGGTGAGATTATGGAACAAGCTGCTAGCAGAGGTTGTTGATAAAGATAAAGGTTCCATTATTGTCATGTAATACAACATTTAGAATGTAACATACATGAAATTCTTTAACTTTTGTTTGCTGTAAGTTAGACAGAGAAGTGCCATTTTGTCCAGCGCCCCTCACAGAAACCCACAGCACCTGGTGTTCCCAGGCAGTCTCCCCTCCAAGTACTGACCAGTCCTGAGCCTGCTTAGCTTCCAAGATGAGACCACCTAGGAACACCAGGTGTCACAGAACACTTAAGAAACTGAATAGGTACATCAATGGGAGGCGTATAGAGGAATATGATTTGATGCAGGACAATGCCATTAGGCACAACAATAATTTGGCTTGGGCTAGATGGCTGATGGTCCTATTTCTGTTCTGTAGCTCCATGCGACTAATATCTGTCAGACAGCTGGTGTAGTGGTTAGTCCAATGCTTTTACAGCACCAAATCAAATCATGTCCGGCATATGAATCCCGCGCTGTCTTTAAGGAGTTTTACGTGTCTCCCCATGTTTGTGTGGGTTTTCCCTGGGGACTCCAGTTTCCTCCCAACTTTTGAAATTTACCAGGGGTGTAGGTTAATTGGGTGTAAATTGGGCAGCACAGACTTGAGGGCAAAAATGGCCTGTTACTGTGCTGTATGTCTAAATTTAAAATTTAATTTAGCCAGGGAGGGTTAAATTTGAGCCTACATTCTAAAACTGGCTGTATGGTTGTGGGTGGCATCCCAAATGCAATGAATCACGTTGTTCAGGACAAATGTGTTTGGAGTTTTCAACTGTGAGAAGATTGTTGCATCAATTTTGCCATGGTAACAGATGCAAGAACTGCCTTCCATAACCACGGAAACAGAAGAGAATGTCGATTGGAGGAAATTGCCATGATGGCATGGTGTAATGTGATGGTAACACCAGCAGGAGGGGATAGCTGCCATGGTTCCACATGGGCTGTTTACATTTTCCGGACTGTTTTGAGACAGGACTATTTGTGATTTGTGATCATTTTGTGATGTGACGGGTATTTCGGAGGCCAGTGTGGGAAAACCTGGCCCGAATCTTACCCTGAAAGTGACAGGTAATTTTGCTGTGTTGCTGTTTGTGGTCGAGCCTCATTATGTTTCTGGTGTTCATCGTCTGAATAAGTCTTTCACTCGCCATCTCATCTCTGACTTTGTGTTTATTTTGATGATCCAAGCTCACTGTCATAACACTATGATGTCAGTTAGCTTCAAGTCAATCTGTGCACAAACAGAACTCCCTGCAGAAATTGGGAGCACACACAGAAACTTAAAGATGCAGGAAGCTCGAGCAGAGGGAAGGTGGAGGTAATTCCACATGTAGGGCTATTGGATATGCAATGCTTCATGAAGATGGCTGATATCAAAGATAATAATATTAATATACATTCTGATAATTATTCTGAAAGTACATGAAAAGGAATATTTAATGATGGGAAAAGGAACTAAAATGGAGATTGAAAGATCCACAGAACAGCTTATGTTAGCCAAGGTGCAATTGGGCCAAGGGCTTTCCTTTGCACAGTAAGATTGTTTGAAAAGAGAATAAACACAGGCTGAGTTGCAGTTAGCAAATCCCCTCTTTACTGCTTTGTTTATATAACTTGCCCTTTTATTGTCTGATTACCCACCAGAAAGAGCAATAGTGGTTTGTCGAGGTCACAACCCATTGAATGGAGGAAAAGAAAATATCTCCAACCCCCTCCCATTAACACCATAGCAATGAACACCATAAACCCTGCAGCAAAATCCAGTCACATTATCTATCAATGCATGGCTGAAAATCACAATGGTTGTGTATAGGGCTGGGCTTGATTGACATGGCTGGGAGTGGGGTTGATTCACTGGACAACAATTTTTTTCAAAAGGTTTGCTTTCTGAAAAAAAATTGCAGCTTCTGATAGACAACGTCAAGCTGATCACAAAGATAATTTCAGATTTGCTGTATCATTTAGGAAGTTGGAGAAATAATAAATTGATTTTTATTGAATTTAGCATGTTTAATCGTACAATCGTACATTGCGTTAGTTCAACTGACCTAAAATATTTTGCTGGTGATTTTCATTTCTACTCAATATCTGATGCCTTTCATGTCAGTGTCCAATGATAGTCATTCAGCATTGATGGATTTCAGTTGTCCTGATACCACTTCTCGATAGTCACAAAGTCCTGGTAAAAACCTTACACCATGTTCATCACTGACTACACCAAGATCAGTGGGGAAGAAGTTGTGAGAAACAGAAGTGAATGGCACATTGCACTTCATGGAGTGTATGCTTGAAGCATAAATTATATCTAAAATACAGTACATTTTAGTAACATTTTAAGGTGATTTTCACGGTCAGTCAAATCCATAAAATACACCCAAAAATGTTCAGGAGGCAAATTCTTCGTTGTCCAGTGTTATGGATAAGAATACGATTGATCAAAACTGGGAATGGGTTAACAATGGCGGTGGTTGCAACTGTTTCCAGTCAGAAGTCGAATTAATTAAACACAGTTTGGATTGGAATCCACCAACACTGTGTATGGATTCAGCTGGCTGGCAATGGGTTTGATCAAGGCTGGGATTAGGATTGGCCATGCCAAGGATTGAGATTGATTGACAGTAGTTGGGAATTGGGCTCCACATGGCTGAGAAAGGGATGATTGAATCTGGGTACAAATAGAATTGGCCATAGCTGAGCATCAGGTCAATCGAGCTGCAAATAAAACTGATTGGTTAGGACTGGATCTAGCTGCAAATCAGATGATTGACCATGGCTGGGAATATTGTATATATGATTGCATATGAGAAGGGGACATTTTGGTCACACATTACAAGTCAGGTCAGGGATGAGTTGATTGGCCAAGGGTTGGAAGAAGATATTGTTTGAAATGGGTTGATGTCAGTTGAATTACTGCTGGCTTGCACCTATAGAAATAGTTAAAGATTATGTACATTGAACTTTAAACTGAAGAGTAAGTGGATGCCTCTTATGTCTAAAGATCTCCCAATCTCAATTTTCTGATTGAATTTCTCACACGTTGCTTTTCAGGTTGTTAATGGAGAGTTGGTCGAATGACAGCCGGAACTGTAGTTATCACTGGAGGAATATTGGCTACGATTATCCTTCTTTGTATAATAATCGTGCTGTGTTATTGCCGCCTTCAGGTCAGTGTCTGAATGACCTCCTGAGTACCCCTTAAAGTGTTCTGGATCTAGGATAGATGTCATTTGAGCTTTCCACTCTGGTAGGTGCTGTGCTTATGGAATGAAACAACACACAGCAGAATTTGAAACTCTATTTAAAGAAATGGTTGTGGTGACTTGCAGCATTTGGGGTGCCATATGCAATCAACAACCCAAACAATACGTTGCACTCATATAAACACTTTTAATCTGGTAAAACAGCCAAAAACATTTCACAGGAGCATTTAAAAGACAAAACATGATACCTATTCATAATGGAATAATTGGGATAGGTGACAAAAGGTCTGGTTGAAGAGATAAGATCTAAAGACTGTGTAAAAGGAAGGAAAGAAAGAAAGCTTGTGAAGTGTAGAAAGGGAATTGCAGATCTTGGGAGTTGAAGCCATGGGCACCAAAGATGTAGAAATTAAAAATGAAGGATATACAAAGCAGCCAGAATTTGAGGAACTCAATGTCTCAAAGGCCTTGGGGGTCAGTGGGCACTCCAGCGGATGACAAGGCTAATACCATCAATTGATTCGGTGAATGAGTTGTGGCCAGAACAGGTCAGTGAGTTCAAGTTTTCAAATTTAAGTTTATTGTCATATACATGAGTACAATGTTCAGATGCAATGAAAGTCTTACTTGCTGTAGCTTCCTGTTTATATACAACACACAAGGGGAAATAAAGATAAATAGATGAGGAAAAAATGAATAAATTGTAATTAAGTATTCCCAGCTGATCATCGGGCATCAAAAATTGGTTTGTGTGAGGAATGGCAGGAAATCAATATGATGCAGATTGGGAGCAAAGCTTTGGATGAGCTCAAGGATGGAAATCATCAAGGCGGGATGAAGCTTTCAAAATTGATTGAGCTGACGCAAGATGCATCGGTTTAGGTGGTGATTTCTGCTTACCGAGTGCATATGGATTCAGAAATTCATGCTGATTGAATGATTTGGTTCAAAATCAGGCTGATGCCATGGAGCGACAAGGGAACTGAGTTTGAGTATTAAAATATAGGCAACATACTTTTGAATAAGCTCAATTTTACATAAATGGAAAACAGATGATTATCCAGGAGAGCCTTGGGAAGCAAAAGTATGGATGGAACTTTTCATCTGATGAAAGCCTGAGGCAGGGGTGGAGGCCAATAAAGTTCCAGATGTGGATGCAGGCAGTGAAGGGACATTTTGAGGTTAGAAGCTGGAATATTGAAGAGAAGTTGCACACATCAGAGGGAACAGAATTGGCCAGAGAGGCAGTGGCAACTACTTCCATTTCTTTCAATAATTCTGCTGATGTTAAATGTAAATGTTTTATCTTAAGAGCACCATATAATGTTTTTTTTCTATCCTCAGCCTTGTAGGGAAATGTTGGACAGTCCTACTCAGTAGGTGCCAATCCATTGAGGATTATGATGTGTAGTTGTGATGTGCTTCATAGGAAGAGGCTTTATGGATTGGGTGATCTTTTCCTTTGTGTTTGTAACTGAGCACTTGATCAATAAAGTACTGATCAATATCTGGAGGGAGAGCCTCGCAGGCCTGAGTGGAGACTATACTTTGGCTTCATATTGAAGCTTGAAGTTTATATTTTTTCTGTGTAACTTATGTACTGATTGGATTTTCACCAGCACAACAATGACTACAGAGAAAAAGATGAGAAAAATCCTGAGACTTCCTGAAGTTGTGAAGTTGCCACATAAGATGTAGAACATAAAACAGTACAGCACAGGACAGGCTATTCAGCCCATCGTGACAGCGATATCAATTTAACTAATCTAACCTGCCTGCACATGGTCTTTATCCCTCTATAGCCTGCCTGTTCATGTGTTTGCCTAAATGCTATTGTACTGGTTTCTACCAACTCTCCTTGCAGTCCATTCTGGCACCTTCTACTCTCTGTGTAAACAAATCTCCTTTAAACTCCCTTTAATTGTTGCCTCACAAATCTCCATTAAACTCTCCCTCTTAAACCTGTGCTCTCTAGTATTTGACACTTCTATCTTGGGAATATGGGCACCAACTATCTTCAGATTCATTATCACCATTTCCTCCTATGTTTCCACTTTTAGGGAGTGATGGGTCTGCACTCTAAGATCTCTCTGTACATCTATGCTCCTTAGGGTCCTGTCATTTACTGTATAGTCTCTCTTGTATTCAACCTCCCAACATGCAATTCCTCATTCTTGTCTGGATTAAACTCCATCTGGCATTTCTCTGCCTGAATTTTCAACTGATGCATATCTTTCTGTATCTTTTTTTCAATCATCCTCACTATCAACAACTTTGCTATTTTTCAAGTCTTCTGCAGACTAATCAGACTATCCATATTTTCATCCACTGATCGTTGTAAAACTGGTCATGGACCTCCAGGCAGACAAACATTCCTCCATCACAACTCGCTGTCTTCATCCAACTGACCAACTCATTGTGGATCTCATGTGACTCAATTTTCAGACCAGGACACCATGAGGAACCTTGTCAAATACTTGAGTCCTTGTAGATAACGTCCACTATACTACCCTCATTAGTCATCTTCGTCATTTCTTTGAAAATCCTAATCAAATTTATGAGACAAGGCTTGCTCCACACAAAGCCATGCAGACGATCCCTAATAAATCTATTCTTTTCCAAATTTGTGGAAATCCTACCCTTAAGAATCCTTAATAAATGATGGAAGGCTCACCAGTTTTCTAGTTTGTCTTTGTCTTTTCTAAAGGAGCACCATTAACAACATTAGCTATTCTCTAGTCTTCTGGGACTTCTCATGTGGCTAAAGAGGACACAAAGATCTCGATCAAGGACCCAGCAATTTCCTCCCTTGCTTCCCTCATTATCCTGGTATAGATTTCATCTGATCCTAGGGACTTATCCCCCATAATGTTTTTCAAGAGAGCTTTCACATCCTCCTCCTTAATATCAACACTTTGCCTTCCCTGCCGCGCATTAGAACCACTCTTGTTGCCACCAATCAGGCTGCAGCTCCTGCTTTCCTGAGTGGCTACTCCACTTAACCCTGACAGATTCCAAATTGGTATATTTGTCTGAGAATGGGGGCAGAGAGCCACAGGAGATTCATGGGCTACTTCCCTGTCCCACCTGGTGGTCACCCACCTACCCAGCTCGATCTTTAGTGTGACGATATCCAAGAATCATACCTGTAACACTTCTTGCCTCCTGTATACTTCTCAGCGTATTCAGCTGCTCCTCCAACCAATTCATGCAGTCTGTGAGGAGCTGAAGTTGGACACACTTCCTGCAAACCTAGTTGTCAGGGATACCTGACTTCTTCTTGACATCCCACATTTCACACTATCAGCACACCATTCTGCTGATGCCCTTTACTCCTTCTTAATAACTAGTGGATTGAAAGGACTGGAAAGACTTTGCCTTGTCTTACTTAATGTTGCTAGTCCTCCTCACCAAAGTCCACACTGGCCTCAACTTTAGCATATTGACTTTAAGACAGTATTCCTCAAAATGGTTGCTCCCATTAGAATTTGCCTCATTTTTATATATTGCTGATAGGGGAAAGCAAAGATTGATCTCTTACATGCACCTCACATTTTTAAACAGCCGCTGCTCTTTACGTTTGATCTTTTTGTGCATTCCAGTATTACTGCTGTAAGCGAGAGGAATGGGATGGCGATGAAGAGGAGCCAGATTTCGCAGTGCACACACGTCTGCCGGCTGCTTAC
Source organism: Narcine bancroftii (assembly GCF_036971445.1). Classification (NCBI taxonomy): domain Eukaryota; kingdom Metazoa; phylum Chordata; class Chondrichthyes; order Torpediniformes; family Narcinidae; genus Narcine; species Narcine bancroftii. Next base: position 85,965,531 of record NC_091469.1, read on the forward strand.
TACAATCACAATGTTGGAAATGGACTTCACTTTAGCTCTGTAGCCTACCCCCAGGATCATTTCCAGTCCAGAGCTCTCTGTAACAACTGCAAGCCACTTTTCTATGTCCATCAGATTGAAGAGATTCGGAACGGGGGTGAGAACGTGAGCTACAACTCTGTGAGTGAGGAGGATTTAGAAATGTTTATGAATCCCCAAGAACTGCCCTTGGGCAGGGCCAAATTGGCCAGAGACACTTTTAGCAGAAGTCGAAGTATCAGCACTGATGTGTGAAGACGTTTGTGACTTATGGTTTTATAGCTGCTTCGATAAAACTAAGTTAGACCATTAGTTTTCAAGGGAAAATAGATGAAATCATTGAATGCAATGGTTAAAGCATCAGTAAAATTCTTGCAATCCCAAGCAAAAGAAACAGTTAGTCACACTATAAAATAAGTGACACGTCTATCAAAAAAATGTAATTTAAACGTTGGCGACATGGTTAGTGTAGCGGTTAGCACAATGCTATCACAGAACCAGCCACCCTAGTTCAAATCCGGCACTGTCTGTAAGGAGTTTCTACATTCTCCCCGTGTCCGTGTGGGCTTCCTCTGGGTGCTCCAGTTTCCTCCCATTCTTCAAAATGTACTAGGATTGTAGGTTGGGTGGCAGGGGCTCGTGGGCTGACAGGGCCTGTTACTGTGCTGTATGTCTAAAAATATTAGAAAATATAAAAACTTATTGATGTATTTATATATTAATTTATCCTCTCATGGATGAGATCAGTTTGATCAATCAAAAATTTCAGAACTCTGCTTTAAATGCGTCAGATAAATTGTAATGTTTTTTTTACAATGTTTGATGGCTGCTAATGTTATTATCTGTTATTTAGTATGTCTGATATTAATTATGCGACAAGAGTTAGTATATGGCTAATGATGTATTCTGTGGCACTGATTAACTCAACATTGCTCGGGAACATTATTGTTCAAGATCACACGAATAAACCAGAACTTTATGAATCAAAAATAAATAACCATTCGGTATCATTATCCACTTCATCAGCGATAAGATTCCCCAAAACAGATGTTCTTTTAGTTCATTATCTCTATGCAGAAATTTGGAAGAAAATACATGGGGAATCTGGAAAAGGGACAATAACAGCGGGAAGATATTGTGCATAAAAAAAAATATGTTTACTGACCAGTTTAAATTTATTGTTATTTGTTTATCTGTATATCTGAAATCATTTGCCCACTCAAAGTCCCTCTACACAAATGCAAGGAGCTTATGAATATTCATCTGGCTCTCCTAACATTCTAACCTTCAGTGCAGTAGAGGTATTTCCATTGGTGACAAGCAGCCTATTCTTGTGCTGCAGTAGAATTTGAGATATTGGCAATCAATGCCTCTAAGTGTTAAAATGGAATTTTCTTCCAATTCTATCCTGGAAAGAATGTGCTCTGAGCCATCTCCAAGAAGGTATGAACTACACTGCTTGATATATGGGCGGCACAGTTAGTGCAGCAGTTAGTGCTCGCTGTGACAGTGCAAGTGACCAGAGTTCAAATATGTTGCTTTCTGTAAGGAGTGTATATGTTCTCCCTGTGTCTGGTTTCCTCTTACCCTTCAAAAAGGTGGTAGGTCAATTTGGTGAAATTGGGCCAGAAAAGCCTTATTACCATGCTGTATGTCTAAATTTAAAATATCTATGCTATATTTTAGATTGGTCTACCAATGCCCAGGCATCTTGTATGTGCATATCATCCATTGTGAACCATATCCTTCAAGCCCTTATCTAAGTTCTCAAGCAGAACTTCTAGGTGATTCTGGAACAGGAATGAAGGGTGGGCACTCTTTCTTGATTGCAAGGTGCCTGATAACAAATTATGTGTAGATTCATCTCCTGCGCTATTTTCTAAGGTATGTAGTGTACTAGTATCTGAGCTGGTGTCTGTGAGTGTCAATTATAATTACCAAGAAGCCATGCCAGAATGCTATCTACGTGGTATTTCTTGGCTAGACAGCAACCACTTGTTGAGGTGGAAATTGTTGGTTAATTGAAAGAGGAATAGAATATAAGAGTGGGGATGTGATGTTGAAGATTCATAAAGCACTGGTGAGACCTCACTTGGAGTATTGTGAGTAGTTTTGGGCATCTCACTTTTGAAAGGATGTGCTGACATTGGAGAAGGTTCAAAGGAGGTTCACAAGGATAATGCTGGGAATGAAAGGGTTATCATACGAAAAGCATTTGACAGCTCTTGGCCTGTGCACATTGGAATTTAGGAGATTGAGGCGGGATCTCATTAAAACATTTCAAATGTACAAAGGCATGAATTGATGTAGAAAGGTTGTTTCCCATGGAAGGACCGTCTGGACAAAAAGGAACAACTTTAGTGTTGAAGGGCTTACACTTAGAACAGAGATGTGAAGCCAGAGACTGATAAATCTGTGGAATTTTTTTGCCACAGGTGGTTATGGAGACCAAGTCATTAGGTATTTGTAAGGCAGAAATTGACAGGTTCTTGTTTAGCCAGAGCATCAAAGGTTATGGGGAGAAGGCCAGGCAGTGCAGGCTGAGTGGGAAAATGGATCAGCTCATGATTAAATGGCAGGGCAGATTTGATGGGCTGAATAGCCTATTTCTACTCCATCTTATGGCCTAAGAAAGTCAAGCAAAGTGGTTGGGTTGTGATGTAGGTGATGGGGTGGAGGTAAAATACCATCAATTGTTCTGGTGCCTGGTCAATCGTACTGGCACACAGTTATTCGTACCAGTGCCCAAGGTGAGTGTAGAAACCTGCCTAAATGGCTATTAATCAGTGGCACATATCAATAGTGATGAAGTGTTTTGAGAGGCTGGTATTGAAGCATATCAGCTCTTGTCTGAGCAGCAACATGGATCCATTCCATTTTACCTATTGCACCAACAGTTCTACAGTAGATGCCATCTTACTGGCTCTGCACAAAGCCCTGGATCACCTGGACAACAAAGATACAGATATCAGGATGCTCTTTATTGACTACAGTTTGGCATTATCATCCACTTAAAATTGAGCAGCGAACTCCGAGAACTGGGCCTCAATACCCCACTGTGTAATTGGATCCTGGATTTCCTCACCTCCAGACAACAGTCAGTGAGAATTGGTAAGAAAATCTCCACAATCTCCATCGATACTGGAGCACCACAGGGCTGCATTCTTAGCCCCCTGCTCCACTCACTTTACACCTATGACTGTGTGGCTCAGTACGACAATAACACATCTATAAATTCGCTGACGATACCATGGCAGTGATGAGTCAACATACAGGATGAAGATTAAAAACTTGGACGAATGGTAGATCTTCATACTCAATGTCACCAAAACCAAGAAACTGATTATTGACGTCAGGAAGGGAAAACCAGAGGTATACAATCCAGTGATCGTTGGGAATCAGAGGTGGAGAGGGTGAGAAAATTTAAGTTCTTGGGAGTCACTATCTCAGAGGATCTTTCAAGGACCCAACACACTAATGGCATCGTGAGGAAAGCATGTCAGTGCCTCTACTTCCTCAGGAGTTTGTGGAGGTTGGTATTGTGATGATTCTTTTATTACAATAAAGAAACGAGGGTTCTTTTTAAAACATTTATTAACTAAGCAAACAGCAAGAAGGTCAGAACATCTACATGCCAGACCTCATGTAGAGGCATCCAGCTTGAAACTACCCAAGAGGCAGCATTCTCCAGATGCTATACACTCTGTCTTCGACTCCTCCTGGTGGTAGCACTCTATCACTACATCCCTTACCTTGAGATGTTTAATGAACATGACACATTAATACAGTATTCTTTCATTTTAACGTTCAACACAAACATAGCACAAACATCAGCAGCACAAACTTTTATGTGTGCAGTTTTTCTTTCTTTTACAGATTCAGTCTGTCAGGTGCTTTTACAACTCGTTTGGATCTTCTTAACACAGGAGCTTGTGTCAACTCTGCAGGTGTCCGTGTAGGCTCTGCAGGTCCACTACTGTCTAGCATGGGTGATGTTTCCTCTGTTTCTGTGAAGACTGAATCCTCTACATTTATATGTTTCTGCAGTACTTTGACATTTTCAGCAGGCTCCTTTGATTTCTCCTCAGTATTTAACCCTCCTTTGTTCTGACAGTGGAGGATCTTGGATTTACTTCTCCCAGAACAGTAGCCTTTTTGTCCCAAGTTGGAATCTTTGAGTCTCACTGTGTTATGTTGTGTCAGTGGGCCTGAGCTTCTTGTTGATGTCATAGTTTGCCTTTTGTATCCCTTTCAGGTGCTTTTGTTTCTGTTTGACATCTCAGTTCTTGTTTTGGTCTGCAGAGTAGGGAAGTGAGGTATAGTCTATGTCCCATTAGAAACTCAGCAGGTGACGGGCCATGTTCAAGTGGCAAAGCTCTGTAACTCAATAGAGCTAGATACAGATCTGAACCACTTTCTAGTGCTTTTTGAGCAACTGTTTAACTATGTGAACTCCTTTCTCTGCTTTAACATTTGACTGTGGATGCAGAGGACTAGAAGTCACATGTCAAAAATCATACTCTTCTGCAAAGTTCTGGAATTCTCTACAACTATGGCATGGCCCATTGTCACTGTAGACAATTTGAGGATTTCCATGTATTGCAAGGAATGATTTAATATATTGGATCACACAAGCAGCAGACATGCTAGGCAGCAGCACAATGTCTGAATAGATCAATAGATAATCAATAACCAGCAAGTAATTCTTTCCATCCATGTGGAATAGATCAGTCCCAACTTTCTGCCATGGTTCTGTTAGTACGCCAGTTATTATCATGGGTTCCTTTATCTGCTTTGTGTGATGTTTCAAACAGGTCTCACAGCTTCAAACCATCCTGTCAATTTCAGCATTTATCCCTGGCCAATAAATGCCCTCCTCTTGCATTTTTTCCATTCCAAGGTCCCCCTCATGCACCCTTTTCAGCATCTCTTGTTGCAGTGATTGAGGAATGACAATTCTGCTCTGTCTGAGTAGAAGCCCATTGACAACACTCAGCTCAGCTCTGATGTTGTAGTATGGCTGACATTCATCTCATGGCCATCCTTCATTCAGATTCTTGATGACCTTCTATACAACTGTGTCCTTTTCTCTTTCAGCTGTGATCAGCTTTGATTTCTTGTCAGATATGGGAAGAGATTCAATGATAAGATTCATGTGGAGATTCACATCTGTCTCTGTGGAACTCTCAATGTGTGCTTCACTCTGCACCATTGCCCTGGATAATGCATCAGCTAACACAATAGATTTCCCTGGTGTGTACATAATGTCATAATGTTGTAACTTCATCATCAGTCTTTGGATTCACAGCGACATTTCACTGAGATTTTTCTTGTGGTCTGTCTCTGCCACAAATGTTGGTAGACCATACACATACCTGCGGAATTTCTTGAGTCCATAGACCAGACCAAGACACTCTTTCTCAATCTGTGCATATCGACATTCAGATATTGTCATCATCCTTGCATGGATGTATGGCTTTATCTTCATTGCCCTGATGTTGCACTCAGAGATCAAATTGACCCTTTGCTCCTATGTCTAACTTGAAAGGAATATTTGTTCCATTTGTATGGAATAACACATTCCATTTATCCTGCTCAACACAGTTCACTTCCTGCACCACCATGCCCATGAAAAGTGTATCACTGAGAGCAGTTTCTTCTATTGAGTCTTCATAGTGTGAACACTTTTACTTCTGTTCAGTTTTCCTTTGGAAAACATTGCTTTGCATAGTGATTCTGTTCTTTGCATTTGTTACAGACTTTCCCATAAGCTGGGAATTATTTTGGGACAGGCTAAGTTCCACATTGTTTACAATCGAAAGTCTCTCCATCTTTTTGTTGTTTCCTGTATCTCATATTTTGTTTGTGTGCATGTTTCCAGACACTGTGGCTACGACTATGCCTTCATTTTCACTGGGTTTTACACTATCACTGAATTTTTTTCTTGTGCTGCAGAGTTAATTCATTGGTGTGGCATATCTTCACAGCTCCAGCTAAGTTAAGTCCTGTCTCTCGTAGCAACTTCTCTCTCACTTATCATTTATTCCAAACACAGTTTGATCACGGATCATTGAATCTTGCAGAAATCCAAAATTACATGTTCTTGCTTTTAATTTTGTTTGTTAAAAAGGAATCAAAGTTCTACATTTGCAAGCAAAACATGTACCTCTCAAAGGTTTCATTTTTCTTTGGTGAAGAGTGTTCATCAAACATCTTGATAACCCTGTCGAATTTGGTCTGGTCTTCTGACTTGGCAAAAACAAATGTGTTGAAAACCTCTAGAGCTTGAGGTCCCCCCATGGTAAGTAGCATTACAATCTTCCATATGTCTGGTTCGCTATCAATTCCAGTGCGGTGCAGATATAGCATAAAAATTTGTTTAAGCAGCCTCCACTCATGGTTGACATTTCCAGTCCATTTTTACAGCATTAGGACTTTTAAACACTCCCTATTTTCTCTGTGTAGTGAACTGGAAATTCACTGCTGGTGTGATGTTCTAAGGACTGTCTCCTCCCCCGCCCCCACATATCCCAATATAAACCCTGGATCCCCGCCAAACCCCAGTTCAGTCCAAAGACCATGTGTGCAATTCTTACTGAATAAAAGCGTGTTTTATTCTCTCTGGTCTTGAGTGGTCTCAGTCATGCTACACTCTGTTGATATCAGTTGTAACACACTATGCACAACTTTTTTTTTCTTTCACTCCTGTGCACAGCAGATATTAGCTATTTCTTCCACTCCTGGTACCATGTGATGTTTCTTTTATTACAATAAAGAAACTTGGGTTCTTTTTAAAACAACTAGATTTATTAACTAAGCAAACTGCATGAAGGTCAGAACATACACATGCCAGACTTCATGTGGAGGCATCCATCTTGAATTTACCCAAGATGCTACAGCATTCCCCAGATGCCACACACTCTGTCTCTAACTCCTCTTGGTGGTAGCACTTTATCACTACAGGTATGATATTGGAAACCCTAGGAAGTTTCTCCAGATGTGTGGTGGAAAATGTGCTGGCCAGGTGCATCACGGACTAATATGGAGACACCAATACGCCTGAGCGGAAATCCTTGCAAAAGGTAGTGGACAAGCAAAGGACATCACAGGCTAAATCCTCCCCGCCATCGAGAACATCAACAGGGAAAGTTGGAGAGCAGCAGCAATCATCATGGATCCATATCACCCAGCACACACTCTGTTCTTGCTGCTACCATCAGGAAAGAGGAATAGCTGCCACAAGATTCAGGATTAGCTGCTACCCCTCTACCATCAGACTCCTCAATAATAAACTCAATGAGGGACTCTTACATCTATCTTACTGATTTTTAAAAATCTGTGTATTGCACGGTACAGTCAGTTTCACATATCTTTGTTTACGTGTGTACGTTGAGAAGTTTTTTTTCCACTACCAATAAGTGGTAATTCTGCCTCGCCGACAGGAAAAAGAACCTCAGGGTGCATGTGCTGTCATATACCGTATGTACTCTGACAATAAATCTGAAATCGGAAGACATTAGATGTATATACTAATACCTGTAGCTTATAAATCAAAAGACATTGTGGATAGAAGAGGAATTGTGATTTTAGGAAGAGGATAAGCTTTGAATATATAATGGCCCTCAAGAATTTTTGTTGATGCTGACTCCTCCCCATGTCATCTGAACCAGTAATACCATCACGTTGTCCTCCACTGCAGATGAACACATGCTTGCCACTGCAGGAAGAGACAGGTGATTAATTTCAAGGCTATGAGCAGCCATGACATCACTTCAAGTAACAGTGCTGCCTCTTGTTGTGTCATGAATATCAATGTTCTTATGAGACAGGAGGCACATTTGTGGATTGTAATGCATCTGGATATTGTGCTGTAGAACTGGGTATGTGTGGAAGTTTTGAGATGTGGGTGAGAGGCTTGGTGACTCAATGTATTATAGAGCAAAATGATATGGGCTGACAGTATGTGAGGCTTGAGGGTCAACTATCAGGAATGGCATGTGATGCTTTCAGTGATTGTGACCATACACTGAGGTCATTAACTTTTATGATTTCATTCACATCCTTGGGGCTTCCATAATGATATTAACCTCCATTATGACGAGACAGAGTGTGTGGCAACTGGGGAATGCTGTTAGAATTTGAATTATTGACAGAGCAGATGTATGACATCACATTCAACCCTGAGATTCTTTTTCCTGTGGGCGAGGCAGAATTGATATTAATAGTGCACATGTAATGAAATGTAAGCAAACTGACTGTGCACAGAGAGAAAAAAATCAATAAAGTGCAAAAGTAAGTGTCCTTAAATGAGTGTGCTGGCTATTGAGGTGTCTGATGGGGGAGGAACAGCACATCATCCCTCCATGCTATCTATCATACAATCCAGATGTGTAGGAAAAGCAAGGTGCAGCTTCATAAATATGTGCTGTAAGTATAGGTTTGAACTGTTGCTGGTCACTTACAAGATCACACTTCGAGGAAATACACTGTTGGTACTGCCGAGATGCTGAAGTGAAAGGACAAATTTAATGCATGTCCTCCTCTGAGTCAAACAGACTTGGGTAAATACATTGTAATTCATGCAAATATTTTGCAGAGCTGTCAATCAACTCGACTTCCGTGTAACCATGTTGAATCAATAGAATTTTCTTGTGATTAGTACCAGGCAATAAATGGTGGAGAATAGGCAAAAGAGATGTGATTATTTCCAACCTATGCAGTGTTTTACTTCAGAGTATTTATCAACGAACTTTATTAATGCTGGTGACTGCAACATGTTTAAAATGACAGAGGTTTTGGAAGCCCTAATGAAGGAGTTTTACATGACCATAGTCTAAAAATGCCCATGTTTAACTATTTCTGGTAGACAAAAAGAGCAATTAAGAGAAATTGTGACCTACAATTTACAAAAATATACCCCAATTATATAGGACATTCTAACCTGCACACTCTTACCATCTCTACACAATTTTGTTGCTTCGAGGCAACAATTATTTTAATTGCAAGAGAACAAACTTCATATTCTGTGCTAAGTGAACAAAATAAAGGAGGCAACATGTGCCTGGAGGTGGAGGAGGTCGAGGAGGTCCTAAATAAGTGCTTTGCATCAGTATTCACAAAAGAAAAGGATCTTGATCAGGGTGAGGTCGGAATAGAACAGGCTTGAGCGCTGGACAATGCAGAGATTAAGAAAGAGGAAGTGCTGGATCTTCTTAAAAGCATCAATACTGATTAGTCCACAAGGCTGGACGCTGTGGGAAGTGAGAGAAGAGACAGCTGAGGCAGTAGCTATGATCTTTGAGAGTTCTTTGACAGCAGGGTAGGTGCCAAAGGATTGGAAAATGGCAAATGTAGTCGCTTTGATTAAATAAATGTAATAGGGAGATTCCTGGGAATTATAGACTGGCAAGCCTTACGTGGTGTACAAACTATTGGAGAGGATTCTTAAGGATAGGATCTATGAGCATTTGGAGAAGTACATTCTACTCAAGGATAGTCAGCATAGCTTTGTAAAGGGAAGGTTGTGCCTCTCGAGCCTAATGGAGTTTTTTTGAAGAGCTATCAAAAGAAATTGATGAGGGTAGATGTGGTCTATATGGATTTTAGCAAGGCATTTGTCAAGGTCCCCCATGAGAGACCCATTCAGAAAGTCATGAGGCATGGGATCAGTGGAACCTTGGCTGTGTGTATAAAAATTGACTTGCAGGAAGAAAGCAGAGAGTAGTAGTTGAAGGAAAATATTCTGCCTGGAAGTTAGTGACTATTGGAGTGCCACAAAGATCTCTTCTGGGACCCCTGCTCTTTGTGATTTTTATGTGACCTGGATGAAGAGGTAGAAGGATGGGTCAGAAAGTTTGCAGATGGCATGAAGGTCGGAAGTGTTGAGAAAGGAGCTGAAGGTTGTCGAAGGTTACAAGAGGATATAGACAGAACGCAGAGATAGGCAGAAAAGTGACAGATGGAGTTCAATCTGGATAAGTGTGAGGTGATGCATTTTGGAAGGACAAACTAGAAGGCTAAGCATAGGGTTAATGGTCAGTTACTTAGGAATGCAGATGAACAGAGGGACCATTGGGTTCAAATCCATACATCCCTCAAGGTTCATAAGATAGTTAAGAAGGCCTATAGGAATCTGGGCTTCATTCATGGGGGATTGAGTTCAGAAGTAGAGAGGTCATGTTGTAAATCTACAAATCTCTGCTGAGACCACACTTGGAGTATTGTGTTCAGTTCTGGTCACTTCATTACAGGAAGGATGTGGAAGTTACGGAGAGGGTGCAGAGGAGATTTACTAGGCTCTTACCTGAATTGGAAAACAAGACTTATGGGGGTGTGGCGTGATGGCATTGGGGGAAGATGTGGAAAAATCCTCTCCTGGCAGAATTAATTAAAATCTGACTTTTAAATTTTTTTTCAAATAGTGGATAATTTTTAAATCCTTCTAAAGGTCTCAAAACACAACTGGAAGAAAATCTAAAGCTCTATCTGTTAAAAAACATTGTTACAGTAGAAGTAACTGTAAGGAAAGAAAGGTTAGCAGAGCTGGAACTTTTCTCTTTGGAGCATAGAAGGATGAGAGGAGACTTAACAGAGGTCTACAAGATTATGAGAGGCATAGATAGGGTGAACAGCCAGCACCTGTTTCCCAGGGCAGGAATAGAAAACACCAGTGGACATGTGTACAAAGTGAAGGGAGGGAAGTTTAGGGGAAACATCAGGGGTAAATTTTTTAAGCAGAGAGTTGTGGTGTCCTGGAATGCCTTGCTAGGGATGGTGGTGGAGCCTGAAACATTAGGGGCATTTAAGAGATTCTTAGACAGGCACAAAGAGGATTATGTAGTTGGGTGGGTTTAATACTTTTTTCGAGGGTTGTGCTGTAGTGCTCTATGTATTGTGTTGGCAATGAGTTATACATTGTTCTTCAACAAATTAAAAAATAGATCTCAGTAATTTACAACAAATAGGAGAGAATGAGAAAAAGTGGTAGTGGAACTGGCAAGTGTTAACGGATTATTGAAAGTGGACTTTTAGAAGGGAACTCTCATGGGTCCAGACATAGGGGCTGAGCTCCATTGTTACGAACTAGATCAGCAACAAAAGTAATAACAAAGACAATGATTTTTCAAAACAATAATTTTTATTATTAATTATTATGAAACTATTTATTATTAAAGTTCTTACTATAAACTTAACTCCACTATGTGCAAATGTAAATATGTGTTTGTGTGTTAAAACCCAAACCATTACAATTCAAGTTTGATTCTGAAGAGATGATTTTAAAGTTCAGTCTCAGAAAAACTCAGTCTTTACTGCTGTTCAAAAGTAATTATGGAGCAAGTGTGAGGCATCAGATTTCTTTAAATTGTTGTTCAAAAGCAATAATGAAGTATTTTGAAACATCAAGTTATCAGACCTCTTTAAAACTCACAAATTTCTTTTGTAGAGTTGTTTTCAGAGCAATGTTTGGATATTAATGATTTTCTCTCTCTCTCTTTCATTGAGATTTTGCAATCTGTGTTCCAACGGTAAGTCTATCCTCTTTTTCAAAGAGACAGTGAAGTGACTATTTTCTTCCATGATAATTTCACAAACTCAGACAAGGGTTAAACAAAGTGCCCAACTAGAAAAGAACATGGTTGAACTGTCCTCTTTATCTTAAAGAGACAGTCAGATGTGGTCTTCCTCATTTAAAAAAAAACTACTTATCTGTGTTCTCCTTTAACCAGGAATAACATGTAACAGCACCTTTTCTGGTTACTGTATTTAAATCCTGTCTTACTTACAGGATGACCAAGCCACTAATTCAATTATGTTACCTATAGGATGGCCAGGCATCTTCTGGTCTCAAAATGTCTCTCGTTCAGTAATATCTTTCTCCTAACATGTCTCATCACATGACATGTGACATCATTTCTGTTTCATTTCTCCAAATGCATGAATCATGACAGAAGGCCTTTTGAAGTTATTTCACACATATATATGATAAAAGCATCTCTGGCCATTTAGATCCTGTTATGTCTCTGGGTTAATTGGGAGGCTTCTTAAATAATTTAGAGATGCAAGATTCAAATTACAGGAGAATTTTACTTACTGATGTCTTCCACCATCTCAGGAAACACTCATGCACTCATTTACATATGCCCGACAGTGGTGCACTACAGTTATTACAGTGAGAAGGGTGTATTCTTACATGGTTACAAAATAGTTCACATTATCCTGACTATATAACATCTCTTCTTCTCAAGATAAAGAAAAAATTAGTGTTCTTTATCACTTTCTTTCCAGTACAACTTAAGTAACTGAACTTGTCCACTAGTTTATTTACACAACTATTTTTAAATAGTTCTTATCGATACCACACTGGTGGCAGCATGTTGCTTCGCCATCTTGTGGATTTAGGTTCTGTGTTGATATTGGTGTTGCAGGCTTTGCTGGTATTAAAGGTTTTAGTTTCATCACATCTTGTGTCGGCTGGATGTGAATTCTGTTCCTCCTCAGCTGATTGCCAGAGTTTGTCTTGACAATGTATGATATTGGTGTCTCAGCTTCTCTGATGACCTTTGCTGGGATACATGTTTTCAACATCAGCTCTTGAATATGCACATGCTGCCCTCTGAAGAGTTTGAGCAATGTTTGTTATAATGCTGGTGTCCTTCTTTTGTGTCAACCACCACCGAGGCAGCTGACCAGGTACCTGCCGTTGCGACCGACGCTGCTGACTAGGGACACGCCGCCGCGACCGACGCTACTGACCTGGTACCCACTGCAGCGACCGCTGACAACTGCCCCACCGCCGACAGCAAGCAGCGACCCCCAGCACTTACCGTTGGCTGGCTGACACCCCCAGCAGGCTGTAGGCAGCAGCACCAACTCCTCGACGCTGATTGCTCCGGCCCGACTGTTTCTGTGACGTCACCATGCACACGTTGCATGACATCATCACGTAAGACTCCACTGTCCCCATTACAAGTCACTGCATCAGTAACCCTAGACCAGGACTGCCTCCATCCTCTCACAAAAGCAATGGAACTGATTAAAGTGCATGGACACCAAACCAATTGCTTATTTGACTCGAGGTCAACTGACAGTTTTATCCGCCCAGACTTGGCCTGCCATTGCAGACTGGCTATTCTCTCCACTGCCCAGAGGATTTAATTGGCAACCAGATCACATTCGAGGGGTATTGTGTGGTGACCCTGAAAGTCCAGGACATCACGTTCACAGAATTCAAACTATTAGTCCTTCCCCAAATGTGCACCCCTGTATTGCTGGGACTGGATTTTCAGTGCCAGTTCCAAACTGTTTCCCTGCACTTTGGGGGACCACACGCTCCACTCTCTGTCTGTAACCACTCCACCCTGGAAGCCTCCTGCCAACGGCAGCCTGAGCCACCCACCCCCATGCCCCGGGGCCTCACCTGTAGCCTCTTCACCCTCCGGGTTGCTCCGCCTGGCCACCAAAATCCGGCAATATAGTTATGAAGACAGGAAATACATCACAAGCGAGGTGCGCAGACTGCTGGACGAGGGCATTATCGAACCTAGCTCGAGACCCTGGAAGGCCCAGGTGGTGGTTATTAAAAACAGGGAGAAGCCGCAGATGGTGGTTGACTACAGCCAGACAATCAACCGCTACATGGTTCTGGATGCGTACCCCCTCCCACGGATCATGGATGTGGTGTATCAGATCGCCCAATACTGTGTGTTCTCCACCATTGACTTACGTTCGGCCTATCATCAGCTCCTGATCCGCCGAGAAGACCAACCTTTCACGGCCTTTGAAGTGAATGACAATACCCAGCAAGGTAAGATCAAGAATGACAAAATCACCAGGTGGAGAATCTAACTCTCCACCTTTAATTATGACATACTGTATTGGCCTGGTAAATTCAACGACCCACCAGATGCACTCTCCAGGAGGACTTGCGCCAACATACAACTGGACAGGCTGCAGAGACTCCACGAGGAGTCTCCAGGGGTCACTAGGTTCGCACACTTTGTCAATGCTCGCAACCTGCCCTACACGGTCGAGGAGATTTGCTCCATGACCTGAGCCTGCCCGGTGTGCGCTGAGTGCAAGCCCCACTTCTTCCGTTCGGAGAACACCCACGTCATCAAAGCCACCCACCCCTTTGAGCATCTCAGCGTGGACTTCAAGGGGCCCCTATCATCGACCAACCATAATAGCTACATCCTTACGGTCATCGATGACTACTCCCACTTCCCGTTCGCTGTGCCCTGCTCGGAAATGACCGCCTCCTCAGTCATAGAGGCCCTGCACAGCATCTTCACCATCTTTGGGTACCACAGTTACACCCACAGTGACAGGGGGTCCTCGTTTATGAGCGCGGAGCTGTGGCAGTATCTTCTGGAGTGTGGTATTGCTTCAAGCAGGACCATTAGCTATAACCCACGTGGTAATGGGGAGGTCAAAAGAGAGAATGCCACCGTCTGGAAAGCAGTTATGCTTGCCCTCCGGTGCAAAGGTCTCCCCACCTCTCGCTGGCAGGATGTGCTCACTAGTGCCCTACACTCCATCCGCTCCCTCCTATGTACTGCGACCAATGCCACCCCCCATGAAAGGATGTTATCTTTCCCAAGGAAATTCGAATCGGGAACGACCATACCAGCGTGGCTCATGGTTCCCGGGCTGGTCCTCCTGCGACGTCACATCCGGTACTCTAAGAACGACCCCTTGGTTGACCGAGTGACTCTGCTCCATGTGAACCCGCATTATGTCACATTGAGTACCCGGATGGGTGGGAGGACACAGTCTCGGTAAGGGACTTAGCCCAAGCCGGATCAGTCTCAGCAGTGCTTCCAACCCAACCTCCCCCAAATCCTTCTCCCCAGGTCATGCGCTTGAACAGACGGACCAGCACCTCCCCACCAGCTCAGGCCAGGGTGTCAACAATGCCATTGGGGAATTGAAGGAAGCAGTGGCTGCACCCAATGAGCCTGCCAGCGAGATGACTCCAGTGACCCCAATCCCGGCAACATGGTGGTCACGCCGGATGGTCAGGCCCCCTGACCGGTACAGCCCCTAACATCCACTGGGCCCTTTCTTTCTTTTTTCTTATTTTTTACAGTCCTCCATCCACCTTGGGGTCAGTTCTCAAAGAAGGAATGAATGTGATAGTACAGATTTTATCACCAATGTGTCTATGTATAGATTGTAGTGTAGGATGATTGTGATTGCCTGAGAATATAGCCATGCCTACTGGCTGGTCTTAAAGGGTTGCTCCTAGCCAGACCAGATCATTCTGGACTGGTCGACCTACATGTGTGATGCTCCAGTCTTCTAGTTAATAAAAGCCTTGGTTTGGATCAACAAGCCTTTGATTCTTTCAACGTGCTCTACAGATTCTATGTCCAGTATCTGGGTGTCGGAGTCCTTATTATTGTTTCTTTTTATGTGGTGGATCTTCTTCTTGTCTTTTTTCTTCACTGGTATTACTGTTTTCTTCATACCAGACTTGTACATCTTCGCCCAGTGGTTTGCTTTACCACAGGTTCTACATTTTGTACGGGACATCTGTTTTGGTCATCGAAGGGGTGTTGTCTACTGCACTTCCTGCAGGTCTTAGGGGTTTGCACTTTTCTGATTGTGTTCTTTATAGCATCAACCCTTCCTTCTCTTTGCTGTGGGTAGCATAGCTAGGGATTTCATTTGCGTGTTGGTAGTGCACTTTGGGATGGGCACTCCCCCTATTAGTTGATCAACTAATCTTTCCTCTCTATCCTTAAATCTGCATTTTGCAATAACAATTTTTCATCTAGTGAGGAAGTTATCAACAGTTTCATCAGTCTCTTGCATTAAGCCTTGAAATTCATAGTGTTTAATTCTATGATTAGATCTGGGTTCAAGGTGAGAAACAAACTTTGCAAATATCTGCTCTGGATCATGTTTCTCCACCTCTGTAAGTTCCCAGCTATTAAATAAGTCAAGGCCTCGCTCCCCTGTCCAGAGAAGTAAATAATTGACCTTCTCCTCTGCTGTTGCATTTTTAAAATAGCTTTTGAAAGCTAAATTGCACTTCTGCTGAAACTTTTAGCCCATGGACTCTGGCCTGTCTACAGATCATTGAATTAAAAGCCCTGCTTGTTTGAATAGATGCCTCTGAATTTCCATTTTAACAACATAAATAGAGACTTGCATTTAAACAAATGGCTTCATTGAGCAACCAGTAGTTCTTCTTGCATATACAGCTGTTTCTCCAGCAAACACCTATTGCTTTGAGTTCTCAATTGAGAAAAGTCACAAGACTTTTATGACCGTTTGAAATTCTGAATTAGCAATCATCCAGTCTTTTTAAGCAGACAAGCTTCCAGCAATTGAATGAAACATTCAATTCTAATTTTGCATTCTGTTTTTTCAGTCACTTCAACTCCAAAAATGCCATCTGCCATCTCAAAGAATTGTGTGTGTCTGTGTGAGACCCTCTATCCAAACCCACAACCTAACTTTACTAAGAAATAGATAATTCTATAACTCAACTTTGAAGGTTAATATTATCACAAATCCATTACACTAGACACAACAGAGAATTGAGAGGAGCTGGATGTTTTGAATGCACATGTGCAAAATGGCCCTGTATCGAAGAAAAACAAATTGCATTTGGTACATCTTTTGGATTCTCAGGTACTGCCACAAATGCTTGAAAGACATTGAAATTATTTCAGAAATCTGGTTCAACTCTACTGGATTTTACAATTAAATAATTGGCTTTGTATTTTGCAAAAGCTACTTAAAAAAAAAATAATATTTTAATTTTAATTTTTAAGTATATTTAACAATTATATAAAATGTCAAGAAAACACCATTTACCTACCTTCTCTATGTAAACCCAATTAAACAAAGAAAAAGAAAAATCTCATCATCAGTGCATACAGTGAAACACATAAGAGACATGATATTAGCACAATGTTATATTCTTTACAGAGATCTATTGGCTAGTCAGAAATGATCACATCCCTATAATAGCTTCAGTGAAGTGCCTATATGTTCTAGATAAGGTTGCCAAATTTTCAGGAAAGTATTGTACCCTTTTTTTAAGATAGTATGTGATCTTTCCAAGATGAATGTAGCTTTCATTTCCGAAGACTATCTATCAATGAGGAGAAGGGAGTCAGATTTCCTTGTCACTGTTATACATTTTCTGGCCAAACAAAGCAATTTCTGTAAATTTAATTTGGAAATTAGTTAACAATCTAATTAGTTAATGATCTTGCAAGGACTGCTTTAGAATTTCTGGCACTGTAAATTTCTAATAACAATTTCTCCATTTCAGAATCACAGACTTAGATGTGACTGAAGAGCTTAATGGAGGATTGGGAAAATATTCAAAAGTACACCACTGCATCAACTGAACAGCCCTGATCTCTATGCTATCACTGACAATGTTCTCTCCATCCTCTTTGCAGTTTAAAACTTGCTCACTCACTTTGAGTTTTGAAATATTAACTATTTTTTCCTCCACAGACAGTGTCAGGTTTACTGAATAGTTCCAGCACCTGAATTTTTATTTGATCAAAAGTTCATTTATCTGGTTTGAGATTGGGAGAGTTCTGCACTAATAAAGTTTGTAAGAGCCATGAATGAGGAGGATGTTGATTTACAAGGCAGTGAAGATGTGGATAAAGTTTAATTTATAGAGAAATTGAAGGGCAAGTCAGTTTTTAGAAGCACTGAAGAAAGAGCAGTAAATTTACCCCAGTCTGTGGCTGCACCCCATCATAATCAGTATAAAGAAGTTGATTGAATGGGGATCAAGTAAACCAAACATGTCTTTTATTTTTTTTTCATGTTAGGCAGCAGAGTCTTCTGATAGGATCAACTTGGAGCTACTGGTGGTGGAGAAGCAGAGTTTGGTGTTATCAATGGGATTTTTTGGCTAGATTTGAACTTCATGGGGGATTAGGAAATTTTTGAAAGCTTACATAAGGCAACTAAAAGATACATAAGGAGGGAAAAGTGAAGTATGAAAGTAGGCTAGGAAATAATATTAAAGATACAAAAAGCTTCTTCAATAAAGAATAAAAGAAAGGTCTGAGTAGATATTGGACCACTAGAAAATATCACTGAAGAAATAATAATGGGAGTCAAGGAGACGGCAGAGGAACTAAATGAGTATTTTGCATCAGTCTTCACTGTGGAAGATACTAGCAGTGTACCAGATGGCGATCGGGAAGAGAAGTGAATGCAATTACTATTTAAAGGGAGAAGGTGCTCAGAAAGCTGAATGGTCTAAGGGTGGATAAGTCTCTCAGACCAGATGCATTGCACCCTCAAGCCCTGCACGAAGTAGTGGTAGAGATTGTGGAGACATTGGTAATAATCTTTGAAGAATCAATAGATTCTGGCATGGTCCCAGAGGACTGAAATAAATCACAAATGCTACCCACATATTCAAGAAGTGTTGGGGGGCGGGGGGGAGGTCATGCGATGCTGTAGGGAACGCAGCGCACCCTTAAAACTCCCGGGGATTTTAATTTAAAAAGTACTAATTAAGTAAAGTTTTTACTGTTTAAGCTATTTTAAAGTTCCTCTAAGGTGTCGACAATTGAAAATAAAATGCCACCGAGAAAAGAAAAAAAACTCTAAAAACCACTCTGTAAGAAAAAGGTGAACTGAAGAAAGAAAAAGAACCTGGGCCTACCTTCTCAATGAATCCGGCTGCTGGTGTTTCTCCTGGAGCTGCAGGAGACAGCCCTGGAGAGGGACTGTCTCACGGAGTCATTCCTGCGCCTCTCTGCAAAGATGGCACCGTCGGGAAAGCTACCTCCGCACCGTGCATGCACAAGGAGTTGCACATGCGTGCTGTGGATGAAAAAAAAAGAAAAAATCTTCACCCCTCTTAAAAGGTCAGTCCAGAGCTCCAGTTGTAGAGGAAGAATAAGAAGACTTACCTGGTAGGGGAAGATGATTCTAATAATTCTGCAAGTGAGAGGAAGATACAAGTACAGAAGAAGAATTTAAAGGCAAAGCAGTTTTTAAAAAAAAAATGGATAAAATTGAGACTCAATTTGATAAAGTTGTGAATGCAATGGAAAATAATTTTAAATTTTTAACTGGAGAAATACAACAAGTTAAAATTAATTTAACCAAATGAATATATAGCATTTCACAAAGGGTGGATAAATTAGAAGAAAGAATTCAAGATGACCAAGACGAAATTCAACGTATTACAGAAAGAACAAATGTCAATGAGGACTCTGCTTCTGCCTTGGTTTCTATGAATGAAAAATTATTGGAGAAGGTGGATATTTTGGAAAATTATAGTAGAAGGAATAATCTTAAAATTGTTGGAATGTCTGAAGGCAAAGAAGGCCAAGATGTAATTGGCTTTTTTTCAAGATTGGATACTGGAAACATTTGGATGAAAAAATATCAAAGAGAAAATTTTGATTGAGAGAGCCCATAGAGCTCTCTGACCAAAACCAGGACCAAATCAGAGTCATCGGTCTATATTGATCATATTTTTAAAATATCAAAATAGAGAGAAGTTACTCAGTTTGGCAATGAGAAAAGCTAAAGAATGTGGACCTTTGAACTATGAGGGTGGTAAGATTTTTTAAAATCCAGATTTGAGTCAAGCTCTTTTGAAGAGGAGGATCGAGCTTAATCCAGTTAGGAAGGCTTTATATAATAAAGGTTATAGATTTGTGCTTCAATATCCAGCTCTTTCTTTGGCTTGGCTTCGCGGACGAAGATTTATGGAGGGGTAAAGTCCACGTCAGCTGCAGGCTCGTTTGTGGCTGACAAGTCCGATGTGGGACAGGCAGACACGGTTGCAGTGGTTGCAGGGGAAAATTGGTTGGTTGGGGTTGGGTGTTGGGTTTTTCCTCCTTTGTCTTTTGATAGTGAGGTGGGCTCTGCGGTCTTCTTCAAAGGAGGTTGCTGCCCGCCGAACTGTGAGGCGCCAAGATGCACGGTTTGAGGCGATATCAGCTCACTGGCGGTGGTCAATGTGACAGGCACCAAGAGCTTTCTTTAGGCAGTCCTTGTACCTTTTCTTTGGTGAACCTCTGTCTCGGTGGCCAGTTGAGAGCTCGCCATATAACACAATCTTGGGAAGGCGATGGTCCTCCATTCTGGAGACGTGACCTACCCAGCGCAGTTTGATCTTCAGCAGCGTGGATTCGATGCTGTCGGCTTCTGCCATCTCGAGTACTTCGATGTTGGAGATGAAGTCGCTCCAATGCATGTTGAGGATGGAGCGGAGACAACGCTGGTGGAAACGTACTAGGAGCCATAGGTGATGCTGGTAAAGGACCCATGATTCGGAGCCGAACAGGAGTGTGGGTATGACAATGGCTCTGTATACGCTAATCTTTGTGAGGTTTTTCAGTTGGTTGTTTTTCCAGACTCTTTTGTGTAGTCTTCCAAAGGCGCTATTTGCCTTGGCGAGTCTGTTGTCTATCTCGTTGTCGATTGTTGCATCTGATGAAATGGTGCAGCCAAGATAGGTAAACTGGTTGACTGTTTTGAGTTTTGTGTGCCCGATGGAGATGTTGGGGGGCTGGTAGTCATGGTGGGGAGCTGGCTGATGGAGGACCTCAGTTTTCTTCAGGCTGACTTCCAGGCCAAACATTTTGGCAGTTTCCGCAAAACAGGACGTCAAGCGCTGAAGAGCTGGCTCTAAATGGGCAACTAAAGCTGCATCGTCTGCAAAGAGTAGTTCACGGACAAGTTGCTCTTGTGTCTTGGTGTGAGCTTGCAGGTGCCTCAGATTGAAGAGACTGCCATCCGTGCGGTACCGGATGTAAACAGCGTCTTCATTGTCGAGGTCTTTCATGGTTTGTTTCAGCATCATGCTGAAGAAGATTGAAGAGGGTTGGTGCGAGAACGCAGCCTTGCTTCACGCCATTGTTAATGGAGAAGGGTTCAGAGAGCTCATTGCTGTATCTGACCCGACCTTGTTGGTTTTCGTGCAGTTGGATAACCATGTTGAGGAACTTTGGGGGGCATCCGAGGCGCTCTAGTATTTGCAAAAGCCCTTTCCTACTTACGGTGTCGAAGGCTTTGGTGTGGTCAACAAAGGTGATGTATCCAGCTACATTGAAAGTATTTATGCGAGATGAGCAGAATGTCTTCTTCATTAACTATATTCTGGGTAAAGATTTTGTTAAAGACTTGCCCAAGGCTCGATTACCACAAGAGGAATTGTTGAAATGATTTATTAATTGGGGAGTATGTTCTCCTCTTTCTATAATAATTTTTCCTTTTTTCCTGGGAGCCAGGGGGTTGTGTTTGTTAGTTTCTGATGGCCACGACCCTTAAAATGGAGCGTGATAATGCTGGATTTTCTGGCATTTTGTGGAGGGAGGGATTTGTTATTATTACTTTTTTTTTGTTACTTTAATACTTTTTTATTATTTTTGTATTTTGAATAAGTTCAATATTTTTGGATTGCAGATATTGACACCTTAGACCAAATTAACTTATGGGAATTCTTTCTGGTCAGGAATGTATGATAATAATTTGGAAAATAATGGGTAAAACAATTAAGATATTGAGTTTTAATATTAATGTGATTAACAGACCCATAACAAGAAACATTTTTATCATATATAAAAAAATTCGGAGTAGATATTGCTCTTTACAAGAGACTCACTTAACTGAAAGTGAACATATAAAATTGAAGAGAGATGGGTGGGCCAGGTAGCTTTCTTTACATTTAATTCTAAAGCTTGGGGAGTGGTAAATTTTAGTTAAAAATATTTACCAGTTAAAATTCAAGATGTACAGATCCAATGGGAAGGTATCTTGTAGCTAATTGTCAAATATTTTCTGAAGAATGGACTTTATTGAATGTGTCGGCACTGATTTATACAAGATACTTTTTATAATTTGGTGTATTTACATGAAATTTTTTTGGTGGGTGGTGATTTTAAATTTTGTCTGGAACCTGTATTGGATAAATCTTCAAGAAATATAGTGAGGTCAAAGGTGGCTAAAACATTGTTATCTTTAATGAAAGATTTAATTTAATAGATATATGGAGAAGAATGCATCCTAAGGATAGGGATTACTCTTTTAATTCTAGCAGGATTGATACACATTCTAGAATTGATTTTTTTTTGCTTTCTACTCAAAATTAATCAAGAGTGATTAGTTGTGGATTATAAGCTAATATTAATATCTGATCTTTCTTATTTTCTGCTTGAGTTGGAATTTGCAGAAAAACAACTTTCATCTTATAAATGGAGATTGAATTCTTTATTTTTGAAAAGACCGCATCTTTGTTTATTTATAAGAGAACATATTCAGTTTCTACATTCAGTAGAAAATAAGTTTGTTATGTGGGAAACATTGAAAGCTTATCTATAAGGGAAAATTATAAGTTATTCTTCTAAACTTATAAAACAATATATGAAGGATATAGATACATTGGAAAAGGGAATAACTTTATCTGAAATTCAAAAATGATCCTCTGAGGATAAATATAGAGCTTTAGTAATTATAAATTAACAATATAACACATTATTTACATATAGAACAGAGAAAATGATATTACGGTCTAAGCAGAAATATTATGAATCAGAGGAACAGTCACATAAAGTTCTGGCTTGGCAATTAAAACTGGAACAATCTTCTAGAATAATTAATGCAATACAGCAGGATAATGATGGAAACAAAAAAAATCTTGTATTTAAGGAATTGTATGAGAAGTTATATACATCTGAATCATTATAAGATGAAGAGGCTATAGATGATTATTTGTCACAACTATCAATACTGTGTTTGACTGAAGAAAGCTTAGGTCAATCTGAGAGTCTTTTTTACTGAGCAGGAGATTTATGATATGCGTACATTTTTTACAAAATAATAAATCTCCAGGTGAAGATGGGTTTCCAGTTGGATTTTATAAAGAGTTTAAAGATTTATTGATTTAATTATTTATGAAACCAATAGAATAGGCTTCTAAACAATATTGTTTTCCAGAAACTTTTTCTATGGTGATAATCATGGCTATTCCTAAAAAAAGATAGAGATCCATTAAAGGGACTACTTCTTATAGACCTATATCTTTGTTATATATTATAAAATTGTAGCAAAAGTATTAGCAAATAGGATTAATGAATATCTTCCTGATTTAATTAACATGGATCAGATGCGTTTTGTTAAAAATAGACAAACTTCAGAGAATATAGTAAGGTCATTAAGTATAATTCATTTAGCTCAGAAGAAAGAAGATTTGAGTCTTATTGTAGCTTTAGATGTGACAAAATTCTTTTGATAGGTTAGAGTGGGATATTTTTATTTAAGGTGTTAAGTAAATTTGGTATTGGTGCAAATTTTAAAAATTGGATTAAGGCCTTATATAGAAGCCGTAAAGCTAAAGTGATAACTAATGGACAGATACCTCAATCTTTTAATTTAAATAGATCTACCAGGCAGGGGTGTTCTTTATCACCAGCTTTGTTTGCTCTAGCTTAGAACCACTTGCACAAATGATCAACAATGAAAGGAATTTGAGATAAATCAGATACAACATTAAATTAGTTTATTTGCTGATGATGTATTAGTTTGCTTAATTCAACCACAAATATCACTTCCAAGACTTTATAGTCGACTGTTAGATTATGGGAAAATTTCAGGATATAAGATAAATTGGGATAAAAGTGAGGTAAAGGAACTAGTAAAAGGAGATTATTCACAATGTAGACAAGTGGTTCATTTTAAATAAAATCAAATATTTATGTATATGCATTGATACTAATTTGAAAAAATTATATAAATTAAGTTATATTCCAATATTTAAAAAGATAGATGAAGACTTAAAGAAGTGGGTAAGTTTACCGATTACATTATTTGGGAGAGTTAACTGTATTAAGATTAATGGTTTTTCCAAGACTTCAATATGTATTTCAAACATTTTCTCTAGCTTTACCTCAAATTTAAGATTTAAATAAGCAAGTTAGGAAATTTATTTGGAAAGAG
Organism: Narcine bancroftii; assembly: GCF_036971445.1. NCBI lineage: Eukaryota > Metazoa > Chordata > Chondrichthyes > Torpediniformes > Narcinidae > Narcine > Narcine bancroftii. The sequence continues at coordinate 85,989,495 of NC_091469.1, forward strand.
AAGATAGTAAGAAAGTCATAAGAAAAATAATCATATAAATATAAACAAGGAGGACTACAACCACCCAATTTTAAGAATTATTATGGAGCAGCACAATTTAGGTTTTTCATTTTTATGTTCATTAAAATTAGGAGAAATTAGACCAGATGAATTTATTTATAAATGGGATTTTAAAACTAGTGTAATAGATAAGGAAGCTCTAATATTAAAAGATTTGTTGAATATTTGGAATAAAATTAAATTAGAAATGGATGGAAATATTTTTTAATTAATTGATTTTGTTCAAAAGATAATTCTTTTTTAAATATACAGTATTATAAGGGAATCTCTAAATTGGGGGATTGTTATGATGATAGATTGGTGTCTTTTGATCAATTAATTATTAAGTATGATATACCTTGTAATATATTTTTATTTTCAATTCAGGGCTTTTTAAAGAGAGAAATTACGATAAGAAATGGTTTTAAAAGATCTTTCAAATTTGAAACAAATTATGGTTGATGGAATGATTAAAATATTTATTTCTATTGCATCTATATTATTACAAGGACACCTAAAATAGGTTTGTTAATTCAAAAGAAAGATGGGAATGAGATTTGGACATGGTAATAGATCAACAAGACTGGCAAGATTTGTGAAAATAAATCATGACCAAATACTTTTAATGTAGACATAGATGACTTCATTATAATTTTTTTTACATCCAATGTATATTACTCGTCAGAAATTGAGTAGATGGAGATTGGATTTAATCGGATCATTGTTTTAGATGTGGAACAGAAATTGGAATTTTTCTTCATTCTACATGGTCTTGTTCAAAGGTCAACACTTTTTGGGTTTCTATTAGTAAATTTTTGCAATGTATAATGGGAATGAACTTTCCTTTAAATCCTGAATTATTTTTGTTAATAAATTTTGAAAATGTTGCTCCTAAATTATTGTTGTCAGATTTTCAATTAAAATTTGTTAAGTTGGTTGTAGTAAATAGCAAGGAAATGTCGCTGTAACATGCAAATCTGATGTTTCATTAACATTAGATAGATGGCATGCTGAGATTCAAAATTGTATTCCATTAGAAAAAAATACATATAATTTAAGGAATAACTATTATTTATTTTGCAAATTTGGTGTCTGTATGATAAAATGATGAAATTATGATTTTATTAATTTATTTTTCCTGATCAGTGAAGATTTCCCTGAAGGTATAATAATTTTATATTTTTTTTTAGGTCTTTGAGTGTTAGCTGATGCAATCTGAATTAATTATTTGTAATCATTTTATAATGAAATATCATATATTTTAGTTTGGGATTAGATTTGTTTAGGGGGGAGGGTGGGTTAATAAGGAGTTTACTATTTTTCTTTTTAGTTTTTTTAAATATAGTTTCACCATATATTTGTTAACATTTTATTGTTACTATGGTATAATATTGTTAATTCTTGACATTATATATGTTGAATAAATAAAATATTCACAAAAAAGGGGAGGGGGAGTGGGGAGGTAGCAGACGTCAGTGTTTGGGATGATGTTGGTGTCGATTATAACAGATTAGGTTAAGGGGTTACTCGGAGGAACATGACAAGCCAAAGCCAACATAGTTTACTAAAGGGACAATTTTGCCTGACAAACCTATTGGGATTCTTTGAGGAGGTGACAAGCAGGCTAAATAAGGGAAGTGCAGTGGTGTTGTGAATTCGGATTTTCAAAATGCATTTAACATTTTTCTGTACATGAAGCCACTTAACAAGAGCCCATGGTATAACAGGAAATATATGAGCATGAACACAGCATTGGCTGATTGGCAGGAAGCAGAGTTAGAAGACAAAATCATATTTTAATTGAATGCTTGTGTTGTTCTACATGGGTAGGGGGTGCTTTTTTTATGTTGTATATTAATGATTTGGATTATGGAATGAATCACCTTGTGACCAAGTTTCCAGATGATACAAAGGTAGGTGGAGGAACAGATAGAGAATTTCAGAAAGTGTAAAAAAAATAAACAAGCAGGCTAGGAATGTGATGTTGAGGTTGAGTAATGCACTGGTCAGACATCACTTCGAGAATTGTGAACAATTTTGGGCTTCGCCTTTAAGAAAGGATGTGCTAATTTTGGAGAGGGTTCAAAGGAGGTTCATGAGGATGATTCTGGGAATGAAAGAGTTATCATACGAGGAGCGATTGACAACTATTGACCTACATTTGTTGGAATTTAGGAGAATGGGGGGGGGGGTGGAATCTCATTGAAACATTTTAAATGTTGGAATGTGTGGACAGAGATGTTGAAAGGTTGTTTCCCCATAGTTTTAAGAGTCTAGGACAGAACAACCTTAGGATTGAAGGACGTACACTTAAAATAGAGACGTGTAAGAATATCTTCAACCAGAGGGTGTTAAATCTGTGGAATTTGTTGCCTCAGCCAATTGTAGAGACCAGGTCATTGGATGTATTTAAGGCAGATTGATAGGTTCTTGTTTAGCCAGAGTATCAAAAGGTTATGGGGAGAAGACCAGGCAGTGGGGCTGAGTGGACAAATGGATCACCTCATGATTGAACGGCAGGGCAGACTTGATGGGTTGAACAGTATACTTCTGCTCCTATGTCTTATGGTCTTCCACAATGAGTCCAAAACCTCATTTCAACCTAATTGGATCCATTTGTTAATTTATGGTTTAATTTTCAGACTTCCAGGGAGCTTTATAAATTCATAGATTGTAACTCCATCTCAGGGTCCTAACAAGAATAGATGACTTTTAGTAGGATATTACCATATATACCTGTGTAATAATCAAATTTTGTGGACCAATTTTTTGGGTAAAATTTAGGAGTTTGACTATTACATGCATACTACTTTTGATTGTAGTAAGTACCTGTGCTATTCGAAGTGTTGGGAGCTTGGATGGGTGGATGAGCTGCTAGGACCGGGTGGTAAGTCCACATTTGGGGCATTGGGAGATGAGAGCCTGTAGTCAGGATATCAAGAGCTCAGATGAGCATGTGGCCAGGGCCTAGGCGAGAGTCTGCTGTTGAGGTGTCGGAAGTTCTGGAGGGAAGGCGGCCATGGCCAAAAATAAGGGTCAACTTTCATGAGATATGGAACATATCAGATTTTTTAGGCAAAAATAGGGGGGGGGGTACATGGTATTGACTATTAGATGTGTATATACAGTATATTTCTTTTTCTGGATATCATTAATTATTAAAATTCTCATCTCTAAAATATGACAGATATTGTATGAAATAAATTGCAACTCTGCCTTATGGTCAACAAACAGGTTTATTTTTGTTTCCACAATATACTGGTTTTAAAATATATACAAACTGTACATAGATATCCCAAATTTTCTTTATTTCCCAGTTTCATAACTCAAAGTGGTCAGGATAAACACTTTAGACTGGGTTAAAATTACGAATATTTGAATCATAAAATGCATCTGAGAAAAAGGGAATCGCCACATCATTAATAATAGAATTATAAAATTACAGATTACAAGTTATTAAATACATTAATAAAGCATGTTTGCAACAGCCAGTCTGGATTTTTTGGGCACTGGTATATATGAATTATAACAGAAAAAGAACATTATTTTCTTCATAAAAACACATTTGGCCATTTCATTGACCACAGAGAAAATGATACAACTGGGATTACCTGTAAAAAACAAAAACCTTCAGATGATAAATACAAAATTTTGAAAAATATTTTATTAACCATAAATATTAGGAGTAAGGGCATCAATTATTTTCATATACATTTTTTCAGCAAAATTAAATGGTTGGTTGATTTCTTGAGTCCTCCTGGGTGAAATGTTGCATCAATTTTAACATAACTAGTGGCAGCTATGTTATTACTGAATTAGTAGAAGGATCACAAGTTATTTTCAGATAGAGGAGATAATTTTAGGTAGAGGAGACGATTTCAATTCTGAAGTGTGACACGTTAGTGACTGAAATGGGCAAAGTCATTACCAAATTAAAAAAAAATCAAAAAGTTCTTTGACTTCAATAAATTTATTTCTTTTTACTGGATGACAATCTTTACTGTCACAATCTCTGATTATTATACCATGGCTCACAACAGATTGCCATTGGTTATTTTACTGGGTCATTTTTGCAGAGAAGTTTGTAGGTTTTAGAACACTTTATCTGTGGAAAGTAGGAGGAACTCAATGTGATTACCAAAGATCATAAAACAGGTGTGATTATTGGCTGAACAAATTAACTTATTACCCATTCCAATTCCTGAAATGTTAAGAGGTATGAAAACACATTTATTTTACCTTGACCATATCTTGATGAAGGGCTTTTACCCGAAACGTCAGTTATGTATTTTTACCATTGCTATATAAAGGACACTACTTGACCTGCTGAATTTCTCGAGCTTTGTGTTTTTACAGATATTTATTTTTCTGCCTTGAATCTGAAATTCATTGACAGTGGTTCCAACAAGGATTTAAGAAATAGACAGAAATTTAATCAGTAAATGAACAGTAATCACAAAGACAGCAGATCTCAAGGTCTGGTGTGACAAGTAACATCGAATGAGTAAAGGCGAGGGACTCGACTGACTGAAGCAAAGGCAATGCACTGAGGGTAGGAGTACTTCAGTAATCAGCATCTTTTGATGCCTTGTCCATTCTTTTGGAAGCCAAGCTCCATTACTACGTGAAAAATATTTGTAATCAGTGGATTAAAATGCACAAATACTGTACGAAAATACCAAGGTTAAAACAGGATCTAATCTAACATTTAGCATGTAATACAGAATCACATTAAATAAATGAGGAATTATCATTGTGGTAGCCCATCTTGCCTGAGAGCTTGTAGGGGCAAAACCATGTCTTGGTGTTCAGTAGCACTAGTTAGAATGGCTTATTACTAAAATAATTTAAAATAAGATACTGTGAATGGAATATGCTAGCTTTACTGATAGGCAGATATACAGTCTATATGATGGCATGGATTGTGTGACTAACTGCTTTGTGTATCCAGGGAACCTGACAGCTTCATAGAGAGGGATGTTGTTGGTGCAACTTCATGGCAAGTAAGGCTTCTGACAGAAGAAATCACTAAATCCTTGGAGTAAAACTAATTTCACCAGATGATACATCATTCTTTTGTTCACACGTTGAGATATACAATTATTTTGCCAGTTTGTACTATGAACTAGCAGTTCTACAAGACCTGCAGCACGCCTTACTGTAATACCAGTGAGAGCACAGATTGACTTTTATTGCCAGCACACAGTTAGTCCCAAGTTGATCTTGACAACTGTCATCTGTGGAACAATAATTGTGATAGTCAGTATCTTAAGGAGCTGTCAACGTGTCTCATGTGAAATAAAAACAGTTTTAATCCTTGTGATGTGTCGAAATCCAGTATTTTGATCATCAATCTGAAGGGTCTAATTCAGAGCCCTGTTCTGAGACTAAGAGTGCACAAACTGGCAGGCGCTGATGGATTCACAATACTGAACAGAAGTAAAACATGAATAGAGGAAACATCAAGGTCAATATAGATGTTCTATCTCATACTTCTGGTCGCATACAATAATGCAACAACTTAAAGTTATTTTGATGACGGCACCCTCGCATAAACCTTATGCACTGAGCAGTCCATTACCTTCATATTTCCCTCCAAGTAACATGGAACCATGACTAAAGCATGTTTCACTACATCATCTACAGGGTTAATTTCAGAGTCTACATGTAACAGCACTGTAGAAGCATATTTTAATGCAAGGACTGCTGAGGAAGACAACCTGCCATCAGCTTCTTGGAAATTAAGGAAGTATAATTAAAGTGACCTTGCTAAATGTTGCCTACAACTTGAGATTAAGAAAAAAATAGTGTGCAATAAAATCAGAAGATAATGACGCCATCTTCTCAATGAGAAACAGAATGTATAGGAAAGTGAATTAAAAAAAAACCAGAACAAAACACCAATATATATTTCCAAATCCTGTTGGTGTTCAAGTGTCTAGTTTGAGGTGGTATTCCAATGATTATTGCAGATTTTCATCTGGGTACAAGGGGTTAACGGCTTGTTTCCCTATGGTGCTGTGGAGACCTGGTCAAGCGGCTGACATCCATTTGTAGAAGGTGCAGGTGGGCAAGTAGCATGGCTTGAAGCATTACAGTGTGCTTGCTGACCTGATGCCCAAATCATCAGACCTGTGCATATCCTGGTCTGGTGCTGAGAGAATGCATTGACACATGTGGGGACATGATGAACTTAATTACCAGGTCCATTGCAGACTCACAGGATGGAGAATGGTAAAAGGCTTGGAATATTACCCCAATACTTTTCACGATCTTTCTCAGTGCAACACCCCTCACCTCCAGCAAGTTTCCCACCGGAATGGAGCTAATCTACAGGACAAATAGGAAATTGCTCAACCTATTCATCTCCAATCCAGAATCAGAGTCACTCCAATTATGGTCAGTGATCTACCGTATGCCGACAAATATTACAAATTGACGCATAAAACCCACAATGTGTCAGAAACACAGCACAATGCCATTTAATATACGCACTATTACCTGGGGGCTCAGTAGGACAGGCCTGGAGATCGCAGCTTTGTTTTGCAACTGGTTTTAAGAGAGGGTCACACCCTCGGACAATTTCCTTTCCCTGATAACATTTCACATCTCGCATTCTTATTCCAACACCACAGGTTTTAGTGCACTGCATAAAAGCAACAAGATAAATCCTGTTAAATTAAATACAAGAACAAGAAATCCAAAAGCAAATTTTGTTATGTATTTTTGTATACTTATATGCATTTATTTAACTATAAAGAGGGACATTAAGAAAAGAAGTGAAAGGTCAAATATTGACAAAAAGGCTTAAAGACAGCAATGCAAAATAAAGGATTCAAGATCCTTTAACTTGGAAATACATCATAAACAATTAAAATCTGGCTCCAACTTCTTTCCAAAAACAAGGTCTGACTACAGCTACTACCTGTTATAATTTTGCTGAACTGATTTGACTTGTATCGAATTCTAAGATTAACACTAATTACCTCAGACCACGAAGTAGTAAACCATTTGAAACATGGCCGCTCGAAGCATGTTGTTTCTTCAATTAACTTCAGAGATGGATCACATTCTTCAAGGTTGAAAATTTTAACTTTTCCGTTCACAATTCCCACACACAAAACAACTCTCCTTTTTGTCCCTCGACCACAGGTTGTATTACACTGTTGGAAGTAGGACAGTTTGAGATCTTCAAGTTAATACTATAATTCGGATCTTGTACTTAATGTACCTGGCATTTCATCAGTATTCATCCAATGAATACAGGGAGTTGCTTCAATAATTTTCCAAAATTATTTTCTCAGGAAATAGCCCACAAATTAATCATCAATTTATCAGTCAGATTGTATATCCTACTACAGTTCAAGGGAGCTGTAGAGTCAGAGTTGAACACCAATGGGCCAGCATGTACACACTGACATTTTTGGTTATCTTTACTAATCCTATTTGTCTGCATTAGGTCTGTACCCTTTATTTCTTCAATGCCAGTCTGTTGTATGAGGGAAAACAAGTTCGACGGGTCCAAAGAGCACCAAGTCTGAACACAGTCTGATTCTAACAGTGATCTTTATTCACATGTGAAGGGAAGCCGCAACAGGGATCTCTCTCACACACACACACACACACACACACACACACACACACACACAAGACAATACAATTGCATCAGACACAACAACTACCCGATACTTGCAACCACCCATGGAGAAGTAGCTTTACTGTCAAGGATTACTGTCAAGGAATACAATACCCACAACCCCTGGATAAAGTTCAGGTATGGCCTGTACTACACTAAACTAGGCTTACAATAATGGTGGTCCCTATGTGTACCACTCTACAGCTCCCAGTGCACACTTTTGTCAGTGCACATTTTACCAATGAATCTCTCACGTCTCCCACAGTTCGCAACCTGGAGTGGAGCTCGGGTTTGTCCAAGGGAGAGAAAAAAGCCAAATTGTCCATATGTGATGGGCTTTATAGTGCAATTGACTGGAGAGTCTGGTCCAGGAATGGGTTAGGTGATTAAAGGGGCCAATGGTCAGGTGTGTGCTAATCTGTGGGGGGAGCTTGACCTTGATTGACAGATGAGGTACCCGCCGGTTGGATCACGTGACATGCATGATCCTCTGTATAACTCCCTTAATCTCACTTAAATATCGTGATCTATCTGACTCCATCATTTCCTTTGGAAGCTTGTTTCAGAAAGTAACAATTTTCAATATTAAAAAAATAATTTGAAATCCCTTTTAAAATTTCTCCCCCTCATTTTGAATCTATACACTTGTGGCGGGCCATCACCACGGAGATGGAGCCGGCACATTGCGCAGTGCGCGTGGTAGTAAATAGCAGCGTAATACACTGTAACACATCCCTTAACACAGTGAACCAGCGCAGTTGAAAGCTGGAGCAGTACAAGACCAGCAGCCCTAAAATGGCGCTGGGCAAGCTGCCCAGCTAACAGATCTGGGCAAGAAGGGTGTTCACATGCAAGAATGTTCCCACCTGCTATTGTTATTCATGCAGCTGATGTCAGCCAATCAAACAAATGGCGGGAACTCCCAACTGTAAAAAAGAAGCCTTTCTAGCTTCAATAAGTCTCAGACCTCAACTTCCCACAATGCGAGTGTATGTCTTTGTGGCAGTCGGCTACACTCTTGTTTTTGATACTCTGACTATGGGAAAAGGTTTCTGACCATCCATGCTATCCACATCTCTTATAATTTTATATTCTTCTTCTGGGTCACCCTAGGTCCCATGTATTCCTGGAAAATAAAACAGCCAAGCTAATCTCTTCCTTGTCCAATCCAAACAGCATCCTGGTGAATCTCCTCTGCATTCTCTCTAATGCACCCTTTTTTCTTGTGTGGCAATCAAAACTGCACACAATTTTCTAAATGCTGTCAAGTAGTATTATAATTGTAAAAGTTGTCCCAAATCTTATATTCTGTGCCCCAGCTGATGTGATATACTTTCTCCACCACCTGATCCACCTGTGTTGTTAAATTCAGGTAACTATGGACTTGAGGTCCCTCACTTCATCCCTTAGCACCCTGTCATTTACTGTATGTGTCCTACAATGAAGAATGAGAAAATGATTAGATGTAGTCAGGTTGAAGTTCAGTAAAAGTTGTTTTACTCAAACTGTCATGCGGAGCTTTTTAAAACCCCGCACGTTCCAAATGACATCATCGCATTGTGACATCATGACGTCACTTGGAACCTCGTGAGCCGGTTCGATTAAGCCTCTGGTGATCCGCTACATGGCTCCCCCCTCCCAGAACCAGTGACACCTCTGGTGTCATTACTGTCCACTGCTGTTGGGTGGTCATCTGTGCCTTTGCATTGGGGGTCGTGGCAAGGGTTGATCAAGGTTGAGATGACCGGCTTTAGTCAGTCAATTGTAAATGTCTCTGGATGCCCCCCGCCAATGTCCAATACACAAGATGTATGACTGTTTCATAGCACTCTGAAGGGGCTATGAAATGCAAACTCAGTCCTGGAGCTCCTTTAGGATGAAGGGTGTCATTGTTCCATGCCTTCATGTGGGAATTGGGGCCTAAGACCCAATTGTAGACTACCATATGTAGTCGGTGGCTCCTCCTGTCCATGTCCACAAAATCTCCAGGTACAATGAGTGGTGCTCCATAAACCAACTCTACCGGTGAGGAGTTGATATCCTCCTTGAGTGTCATTCTTATTCCCAGGAGGATCCAAGGCAGCTCATCTGCCCAATCAGGTCCCTAGAGACAGGCCATCAGTATAGCCTTCATGTGCTTATGGAACCGTTCCACCAGGCCATTCGACTGTGGGTGGTGGCTGTCGTGTGGTGAAGATGCATACCCAACAGTTGCAACAAAACATCCCAGAGTGTGGAGGTAAACTGTGGGCCTCTGCCAGAGGTGACATGTGTGGGTAGGCTGAACCAAGATACCCAGGCAGAAATAAAAGCTCTGGTCCATTAATCCGTCGATGAGTCCATCATAGGAACTGCGTCCGGCCCTTAGTGAATCTCTCGATGACTGCTAACAAGAACCTAGATCCTCATGACACCAGAAGTGGGCTGACAATGTCAACATGCATGTGATTGAATCTGTGCTGCATTGGCTGGAAAGCCTGAAGTGGCACCTTCATGTGCCTTTTCACATTTGCAGATTGGCAGTCCGTGCACGTCTTTGCCCAGTACGTGATCTGCTTTTTGAGTCCATGCCATACAAAAAAATACCACTAGGTACAGAGCCAGCAGTTCCCTATCGAATGTGCTGTATTTCGTTTTTGAAGGGCAAAAGTGCCTACTAAAAACACTAGAGGCTTCCACTTTCCATTGGTGTACTGTTCCAAGACCCCACCTACTGCCGCGTTGGACGCTTCTATCGTCAAGGTGGTGGGTACATCCATTTGTGGATGGACTAGGAATGTTGCCTTTGCCAGGGTGTCTTTTGTCTGCTGGATGCTACTGTTATCTCCTTTGTCCACTTGAGTTCTTTGGCATCACTGGACATGAGGTCGAAGAAAGGTTTCATAATATAAGCTGCAGAGGGTAGAAAGTGATGACAGAAATTGACCATCCCCACAAATTCCTGGAGTCCTTTGCTGGTATCGGTCCTTGTGAATTTGAGGATGGCTTCCACCTTGATTAGGCAATGGAATGGCATCCGGCTACTGAACTTGTATCCCAAGAATTTGATAGAGGACTGCCTGAATTTGCACTTGGCAGGGTTCACATTAGTGAACTCTGTAGTGACAGCAGAATAAATGCAGATGGTGCAGGTGGTCTTTATGGTAGTGGCTGTTAATGAGTTTGTATTCCAAGTATACAAAAGAAAAGTCCATGCACATTGCCCTGGACAAGCATGAATCCATGACAATCACCTAGTGTTTTTGTCATCAATGCAGGGGTTCTGGAGTTTGGCACTGCTGACCACCCACCCCCCCTCCTCTCCTCTCCTCCCCCCTCCCCCCACTGTGTCCATCAGTTGCTGGAGTGTTTGTACAGCATTTTTCAGCTCAAAAGGCATTCTCAAAAATTTGAAGAGGTCGAATGGTGTTATGATGGCAGTCTTGGGCACATCCTCTGGGTTTTACAGGTATTTGGTGGTATCTACGCACCAAGTCAATTTTAGAAAATATCCTGACCCCCATGAAGATTGGCTGTAAAGTCCTGTATAGAGGGCACAGGTGGTAGTGTAGTTGAGATGGCTGTAATTCCTGCAAAGTCTCAAGCCTCCCGTGGCTTTTGGCACCATATGTAGTGGGGAAGCCAACAGGCTATCTGACCTCATATGATTCCAAGTTCCTCCATTTTGTGGAACTCTTGTTTTGCAAGCCACAACTTGTCAGGTGGCAGGCATCAAGCTCGGCGGTGCAGAAGAGGTCCTTGGGTGAGGATGTGGTATGTGATGCCATGTCTGGGTGTGGCAGTGGAGAACTGGGGAGTGACGATGTCCAGAAACTCCTCAAGAAGTTTTGCGAATTCGTTATTCGAGTACTCTACAGCATCTAGGTGCAGGGCAGGTAGTTTGGCTTTTCCAAGGCAGAAAGTCTGGAATGTTGTGATGTTCATCAACCAGAGCCCTTTTAAGTCCACCATCAGTGAATGGGCTCTGAGGAAGTTAGCATGCATCAATGGCTGGGACACATCAGCAAGAATGTTGCCGAATTTCAGGGGTATAGTCTGTGTGCCATACGTACGAATCAAACTGTTATTCACCACAGTGAGTGCCGGACCTGTGTTCCTGGTACGGGTGTCAAAGCCCGAAGGAGGAAGGACACTAAGCTCTGCACTAGTGTTGACTAGAAATTTGCGCTGGGAGAGTTCATCCCAGACATAGAGTAGGCCGATATGGTGGCCAGCCACCACAGCCATTCGCGATGACTGGCCATGGCATTTCCCCAGAAAAGTGCAGTGGCGGTGGGAGTGGGGGGGGGGGGGGGGAGGGGAGGAGAGGAGGGTGGGAGGTGGTCAGCAGGGCCGAGCTCCAGAACCCCTGCATTGATGACAAAAACACTAGGTGATTGTCATGGAGTCATGCTTGTCCAGGGCAATGTGCACCGGTACCTATAGAGCTTGGGCATTTGGGTATGATGCAACACTAATTTCTGTGGGCCTTGCGCCTTGATATTTCATGCACCTCAGAATGTCTGCATGGGCGGCCATTGTTCAAGGGTTATCAAAGTCCTTGTCAGCCAACAGGAGGCAGATGTCTTCTGGCATATGCTCTAAAAACAACTGTTCAAAGAGCAAGCAAGGCCTATACATTAATTCTGAAGGGGCGCGGTCCCCTGGGCCATCAATGTGGAGGAGCCGTTCAGCTTGTTCGTGCCGTTAAAGACCATAAGTCCAGAGAAGGGCTTTTAGGGCTTTGTACTTACTGAGAGCTGGCAGGTCCCAAAGGAATTTCACTACTTGACCGGCCGTGTCCTGGTCAAGGGCACTTATCACATGTTAGTACTTAGTGGTGTCCTCTTCTACCTTGCAAATGTGGAACTGCCAGATCCAAACTTCAGGTTGAGTGGTTCAAAAGACAGGCAGTTTGAGAAAAATCGTTGTGTTGTCCATGTTGGGTCCAAATTCCATTTGGGTCTGTCGGGGTCACCAGTGTAGCAACTATGTCACAGTGCGATATGAAGAATGAGAAAATTATCAGACGTAGAGGAGTTGAAGTTCAGTAAAAGTCGTTTTACTCAGTCACACGCAGCTTTTCAAAACTCCGCATGTTCCAAATGACATCATCGCATTGTGATGTCCTGATATCACTCGGAACCTGCCGGTTCAATTAAGCCTCCGGTGAGCTGTTACACTACCCCTATTTGTCTTTACAAAAGTTTTCAGTGGATGAGACAACCAAAGCAGTCATTGATATTTTGTTGCTGTTCTTTCTGATAGACCTATTAGTTCAGAGTAGAGTCTCTTGATACACAATTGCAGTATTGATAAAAAAATGGTTTAAATTCATTCCAATGTTGTATATAATGTAATGTGGCGCAATTTTGGAACCAGAACCCAGCAGTTAAGGTGAATGAGTTTCTACCATGATGAAGTATAACTCAATTTCAGAATCAGTTTTAATCTCAGTAACTTAAATTCAATTCTGGTATGCAACCAAAACTGTCTAATAATAACACCAACATTCAATCCTCCAAACCTGGTGTCATGAGAAAGCACTGCAGAATGAAGATTTTATGTATTTAAACTTGTTCGTACATGTAAGACATAATGATACCTTACACATTAAACATGTAGTGAAAATGTTTTTTCTTAACTCACCCGTTCCCAATCCTGGGCCAACCAATGGGGAGAGCAATCTTTGGCTCCACAGGGATGTATTGCATGGGGTTTTGACTGAGGGCTGCATTGGGATTCAGGCATGACTCTGCCTTCCGAGTTTCTGCAGTATACATGTCTTATCATTCTTCCCTGCCCACAAGGACCTGAGCACTGAATACACAGGAAAAATTATCACAGCAACACTAACATTTTCTGCAAATATTTGGTTTTTCCCTTCAAGAATCTACTGACACATGGCCAACACCTGCCCTGTCAATATCTGCTCATTCCTCCAAGCACCAGATCACTATATTGATAGCATTAATATAACCCAAAGTTCAGATCAAATAATTGTTGAGGAAGTCAGTAATACCTCAATGCACACTTTTAGAACACACAATTCTTTGATCTAAAAACCAGGAGAATTTCACCTTGCCACTTTTGGATCTAGAGGGTTGTGAAAAATTAAATGATTTAAAAAAACTTATAAAACAAGGTACATACGAACCTCATAATCTCTGGCACTTTTCCCTAAATTTCCAGGTGTTTGAAGTTAAACTATATCCCTTTCTGCCTCAAATGTGCACATGAAAGAAACTGCGATACTATTTTGAAGAAGCGCAAAGAATTCTCCCTATCATCCTGGTTAATATTTATCCTTCAAAATCAGGTGCTCTGCTCATTGTCACATTGCTGTTTGAGGGAACTTGCAGTGTGCAAATTGTTTGCTGTGTCTCTTACTTTCTAGACACTTCACCTCATAAGTACTTAAATGGCTGTTAAACACTGGCATTCCCAGAGGTTGTGAAAGACCTTTACTGATAAATCTTTATTAATTTTGAAATTCATTATAATTCTTCACAATGGAGTTAGATCGCATTTTAATGGTTCAGGAAATTAGTATTATTTCAGTACAATTATTTCTATACTGCAAGCAAGAAAATAAAACTCACTAAAAGATCTGGAAATGTCAAGGAAATCTAATTGTGAACTGTAATTAAATAGATTGTTTTAATATCCATATGATACCTTACAATGCATCATTAAATTGATTTATTCAATAATTAAACATTTTATTTTCAGCACAAAAAAAGGTTGACAGTCAATCCTACCTAGAAAAATATATAATTGGATGTAAATATTGTTACAGCATGTATTTGACAATGATTATTCTTGTTGTCATTGAAGTGATATGGCTAGTCTGATGGCAAGTACAATGAATGGAGTACTTTTAGTTGATATTAGAATAGCAGATGGATTCGGGTGAGCTGGTGGCCCAGAAAAACTGAATTTGTTATTTGAAAGAAATGGTGATGCTTGTAAACTAATCAGTTGGCTGGTTAAGATGTCAGACTAGTTAATTCTTTTCCTTTAATAGTCTCATTTCTCCAGCTGAAAAGAACATTCACATAGCAAGGTTAAATAAAGGAGCCATAAATGACATAGATGAAAGAAGAAAATTCCTATGTGATGAATAGGAAATGGAAACAACAGTTCAAACTATTCTGCAATGGACTTACTGGGCCCCAATCTGAAACGGTCCATTGTCGATCACAAGGAGGTCCCACACAATCTTTCTGAGATGGCGGTTTTGTTTTCTCATCACACAACCATTCTTCATTTGAACATCTCACTTCCCTGGTCACAGCAAGCCGTTCTGCACATTTAGCTGAACACTTTAAAAAAAATGCTTCAGTTATTTAAACTGCGATATAGATCTGTCATCTTTCAATGTAATTATTGACTCATCCTGAGTTGTAAAAATCTCAAAACGTGAAGGTTGGTTTGGAGCACTCAACAATTTCATTTCTGTCAGAAATTTTTTTTGGTCACAGGAATGACAAAAAACAATTTGGCTGAGGGGAAGATTCCTAGCTGGTGTATTTTGAATATAATGAGAGACTTGAATAGGAACATAATAAGAATATTTTGAATTCTTTTTTCTCTTTTCTGTTAAATATGTACATATGCTGTGTTGTCCAGGTAAATACAATAGAAGTCCTAAAATCTGAACTGCTCTTGGATTGGGTCAGTCCAGATTTTTTGGATTCTCAGGCAATATGTTTAAAATTCAAATTTATGGAGGAATGAAGAAGAGATGAATGGGTAAATTTTGATAGTTTATTCATTCGCAATATAGTCTACTTCATTGATCAAAACAAGCAGTTTTAAAGAAAAATAAAGTTAACAGTTGACAAAATTTTTTAAAAATTCACTACAAAAAAGAAATTATGTTTAAAAATGAACTGCTTAAGAAAACTACCATATACAAATGAATTCCTTTGTGATAAGATTACCTGTTAAGCATGGTTGCTTGTTGCCGCTGTGCATCTGTGGCACTTACATATTCACACAAACAAAAGCCCGCTAAATTTAAAGTGTTTGACAGTCCAGATTCTTGGATGGTCCAGACTTCTGGCATCTGGACTTTATTGTACACAGATATCTTGCATTCATTTCAGGACAGCTCTTTAGCAAAAGTCATGGATGCTAAAAGTGTCTCTATAAACTCTGATGTAAATAATGGAACCAAACAAGGATGTATGCTGGTACTGTTACCTTTCATAACCCATTCTTATTGATGCTGAATTCCAAAATTGTAACCGGTTTTACATTTTCCAGAACAATGAAGATACAAGAAAAATTAGACCTTTTTGCTGGAACTGTGCAATGGGGACAGGTTGAAAAAAAAGACAAATGCTAGAGAAACTCAGCAGGTCAAACAGTGCCTTTATGTAGCAAAGGTAAAGATACATCACCAATGTTTCAGTCTTGAGCCCTTCATCAAGGTGTGGGGGAACATGAGAGATGTCCCCCTTTTGCTCGGACATCTCTCATGTTCCCCCAGACCTTGATGAAGGGCTCAAGACTGAAACATTGGTGATGTATCTTTACCTTTGTTATACAAAGGCACTGTTTGATCTGCTGAGTTTCTCCAACATTTGTATGTTTTTTCACTTTACCACAGTGTCAACAGAATCCTGTGTTTTACCAATGGGGACAAGTTAATCATTAATATAAAGAGAATGTTTCAAGTGGATTAAGCATGGTCCACTTACTGTTGAGATTGTTGACCATAATTGATAAGCAATAGACAAGTTTGCATTGAAGGAAATATCCTTCAACATATTGTCAACTTCAGTCTTTTAGTGCTGCCCTTTCCAATGTCAATGATATTTTGGGGTGTATGACCAAATGCCTGTGGAATAAGTATCGTATACTTCTGAAGACTAAACTGAGATAACCAGTAATCCCATCCTGCCTACACTAATGGATGACTGTGAGACTGACTAGCCAGACAGCCACATTTCAAATCTGATTGTTTTCATTTGTGCTGTCCTTTGAAATGAGATACGATGGTAGGACAGGATTCTATATGCTGCTGTCCTTTGATATGATACCATGGTAGGACAGGATTCTATATGCTGCTGTCCTTTGATGAGATACCATGGTAGGACAGGATTCTATATGCTGCTGTCCTTTGATGAGATACCATGGTAGGACAGGATTCTATATGCTGCTGTCCTTTGATATGATACCATGGTAGGACAGGATTCTATATGCTGCTGTCCTTTGATATGATACCATGGTAGGACAGGATTCTATATGCTGCTGTCCTTTGATGAATGGTGACACAGATATTAAAGTGATATTTTTCACCATATCTACATGGTCTGGCCACAGGGAACATACACAGCCACAAAGTTATAAAAATAGGTGAAATCAAAATTCTAGGAAAGGTATTCATAAATTAAAATGAGAAACTCAGGCTTAACAATCTCTTAAGGATCCTTAGTAATCACTCCAGTAGATGATAAGATTTAGGGTTGAATGAATCATATGTTAAAAATTGAAAAAAAAATCCCTACCTCTGACCATTCTGACATCTCCCACTGTGGGCCACAAGCTGGATTTTTGCAAATTTTACGTTCTGATGGCCGGAAGAGATCAGCAGATTCACACATTTCATTGTACACTGAGCTGTCAAATCCTGCAGAAATAATCTTCCAGCAACGGACGATGCGAAACTGGTATCCTTCCCCACAGGTTCGTGAACATTCACTCCAACTACTTGTTTCCCATCTGTAACAAGCCAAGTTTATTGTCATCTGACTGTACAAGTACAACCTGACGAAACAACGTTCTCTGGTCCTTGGTGCAACACATACAGTCACACAACCAGACATAACACACATACAGACAAACAATACATATGCAAGACAAGTACCGGTATTTCATCTATACAAATAAATAATGTTGTTTCATGAATGAGAGTCTTGGATGGTTAGTGTGAGCAGTTCCTTTGGTCGTTCTACATTATTTTCAGAAAGGACAAATCATTAAAAAAATAAACATTCCCAGATTTAAAAGGGGGCAATTAAAGAAAAATGTAGTATTGAAGATGTTAAAAGCTTTGCCATAAAAAAAATTGTATATCAGATTTCATATTTATGGTCTGAGTACATACATGGCATCACAAACAACTCTGAGATTCCTTTTTCCCATAGGCATGGCAAAATTGCCATGACAATTTATTAACAGGAAACACAGTATGAGGAGGAAAAGATGGCATGTAAATGCACAAGTCAGATATAATTTTTAGAATATTTGGGGAGGATTATTCAGGAAGATAACCAAAGCCAATAGTTTTGGTAATTCTAAGAGAGAACTGGATAGAAATTGTCATTTAATTTATTAAATGACAGATTGTGGCCAGTGGAATTACAGTGGACACGATGAAATAACCACACAAGGAGTTTTTTAGAGGGTGAATCAAATGGATAATCTCTTCATCAGCCACGCAACCTTTTAAAAGCCCGAATCACGTGCTCAACATGCTCATGACTTAACATGGACGGTTCAATGCCTTCTGGAAGTTGTAGTGCTGCCACAGCGCTGCTATACAGCCCAACCCCACCTCTCCAGAAATGGCAGAAAGGTCCCGTCCCTCCACACACAGAACTGGGAGAAAGGTTTGTCTGTCTTTTAGGTGGTCAACCTCTTGTAGGTCTCCCACCAACTGCCGCACCCCTTACCGGTGAGCAAGGTGAAAGGCACTTGCAGGGATTTACTCCTCAATGTTTGTGGTAATAACACCAAGAAAAGGTGTCCACAGGCTGCTTGTTTGTCTTGGGGCATTGCCTGCTTGTAGGGAGTGATGTGCTAAGAGCACTAGAGTGTGACACGGGGTCAATATCTGAGGGGTTGGTTGTGTTCTGCTTTTTAGCCAGCCATAGAATGCCTGCCTCCGCTGCTACAGTCCTTGGGTCTTCAAATCTACACTTAGATAACAAGAGCCTAATTTTGTCTGGCATTGGCTCTAAAAAGAGCTGCTCAAATGACATATTGGGACTTTCACCAGCTGGCAGGAACAGCATTAGTTCTGAAGGGGCACGGTCTCCCAACCCATCAAGATGTAGTAGCTTGGCTGCCCTTTCCCAACAGGACATACCATACACATGTAATAAAAGTGCTTTCAAAGCATCATACTTGCTGGTCGATGGTGGACCCCATAGGAAGTCGCTGACTTTCTTAGCGACGGCCTAGTCCAGGGCACTGACAAGATGGTAACAACAAGTGGTATCCAATTGACCTTGTGAAGGTGAAATTGTGCTTCAGCCTGTTTGAACCACAGTTCAGGCTCAGCTGTCCGGAAAGGTGGCAGCTTCACAGCAATGGCTGCAGAGTCCATGTTTGTCCAAAAAATTGTTTTTGGACTCATCAGGGTCACCAGTTGTGGCCACTGAAATTGCAGTGGACATGACAAAATAATCACACAAGGTGTTTTTTTTTTAGAGTGACTCAAACAGATTTACTCTTCATCACCCGCAGAACCTTTTAAAAGCCCAAATCATGTGCTCGACACATGCTGACGTCATCATGCACTGAAGTCACATGGCCAGTTCGATGCCTTCTGGGAGTTGTAGTGTCGTAGAGCGCCGCTACAAAACAATTTTTCTTAAAATTCAGAGATTAATCAGATCATTCAAAATTCTCCCAAGAACTGACTAGATAATTTCCTTAAAAAAAAAGCTCAACGTGGTTATCTTTGATTATTTGTGGACTTTACCTGGGTTGCCACGGCAAACTTAGGATTCAAACATTTTCCATATTGGTTCTTGTTTTTGTGTTCTTCCATTGTGCTACTTGCCACTGTCCTGGTTCTCTCATTATGCAAGTACACCTGCAACATCTCCAATTACTACAGATCTCTCTGTCTGAACCACCCACAATCATATATTCAACTCTCTAAGTTTCCCTATACACCATAAGTCACAAAAATCTGTAGACACCATGGTTGAAGTAAAAATACTGTAAATCACAATCCCTTGATCCTCTTTCATTTCAGATCTTCCTCTCCTTGTGATTCTCTTCTCTACCCCTGCAATCAGCTCTCTCCTACTTCCACATCGAGCTTCATTTCTGAATGTTAGTTGCTGAAGACGATAAGTCTTTGTGTGAAGTTCAGGACTTTTGTATCATGAACAACATCTGATGCATTCCGTGCAGTAAAATATTTCTGTCAGAGGACTGAGTCATTAAATCATGTGGTTCTAAACACCTCATACACATTTGTATTTATCAGATCACAGAGCAATACAATTTCTAATCTAATTACCTTACTTTAATATTTATACTTTTCTCACTAATTTTAATATAACATTCCTTTTCAAGACACTGGCATGGCTTTTCCCTTGTGGGATTCTCTGCCTACATCCCCTCAAACTCATCAATTCCAACTTTGGAAGGCTGATCTTAATGGTTGAGGTGGACCTGGAGCCAGGTGGCAAAAGGCATCAAATTACATAATAGGATTTGTGGATAGGCCAGAACAGACCAGCCCATGAACTCCTCTGGAAAACCTAGGGAGCAAAACCATCCTTTCATGTTGGTTGTCTGTCAAAGTTCTCAATAATTTTTTTTGTACTTCTGGATGTTATGGTAGACACATCATAAAATATTCTAATTATTTTAATAAAAATAAAATCAAACCTAAAAATACTTGGCATGATTAGTGTAGTGGTTAGCACAATATTATAACAGCAACCTGGGTGTTGTCTATGAGGAGTTTTTACATTCTTCTTATGTCTGCATGGGTTTCCTTCAGTGCTCTGGTTTTTTCCCATGTTCCAAAGACGTTCGGGGTTATGAGGTTAAATGGGTCACATGGGTGTATTTGGGAAGCACGAGCTCATAACCCACAAACGCCTATCACCAGGCTGTATCTTCAAATTAAAATTAATTAGAAATATTAACATTTAAAAGTATTTGGTCAGCGAGGGCTAGTAGCTGGAAGGGTCTGTTACTGCGCTAAATTTAAAAAAAACATTTAACAAAATAAAACATAGCTTATTCTTTGTAGCCATAAGACCATCTTTCAAATGAATGGCCTTGACAACCTTGTATAGGTACAACTGGCATAGAATCTGAGAGCAGATTAAGGAAGAGATTTATAGCTATTTCAATAGTCAGGATTACCCAGAGACAGCAGGGGGGTAGGACTGAAGGGGAGAATCATGATCAGCTCATGATGAAATGGTGGAGAGGACTTGACAGACCTACTTCAGCTCCTATATCTAATGGTCTTATTTTGTGTTGGAGAATGTCAGAAAGCTCCTGCCACTGGACACTGTGAAGCTTAGCAGCGGAGTGAAATGGGGAAATTGCCAATGGAGCTCAGCCAATTAAACTTAGGATTTGCTCAGGAGGTCTAAAATCTTCCAGCAATAACTCTGAGAAATGTCATACAAAACTGCCTGCAAAAAAAAAAAGCAGGGAATAACCATCTTTACTTGCTGAAGCATTCCCTCTCCTAGTAAACATTTTTTTTCAACAAGATTCAGTACTTTTCTCTTTATGCCCAAATCAGCTGTAAAATCAGTTATAAAAGAACTAAAATGGTTCTCGTAAAGTGTCTTAAAATTGAACAAATATTCAAGTCAAGAGGTAAAACATGAATATCTGCAGATACCATGGATGAAGTAAAAATACAATGCTTTATAATACAATGGTTTATGACTTCCTGCCTTTGAAACCTTCTCTGTGATGTTTCTTTTATTACACTAAAGAAATTTGGGTTCTTGTCAAACAACTACATTTATTAACTAAGCAAACAGTACCAAGAACAGACACACACACACACACACACACACACACACACACACACACACACACACACACACACACACACACACACACACACACACACACACACACACACACACACACACACACCTCACTTGGAGGCATCCATCTTGAATCTGCTCAAGATGCAACATTCCCCAGATATCACACACTCCGTCTCCAATTCCTCTTGGTGGTAGCACTCTATCAGTACATCCTTTTCTTTGTGAAGTTTAATTTAACACGACACATTAATACAGTATTCTTTCAATTTAAAGTTTAACACAAAAGTACACAAATATCAGCAACACAAACTTTTAAGTGTGCAGTTCTTCAAACAAGCCTCACAGAAAGGAAACCATCCTGTCGATGTCAGTGTTTATCTATGGCCAATAAACAGCAATTCTGGCCCTCCTCTTGCTTTTTTCCATTCCAAGGTGCCTCTCATGCACCCTTTTCAGCATCTCTTGTTGCAGTGATTGAGGAATGACAATTCTGCTCTGTCTGAGTAGAACCCCATTGACAATATTCAGCTCAACTCTGATGTTGTAGTATGGCTGATATTCACCTCTTGGCTATCCTTCATTCAGATTCCTGATGACCTTCTGTAGAACTGTGTCCTGTTCTGTTTCAGCTGTGATCTGCTTGGATTTCAGAGACATCTGTCTCTGTGGAACTCTCATTGTGTGCTTCACTCAGCATCATTGTCCTGGATAACACAATAGGTTTCCCTGGTGTGTACATCAATTCAAAGTCATAATGTTGTAGCTTCATCATCAGACTTTAGATTCACAGCCACATTTCACTGAGATTTTTCTTGATTATTGCTATTAGTGTCTTGTGGTCTGTCTCTGCCTCGAATGTTGGTAGACCATACACATAACTGTGGAATTTCTTGAATCCATAGACCAGACCAAGACACTCTCTCTCAATCTGTGTATATCAACTTTCAGATGTTATCATCGTCCTTGATGCATATGCAACTGGCCTCCAATCTTCTCCTACAGCCTGAAGTAGTACAGCACCTATTCCATCATATAAAACGTTGGAGATAATTTCGTCTTTTTGGATGCGCAAATAATGTCAAAAACGCTGGTTCTGTAGTTAAAATGGTCTTCAGTCATCCCTATTCTTCCTCGTGGTGGTCTGTCCACTTGAATTCACATTTGTCCTGCAACAACTTCCTTAGGTACATTGTTTTGGAAGACAGGTTTGGTATGAATTTACCAAGGAAATTGGTCATTTTCAGCACTCTCAAAAAGCCTATTTTGTTAGTGGGTCTGGACATCTTTAAAATTGCTTTCACCTTGCTCTTGTCTGGCTCCACACCTGCCTCTGACAGTTTATCTCCGAAAGGTGATTTCCTTCACACCAAACTGACATTTTTCTCTATTTAACTTTAAACCTTCCATTTTCCACCTATTACCTCTTGCCTTTCAAACCTTCCATTCTCCACCTATTATCTCCTGCCTTTCAAACTTTCCATTCTCCACCTATTACCTCCTGCCTTTCAAACCTTCCATTCTCCACCTATTACCTCCTGCCTTTCAAACCTCCCTTCTCCACCTATTACCTCCTGCCTTTGAATTGATTGCACTTCCTCACACCCTGTCCCCTGCAAGGATTCTATTCCCTTCTCTCAATTTCTCCACTTCCAAAGATGAAGTCTTCCAGTCCAGATCCGAAATGTCTGCCTTTTTCCACAAACATGGATTCCCCTCCAGCATCATCAATTCATTCCTCACTCACATTTCCTCCACTTCCCACACATCTCTTCTGGCCCCCTCTGCTCCCAGGCACAACAAACAAAAATTCCCCCTGTCCTCACCTACCATCCCACCATCCTCTACATCAAACACATTATCCTCCAGAATTCCCAGCACTTACAACAGGATGCACTACCAGAAACATCTTCCCCTCTCCTCTCTGTCTTCTGTAGGGACCACTTTTCTCATGATTCCCTCCCCACCAATCGCCCCCCAGCACCTTCCCCTGTGGCCACAGGAGTTGCCACACTTGTGCCCACACTTTTTCCCTCACAACAGTCCGGGCTGCACAAACAAGCCTCTTAAGTGAAGCAACACTTCACTTGTGTATCCGCAGGATTGATTTATTACATCTAGTGCTCCCTTTGTGGGCTTCTCTACATTGGAGGGACTGGGTGCAGACTGGGAGATTGCTTTGCTGAGCCCCTTAGTTCCGTCTGCACCAGTGTTAGATACCTCCCAGTGGCCAATCATTTCAGTTCTGCGTCACAATCCCAGACTTGCATGTACTATCCCACCAAGATCACTTGAAAATTGGAGGAATACCACCTGATTTTCCATCTGGGCACTCTCCAGCCAGATGGTATTGACTTTTCTGGTTTCTGAAAACCTGCTCTTCTTCCCCCTCCCAGCTCTCCATTCCCCTTGGCTCTCTAGTCACCTACTGTAGCTATCCCTCCTCTCTTGCTTGCAGCTGTTCCCTCTCTCCCTTCTCCACCCATTACCTCCTGCCTTTACGACCCCATACCCTTTTATTCAGATGCCTGCCAACATTTTTCCATATCTTGATAAAGGGCTCAAGCCTGAAACATTGCTTATGTATTTTTATCTTTTCTACATAAAGGACACTGACCTGCTGAGTTTCTCCAGCTTTGTGTTTTTACAAATATTCAAATCATATCATTTAAAAAACTTGTTTGTCCTCTTTATGCATCCAGCTTGTCTGTCAGTTTACTGCATTTTTTAAAAAATATACATATTGTGCATTATTTTTAACAAGGCAATATTTGATGCCCTTCATCTTTGGCTACATGGAGAAATAATTCCATTAATCTCTTTCTTTGGCTTGGCTTCGCGGACGAAGATTTATGGAGGGGGTAAAAAGTCCACATCAGCTGCAGGCTCGTTTGTGGCTGACCAGTCCGATGCGGGACAGGCAGACACGATTGCAGCGGTTGCAAGGGAAAATTGGTTGGTTGGGGTTGGGTGTTGGGTTTTTCCTCCTTTGCCTTTTGTCAGTGAGGTGGGCTCTGCGGTCTTCTTCAAAGGAGGCTGCTGCCCGCCAAACTGTGAGGCGCCAAGATGCACGGTTTGAGGCGTTATCAGCCCACTGGCGGTGGTCAATGTGGCAGGCACCAAGAGATTTCTTTAGGCAGTCCTTGTACCTTTTCTTTGGTGCACCTCTGTCACGGTGGCCAGTGGAGAGCTCGCCATATAATACGATCTTGGGAAGGCGATGGTCCTCCATTCTGGAGACGTGACCCATCCAGCGCAGCTGGATCTTTAGCATTCCATTAATTCCATTAATAAGAATAATATAAAGAACAGAACAGATTTCTTACCTTGGTTGACATTCTCTTCCTACACAAAACTCATGAATTGGCTCCGGACGAGTTGCAGAATCACAAAACGAATCTTCAACTTCAACACCATCATAACGGATACACACTGCAAATGAAGTGGCGACTCCTGCGCACAACAGACAGTGTTTAAAAAGGAATATTTTTGCTCCATCGAAAAAAGTGGCAAACTCAGTAATGTAGCAGCAGATGATTATAATCTAAGCTCTAGTCATTTGTTTGTGACCAAATATTGCTTGAGTATATTACAGTTTGACTCTAATTTCAAAGTGTGGTAAATGCAATTCAGTACATCATACAAACCTCTCACCTCCTGTGGCTCCACTTACATCTCCCGCTGCCTCAGAAAGGCCGTCAACTTAGTTGGAGGATTGAGTCTTACTGAAAGATGCATCACATCCCAGATACACACTTCCTTCTCCCTCATCAGGGAAAAGGCTCAAGATGGTGGAATCACACCCCAACAGGCTCCTAAAAATACACCACAATAGTGCTCTCATGCTACCCTTCCTTTGTACTCATTAATCTTTTTTCTACTGTATCTCTATTCTCCAATCGTGCTCTTGCTCTTCTCCTTTGCACAGCTGCATAAATGTCAGTTGACCTGTTAGATTGCTCGCAGAAGAACCCGTCTCAGTGTTCCAGGTCTGATGTGTCAAATAAAATTATAGTTTTAATTCATTATGTTATGATATTGCTGCATTCTCAGTGAACATAATTAAGTTGGGATTCTATAATTAACATTAATTCTATAATTAACATTATAGAACTATCTAAAAGTCTAGTCCAACAGATATTGCCACAACTGGCTTCTCCATGTAGCTTCTGGCCAGGGATCCTGTGTGAGGTGATACTCTTAAGTTTGTTTTCCCAACCCTACTCTTATATCCAGAGAAAATTAGCCTCCAAGAGCCCAAATCTTAGCACCCTTGTGAGAAATACTGTGCACCATTATTTCAACTGCAGTACAACTCTGATTATCCAAAATGGTCTGGGCCGGGCTAATTTTGGATAAATGATACTTTCAGCTAATTGGTCATTAAAAAAAACAGCCCAGTAGCAACAGCAAATTATTTGTAACATTGTTTAAAAACAATAAACAACAAGTGAAGGATTTTTAAGCATGAAATAATATTTAATTCCCACCACAGGCAACAACTCGGGCCTTATTTTAGGATTCAGTGGTGCTCCTTCTTTTGTTCAATGTTCCAAATTTTTATAAGTACAGTATGTTTCCAATTATCCAAAATACTTGGACCTGACCTCTATTGGTTATAAGGATTTTTCAGAAAATTAAGGAATTTCTTTAAGCATCTCAGTAGTATCAGCAGAATATTTGCATCGGCGGTTGCCGATCCTCAACACCTTCCCAATGTCACCAATTCTGGCCGTTCACCTGAGGTCCCTGCTCCTGCCTGGGAGCCAAAGGTCTCACACCACCTATAAGTGGTAAGAGGCTACACATACAGACCCAAGGATTGTCCTCCAGCAGAATTTCAGTGACCCCACTGAAAGGGTATTTGACAGAGGGAGCAGCTCAGGTGAGTGGGGAGATCGCAACTTGGGCAGGCAGGGAGAGAGTGCGATATTCAATTCAAAATAAGAGTATGCCACAATGCAATTTATCACAAAGTTGGAGTAATTCATGGCAAAAAAAATTACAATTTATAAATAAATAATCAGTGCTATCCTTTCCTTCAATGTGTAATCTGTGGACAAATGTCTCCTTGGTAAAACTGATTCCCTGTAGCCCCATTTAAGCATGGTGGGTAAAAAAAAATCAACTTTTTTCAACTTGTCTCAGCTGAAACTTTTTTTTCGGATATTTGAAAATTTTGGTAGAACGGTTTTCAGATAATCAGAAATGTACAGTTTATTAATGAAAATTTAAATTAGATATTAAACACGAATGAGTTGATATATTTTATGATTTAAAAATACAGCAGTATGTGATTAGCTACATTGGATGCCTAGTGGTCCATAAGATCTTTGATTACCATAAATATTCAAGTATAATGCGAAAAATTTTGTACTGAAATTCGAGCTCAAAATTGGGGGTGGGGGGGTCAAATTATACACAGGACTAAAATTTAAAAAAAATTTCTGCTAGTTTTAACGATAAGTAAGATTATCTGCAGCTGCCTACATTGACATAAGACCGACTGGGGGTGGGGGTGGGGGGAGAGATGACAGCGTGACTCGGGCGGGTGAGGGGGGAGAGAGACGCCATCGTGACTCGGGCAGGCAAGGGGGGAGAGAGACGCCAGCGCGACTCAGGCGGACGAGGGGGGAGAGAGATGCCAGTGCGACTTGGACAGGCGAGGGGGGAGAGAGACGCCAGCGCAACTCGGGCGGGCGAGGGGGGAGAGAGACGCCAGCGTGACTCGGGCAGGCGAGGGGGGAGAGAGACCCCAGCGCGACTCGGGCGGGTGAGGGGGGAGAGAGACGCCAGTGCGACTTGGACAGGCGAGGGGGGAGAGAGACGCCAGCGCAACTCGGGCGGGTGAGGAGGGAGAGAGACGCCAGCGCGACTCAGGCGGGCGAGGGGAGGGGGGGTCATATTATACACGGGGGTAAAAATTTTCCCCCTTTTTCCCCCTCAAAAATGGGAGGGGTCGCATTTTACACAAAACACATTATACATGAATATTTATGGTAATATACAGAATACATAGATTTAAATTATTCAGAAATTACATACTTCCTCATTACAATTATGTTGGTGTTTCAGAGCATCCAATAACCCAAAGACAATTATTGCAGAGTCCAGACTGATCTTATTCATTATAAACCCAGTTTCATGATTGAGAAAAAGATATGCAAAGATTTGTCCCAACTTAATTGAAAATTTGTCTTAACTTCACTTTCAGAATAACACACTGTGGATATGTTCCTTCCATTTTGAAATGGATAGTTAACAGGCCCATCCAGCTGGCGTATAAAGCCAGTGTAAGGGTGAGGGGCTGCAATTTCTGCTTTTGAGGGTTCAATGGCTAAATGTTACGGTTTCGTCCAAATATACAAAAATCTGTCAAACTTGATTCATGCAAAGAAATGAATAATGACTTCCAATTCTATGGTAATTCACAGCTGCAAATGTCTACAGATTGTTTGAAAGGCCACCACTCTTTGGCAGAGTTCCTACTTGCATATCATGTTCCTTTTGCTTCATTTGGGGAAAGTTTACTGATTCAAAATTCCTAATTCTGAACTCAAATCTCTGGATGGGAAATGAAGCACAACCAAAGAGAGCTTCCCATGCCAAGTCTGACACGAAGTGGTGAAAGGTTAAGACTCAATGAGGTTTGTCAATAATAGTCAACTATAGTCCTTGATTTTTTTTTGGAAGGCGTGTCAGAAACTACATTCAATATGTTTGGGAGTTCACAATGGCAATGCGAATGATTACATTTCAGACCTGTCGTTTGGTAACAGGGCTTAAAGCTACTGCGCTTATCCTCTTACACCAGACAAATCATTCTATAATAATGTATATTGTGGTTTTAGTACGGCATAACTTAGAAAGAGCACACAGAATACCTGTGGTACAAGTAGAGCTGCAAGGTTCATGAGATGATAGTTTCCATCGGTACATGTCTGCGGGGCTCACTCCCAAGCCCTTTCTCAGTAGCTTGAGTCTGTTTCTGAAAGAAATAATAGGGAAAGAAATTAGACCTGGAGCAAAATAAAGCGAAGGAAGCACTGCACAAACATGTGGGTTACAAACCTACCTGTCCTGCTGTTCAAGAAGAATTCCAAGACTCGTTACAAGCAGAGCTTCAGCTGGCTAGAAACAGAGAGAATGTAATAAAAATACCCAGCTTTAAAGAAACAAAAGACCATTTAAATATCAGACAGAGGTACTATTTTAATATCATGTGTTATGACTGATATTCCAATATCAATATACCGGCCCAACAGATGACTGGTTTAACTGGGATACTTTTCGACTGTTGAAATAGTTTCTGACTGTTGATGCTGACAATATTTTGGTTAAATATCATATTATACCTATTAATAAATATGCCTTTACAGATTTCTGCTTCAAACAATTTGATATAGCTGTAAATTATTTATCTATGTGCATAATATTAGTCATTCTGTTATTGCACATATCTCCATATATAATCTCTAGACAGCAGAAGCTCTGACATGAACGACAAACAAGGAAAAGCACTGATTCCAGGAACATCATCACTGATGTATTGCAGCATGAAACTCACAAGTCTTCAGGAATGGCTCACTATCTATGCACAGAGCTTCTTGAATAAACTTCTTTGGGCATTGCTGTTATTGATATTTCTACACAAATCTGTTATGTGGAGTTTGGTGCAGCAATAAGAAATATTCCTGACCTTCTCACTCTGGTCATGACTTCACATTCCTTTGCTGAGAGCGTAACTCTGGCAGGTCCAGGCAAAGATCTGACAAGACTTCCTGCAATGTGCACAAACCTGACTTTCCTCAGCCAAATACCGGGCTATATTAAATTGCAATTTATGTCCAATTTACATGGTCTCCTTTCCAGAGTTCAGTCAGCCACATAACAGAATGGAAAACTAGTAGTAGAGTCAATGTACATTCATTCATTTTAAATTAGCATTCCCCAAGTTTATTTTGCCAAATGTACTGGAAACAATGAATAATGCAGTGCTAGTCTGATGATTGCTACTTGTGTTAAAATTGGTATTGCACGTGCTTATCAATATCAACTTTTGTTAAAACTGAATAATTATGGCACTGACAATCTCCACCTTTTTCCAAAAGGTGGTTTCCTTTAGAAAGCTTATTAAATCTCTATCAGTCACTTGAAATGTTTCAGCCTCTTCACAACAGTCGTCTTTTTCAAAAATATATTCCATCAGGCACTGTCACCAATGCTACCCGGGCCAGAAATGCTGCCAAATTTTAGTCACTTCATTTAATGCTGTCACTGGTGAGGACATGGCACAAGAAGGAAATATCAGTTTTCAGGGGCAATGTATTTGATGGGTTTGTGGTTTCCTGTGTATGCACACATTAACTGACTGGATTTCACTAATCTATTTCGGAAGTCACCAATTTCCACATTTTGATCCTTACTTCAATAAAAGACAGAATCTGTTACGATTTGAAAAGTAGAGCTATAAACAATATATCAAGTAAAATTTTCAGATTTATTTTTATATTGGTGAACAATTTCTAACAGCATGACAACAAGATTAACAGCTCAGCATTGTAATGTATAGGTCAGACACAATTTAGAGCTGACAATAATGGATGAGCAGGTTTCTATTTGATTAGATGAAGGTCACAGAACAATAGCACCCAAGGGATATATGAGGCCTTCAATAGGAACTAATCCATGTAACATTTGGCAAGAAAATATACAATTTTAAATAAATTCATTGATAACATGATACACAGCTGCAACACATTAAGTGGTGCTAATTTACAGCAGTGTCAATTATTTTAACTTACCGTAATTTCTGTGTTCGGTTTGCCTGTTGAATAATGTGCATTAGTGTTTCGTTGGAGAAGGGAATCTCTGCAGACCTATTAAAAGCTTTGCCAAAAGTCAGTTCCAAAAATGTATAATTAATTTTATGGCTCCCCATCTTTTCATTTTCTTCATAATATATCAGGAAACTGGCTGCAGTAGATTCTGCATCTGTGTTTTCAGTCATATTTGTACCAAATTCATTTTGCCCCTTTATATCAGAAGAACGTCCATTGGCAAGTATATCTTTCAACTGATTTTCCGACATAAATATATATTCTTGTGGGATCAATTTCGAGACTAGGTCTATCGTTGAATAATCATTGTCTTCAACACTGTTAAGTTGGGTGTTATTTTTAGTATCTGTAGCAAAAGGAAGAACAAATAAATTAACAAAATACTGTGCATTGGAGAAACAGAAGAAACCAAAAATAATTAATTTACATTAAATAACAATTTGCTTTGTTTAATTTTCCAAGGTGTCATGGTGACCAAAATCTTGGTCTTAGTATTCAGTTTAGGCTGGTTGCCAAGAGGGAGAAAGGAGGTGGTGTTAAGGGAAAGAATTGTAGAAGCTAAAACCTAAAGGTGGAAGGATCAAACCCTAAAGGTGAGAATATGCAAAGTATTCAAATGTGAGGTGATGCAAGGGGAGGAAATTGCACAATGGGAGAAGGTATTTAAATATGAACATAAGAACTTTAACTGAGTGATTCTGAGCCAGTGTAGACAAGGACAGGGTTAATGGATGAACAAGAGTGGGTGCAGGAAAATGGGTAAAGGTCAGAAGTGCAATCAGAAGAGAATTGGTACAATCAAGTCTGAAAGGTTAAGATACAGTTATTCCTAATCTTGTTCTATAGAAGAAAATATGTAGATTTAGATGACCAAGATGGATTACCATAGAACAGAAGTGAGAATGTGCCCAGGCAACTGAAAGCATCTTAAAATTCAGATATTCCTGTATGTCTGCTATGAATAAAGTTAAACATTGGAATCTCACTTTTTAAGATTTAGCACAGTGGTTCGTCCGCGAAGCCAAGCCAAAGAAGGAATTATTAATGAAAACTAGTGGAGGTTTGAGCATTCTGGAAGCTGAAAGCTATTCCCAGAGCAGAACTTATGTCATTTTGAGGCATAGTTCCAAATGTTATCTAATGAATGGTGTGCATTTTATTACTCCCATATTGTTAACTAAATCTGACAATCAAGAGAGCTTACAAAATGCTGATGTGTCAACCAAATTTCAATCAAAGAAATTTACAGCGCAAAATGATGCTACTTCGTCTATCTTCATCACAGTCACAAATGGTCTTTATGTTAATCCTACTTTTCATCTCTCAGTTCACAGACCTGAAGGTATAGCTTCTAAAGAACCATCCTGGGTACTTATTAAAACAAGCTTATTATTTGTCTCCATCATCCTTTTAGTATTGAGGTCCCAGACCTTATCATTCTAGATACAAAATATATTTTTCCTCAACCCCCCTTCTAATCTTTCCATCAATTCATTTTCAGAAACAGGCTGATGGGACTTTTTATCATTTTGTTCATGTCAATTAAATCTCCTCCGATTCTTTTGTTCGATGGAAATCAATTAGAATCAAGTTAGAGTCTGCTTGTAACATATAGTTCTCCAGGCATGGTGACATCTTAAATCTTCTCTCATCCTCTCTAGTTGTATCACATCCATTCTGAAGTATGTGGTTGTGGATCTTGATTGAAAAGTTCATGTACTTTTTAAGAATTAAATATTAATGGTCAAGTTATTTCTGGCATTTAAAAGGTGTTTAGTAACATTTTCTCTCATACATCTAAGCCACAGGGTCACAAAATCAATGTGTATTTACAGGAAGAGCATGGAATGAGCATAATCTGGTTTAATGTTTTGTATTGTTCTCGCATGATCATCTGCACAGCATTTCAAGACTTGACTAATAAAAGAGAAATATCTCATATGCCTTTAACTATCTTAATTGTCTTGCTACTATCAGGGATTTCTGAACATGTATTCCACAATCACTCTGATGCTCTGTACATTTCAGTATCCAACCTTATGTTGTATATCTCCTTGCCTTGTTTGTCTGCATGACCTCAGTTCCCCAGAATGAACCCTATTTACCACTTTTATGTTCAGCTGACCAGTCCACTCACACTTTAGAACTTTCTTCCCATTGACCATTGCAAACTTATTCATTGAGGCTGTACATGCAAGTTCAAATCATTCATGTGGGTCATAAAAATCAAAGGTTGAGTACAAATCCTTGTTTAACTGGATTACATATCAATCTTTGAACACAAATTCCCATGGATCATTAACTTTTGCTTTCTTTCACTGAACGCATTTTAGATTCAATGTGCCACTTTCCCTTAGGATCCACGGGATATCTATGTTCTTGATTAACCTGCCATGTGACCATTTGGCTAAACGCCTTGCAGAAGTGCATGTACATTTCATCTAGTAATCTACCCTCAGCTAAACTCTATTACTTGATCAAAGAATTTGGATAATTAGTATTTTTGTAACAAATTATCTTTTAAATAATTCAAGTTGACTGTTCTTGACTAAGGGTAAAAAAAAAATCCACAGCTGAAGTAGTACTGACTCAGGGATAAATGAATGGAGGTCCAGGGGTTATTGGGATCCACAGGGATGGATCAGGCTTGGCTCTTCAATCTAAAAGCTTCTCACCAATGTAATACTCCACAAATTTTGAAGATATCCAACTAATTTAAAAAAATGAAAAAAGTGAAAAAAAAAATCTTGCATGTATGTACACTTATAAATTCCTCCCTCAAAGTTTCAGCCATCTATTTCTATGTTTTAATGAAAACCCTCACCTTCTGATTCAGATTCTGGGCCCTCCCCATTATAGATTGTGTTGTAATCATCCAGATTTTGTACAGTTCTTAACATCTTGTTTTCTTTTCCTGTAATTCCTTTTGATAGGTTCTCATTGTAACTTGCATTGGCATAAAAAACATCCGCACTCTCATCTCTGTCCAAGTCAGTCTGTTCATCATCATTTTCTGAGTCTTGAGAATCTGATCCAGGAATATAAAATGAATCAAAAGAAGGCCGAAGACGCTTGAAGTGTAGAATCCGTGGAATTGTGTACTCATAGGTAATGTAAGGATTCTTGCCACTTTGAATTAACAACTGTGAATGCAATAAAATCTATTACAATTTGAAGAGCACAGAGGCAGCTGCAACCTTTGCAATATTTTTCACAATAATGGAAAATATGGCATTAAACAATGAGAACAGCATACAAGTATGCCAATAAATATACCTTTAAGATCACCCACCCACTGTCATGCGGTGTGAACGAGGAAGTCTGCCACGATGGGGTCCGGTGCAATATACAAAAGTGCTCGAGAAACCTAGCAAGTCACGCAGTTCCCTGACAAAGCTCAAGCCCAAAACATTGGTTACCTTTTACTGCTTATGGATGTTGCGCAACCAACGGAGTTTCTCCAGCACTATTGTGCAGTGTACTGTAATGTAGCAACCTCTACCTGAAGTAGAAAATTGTCACCTCTTCTGAGTATTAGATTGAAACAAATATAAGGAAAGGAAAATGGAATTCGAGAAGATAAACTTGAAGAAAATAGTACAAAGGAATAGAATAAAAACACAATCAGGAAAGGGTCAGGATTATTACTAGTTATGCAAGATATAACAGATGACTTATAAAATAAATACCAGTAAATCAAAAATAAATTGAGACATTTAAAGAAAGGGGAGATAATTACACTGGACAACAGATTTTGCTTCCTGAACACTTTTGGGTGTATTTTATGGATTTTGGCTTGCTGATCATGGAAATCACCTGAAATTTTCCTATCCCATTTAATTTTTTAGATATAACGCACTTTTCTGATTTCCTGTCATACTGTGAGTCTACTAGTATATCACCCACAAAGCAAGCTGTTTTGGTCAGTCCTAGCAAGTCCTGGGCATGCACTCAATGCAGGTGCTGTGAAAATGTTGTCTTAGGCCTGGGTACGTTTAGACAGGATAGATGCAAGCAGTCTATAAAAGCAGCTCACAGATACAGATGCTGTGCATTACATTGATCTAGACTGAACACATGTTGATGCACATGTTCTTCAGGCAATAGCATTGTGAGTGTACAGTACTTAACAATTACATTTATTGTCTTCAGAAAGATCCAATACAGCAGAAGTGTTCATCAATTTTGCAACAGCTGCAATACATTCTGTTACATTTGTGGCGAGTAAACCCTTAAGGCAAATTGAATGAGATACAGGGGATAGGGCTCGACAGATCAGGCTCAGTGTGGAAACTGATCATCGAGGCCTAGTGCTCCCCTCAAAGCAAGCAATCGATCGTACCATCTGCGTGAACTACAAACACGGTCACTGCGCTGCTGGCGGGGGCTCCCATGGTTGGCCTTCTCATGCTGGAAGTGAGCGGCGGCAGCAGCTCCAGAAAACACAGGCTACCTGAGGAAAGGTGGTCTGTGCAGCTGCGGTCCCAATTCCTGCACAACTACAACACCTCCATGGACTTCTTGAAGATGGGTTAGGAGTTTGAGCACTTTGTATTTTGGTGCCCAAAATGGCGGCACCAAAACGTCACCTTCGCGTATAGGACCTGTGGTGGTTCTTGAGGCGATATTTTTGGAAAAAAAGGGGGCAGGCTCCTATATACCATCAAATACGGTATTAAGATGACGAGGAGATCTACTTCAGTTGTAAACTTGATGACTAAGACTCATATTTACAGATGTGTCAGCAACATTGATTAAACATGCTAAATTCAATAAAAAAAAAATATTTCTCCAACTTCTTATGTTTCATAAAACTGGCACAGTCTTTGACCCAGTCATTCTCAACATTTTCTTTCCACTCACATATCATCTGAAGTTATCCCTTATGAATCATAGATCACCTATGGCATCCTATGACATTGGTGCTCAGTGAGCCATTCTTTCTGGGGCATGGAAGAATGAATCTTACAACCATAAAACAATTACAGTATGGAAACAGGCCATATTGGCACTTCTAGTCCGCACCGATTTAAGTGAAACTCCACTAGTTCCACCTACCTGCTCCCTGCCCATAACCCTTCAAACCCCTCACATCCGTACTCATCCAACCTCCTCTTCAAATGACAAAATTTACCCTACTGCAGCCACCTCTTCCGAAAGGTCATTCCACTCAGCCACCACTCTCTGAGTGAAGAAGCTTCCTCTTATGTTACTTCTAAAGTTTTTCCCCTAACCCTTAACTTATGACCCCTTGTTCCAATCTCTCCTACCCTCAAGAGGAAGAGCCTATTCACATCTGCTCTATCATAATTTTATATACCTCTATCAAATCCCCTCTCAATCTTCTACGCTCCAATGAATAAGACCCAGTCTACTCAATCTTTCTCTGTATTGTAGATACTGCAATCCAGGCAACATTTTAGTAAATCTTCTCTGCACCCTCTCTACCTTATTGATATCCTTCCTATAATTTAGAGACCAAAACTGCACACAATATTCCAGAATTGGCCTCACCAATACCTTAAACAGTCTCAACATCACCTCCCAGTTCCTGTATTCCTGTATTAATTGTAAAGGCCAGCATACCAAAAGCCTTCTTCACCACCCTATCTACCTTCAAAGAACGATGAACCGTTATTCCAAGATCTCTCTATTCCTCTGCACTCCTCAATGCCCTCCCCTTCACCGCAAATGTCCAGTTTTGATTATTCTTCCCATAATGAAGCACTTCAACTTATCTACATTAAACTCCATCTGCCACCTTTCAGCCCACTCTTCTAAGCAGTCCAAATCTGTCTGCAGTCAACGAAAACCATCCTCACTATCCACAACTCCCCCTATTTTGGTATCATCTGCATATTTACTCACCCAATTTACCACCCCTTTATCCAAATCATTAATGTAAATGATGCAAAACAAGGGATCCAACACCAATCCCTGAGGCACACTGCTCGTCACTGGCCTCCATCCTGACAGATAGTTGTCCACAATGACTCTCTGGTGCCGATCTTCTAGCCATCTATCTTCTTGAACCCATCTGACTATCTCAACTCTAATCCCTAGTGCCTGAACCTTCCTCACCAACCTTCCATGTGGAACCTTATCGAAAGCCTTACTGAAAGCCAAACAGATCACATCTACTGCTCTACCTTCATCAACCTTTCTAGTCACTTCCTCAAAAAATTCAACAAGATTGGTCAAACATGACCTTCCCCTCACAAACCCATGTTGGGTGTCCCTGATCAATCCTTGCCCCTCTAGATACTTATATTATCCCTAAGAATACTTTCCATTAGTTTACCCACCACCAACTTCAAAATTACTGGCCGATAATTGCTGGGCCTACACCTGGAGCCCTTTTTAAACACCAGAACCACATTTGTAACACACCAATCCCGCGGCACCACACCTTCCTCCGGTGACTGTTGAAAAATCACTGTCAGAGCCTCCGCTATTTCCTCCCTGACTTCACTTATGGGCCTGGGGAAAATCCTGTCAGGACCTGGAGACTTATCCACCTTTATATACCTCAGAAGTTCCAACATCGCCTCTTTCCTAATCCCTATGTTTTCCATAATTATCCATTTTGCCTCACTTATCCTACACAATTCCATATCCATTTCCTTAGTGAATATCGACAAGAATTCATTCAATATCTCCCCCATCTCATTTGGCTCCTCACACATTCGTCCACTCCGATTCTCTAGTGGACCAATTCTATCCTTCACTCTCTTTTTGCTATTCACATACTTGTAAAACCCCTTCGGATTTACTTTCACCCTATTTGCTATAGCCATTTTTTACCTTTTTGCTTTCCTAATTTCCTTCTGAAGCTTCTTTCTACAATCTTGAAAGATACAAGCATCTCGTCCATCCCTTGCTTCCTATATTTAATGTAGGCCTCCCTCTTATCTCAAACTAACTTCCTAATTTTAGATGAAAACCATGGCTCTCTTGAACATTTGGCCCTGGCTTTTATCCTAACAGGAATAAAGATTCTGCACCCTCAAAATCTCACCTTTAAATACCCTCCAATTCTCCTCTACCTCCTTCCCAAAAAAAAAAACAAATTAGCCCAAAATAGTCCCTGCAAATCACTTCTCATTTCATCAAATCTGGGGCATGGAAGAATGGCGGGGAAGAATCTGAAAGATCTTCATCGTAATGCAGAAAATGCACCTTCATACGTGATGCAGAAAATCTGAAATTATCTGTGTTCAGTTTGAAGTTGCCTATCATAATCCACAATTTTCTTTCAGAAAGAAAACCTTTTGAAAAAAATTGTTGACCAGTGTTATTAAACTGATCAAATTTGGAGAGGATAAAATTCTGATCTGGATTTTCTTTATAGCCATTTTCAGGTGGCCACAAAGCCCCACTGTAAAGCCGTACAGAATATTCCTGTGCGGCTGTCGGGTGGCCATCTGAAACCAGAAAAGCCGGCCAGGAGGGTTACTCACCTAACCGTTCTTCGAGAGGTATAACTATCCTGCTCGGAGTATCGATTATGGCAGCTGAAAGCAGTGGGCTGCCAGGGGACAGGCTGATGACGTCACGGTGACGTCGTAAGCAATCGACTCCTGAGACAAGGAAGCCAGACTAAAGTAGAATTCTTTAAATTTTATTTCACACCCTCCTCCCGCTGCTGGCCCCCATTCCCCCCACACTCGCCCGCACGACTCCCGCTGCCTGTCTCCCACCCACCCGCCAGCCTCGCCCGCCCAACTCCCGCTGTCGGTCTCTCCCCCCACCATCGCCCGCCTGACTTCCGTTGCTGCTGCCGTTCCCCCCCCCACCCTCACGCGCTCGACTGCCGCTGCCGGTTCCGTCTCCCACCCTCTCCCATCCGACTCCCGTTGCCGGTTCCCCCACACCCTCTCCCGCCCGATTCCCGTTGCCGCTACCTGTCTCCTCGCCCCCTGCCCACCTGACTCCTGCTGCCAGTTTCTCCCCCACCCACCCTCGCCCACCCGACTCCCGTTGCCACTGCCGGTCTCCCCATCCCTTCGCTCACCCGCCCGACTGCCACTGCTGCTGTTGGTTCCCCCCCACACTCTCTCGCCGGATCCTGTTGCCGGTCTCTCACCCCCACCGACTCCCGCTACCGCTGCTGGTCTCTCACCCCCCCTAACCCTTGTCCGCCTGACTCCCGCTGCCGTTCTCCACCCCCACCCCATCCCCGAAGCGGCAGCAGAAGTCAGGCGGGCGAGGGTTGGAGGTGGGTGAGAGACCGGCAGCAGCAGTGGGAGTCAGGCAGGCGAGTTGGGGGGGGGGGGTGTGAGAAGACAGGCACCAGCAGCGGGAGTCAAGTCATGCCTGAGCTGCTTAGGTAGGAGCCTATAATCTTCTATCAGAACACCTGAAAGTAGCTTATTATTAACATTTACAAGAAGAGACAGCATAGAAGACATGACTAAGGGAAAAACAAAACATGAGGGCATAGTAAATAAAGCAACTCATTGATACACTGATAATGAGGGGGAAGGAAGGGTGGAAGCCAGCAAATGTTGTCCCCAGAGCACAAGGGAGACTGTAAAGTTCAGAGAGCTTTAGACATTTTAAGAATACAAATGACACCACACTTGCACTATTGTGTCTAGTTCTACTTGCCCAGCTACTGGAAAGATATCATTAAACTGGAAATGATCTGACAAGATTCATGAGAATGTTATGAGGAACTTTGGTCCTGAATTATCAGTAGAGGCTGGAGGGGGAACTAACAGTGGTTTATAGAATTATATGTGGCAAATATAGGTAAAACAGACATAGTTTTTCTCCAAGGTTAGGAGCATCTCGACCTAGAGGGTATAGATTGAGGCTGACAGGGGAAGATTTCCTGAGGGGCATATGGAAATCTTTTTGATTTCATATGGAACATGGTGAGTATAGGAGTTGGGATGTTATGTTAAAGCTCATTGGAGAGGCCAAATTTGGAGTATTGTGTGCAGTTTTGGTCACCTAACTACAGGAAAGATATCAATAAGAAAAAGAGTGCAGAGAAGATTTACTAGGATGTTCCCAGGACTTCAGAAACTGAGTTACAGGGAAAGGTTAAAGAGATTAGGACTTTATTCCCTGGAGCGCAGAAGAATGAGGGGAGATTTTATTGAGATATTTAAAATTATAAGACAGAGTAAATGTAGATAGGCTTTTTCCACGAGGGTAGGTGAGATAAAAACCAGAGGAGATGGGTGAAAGGGGAAAAGTTTAGGGTTACACAAGGGGGATTGTCACAGAGATTGGTGGGTGTGGTGAATATGGGCTCAATTTTAACACTTAAGAGGTGTATGGATGGGAGAGGTAATGAGGGCTATGGACTGGGTGCAGGTCAGTGGGACTAGGCAAAAAAAAAGTTCAGCACAGACTAGAAGGGCCGAAGAGTGTGCTGTAATGTTTTATGATTCTAATGAAACAGGCTGACAAAAGTGATGGTGGAGAAACAATTCCAGCATTGAAAAGACCTTTAGACAGGTACATGAATAGGAAATCTTCAGAGGGATAAGAGCTAATCACTTGAAAACTGGGATCAACTCAAGTAGACCACTTGAGTGGTCAAGTTGGACAAGTTGGATTCAATGCTGTAAAACTCTGTGATTCTATGATAGCAAATAGACTGCAAACAGCAGAAAACTAAATTAGGAAGTCTTGCTTTATGGCAATTCAGTGGATCTGCTGCTTGAGCTGCTATCTCATAGCTCAAGCAACTTGAGTTCAGTTCGAATCTGCAGTGCTGTTTGTGTATTCACTTCTTCCCTGTGACTATGTGGATTTCCTCTCATATCCCTGGGAGGTGGCTAATTGGCTGTTATTCAGTATGGAGGTGATAAGTAGAATCTAGAGCAGAGGTTTTCAACCTTTTTCTTTCCACTCAAATACCACTTTAAGTATTCCCTATGCCATTGGTGCTCTGTGATTAAGGGATTGCTTAAGGTGGTATGTGGGTGGAAAGAAAAGGACTTGAAAACCACCATTTTAATCATACCTCATTGACTTGTTATGTGCATGGTTTCGTAACTCCAAAGGAAATGGGCCAATGACAATTTTTCCTCAAGCAAAATATTTCAGTAACTATCCCTTCCCACCCACATGCACCTTAAGCAATCCCTGACTAATCACAGTGTACTGATGGCATAGGGACTATTTAAAATGGTATGTGAGTGGAAAGAAAAAGGGGGAGAACCACTGGCCCAGAGGGAGTGGAGTGGAATCGTGGGGAGTACAAAAATGGGATCAACATAAGATGATCTTAAAAAGAATGCTGGATAGTCTATGCATGCTCAATAGTTGAAGAACCTGATAGAACTTGTGCAAAGAAGAAAAACAAAGAGCATCTGTCATTTTGATTGATGTCACTCTGTATTACCAAGAACAACACTTCAGCTATTTCAAGAGAGAACCATCTTGCTAACATTTTACAAATCACAACACTAATATTAATACAGAAGTTCACTAAACCATTTTTTAACTCAAATTATTATTTTTTTAAATTCTGAAGTTATACCAGAATATCAAGTCCCAGATCTGTTGGTCCTTGAGCCACAATATATTCAAGACCAGTTTCATATACATCCATTGGTCTCCTATATTTAAAAATTGTGCCTGCAAGTTGGATGTTTCTTGGACCTTCCACCTTTAGATCACCATTCACAAAGAAGTTTCCAAATTCATCAGCCACAGCTGCAAAGTAAATAAAAGAACAGGTAAAACTTCTTCAACATGTCATTACCACTACTGTCAATTTAATTTCAAGAGAGAAAATACTAAATTTGGCAATGACACTATTCCATGTGGATGAATTAGGTCAAATTTGGTAGGTTTTGATGAATAATCATTGACCTAAAAAATCACCTCAGTTTCTCTCTTATGGATGCCATTTGACCTGTTGATTATTTCCAGCATTTTCGGTTTTCATTTTGAACAATGAGTGGTAGTTAACTGTACAAGATTGTAAACCAAATTAATGTCACTGTGATAAGAAAGTTGATATAAGAAAGCAAGCTTTCATTGTTAATCCATTTTCTATATTCAACTTTTAGGGAAGAAGCAATAATGATGAAAATAAAATTCCTTCTAAAGTTTCTTTCATATGAGAGAAAATGAAATACATCATCTTTAGTTCCAATATAGGGACTGAAAATTGTGAGCTGCACTATTCTGAAAGTTTTACTTGGAATTTCAGTTGCAATTAGCCTTTGCTCACTGAGGTTGTTTCTGCATCAGTTGCTACAGCATTACGCCATGTCTCACACAAAACTCCTTTTAGAGTTTGATGATCACTCATCCCACTACTCTTGAATCCAATTTTGGTCATCAACATCTTTCTTCTATTCCTAGCCCTCCTCTCATGACGTGACACCCACCTGGCTCACTTTTAGTCACCAAATTATTCCTGCTTCTGATTGGGCTTATGGCCACTGGTTCCCCTCTCACCTAAACCCCCATATCCAGCCTCAATCTTGGTTGAGACACTTTCAGCTAAAAAAATGTGAAACACCCTTTTATTGCTAGTCAGTAGAGGTAGGCCCTTACCTGAAATGGACATTGGAATACAACTATTCCCTATCAAAATGTTAGTAACTTCTTAGTTACTAACATGGAAGGTTTGATATTGGAGTGGATATTCTCTTACCCTTCGTGCAATAAAATAACTGTCCAGAGATTCTGTTATTATCTCAAATGGGTCATTGTCACACAAATATCTTTAAAGATGGAGTAATCATGGCAAAGATTATTGCACAATTTAAGAAAAATTGGATAAACCTTTTCAATGAATTACAAAATAACACATGAAAAAGCATGTAATTGAAGTGACCCCTTTCTACTTATTCCATGGCTAAATGATTCAGTACATTTGAT
This sequence comes from Narcine bancroftii, assembly GCF_036971445.1. Taxonomy (NCBI): domain Eukaryota; kingdom Metazoa; phylum Chordata; class Chondrichthyes; order Torpediniformes; family Narcinidae; genus Narcine; species Narcine bancroftii. Next base: position 86,031,620 of record NC_091469.1, read on the forward strand.
AGACAACTTCTGCAATGCCTCAGTCTTTCCTTACAATTAACAATATTCTATTGATTGTAACATCTTTACTGCAAGTGTAACAAATGTCCATGATAACATTATTGTGGAACAAGGAATGCTTCATAAAGAATCAATGAAGCAACAGTTAAGTACTTACCTTTCATCAGCTATTTTGATTGTGGGAAAAAAAATCATCGTTATATATAACTCAATTCTTTATAAATATATACTGTACACTTGAGGTAGAATTACTAGAATTACTATATACTTAATTTTATATTTAATAAAGAACACACGAGGATTGTTGAACTAAGACTGGTTGACCCTAGCAATGATGAATAACAAATTAAAGTGAAAGCATATTTGCTTTTTTTTGTAATATTTTATTTATCATTTTAAATATATTTAACAATCAACAATCATACCAATTGCAAAACATCAAGAGAACCTCCTGCCTTCTATACAAAATAAAGCATCCCATTGACAGTGTGTACTGTAAAACATATAGAGATATGATAAAATCTTTACAGAGGTCTACTGGCTAGCCAATAGCGATCGTACCCAATATTGGCACCAGTGAGGTACATATATGCGCTAAATAAGGCTGCCAGATTATTAGGAAGGTGTTACATCCCCTTTTCAAGTGGGATGCAGCTATTCATCACCGAAGACTTCCACGTTACTGCTATGATTTCCTGGCCACACATAAGGCAATTTTTGTGCATTTAATTTGAGAATTAATTAGTGATCTACCTACAGTAATAAAGTTCCCCAGAAGGCAAAACTCTGGGTCTACTAGGAAGGTGACTCCCATGATCTTGGTCAGGGTGTCATGGAAGTCATACCAGAAGGGCCTCAACTTTGTGAAAAGCCAGGTAGAATGTAAAAAGGAACCAACCTCTACACCACACCTAAAACACATCTCTAATAATTCAAGTTTATATTGGTGCAATTTCTGTGGGGTGAGGTACAGTTGATGGAGAAAATTATACCTGGCATTGATAGTAGCCAACATACTTTCCTGACATAGATCTGACCAGAATTGTTCATCAATTGTTGTGTCTAAGTCTGACTCCCATCTCACCCAAGATTTATGCAAATCTGACATTGGGCTCTCAGTCATCAATAAAAAAGATTCTAGAAATAAACTTTTTTACATTTCCTTCATGGAGTAGTTCATGTTTGCTATTCAATGTTTATTAATAGCATGCTAATATGAGCCAGTATTAGTAGACAACTCAAGAATACAATAAAGCGAAAGAATATAAAAAGCACAGCTGCATTTAATACATACCCAGAACATCATCAGATTTCTTTCTTTCAATTATCTGTATATCTGTTGCACCAACTGGAATATGTGTGATAAGGGAATAGCCTAGGAAATATGATAAGATTTAGGTTCAAAGTCTTATGATTAACTAATTTAGTAAAAAAGTAAGGTAAACAAAAGTTTCAGAATACCCAAGGGAATACATTAAATATAATACAAAAAGATGTTCAGAGGCTGAGAATGCAAAAATGGGCTTTTGATGTTCTCTTCTCCAAATAAAAAGATTTGGATGGATCACAAAGGAATATAGCTTTGTGCAGAATCCATGCATTGTCAATTTTGCCCACAGAATTTCATTCTAATATGTTACTAACCATCTCAATAATTTACTAACCACATCCCTCCCACCCCCTCAAACAAAGCATCTGAATGTGTCTTGATGAGAAAGCTTCACAGGAAAATGCTGTTTTCCCTTTGGTAGTTTACCCCCACCTTTCCGAGCTTCCTCCACTCTTCGTTCATCTTGACATTTAATCCTTTTCTTTCCCACTCAACATCTTTTCACAGATTGCTGCAGCATAACTTGTACCTCTCAACATCTTGTATCTGTGAAGACCAATTTCTGGAAGTTGCAATTTGGTTGGTAGCTCTTTTATAACCAAAAAGAAAACTATGTGCTGTGTGGCAAATTTTTCATAATTATCCAGTTTAATTATACTTTTTTTAAACAGCAGCAATATATTCCATGTCCATGACCATCAGTAGGTAGCTCATCATTCAAGTGAACGTTTACTGTCTGGAAAGCTGATGGATTACGAGAGTTGTCCCCTCCAAAAACTTGAGCCCCAGGACATGCATGGCTGGGTCACGAGTGACAAGGGATGCCACTGCAGAGCATGACTCATGGTTAAGTCAACTGGACACTCCAGTTACAGCAATTCAGTCAGCAGGAGTATCATTGACCAAGGAAATTCTGAAATTGTGGTTTTAATGGCTCCGTACTCTGCCAAGATGATACCTAAATTTGTATGATTTGTTGCAGGCATCAAAATTTACTATTGTGAGACCATAGACATAGGAGCAGGAATAGACTATTCAGCCCAGAGACTGTCTCGCTATTTAGTCATGAGCTGATCTATTTCCCCACTCGGCTCCACTGCGTGGTCTTCTCCCCATAACCTTTGATGTCCTGTCTAATCAAGAACCGACCAATCTCTGTCTTAAATACACCTAATATCCAGTGGCAACAAATCCCAGAGATTTACCACCCTCTGGCTGAAGAAATTCCTAAATATTTTGGTTCCAAGTTAAGACACCAGGCCCTGAGACTTCCGCTCCTATCATCCTCCTGGCCAACGTACAATACTTGGAGAACAAACTCGATGAACTCCGAGCCAAATTACATCAGAGAGACATCAGGGAGTGTTGTGTGATGTGCTTCACAGAAATATGTTTAAGCAAGGACATTCTGGACATGGGGCTAGAGCCCGAGGGCTACACCCTCCACCTCTCTGACCAGCATCAGGAAAAACCAAGAGAGGCGGCGTTTGTGTCATCATCAATTCATCGTGGAGCACAAACATGACATTTATCCCAGTCCTACTCCCTGACTTGGAACATCTGGTGATCAAGTGCCACTCATTCTACTTGCCGAGGAAGTTCACCACCATCATCCTGGTTGCAGTGTACATTCTGCCCCAGGCTAACATTAGGATGGCACTAGAGAGACTGAGCACTTTGATTAGCAGCCACGAGACAGCACATCCTGATGCCTCCCTAATCATTGCAGGGGACTTCAATCAGGCCAATCTGAAGAAGTCTCTAATGACACGTCACATGTGAGGCCAGAGGAGCCAACATACTTGACCATTGCAACACAACCATGAAGAACTCCTAATGAGCTAAACTTCGGCAAGTCTGGTCACCTGGCTGTACTTCTACTCCCAGCGTAGAGACTGAGGACCACAGCACCAGTAGTGAAGGCAGCGAAAGTATGGTCAAGGTAGGCAGAGGAGCATCTGCAGGACTGCTTTGAAATGGTGGACTGGACCATATTCAAGAATTCATCCTTAGACTTGAATGAATATGCAACATGTGTCACCGACTTCATCAAGACCCGCGAATGCACGTGTGTCCAAGTGCATAAACCGGGTGTTCCCCAAGAGAAGCCTTGGATGTATCGGAGGATTCACAACCTGGCAAGGGCACAACCATGGACATTTAAGGCTGGGGATCTAGAACTCTAGAAGAACTCCATGTCCAAGGTTATCTCCGAAACAAAATGGCAATTTTGGAGGAAGCCAGAAACAGAGGCAGATACATGCCAGCAATGTATACAAGCCATTAGACCCTACAAAGTGAGGGCAAACTCCATAGATGGCTGTGATGCTTCACTACCAAATGAGATGAATATCTTCTATATCCACTTTGAGAAGGAGAACCCAACAGCCCTGCAAAGGCTGAGGGCCCGGTGTTATCTGTCTCTGAGGCCGACGTCAGAACATCATTCAAGAGGGTTAGCTCTTGCAAGATGACTGACCCTGATGGCATATCTGGCATGGTAGCGAATACTACCTGGAGGGTTCATTTTCAACCTCTTATTGCTGTAGTCAGAGGTTCCCACCTGATTCAAAAGGGCATCAATCATCCCAGTGCCAAAAAAAGTAGTGTAAGCGGCCTCAACGACCATTGCCTAGTAGCACTAACTTCTACTATGATGAAATGCTTTGAGAGATTGGTCATGGCCAGAATTATCATGTACCTAAGCAAAGGTTTGGACCTACTGCAATTTGTCTATCGTTAAAATTATTCCACAGCAGACACAATATCACTGTCTCTCCATTCAGCCCTGGATCACCTAGAAAACAGCAACTCATACAGTACATATAGTTGCCTTCAACACCTTTATTCCCTCAGTGCTTCTCAAGAAGTTGCAAACCCTGGCCCTCTGCAACTAGATCCTTGACTTTCTCATCAGAAGACCACAGTCAGTACAAAATGTCTCCTCCTCACTGACTAGCACACAGGCATACCTCAAGGAAGTGTGCTTAACCCACTGGGTGATCAGGCACAATTCCAATGCTACCTATAAATTTGGCAATGACACCACGGTTGGCAAATAAGGAAGGTGATATATCAGCTTGTTGAGTGGTGTCACACTAACAACCTTGTGCTCAACTTTAGCAAGACCAAGGAGATGATTGTGAACTTCAGGAGAAAGTCAGGAGAAAATAATTCAATTCTCATCAAGGGCTCAGTAGTGGAGAGGGTCAAGAACTTCAAATTCCTGGGTGTCAACTTCTCTGAGAATCTATCCTGGAGCCTCCACGTTGATGCAATCACATTCGCCAGAGGCTATACTTTGTGAGGTGTTTGAGGAGATTTAGTATGTCACCAAAGACTCTCGTAAACTTCTACAAGTGTATCGTGAAGAGCATTCTGGCTGGTTGCTTCACTATCTGGTATGGAGGTGCCAGTGCTAAGGACAAGAAAAAATTCCAGAGAGTTGTCAACTCGGCCTGTGACATCATGGGCACCAGACTTCACTCCATCGAGGACACCTGCAAGAGGTGGTGTCTTAAAAAAGCAGCCTCTATCTTCAAGGACCCCCACCATATCCCTGGTATAGGGGATATGGTATTGAGGCAGATAGAAAATTGGTTGACAGGAAGCAAAGAGTGGGAATAAAGGGGTACTTTTCAGAATGGCAGTCAGTTACTAGTGGGGCCCCACAAGGCTCAGTGCTGGGACCCCAGTTATTTACAATATATATTAATGATTTAGATGAGGAAATAGAAAACAGCATTTCCAAGTTTGGAGACGACACGAAGCTGGGTGGGATTGTGAGCTGTGTAGAGGCTGTTAAGAGTGTGCAGGGTGACTTGGACAGGTTGGGTGAGTGGGCAAATGCTTGGCAGATACAATAATATAATGTGGATAAGTGTGTGGTTATCCACTTTAGAGGAAAGAATGGGAGGGCTGAGTACTATCTTAATGGTATCCAATTAGGAAAAGGGGAGATGAAAAGAGACCTGGGTGTCGCTGTGCATCAGTCATTAAAAGTGGGCAGGCAGGTGCAGCAAGCAGTAAAAAAGGCAAATGGTATGTTGGCGTTCATATCAAGAGGATTCGAGTTCAGGAGCAGAGAAGTATTGATGCAGTTGTATAGGGCCTTGGTGAGACCTCATCTGGAGTATTGTGTTCCGTTTTGGTCTCCTTATCTGAGGAAGGACATCATTGCCATGGAGAGAGTGCAGAAAAGGTTTACCAGATTGATACCAGGGATGGCAGGACTTGCATATGAAGAAAGGCTAGAACGACTGGGCTTGTATTTGCTGGAGTTTAGACGATTAAGAGGAGATTTAATAGAAACGTTCAAAATTCTTAAGGGATTTGACAGGCTAGATGCAGGAAGATTATTCCCATTGTTGAGCAAGTCTAGAACCAGCGGTCACAGTTTAAGGATAAAGGGGAAGTCCTTTAGGACTGAGATAAGGAAGAATTTTTTCACTCAGAGGGTGGTGAATTTATGGAATTCTCTGCCACAGGAAGTGATTGAGGCCGGTTCCATAGCTATATTTAAGAGACTTAGATTTAGTACTTGTGACTAGGGGGATCAGGGGGTATGGAGAGAGAGCTGAAACAGGGTACTGAGTGGATGATTAGCCATGATCAAAATGAATGGCAGTGTAGGCTTGAAGGACCAAATGGCCTACTCCTACACCCATTTTCTATGTTTCTATGTTTCACCCAGGCCATGCCCCCTTTACTCTGCTACCATCGGTAAAAAGGTACAGGCACCTTTTCTGTGTATTGTCACCTTTTCGTGGTGGAGAAGCTGTGTGGTCCTGTGTTCCCGAGAGTGATGCTGCCTGGAGCTATCCTCCTGGTAGGGTCACCCATGGTGGTAAGGCTGAGGATGAGGTTCCTGACAAAGAACAATCCAACCAAGATCTCAATGGTGGAACAGGAGGACAAAGTTACTCTGAACTCAATGGCTGTGAAGGCGGACGAAGGTTGCAACAAATCCATCAGCTCCAATTGTTGTGGTTTCCATGCCATTGGAATTAGTTGGTTGATTTGTGAAGTATCATGTGCTTCTTGGAGTGCAACATCAGGTACACATTAAACTGTGGATCAACGAAACGAGGGCCATCATCTTCGATTACGAGGGATAGCCATGATGACAGGCACCTAAAGATGAGCACTCAGTGGCACAATGCTGCTTTTTCTCACCTGCCATCAGATGCCTGAATGATCAATGAACCAAGACACTGCTTTACTTTGACTTTTCGTGCATTATTTTTTAAATTTATTTTTGTCAGGTTTTTTTTATATGAATGTTTGCACTGTGATACTGCTGCAAAACATCCAATTTCTTGACCTGGTCAAGACAATAAATTCCGATTCATTCCTGAAGTTGTGCCTTTTTGTCCTGGATTCTCCCACCAGAGGAAACAACCCTTCTACATTTACTCTGCCCACGTCTATCAATATTCAAAATGTTTCAATGAAATCCCACCTCATTCTACTAAATTCCACCAACAGCAAGGAGTGAAGGCAACAATGGATAACCTGAAGCTGTGTGAGAAACTTCTAGATAAAAGACATACCAGTACACATGGGAAGGGCACCCACTATCATTTGAAAAGTATGGTCCATTATTTGACCCTGTTGTCATGTGATGGAACTTCTGGACCATAAGTGCTCTGTGATTAGTAAGGGATTGCTTAAGGTGGTATGTGAGTGGGAAGGGAAGGTTGAGAATCACTGCTCTCGACCCAATTGTTACTGAAATATTTTGCTTGAGAAAATTTGTCATTGGCCCATTTCCTTTGTAGTTATGAAACCGTGCACAAAACGAATCAATTAGGTATGATTAAAACTGTGGTTTTCAAACTTTTTCTTTCTACCCACATACCACCTTAAGCAATCACAGAGCATAGGGATTACTTAAAGTGGTATGTGTGTGGAAAGAAAAAGGTTGAGAACCATGTATTAGACAGTCTGCCACCAACATTTAATTTTTACCAGTCTTTTCTCTATTCGGATCACAATAAATACTAATTTGACCAACCACCATCCACTTATTGCTAATACTCCATAATTCCAAATTCAAGAGTAAACATTAAAAGTAAAAATAAGGAGGATTACCAAAAGCACAAGGATATTAAAAATAATAATTAAATACTTATCCTTAGTGACTGGCTGCAAATATTTGTACATAATTTAGCATTTCTGCATAGATCCTACTTGGTAGCATGTATGGTGGATGACTATAGAAGGTCTGAAGAGGCAGTGAGCTGTAACAACAGGCTGCATTATGCAAACATAGGCTTTAGCAAATCTGGGCCATTTTATGATAAAGATGGAGTGGTGCATGGACTGGAGGGAGGGATGGAGGGAAACACAAAAGTGGCTTCTGTAGAGAAGCAATGTTTTCTTCCTGTTGATTGGGAATGTACCACCATATAACCATGTTAAGCCCAGTTCTATCTTCCGGGAGATAGACTCATGAGCATCAAGACACTTAAACTCCTTCCAGTTGAGGAGTTAAAAACATGATGGTGCTTTTGCTTCTGCTGCAGGAGATTCCCATTCTAAGCACGCTACAATGAGTTTATTGCAAACCAGGTGGTTTTAGTCAGCAGATGTTGCTGCACATTCAAGATAGGTTCCAGGGGCAACGTGGGCTCTTACCTTTCCTTGTATCTCCTTGGAGCATATACTTGATTTTTGCATCAATCACCTTATTCCCCCTGCATTTGATTCTTATGCAGCAAAACCAGTTTGTGATTTTGTAATACCTGCTGTGACCATTTGTCATGTATGGCTGCTGCCCCCTGGTGTCCCCTTGTGATATTCTTTTATCTAATTTTCTGTTTGCACTTCAGTCTTGTCCTGGCTAATTCCTTAAGTGGTAACCATCCTCTGATGGGTGAAATGCCTATCATGCACCTTTAACCTGAACTTGCTATATGGGGTTTGGGAGAATGTGAAGGACAGGAAGAAGTTAGAACTTGCTTACGGTGATATTAAATTTGGAGAAGTTCTTTTTTTCTTTCTTTTCTTTGGCTTGGCTTCGCGGACGAAGATTTATGGAGGGGGTAAAAAGTCCACGTCAGCTGCAGGCTCGTTTGTGGCTGACAAGTCCGATGCGGGACAGGCAGACACGATTGCAGCGATTGCAAGGGAAAATTGGTTGGTTGGGGTTGGGTGTTGAGTTTTTCCTCCTTTGCCTTTTGTCAGTGAGGTGGGCTCTGCGGTCTTCTTCAAAGGAGGTTGCTGCCCGCCAAACTGTGAGGCGCCAAGATGCACGGTTTGAGGCGTTATCAGCCCACTGGCGGTGGTCAATGTGGCAGGCACCAAGAGATTTCTTTAGGCAGTCCTTGTACCTTTTCTTTGGTGCACCTCTGTCACGGTGGCCAGTGGAGAGCTCGCCATATAATACGATCTTGGGAAGGCGATGGTCCTGCATTCTGGAGACGTGACCCATCCAGCGCAGCTGGATCTTCAGCAGCGTGGACTCGATGCTGTCGACCTCTGCCATCTCGATTACTTCGACGTTAGGGGTGTAAGCGCTCCAATGGATGTTGAGGATGGAGCGGAGACAATGCTGGTGGAAGCGTTCTAGGAGCCGTAGGTGGTGCCGGTAGAGGACCCATGATTCGGAGCCGAACAGGAGTGTGGGTATGACAACGGCTCTGTATACGCTTATCTTTGTGAGGTTTTTCAGTTGGTTGTTTTTCCAGACTCTTTTGTGTAGTCTTCCAAAGGCGCTATTTGCCTTGGCGAGTCTGTTGTCTATCTCATTGTCGATCCTTGCATCTGATGAAATGGTGCAGCCAAGATAGGTAAACTGGTTGACCGTTTTGAGTTTTGTGTGCCCGATGGAGATGTGGGGGGGCTGGTAGTCATGGTGGGGAGCTGGCTGATGGAGGACCTCAGTTTTCTTCAGGCTGACTTCCAGGCCAAACATTTTGGCAGTTTCCGCAAAGCAGGACGTCAAGCGCTGAAGAGCTGGCTCTGAATGGGCAACTAAAGCGGCATCATCTGCAAAGAGTAGTTCACGGACAAGTTTCTCTTGTGTCTTGGTGTGAGCTTGCAGGCGCCTCAGATTGAAGAGGCTGCCATCCGTGCGGTACCGGATGTAAACAGCGACTTCATTGTTGGGGTCTTTCATGGCTTGGTTCAGCATCATGCTGAAGAAGATTGAAAAGAGGGTTGGTGCCAGAACACAGCCTTGCTTCACGCCATTGTTAATGGAGAAGGGTTCAGAGAGCTCATTGCTGTATCTGACCCGACCTTGTTGGTTTTCGTGCAGTTGGATAATCATGTTGAGGAACTTTGGGGGACATCCGATGCGCTCTAGTATTTGCCAAAGCCCTTTCCTGCTCACGGTGTCGAAGGCTTTGGTGAGGTCAACAAAGGTGATGTAGAGTCCTTTGTTTTGTTCTCTGCACTTTTCTTGGAGCTGTCTGAGGGCAAAGACCATGTCAGTGGTTCCTCTGTTTGCGCGAAAGCCGCACTGTGATTCTGGGAGAATATTCTCGGCGACACTAGGTATTATACCTTGGAGAAGTTAGTGGCAGCACATATAGCTAACACAAGAGGGGGTGTTTGATAAAACTCTTTTCTTCTTCTTCTTTGGCTTGGCTTCGCGGACAAAGATTTATGGAGGGGGTAAAAGTCTACGTCAGCTGCAGGCTCGTTTGTGGCTGACAAGTCCAATGCGGGACAGGCAGACACGGTTGCAGCGGCTGCAGGGGAAAATTGGTTGGTTGGGGTTGGATGTTGGGTTTTTCCTCCTTTGCCTTTTGTCAGTGAGGTGGGCTACAATTACAATAAAACTACAATTGGTTGTAATGTATCAAAATCCAAGAAAAGTATCTGTAATGAAATGCCACATGTTCCTTGCTCTGCCTGACCATAGTGCCTTTTCTTCCCTTATCCCTCAAGCTAAAAAGTCAAGACTAATGATTTCATGCAAATATGGTTAATCATTCCTACGTGGACCCTACTCCCACCTGCTATGAAAGAGAAAAAGCTGTGACAGAATGTGTGATGAATGTAAGATGCCTCAAATATGTAGGGAGTTATAATTTTTGTTCAAGGTGCATGCATTATCTGTGATGGATGCAGTAGTGTGATATTTATGCCAGCGTACAGTAAAACAGAACAGGGGTGGCTTAATGCAAAAGCCACACGTGATAAAACTTCAGATGTTTGAAAGCCTCAAGAAAAAAAATACATACAAGTTTTTACTCTTACATGCAAATTTTGATACAAAAATGTTATACAAATATTAAGAAATACATGTATGTATTGTATTAATATTTATTCATGCATGTAATTTTTAAACAGCTAATTTTTACTGGTTTCAATAATCAAAATGTATGCAACATATACTCATGTAATAGAGTAAATGAATTTTAAATTCACCAATTTTAGGGTGAAATTTAGGGGGTCAATTATTGAACTTTTGACTACACAAGCAACCAAGTTTTTCAAGGCATCAGGAGCTCAGATAGGTGACTGGCAATCTATGGTGGTAAGTCCGCCTTCAAGATGTTAGGAGCTCCGATGGTTGGGAGGATGGCCATGGCTTAGGCAAGAGCCAACAGTTGGGCCAGCAGCTTCAGTAGAAGGACAGATGAGATGCTGGGATCTCCATTGGGTGGGCGGACCAGGCCCAAGGCAAGAGAGTCCGCGGTTGGGGAGTCAGCTTGGATCAGAGGCTAGGCAGGCGGCCGGGGTATTGGGAACTCTAATCAGAGGGCTAGAGCTCTGACGGGCGGGCAGCCTGGATCACAATTACACTCCACAAATTCCAATGCCCACAACACAACTACACGTGCAAGATCACATGATCGCAAGGTACCCCCACTAACGTGACACAGCCAAAATACTTTCGTGAGTAGCATATTAGTGTCCAACAGCTGCAGGTGGCTCATGAGACACTGTTGGCCACCTCCGACATAAAACATTACAGCACAATAAAGGCACTTCATCCCACTACATTGTGCCGACCATAAAACAGTGCCAAACAAAAAATAAACCCTCAAAATCCTCTATTTTTCTTTCATCCATGTGCCTGTTCAAGTGTCTCCTAAAAGCTTCTATTGTTCCATCTCCGGCAAAGCATTCCAGGTACCCACAACTCTTTAAAAACTTGCCCCTGATGTCTCCTCTAAACCTTCCTTCCTTCACTTTGTACAGATAATACTCCTGCCCTGGGAAAAAGATGTTGGCTGTCTACCTTTTCTATGCCTCTCAGATTCTTGTAGACCTCTAAGTTACCTCTCATCCTTCTTCATTCCAAAGAGAAAAGCCAATGCTCTGCTAACCTTGCCCCATAAAATATTTTACAATCCAGGCAACATTCTGTTAAATCTCCACTGCATCCCTCCTGAAATGAGGTGACCACAAATGAACACAATATCCTAAGTGTGGACTCACCAGAGAGTTCAAAACTCAAGATGGTTCTGCATCTGGCTAATTTAGTGCTATTCTGGACTCCCTTTTAGATAAGTACCAGGAAGCCATCTCCTGCATTTCCTTTAAACACATCAGGTCTCTTGGGTTCATGTGCTCCCTTCAAACTCACTTGGACCCATTTCTTACACACTCTGTTGAAACTTTAAATTCACTATTTTCCAAGTCCAATGCTCCATTGAAGTGTGCCAAAGGTTTGTTTCCCTGCACCCCCTTTAATCTTATCAGATTCACTGGAAAAAAATATTCCACAGTGCGATACTGATAAAGACTTAAGATGGTGTTGAAATATTAATGGCAAACATCCTATTGTCTATGGGGAGGGGGGAGGAAATGGCAAGTTTGACATCACCAAAAAGTTGACAATGCTGCATTTATGAAGTTATACTGTATATCCTGACAATAGATCAAGCCTGAATGAAATTGTAATGTTGTGTTATTGGTACATTTATTGGGAATCTTTGAGGTAGGGTTCTTTTAATAATCACTCAATCAATCATTATATGGCTTAAAACAACAATCATTTCAGGAACCTGGCCTCATCGCAGCCATATTTGTGGTCTTCCTCTATGTTTCTTAGAAGACATTCTAACTAGCTTCCTACCTCATAGCCTAGATCTCCCAAGGCATGTGCAAGTCCTTGGGAACCTTGACTTTCTTTTCAACAACCTCCTTTCCATCTTCAATGTCTTAAATCATAATGCACTCAATTTTTTAAAAAAATCTATAAATTTAGAAGTAGCACTTTCCTGACTTCAACACATATATATTAAAACAGGGATGAAAAGTTATCCAATGAATCTACTGCATAGGATGCAGAGTTCAATTATCACTTAGGCTATGGAGAAGAAAATATGTTATATCTCTTTATATTCAATTTCTGATCAATTTTAGTGACATCCTCTGAATATTGCATAGGTGAGAACATGACCAACCTTGGATGTGCTTTTTGTAATAAAGTTGTATAACAGAATATTGTTTGGATCTACATGTGAACACAACACAAGAATGGCACTATATCTCAGTGAGATTCAAAGGGAAAATAAAACAAATCTTTCACCACCTTTATTGGACCAATGAATGTGGAGTCTCTATTCCCTGTGGAGGCTCATTGCCATACAAACTCTCCTCATGTGGCTCAGAGGCATCTTTACTAAGGGTTGCTTCCACAATATGAACATCTCTAATAAACTAACTCATCAATAATTATATTGCACATTCACAGTTGTGCTCTTACCCAGGTGAGCTGCTCCTTTCCTATAGTTGCCAGTAACTCTTATACAGCTGCTTCCATTGCCCTGGCAAATACCACATTTGTCTAGGGTCAGGGTGGAAAAAAGTACTCCGTCACATCCAATGGGCTACAGAATACAAAGAATATTTGAAAAATGAGTCAAAAAGCTTGTTATAAAACTTTCTTAATTCTAACATTTATCTCTTCATGTTATGTTAACAACCTCACACCCTCCAGTTATACAGACTCCTCTGTATTCCCCGTATTTACAAGATGTTCCATCTCGTGCTGGGACCATCAGTTGTCTCTGCCCATCTGCTGTAGTACATTGAAGATCACAAGGCTTGCTTGAAATGTGCACATAATCATCTACAAGAAATGAACAAGACAACTTATTGGATGTCTCATATTACATGAAGTAAAAAAATAAATAAATTGGGAATGAAGTCACAATTTTGCACACAAGACACCTGCAGAATCCACTGCTGCTCCTTCAGTCATGGGATGTTGACCACCATGTGAACTACTATACATAACAGATTATTAAACATCTTATCAATGCAGAAATCCTGAATAAACCCATCATAGCATGATACAAATATTAACTTACTGAGAAAGACACAGGACAGACTAAACCAAATTTATTACAAAATTCTCAATTAATTTTCAATTCATCTAACTCTTTGAAGCTGAAACTTAGATCTTCATAAACTCAAAATAACAATGTGAGTACATTCAAACTATTTCCTCTCTGAAATAGTTCAGATAAAAAGGTCTAAAGAGCCAGCTGTTCTCCAGCACTGTTCAGTTATTTGCATAGATTGAAAAAGAACAGCATTTCCTCTTATTGTCACTCATTTATTTCATCAACATTAATCAGCTCTCTTCCTCCTGCTTAACCTGTGGAAACTGGACTACTACATACAAAAAGAATAATATTTAAATGATCTCAAGTTTTTTGGAATTTCTCAACAACAAATATTTATAGGTTATGAAAAGCAAAATGAATAACAAAGACTCTTTCAATCAAAAGCATCAATACACACAATGATTTTTTTTTGAACTGCAATTCTATCTGAAAAATTGGGTGATATAGTGGCTAATAGTATAAACTGTCTCCTTGACCTGCTGTTTCTGGTTGTCTGTCGACTACTTATCAAATTCAAGTGGTTTACAAAAGTTTCTGGATCACATCCCTCCTGTATGGCCACTTTCGTCACAACTCTCTAGAGCTTAAACAAGTCCGTTTCTCCTTCAAAGGAAATTGGCCCCATACACTTTGTTTTGAAAGCCTCAATTTGTATTAACATTTTTAATGATGGTACAGTAAATATAGTTTTCAAATTCCAAATTCTGGAGCTGAAAAGCATCAAATCCAACTGGCCTATCACATTTCACCTATTGTGTTTTGACGAGTTGCTAAGTGCAGATATGGTGTTTCAAATATGAAGCAGGAAAAATTGGACAAACCAGTCACCAGACTAATCTAAGAGGAGCCTAAACACAGATTGTAATGTAGTCCATGGAAAAGGTTCTTTCTGGCATCAGGGATCTTTTTAAAATTGTCAAATATTCTTACCAGACAATAAAACCTGTAATCAGGTTAGACTAAATACTGCATTATTATAATTATTTGAGTAAGCAAAACAGATTTGAGTATTGATCCCCAATATGCACACAGCATTTTTCACTGATCACAAGGTGCAAAAAAAATTGAATTTGTATTGATTCATTTTCAACTTTCAAAGCTTCAAAACATTTCAATGTTAGCATAAATAATAGGGGGCGGGGGAAAAAAAATAAATCAAATTTTGCACTCCAGTTAATAGCTTGAACCAGACTGCATGCACATTTCTCTGTTCATTAACAATTAAACAATGGAATGATCAATCAAAGAAAGTGCAACAAGCTTTCTCACCTGGATACAATGGTTTCCACTTGTAAGTCCTTCCATTATAAGTACGAGAGTTAAAAGTTGAACACTGTTCATCACGGAAGCTCCTCCCATTAGCTGGGCATTGCTGCAAAAATTAAAGATATGCTTGGTTAAAATATGCACTTAAATATAAATAACAGTTTATGGCATGGAAACAGGCCATCTCGGCCCTACAAGTCCACGCCAGTTTACTCAAACAACTCCGCTAGCTCCCCCTGCCTATTCTCCGTCCATAATCCTCCAACACCCTCATCCATGTATATATCCAGCTTCCTCTTAAATGAAAGAATTGACTCTGCCTAACTATTTCCTCCGGAAGATTATTCCATTCAGCCACCACACTAAGTGAAGAAGCATCCTCTAATGTTTCTCCTAAAATTTTGTCCCCTTACCCTCAACTTGTGTCCTCTTATTTCAACCTCCCCTGCTCTAAGGGGGAAAGAGTCTACTTGCATCTATTCCCTTCATAATTTTTTTTTTAATTAAACACCTCTATTAAATCCCCTCTCAACCGTCTACGTTCCAAAGAATAAGGTCCTAACCTCATCAATCGTTCTCTGTACTCCAAGTATTTTAAGCCAGGCAACATCCTTGTAAATCTTCTCTGCACCCTTTCCACCTTATCTATATCCTTCCTATAATTTGGAGACCAGAAATGAACACAATACCCCAAACCTGGCCTCACCAATGCTTTAAACAGTGCAAAATAACTTCCCAGCTCCTATACTCTATCCTGTGATTTATGAAGGCCAGCATACTAAATGCCTTCTTAACCATGCTGTCAACATGAGAATCCACCTTCAAGGAACCCTGCACCATAACTCCAAGATCTCTTTGTACTTGTGCATTCTCCAATGTCCTCCCCTTTACTACATATGTCCTATTTTGATTATTTTTACTGAAATGAAGCACCTCAGACTTCTCTACATTAAATTTCATCTGCCATCTTTCAGCCCAGCTCTCAAGACAAACCAATTCCCTCTGTAATCCCTGAAAACCTTCCTCGCTATCCACCACTCCCCCTATTTTCATATCGTCTGTGTTTTTACTTACCCAGTTAACCACCCCATCATCTAAATCATTAATATAAATTATGAACAACAGGGGACTGAGCACTGATCCTTGAGGTACTCCGCTCGTCACAGGCTTCCATCCTGACAGACAGTTGCCCACCATGACCCTCTGCTGTCTCTCCTCCAGCCACCTTTGGACCCATCTTACTATTTTAATAGATTAATAATCCCTAGTGACTGAACCTTCCTTACTAATCTTTCATGTGGAACCTTATCAAAAGATTTGCTAAAATCCAAATAGACTACATCAACTGTCCTACCTTCATCCACCTTTCTTGTCACTTCTTTGAAAAACTCAACAAGGTACGTCAAACACGACTTCCCCTTCAAAAACCTATGCTGGGTGCTCCTGACCAATCCCTGCTTATCTAGATATTCATACACACCATCTCTAATAATACCTTCCATAGCTTTCCCTTCCACCGGTCAAGCTTACAGGCCTATAATTACTTGGCTGACATTTCATGCCTTTTTTTAAACACTGGAACTACATTAGCAACCTTCCAATCCCACGGCACCACACTCTCTTCCAGTGATCTTTGAAAAATCACTGACAGTGCCTCCGCTATTTGCTCCCTGTCCTCCCTTAATATTCTTGGGAAAATCCCATCAGGACCAAGAGACTTATCCACTTTTACTGACCCTAGAAGCTCCAAAGCCCTCTCTTTACTAAGCCCTATCTTTTCCATAACTAAGCCATTTGCCTCTCTTATCTCACATAGTCCAATGTCCTTTTCCTTCGTGAACACAGGTGAGAAATAAAATCGTTTAATACCTCTCCTATCTGAGATAGGAGCATTTCCTCACACAGTTCACCGCTCTAATTTTCCAGTGGTTCTATTCTATTCTTAACCCTCCTTTTACTATTCACATATCTGTAAAAAAACCCTTATGATTCACTTTAACCTTATCAGCTATTGACACCTCGTACCTTGTTTTTGCCTTTCTAATTTCCTTCTTCAGGTTTTTTTCTGCAATCTGTGTAATAATCATACATCTTTCCATTTTTTGCTTCTTAAATTTAGTAAATGTCCCCCTCTTATCCCAAATCAACTTCCTTATTTTTCCAGAAAACCACGGTTCCTTTAGGCTTTTGGCCTTGCCTTTCGATCTGACTGGCATGTAAAGATCCTGTACTCTCAATATCTCTTCTTTAAATACCCTCCAAATCTCCTCTACATCCTTTCCAGAAAAAAAAGATCAGCCCATATAATTTGCTGCAAATCCCTTCTCATTTCTTCAAATCTAGCCTTCCCCCACTCGAAGACCTTCAACCTTGGACCTGACCTATCTCTTTCCATATTTAAGTTACTTGATCCCAAGTTCTCACCAACGCACACTTCCATCACCTGCCCGATTTCATTCCCTAACAATAGATCTAACACTGTGTCCCTTCTGGTAGGCACCTCAACATACTGCTGTAAAAAGCAATCCTGAACACATTGTACAAAAACTAAGCTATCCTGCCCTCTCACTGATTGTGTTTCCCAATCAATGTTAGGAAAATTGAAATCTCCAACTATCACAACCCTGTTTCTACTACACATCTCAGTTATGGTTAAATAACTAAATTCATACTGCTGTGCTTCAGACGCAGCATTTGACTGGGTTTGGCATGAAAATATCAAGATGAGTCACGTGCTATCTTAAAAGTCTGAATGTACAGAACTCAATCATCAAGAATTCAGCACTCCTTGGTGAACTGAATTTACGGCACCAAACTTTAAAGATCATTCTTCTTTGAGCTACAGCACTACTGAAAGTGAATTCACAATGTCTAAATATAGTTGTAAGAGAGGCTTTACAAGAGAGGAATATTTCCCCTACTTTAAAAATTCTGATCTCTGCATCTTGGTTGATAAGTTACTATGCAGGAAAGATGTTGTCCACACCAAGGGTACTAGTTATCACCATGTACTGAGGTGATATGGGAGGGAGTGGCTACAGAATTCACTTAAAGGAGTGTCTCTTTTTTCAAGCCAATTACGGTCAATGAAACCAGTGTTGCCCAGTTAACCTACAAACCATTATGTTTTGGATGGCAGGAGGAAACTGGAACACTCAGGGAAAATCCATGATGGTCACAGGGAGAACCTACAAACTCCTTAGAGACAGTGCCATATTTGAACCCGGATCACTTGCATTGTAATAGCATCACACTAACAGTTCTCTACAAGTCAACCCTAGTGTTCTAATCCTTCCAACTGTCATCATGGCTGTTTTCTATCACAACCAGCTGCACTACTAATAGAAGCTTAACGAACACAAACAATTAGCTCAGTAAAAGAAAATCAACAACTGTAGCTGTAGGAAATCTGAAATAGAAAAAGAAAATCTGGAAACACCCAGCAGATCAGGCAACATCTGTGGAAAGGGAAGGATGAATGGGCTAATTCCTTCCCTAAAGGAAAAAGCCCAAACATTTAAAGTGTTTGAAAGCTTTTGCTGGATTAGGCTTGGAAATTATGTTTCTACTAGCAGGCAATAACAAAACTAGTGGCCATAAATGTGAGATAGATATTAAGAAATCAAATAAGGAAATTAAAAAAAATAGAACCTTTATCCAGTCACTGATGGCAATGAAGACTATGTACAGAAAATGATTGAAACAAATAATAAAGGCATAAAACAAAACAGAAAACTATGCAAGTGAGAAGTGGATGGGGTTTCTCTTGGAGAACTTCAGTCGGAGTCCTCTATTTTCCATTCTTTTACTCCATCAAAAAAGAAAATCAAATCATGTAATTACAAAGTTTTACAGATGTCTTCTAACCCATCAAAACCATTTCAGTTTTCCAAAAAGATTTCCACTGCACATGATCCCTTTGCCCTTTCCCAATAGTAATGCAATCCAAGTCATTCTCTGTTACTGGGCAACAATCTCAGACATTACAAGTTTTATTTCTCATTTTCAATTTTTATTCTCAATGTAGTACACTATAAACAATCAGTTCTTGAGTGGTATGTTCCCAAACGTTATCATACTGTGCCAACTATAGTTCCTATTAACACCGTTCAGTCATTCTGATGTAATTTGAGGATCAGCAATAATGGGAAGTGCCCTATCAGACATTGAGGTCAAATTTCCTGAGTGCTAAATAGGTAGAGTCATTAGCCATCTTTCTTTTACTTTACTTGATATTCAGTTCTGTTGAATGAATATTGGCAAGAGTATAATGGACAATGTATTCAATACTGCCAAAATTCCTTTTTCTTTGTTGCTCTGTGCCACAAGCTCAAAAATAGCCTGTCCCTTGTGCAGCATAATCTTGGCTGTTTTCCATGTACTGCACTTCTCTCCAGGAAGTGTTTTAATGTATTATGACCCTATCCCAGTATGCAAGTTATGTTACAAGCAAATGGTTCTACTGACCTGTAGGTTGCACAGCTGATATCTCTTAGAAGTGCCTGTACAAGTCTGGTTATCAGTTGCCGTAACTGCTATCCGCCTGCTAAATAAATCAGAGGAAGATTCATTATATATTTTGCAGTCACAATATAATTTGATTTTTTATTGATGTCATATTTCTCTAAATAAACGGAGTAGAATTTTTTTTCATTAAATTGAATGAATGACAATACAATTTGCACTTGCATCAAAATTATTCATTTAAGCTACTGCATTACACGGAATGTATAGAAATGTACAAGGCCAATCAGCTTCATTGGAGCCCATTACTAAAATTTACCATTCCCTTCTGTGCATATCTAGCTTCTTCTCATCACCAAGCACTCCACAATGTCACCACTTGGCGAATGAACTTAAATCTAAATTCCAGATTTCATTTCTTGGTTCTAGGTATTTTATATTCAGAGCCTCTCGCCTTCTTCCTTCGCACAAGAAGTTATTAGGAATTGAAAATTTTAGCTACGAGGCAAGATTGGATGAGTTAGGACAGTTTTCTTTGGATAGGGAAATCTAAGGTCAGACTTAATGTTATGTATAAAATTAGAGAAAGCCTGGATAGGCTAAACTAATTAAAGTTTTCTTCACTCAATAATTAACAGGAATTCACTGAGCAAATTTCACAGATTTTACAACACTCTTCAAAGTCTTGGTGGTCATCATTGCTAAAACTAGCCTTATTAAATTCCAGATTATTTTCCAAATTTAAATAGCTGCCATACTGGGATTTTAAATTGTATCCCTAGACTGTTAAGCCTTACAATTATTAGTCCAGAGATTCCTGGGTTTAGTCTCCTTACCCAGGGGAAACATCCTTCTCTCTGTCTACTTGGTAAGAAAATTACCTTTCATTGTTTGAAACTCTGGAGAATGCCAGCCTAGTCTATGCAAACTCTCCTCATATGAGAGACCTATCATTTCAAGAACCTAATGCCAACAAGGAAGTGACAGATAGGTATAAAACAAAAGCTGTTTCAATCAAGTTGGAAAAAAGTGTGTAAAATGAATTTTATAAGAACTTAGAGCCACAGGAAAAGAGGGGAGTGGAACTAATTACACAGGTCTTTCAGGCACAAGGAATACAAAGCATTGTTTTGACTTTCATCAATGATGCTGAGGCATTAACTTGGGGAAAATGAAAAACAATGGGTGAAAACTTGGATTAGAGAAAACAAAACCAAAAAATCAGATTTGTGAAACAATAATAATTTTTCATGGAAACCTCAAAAAATTATTATCAATGCTTCTGGTGGAAAATCATTTGCAGATCCTTTTTTTTTTGCAGAGGTATGGACTGAAATTACTTTGTTCAAACCTGAAATTGATTAAAAAGAGCATTTTAGTAACCTAAGATATGGTATTACATTACTATGGGTGTGTTTAATATGTAAATATTACTCAAAATGTTTATGTGAAATAGACAACATTTTCTTGATACAAGACAAAAGGAATAATCAATGAGTACACCACCTTAGATAAATGTTTTACTTAATTTAGGGATCAATTGAATATGGCGACTGATCACTGAGTAACCAATGACAGAAAAAAAAATGAGATGGAAAAATTAGCATCAAATCTTTGAAATGCAGATGACTGGAGGTCGGAGGACCCAAACGGGCTGTAGGGTTGGAGAATGGCTCATGGGAACCAGGTTTCAGAGCCACATTTGAGAGGATATTGAGGGAAAGAAGGGCTCCTGACAGGCCTCGGGTATTTAAGATGTCCTGATCGTGTCAGAGGTTTGGATCTGGAGCTTGGGGTGCAGATGGTTCAAACAGGAGCCTGTGCAGCTGCAGAATCTGCAGGAGCAACTGCACTCAGTGACTCTGAAGGGACTCTCTTTTGCTTCTCTTTCTCTCATACTGTAAGAGGTGGTGGGCGACACTATTGGTGACCCTTTGTCTGTTTTAAGGCAGGCAGAATGCAATTTTATGTAATATTTATGTTCTGTGCTATTACATAACAATAAAGGAATCTCACATACATGCATACAGTATGGTAACAGGCACTTCCGGCCCATGAGCCCATGCTCCCCAATTCCACCCAATTGAAATCCCCACAAACATGGGGAGAATATACAAACTCCTCACAGACAGAACCAGAGTCGAACACCATTCCCTGGTGCTGTAATAGTGTTGCATTAACCGCTACGTTAACCATGCTGCCCAAGAATATTGAAAAACAAAATCAGATAATTTCTGTGAACTGGTTATATTAACGTGTAATATTAAAAAAACCCAATTGCTTACTTCCAGCATGAAACAGCAGTAATTGGGCAGATATGCCCACTTTTGCTTAGTCTGAAAAATTACACACAGGACATTTTGTTTCACCTTTGTTTCAAACAGTGTCTTTCTTGTGTTTTGATGCCTCCTCCACAGGTCCGGGTGCATCCTGTCCATTTGGCCCATTCACCCCACCAATATGCAGTATTATCTAGTCCTTCTTCTAAACTATTATATGTCTTAGATACTTGCTGGAAGAAAGAGAAATTAAATTGATATCAGAATCAGAATTTATTGTCATGAACAAATCATTAAATTGGTGTTTTGCACAGCATCACATTGCAAACATTCATATTATAACCATCTTACAACATTACTATAAATAAAAAAATTTCAATTGTCGTACACGAAAAGTAAGACAGTGTCTGTAGTTCATTGATTATTCAGGAATCAAATGGCAATGGGGAGGAAGCTGTCCTTGTGTCGTTGAGTGCTCACCTTTAGGCTCCTGTACCCATTTTCCCAATGATAGCAGAGTAAAGACAACATGGCCTGGGTGGTGGGGTCTTTGAGGAGAGAGGCTGCTTATTAAGATACCGCCTCATATAGATGCCCTTGATGGAGTGAAGTCTGGTGCCTGTGATGCCACAGGCTGAGTTAACACTCTCTGGAGTTTATGCTTGTCCTGAGAGTTGGCACCTCCATACCAGGCAGAGATGCAACCAGCCAGAATGCTCTCCACAGTATACTTGTGGAAGCTTTTGAGAGTTTTCGGTGACATATCGGATCTCCTCAGATACCTCACAAAGTATAGCCACTGGCGAGCCTTCTTTGTGACTGCATCCACATGGAGGCTCCAGAACAGATCTTCAGAGATGTTGACACTCAGGAATTTGAAGCTCTTGACCTTCTCCACTACCGATCCCTCAATTACCATTGGTGGTTCTACTGACAAGTGTGGTGTCATCGGCAAATTTGCAGATAGCACTGGAATTGTGCCTGGCCACACAGTCATGAGTGTATAATGAGTAGAGCTAAGTGGGCTAAGCATGCATTTTGAAATAACTTTGTTTACTAGTGTTTAGGTTAACAAACTCTGTATCAAAAACCATCTGAAGATTCATATTACTAGCTGAATGTTGGAGATTTCCTTAGAAGATTTCTTTTAATTTCTCATTTCCAATTTGGATTTTTTTTTTTGCTTTTCAGGGACTATCTAGATAAACCCTCCCCATTACTGGAGCTGGGAGAATGCACATATTCAACAATTGATGTATAGACGAATTACTATTTTTGGGTTAATCATCTTTTCAAGTTGATGAGATGAATATTGTGAACAGAAAATGGTCCTTCCATAGCTCCCTTCTCCTTCAAGATTCATCCTTGAACACCATTACTCTGAAAAAACGTAGTAAATTATATCACAAAGGTCAGTAAGATTACTTGTCTAGACGAACTGTGTCTGAATTGTATGAAATTAACTGGTAAAAATAGTTTAAACATTAGTTTGCGCAGATCAATGGAAACATCAGTATGCCCTGCCTTGCAGGGCACAGCAGGTTTTAGGCAATTTGCCCAGGATGGATGCAAAATTCTTTTAATTCAAGCAGGCATGGAATTAGTTTTCTCTTTATAATGGAAGACAAGCCCTAAACAAGTGTTTGGTTTCAAAAAAGCATTCAGATCCACAGTTAAATACTCTCTTTGCCAAAATTTGTAAAAAGACTGAAAAAGTGACCTGCTTTGACCCAAACAAACAGAAAGTTAGACTATCTTGGCAGGTATTCTCTCTCCAAGGAATGTGTTCTGGCACTAACTATACACCACTCAGTTCCAAAACTTGTATGAGGGTAACAGAACAATGCTACACAACCAAGACATCTTGCACTGAAAATATACTTTCCAATTCCTATATTATTTACACTGCAAGATACATAGGTAGTTTCTTGCTCCCCATAATACCGATTTTAATCCCAGATCCTGAATTCAAACAGGAGTTTCACATAGGAATGGTATACAAGACAGGACAAAAAGATCAGTTTTCCATTTTAAGAGTAAAGCAACTACATTTCGTTTCAAAGAAAAATAATCAGCATTTTTGAATTATAAGCGATCAGCCTTGATATGATCTGCTAAACATTGCAGCAAACACAAATACTGGCACAGCACTGATCAGTCAACAGCTGAATTCACAATTTTCTCATGGATAACAGCTGTGGTCATGGTCAGGTTGCGCAATTTTACCCAAATGGCTTATCAAAATTAAATTACTAAAACAGTAGTGCGATAGAGTGCAGAAGATGGGGGGAAAAAATGACACTCACATGTAATGCTAGAGCAGGAACATTTTCAATGAATAATGCAGCAATGATTAGACAATGAAGAGAGAATGCTGCATTCCAACAAGAAGTACTACTAGATTTCCGTTGTAAGGAATTCATCCTGTAAGAAAATGGACATACAGAAATTTTAATGGATAGTTATTGATTTGCTAACAAGGTAAAAGGAAATAGCAGATAACATACCCCCACACCACCCCCCTCCCACCAAAAAAAGCAGCTACTTGAAGTCTGACATAAAACAAAACAGAAAATGTTGGAAATCATCAACAGTGTACATCATATGGGAAGGAAACATCCTCTTGTGCCCCCTCATCCATATCTGATTGAGGTAGCACGACCTAAGAAAGAGCATTTCAGCTTTATAACTTGATGACAGGTCATTGACTTGAGCATTACATCGGTTGCTTTCTCACTACATGTGGTCTGGCCTGCTGAATATTTCAAGTATCTTCCATTTTTATAAGATATTACACAAACACAAATACTTAATGTATTATAATTAATGGCTATTATAGTTGAAAGGTACAATTCAAAGTTGGGCAATAGTTGCATGACAGAATGAACAATTTCATTCATCCTGCAAGAACGAATGCAATTGAGTCACAAGCTTGCACCTGACCTTCAATGCCATAATGAAATTTGTATGGGGAATAGACCTATCTGAAATACTCATGATTAACACTTGAGACCATGTCATTAATGGATCAATAAAAGGAGAAAAGTGTACTTGATTATGGCCATCAATTGGTCCAGTTTGGACCTGGAGGAAGAGATCATTTAATCTGAAGTCTTCTTAGATTCTGAAAAGGGAGCATAGTATTCTATCACCAACCATGATACCCTTTGTGAATGAGATGTTGTATAAATCAGGAAAAATTGCATTACTTAATTTGATAAATTTCCTTTATGTTCATTTGTAATTTAGGCTTTATTGTCCATGTCCCTTTTCAAAGGGGCCTACAATAAAAAAAATTATGATTTCGATGATGTTTCACCCATAATGAGAACGGTACAAAGGAAGATCCATCCCATTAGCCTAAATTTATCCCATATTGATTTCAAATATCCATTAAAAAAAAAACTTGTGGCTACAATGATCCAAATGGCCAAGCAGCATGGTATGGCTTTAACGGCTTCAACTTCAGCATTACACTGGCACTTCCTGGCAATATTCGTAAACCTATTTGGATGTTAGTGATAGGAGTTTGTGTTTGTTATATGTGTTATGTGCTTAATGGAAGAATACCTCCACCCCGTGAGAAGAAGCAGAGGTGAAGACCTTATAGGACGGTGACCACATCAGTGGACCAGCAAGGGGCTCATCGGCTGATGGGCCCCAAAATGCTGCAGGGTGTTGGTGACTTGCGGCTGGGAAAACCGCATGGGCTGTGGGAGAATTACTTATAGGAACCATGTATTGGAACAGGGTTTGAGAGGTTGCCGAGGACAAGGGCTCCTGAAGGGGCTCAGTCACTGAAGGGTTTGTGATAGCGTCGTTTTGGATCAGGAGCTTGGGTTGTTGATGGATTGAAGAGGATTCTGTGTAACTGCAGAAGCTAAGGGAGTGCTGGTGGCAAATCCACAGACACTCAATGACCCTGAGGGGACTCTCTTTTGCTTCGCTTTCTCTCTTTCTGTAGGGGCTCCAGGCAATACTAATATTGACTCTGTTTGCCTTATGGCAGGCAGAAGGCAACTTTGTACAATATTATATCCTCTTGTACATTTCATGACAATAAAGGAACCTCAAATAAAAGCACTTTTGACGAGGCACATTGTTCACTTTAATAAGCTGGCCAGGCGGCATCTGTGAAAAGATACATTTTTAGGATTGGGACCCTCATCAGAACAGAGAAAAAGAGAAAACAAAGAAGTTTGCAGCAGCAGAGATGGTGGAAGGAATGGGTAGAACTCTTGGGAAGTAGTAGCCATAATCAAGGATCAAGTAGTCATTAACAAAAACAAGAACCAGCCTCCAAAATGTACTTAATTTATCAAATAATAAAGAAAACTGTGGGAATTGGATTTGGCTATCAGCTGGGATTGAGTGGCCACTTGATAAGTTTTGGAAACTGACATGGCCGTGAGATATCATGGCTAAATGTTGGCAATAGGGCCATGTTAGTTGGGGTTAAGTACCAGTTAAGAACAAATAAGCACTTTTGCCTGACACATTCTGGAGAGGTACATCTGAAATGTCTTTCTTTCTCCTGAGCTATGGCATTGCCTCTCCCATGGCGCAAAATTCCCTTGATCACATCTCATTCATTTCCTCCACTCGCCATCCATCTCTCCTGGAGAACAAAAACAATTCTCTTGGTTCTAATTTTCCACCTTATCAACCTCCATATTCAATGGATCATCCTTTGCAATTTCCACAGGCTATAGCAAGATTCCATTGACAGCATTTCAAAAGGATCATTCCTTTTGTGATTCTTCTGCCCCTACCTACCACTCTGCATTTTATGGCACTTTTCCATGTGAGGAAGGAGATACAATACTTACCTTTTCACATCCTCCCTTCCTACTATCCAGAAATCTAAACAGTCTTTGAATTTATTTAATGTATTGTAATCAGTCTCCATAGTGTGATTTCCTCTGCAAAACTAAACACAGATTGCATGCATGTTTTGCAGAGCACATGCACACATGTGCTTGGTCCACAGGAGTGATCCTGAAGTTTCACTTGCCTGCCACTTTATTTTCGCATTCTGAGCTCTGTTGCATTTGGGACGCAATATTAAATTCACTAACTTTAGATAACACACTTTTTCTTTCTGTCCAAATCAAAACACACAATTTCTGCTTGTCATCATATGTATATTAAAGCTTTGCTTGTTAGACACTCAGACAATCAAACCTTAATCTGATTTCAAGTACTACTTAACTGCCTCATTCAGTCTCGCCCTATCAGAGACATTCCCCGTGGATTGCCACTCCCCCCTTCACCTTTTCTTCAACTGAAAAAGTGGTTTTCTTAAAAATCTCTTTCCCAGTTCCAATGTAGGGTCCCATTTACTCCTCTTTCCACACAAGCTGGCGGACTTGCTAAGAGTTTCAACCATTTTCTGTTTAAGTTGCTGATTTCAGCATCTGTAGTTATAAATAAAATCTTTATCTGCTTTTCATTATGTGATCTCCTCTAACAATGGAAGAACACTGAGGTGACTGCTTTGGAGGCCTCATCAGTCCCATCCACACATAACCTGTGTTTTTTCTCCCTGAAGCTTCAACTGGACATTCCACTCCCATAACGATCTTTCTGCCCTTGGCCTCCCACATTTTTGTAAAGAACCACAGTTAAGCTCAAGGGATAGCACTTAGTTTTTCCACACACTTTTTCCAACTTAATATGTTCATGAATTTCACATCAATGCCTACCAGCATTTTCTGTTTTTATTTCATGTTTCAACCATTTACAGTATTTTATTTTGGTAAGTACAGATTATTTTGTAAGTCTTACAACTCAGCTAGACTTCTGTTTCATTTGCAATCTCTTTTGCTTTCTTTCATTTGATTTTGCCTGCCTTTCAAAGTTCATCTTGTTTATTCTCCACCTTGATTTGCATTTTAAAACTTCTCTAATTTTGTTTTCTTCTGATAAATGTTAACTACAGATCTATCTTTCTCTCCCAAGCTCTGCCTGACCTAATGTTTCCAACATTTTCTGTTTTTATTCATGTAGAGATGCTACCTGCCTACTGGTCAAAATTACTTTCTTTTTGAGAAGATTATTTCCAAGGGTTCTTGTTCTGCAATTGATGGAGAAATGATCTCTGTGTCAATAACAATATGTAAATGCATGGAAATGTCCAGAACCCCAAAATGAATTAAATTCATTTAATTTAAGATTGCGAGTCTTTCAATGTTTCCTAAAAGTGGCATCAGTTTGTTTAAAACATGCACCTTTCCTGCAGAGTGCTTAACTCCATCCCCAAATCAAAACACTGCACTCACTGGAATTCAGAATAACACAGAAAATATTGCAAATAATCATCAGGTCAGGCACCTGCAGAGACAGAAAAGTAATTAAGGTGTCAAGTCACATTTGTGCATGTATGCAGTTTCAGGTCAGTGAGATGATAATATGTTACAAATGTTGTCGAGCTTGCAAAATAGTGTTCCAGCAGATCAATGTTGGGTCCCAAATACAGTGGTCAATCAGCGTAACACTTTATTCGGCTTTTAGTCTGACAACTTTAAGTGTGGAATGACTTAAGCAACATCCCTCGGGAGGAAGCCCGATCCCAGTGCCCAGGTGCTCTCACCTTGAGACCTTGGTGTCCTGTGTCCTTTCAGTTGCCGCACCCCGCCCGATGGCACCGCTCTTCCCTTCGCTGTCAGTGGCCAGCTCCCGGTGTCAGCGACCCCTGTGCCGGATCAGTGCCCGCTGCCACGGCTCTCTCTTCCCAATCTCAGCGCCACCGCGAGTGCCCGACGTCCCGCTTGGCTTCGGCTGACCGCACTGCCTCCCCCCCCCTTCCACCCCACTCACCCGTTCCCTTTCGCCTTTCAGCCTGTCGAGAGACCCTGTGCGAAGTGTCCCGAGCTTCTCCCGCTCGCTGCTCTTTTGAGTAGCTTCCACCGCACATTTGACAAGCTTTTTATATCGGTCACAGTTGGACGTGCTCGAAACCCCTGCGGCTCCCACGCAATCCTCTTGGCCCGCCTCCGACCGCAGTGCGCTTGCGCCGGTTGCAGCCTCGCCTCCTCTTGCGATTGCGCTGCGGTGCGGCCACGCGACTGCGCGTGCTTTGCTGAGGTCGAGAGCCTCCTCACTCGCGTTCTTCCCGAGCCACGTGGTGGGCACGAGTCCGCGCCTTGGAGACCAAACGTCAGTGGCGGCTTGGCGTCGACGGCCAGCCTCGCTGGGCCCAGGCGTCCAGGAGCCTCTGCTCAGGGACCC
This sequence comes from Narcine bancroftii, assembly GCF_036971445.1. NCBI lineage: Eukaryota > Metazoa > Chordata > Chondrichthyes > Torpediniformes > Narcinidae > Narcine > Narcine bancroftii. The sequence goes on from NC_091469.1 coordinate 86,060,506, forward strand.
TCGATGTCTGCTTCCTTATTCAAAGAATGTGGCTGGTGAGGAAATGGTGGCGTGATCGGGAGACCCACTGTCTCTGGATTTTGCGCCAATAAAGATGTTTCAATTTTATGCACGTCCAGATGATACAGTGATCAAAAAACATCGTCTCTGTTGTAACCAAGCGGAATACAGCCAACTTAACTGCCCATAATGGGCAATTTGTGGCATGCCTTGCCTGCTATCTCTGCCAAAATGTTCTTAATCCATTGCCTCAAGCTCTCAATATGTTTTATCCCCTCTGACCATGGTGTCCAGTTCTCAGTCCCATTACTTTCTTTGCTGCCATGTCTTTGACATTCTTTCTCTGACTCTGTTCTGTAGATTATCCCTGACCCAATGCACTGCTGTACATTCTTTATTTCTGCCCCTTTTCCCCTCCCATTCCTCCCCCTTTCTCTCCCAGTCTTTATTTGGATGCCTGCCTACTTTTTGCTTATACCTTGAAGACCGACCAAGTTCCTCCAGCATATACTATGTGTTTTTACTTCCTTTATTTCTGTCCCTATCCCTGTTTCATCTTTTGATTTTGATCATCTCTTCTTGGTTCTCCCTGCCCTTCTATCTCCCTACCCTTTTCTCTCTCACTTGCTTCTCTCTGGCCTCTGCCTATTGCTGTCTGCCACATTCTTTGTATCTCAGACCCTGCATGTTCCTGCACTTCAGGTAACTCTGTGAAAAATGTTGGAATCTCCAAAATATTGAACAAAACCAGCTGTTTTTGATAAGAGGACAGAATGGCAGAATAAACTCAAAAATCTTCATGGAGAAACCTTACCCTTGAACACAGAATATTCCAAAGAGAGTAAATGCTCCTGTAGTATTTAGGTTTGAGATGGGTGATATTTGGGCAAAAATGTGGACATTACCAAATTTTAAGCTTTAATACTTGCATAGCCCTCTCTACTGGCAATCACAAAGTAGAAATTGTAACTCAATTTAAAGCGTGAGCTTCCTTCATTTGCCTTCTTAAGCCATCAGTTGAAAACTGGTTCTGTCCTGATGTGCCAATCAGAACAAAGAAATTGCCTGAACAGATGGATAATGGCAGACTTCATATCAAAGGATCATTGAAAAATTATAAACCGATTCATTTTTCCTGACAAACTACCAAGTCTTTGAGCTTCTTCTGACATTATTACAGATGACTTCTATTCGGCCTTTCCACCTCGGTTTTCAAGGCAGTGTATTACATGAAAAATGCATACCTCATTGCCCTATCTGCCAAGCTCTTTTTATTGTTCCACCCAGGATCCTTGGTTTAGTTCCTCAAAACTTGAAACATTGTCAGATCAAAGCAATTTTTAAAAACTTGAATAAAAAGTGCAGATATAATTCTAAGATGTGTATTTTATATGTACTGTATATTTTACAGATTTTACACTGAAATTTGAGTATGGATACATTTGAGTAAGTTCCTCAGCTTCATTTGCTAATGCAGAACACAAAAAACTAAAGGATACTTGTATGGTAACAAAAACAGTATCTTTGCACTGAAAATGCTGGGAAGAGATTAAATGTTCTTGCAGTATTTGGTTTTGAAGTGGATGATAGCTTGACCAGTTAAAAGAGGAATGAAAAATAATATTGGAGTAGTTAGTATTCAAGTCTTTAGTGTTACACTCTTGAAATAGCTGTATATAGAATAGATGCTATTGAAATAGTTAGTATTGAAGTTGGGTATGGATTATTGTCCTTGTCATTGAATGTAATAAAGTAATTGTTACTAAGAAGCTGGTATGAAATATTTGTTACTAGAATGGCTAGTAATATAAACAAAGTAAAAGTTGCAGATCTGGTGATATCTAATGCTCAAGATAAATCTACATGTTTTGTGAAAAGAGAAAGAGTTAATTTTTCAGAAAATAAGCTTTCACCAAAGCTAAAAAGAAACTTAAAATGTGTCAAGTTGGAAGTTCTGAAGGGTGGAGGCCAGAAGAGACTGAATAATCCAGATTCTTTTGGTGCCAACATGAGAGAGCAGTGAACGGTTGTTAATTGGAGTTGATCTGTCAGTAGGGATACAGTAGAAGGAGATGAATTAGAACAGGGGCAAGGGAAGACAAATTCTGCAACTTTAATATACAAAATATTGCATTTCCTGGAAATCGGAACGGAAGAAAAATGCTGAAAATATCCAGACAGTTTGACAGCATCCAAGGAGACCCAAGAAAAAAAAGTATTTGATTTGATGCTCACAGTGTCATTTTAGTTTGTATCAGTTCTGACTTCATCAGAACTGGCCAAACTGGTCAGTCAGAACTGATATGAACTAAAATGATTTGAAATTGTTGAATGTATAATTGAGTCTGAGAACTAAATCATCTCTAGTCAAAATTAAGGAACTTATTTTGGGTTTTGTTGGAACAGTGGAAGAAGGAAAATCAGAGAGATCAAAGAGATCAGGTGGATGGAGAATTAAAAGTGGCAGACATTTGAATGCTGAGGGGTACATTTACAGACTGAATGGAGGTGTTCTGCAAAGTTGCCACCCAACCTGTGATCTTTTCTTCAATGCTGTGTACTTAGTCTCCATACACCCATGACTATGTAGCTTCAAATCAATCTACAAATTCCCTGATGAAACCACTATATTTGGCTGAATAACTGGAAATGATGAGTTGGAATACAGGATGGAGATCAAGAACCTGGTTGGGTGGGGCCAGAACAACAACCTTGCTCTTAACATCTCCAAGATGAAGGACCTTATTGTTGATTTTAGAAAGAAAAAGCCAAGGGACCACACACCTATTTGTATTGATGGGAAGGAGGCGGCAAGAGTCAGAACCTTTCCTGGAGACAGCATATCAAGACAAACATGAAGAAGGCACACCAGTGCCTCTAAATTTTAAGGAGCCTGAGGAGGTTTGGCATGTCGTTGGACACTTTGTCAAACATCTACAGATGAACTGTGGAATGTATACTGACTATTTGCATCACAGCCTGGTTTGGCAATACAGTGCCCAGGAACACTGAAGGCTACAGAAGATAGCCAGGTCCATCATAGGCTCTGACCTCCCATCCATTGCAGCCATCTATGTGAATCGCTGCCCCAAAGAAGGCGGCCAACATCTTAAAGGACCTTCATCACCCCAGTCACATCCTCTTCTCACTGCTACCTTCCAGCAGACGGTACAGTTGCCTGAAACCAGCATCTCTCATTCAAGAACAGTTGCTTTCTGATAGCGATCAGACTCTTGAACCTTCCAATGTTACACTAATCATGGATTGTCTGCACTATTGCAAGTCACTTTTTTGCACAAGGATTAGTGTGAATATTATCTATTTTATGTACTTATTGTCTCTTAATTAATTTGCTACTATAGTTTTTCTGTTTAATTATCTGTTCAGTTGCAGCAAGTAAGAATCTTGGGCATATGTACATTGTACAATATATAGGACAATAAACTTATCATCATCAATGTACAAGAGACCACACTGTGCTCAGAGTCACTGGGAAGGATTATTTGCATTTCTAAATGTTAGGAGGTGAACAAATAAACAGTGTTACATTTCCAATGGTTGCATGGAAAGTTTCCATGTAAATGAAAATGGGTGTTGGTGGAAATAGAAGTTTGAATTACAGATTCACAGAGTGCTGTCAGGAGAGTAGAATTGTTAATGGTAACAGAAATTGTAAAAGATAGTCCATTGAATATGGAGTGGTGAGAAGTGAGGTCAAGGGGAACACTATCCTTCCTCTGGCTGAGAAGAAAGAGATAAGAATGGAAGTGTTTTTTTGTGAATGAACCTATCACAGCAACTTGCACCTAATCTGTTTTGTAGTTGTAAAGCAAAGACTAGTTCTGAAGTGCAAGTCCACATCACCATAGCCAAGGTATTGTTGGATCTCATAATATTTACCATATCCAACAGATTTTTGATATCAAGTGGACTTAATTAAATTGGTTAAAAACACATCTGTATTTCTTTTCAGTTCACATTTCTATCTGAAAATGAGCATAAATGGCTTTGTGGAAAACCAGAAAGTGCCAGGAGTGCACAGAAGGTCAAGGTGTGGAGAGATAAAACAGACCCAAATTTTCAGGTCAATAACACTGACATTATTTTTCTCCATAAATGCTGCCTAATCTACTAAATGCTTCTGAGTTTTCTGTTTCAGATAACTAGCATCTGCAGTTTTGAACCCCTATCCATGCTTCAATGTTGCCTTTGCATTAGTGTCTTCATCTCTGCCATCATTGATGTCCAAGTGCCCACTATTCATCACAGAGTATTACTGGATTATCGAGCTTTAATCTGATCCATTGTAAGATTACCTGCCAAAATCAACAGTATCCTGCCTTGGCACTTTAGCATTATGTAGTTCTGTGCTGTGCTTCCCTTGGCTGGTATGGTTCACAATATTAATTAGTTTTTGAGAAGATAGGTTTTGAAGATTTGAATTGGAATGAATAGCATTATTACAAATAGTTGAGGAGCAGTTGGAGTGGTTTGCTTTGGATTGACAGGCAATGGAATGGTTGATACTTGAAGGCCAGTTGGAGTAGTCATTGTTAGTATTTTAGTTATTATTATTGTATTCTGGCCCATGTCTCTGAACCATGGCTCAGGCTACATACCTTGTTCACATTCCATCTCCACTGTCATCTCAGATCAGTCTACACATCTATCTTCCATTCCAGACTAGTAGCTCTGTTCACAACTAGCTCCTGGTACCTGTGGTCCATGACTGCTCAAAGTGGAGAAGGAACTCTGATAATGGTATTGAGAACCATAAGGTACCATGAGCATGCTCTGTTGTAAGTAGTAGAAGGAGCCATTCTCTTTTGAACAACTCTGCCTGCCCTGTCACCCATGCCTCCTCCATCAATGGAAGATTCTCTAGTTCCTTCTTTGGTCCCATTAGCTAACCCAGAGGCCTCAAAACTGTATAGAGGGCAAATAATCCTCAATGGTGAGTAACATTGTGTGGGTGACATTTGAGTAGCTATTATTTGAGTGTGGTTACAATGATTAATTTTAGAAAAGAACAAGGAAAAATCTGCATCTGGTGGAAAACTTGAAGGAGAAAAAGGCAAATAGTTAGCAGAACAGTTTGTATTTGTGGGGAGAGAATCCGAGTTAATGTTTCAGTTAGATGACCATTGTACTGGAGTGATCGGAGTGGAGTGGTTAGTATTGAAAGTTTTGGTGATTAATAATGGAGTGATTGGTAAAAGTGAAGAAGGTAATGGAGTGGTTGACAAGGGAATTGTTGGAATTGTGATGGGTAGTGTTGGACTGGTTAATACTTAAGTGATTTGTAACATAGTGATATTGGAGTTGTTGATTATTGTGAAACATTCACTGCAGTGCCTGGTGTAGAAAAGGTTGATGTGATGAAAACATGGAATTGAATTTGCTGGTGTGAAAGTCACTATTTAGACATTTACATACTGTTGTTTGTAAATGTATAAATTTACATACAGCCCATTTACAAATCTGTAGGTAAATTTAGACATACTGCACAGTAATGGGCCTTTCGGCCCATGAGCCATGGCACCCAAATCCATCTATATGACCAATGAACCTCATACATCTTTGGACTGTGGGAGGAAACTGGCTGCATCACAACTTGGCATGGAGGCACCAATAACTGAGCAGAAGGCATTGAAGAAGGTACAGGTGATACAGCACTAGTAACTCTTCATTCAGGAATAGCTACTACCCCTCAAACATCAGGCTCCTGAACAACAAACTTACTCAAGTACTTATTTCAGGACTCTTACTTTGCTAATTATTTATATTTCTGTATTTGAACATTTTGTTTGCATTACTTTCTTCTTGACTACAGTTTAGTTAACGGCAATTAGAAATTCTGCCTGGCCTGCAGGAAAAAGAATTTCAGGGCTGTATGTGATGTCACACATGTACTTTGACAATAAATTTGAACTTTATACTTTAAACAAGGAAGCCCATATTGACACAGGGAGAACGTACAAACTTCTACATTCAGTGCTGGATTAGAATCCAGCGCTGGCACTGTAATAGCATTGGGCTCACCACTACACTTACTGTACTGCTATGTGTGATTATAGTTCACCCAGGCCTTGTCAATATGTTGAATTTTTTTTTCACAAATAACCTGCCAAATAATCTTTAGGGCTTTCTTACTTCAAATATCTTTATAGCTAATTGGACAACTGTTGTGTGGGTGAGGCGTGGCCTCCCTGCCTGAAACTTATTTTGAGGTCACATCACGTGTCAGTACATGGTATACCCTTTGTTCCACTCTCAGTTACAAAGTTATAGATAAAGTTAAAAATTGCAGGTAGAATGTCAGTTAAGATTGGGCTCAGACTACTGGTCAGTGCACACCTTTCCATTGGCAGGTTCAAATCACTCAGCTTCCTTATTGGCTAGAGCCCTGTATTTAGCATCAGCACAGAGGACACTGTCTCTCTCTCTCTAACTTGTGATGCTAGCTCTGGACACAACTCCATGACAGGTTGCTGCTATAGACGTTGTTTGGTAGGGTCACAGGTACAGTGCACACTGCACTAAAGCTAAGCTGTGGTATTGTTATAGCTCAAATTGCTATAGATCAATACTGGCAGTAGAGTTGTGACTCTCAACTGATCAGATGTCTGAGAGCATGTATATACCCCTGCGAGTACAGTGGTACCAGATCCACCTCTCAACTGTTCAGGAGTCTGAGAGCGTGAGTATACCCCTGCGGGTACAGTGGTACCAGATCCATCTCCCCTTATTCAGGGGTCTGGGAGGGTGTGTATAACCCCTGCTTATGGTGTGTGAGTGTCTGCATTGCCTGTGTGAATTAATAATTGTGTACTGTTTAATGTTCTACCCTGTTTATTTCCCATTACGATCTGTTCCCGCGCTCCCTTATTAATTGTGCGTATGTTCCCATTCATGCTTATAAATTGTGCAACAGCAATCAAGCCGGCACTCTGTGCGGCGAGTGCAACCAAAGGCCAGCAGCCCGTGCAGTGGCACTGGCCCCAACAAGTGAACTGGTGGATGAATGGAAAGGGCAGCTTAAAGGCCAGCAACCCCAAAATGGTGCTGGCCTTGCTGTGCAGCCAACAGACAGGGACAGTGCATGGGGAAGAAGGGTATTGTTATGCAGTAAAGTACCCGCGTGCAGGAAACCCTCTTTTGTTATGCATGTTGTGACATCAGCCAAGGGGGGCCATGGCGAAAATAGTGCAAGTATAAAAGTCAAGTCAGGTCAGGTACCTCAAAACTGCACTCATGACCAGACTCCAAGGACTCAACTGGGTAGACAAGCTACCATGGGCGCTGTTGGGGATCTGCATGGCACCCAAGGAGGACCTCAACACTTCTTCAGCCAAACTCATCTACAGAGCTCTACTGGTGGTCCTGAGAGAATTCATATCATCCCTAGGAGGACAGTAGGATGACTTTGCAGCATTCTTCAGCAGGCTAAGAGAAAAAGTCTGCAACCTGGCCCCGATTCCACCTTCCAGACACAGACACATGAGGACCAACATACCCAAAGACCTACAAGACTATGAGTATGTTTTTATTCGCAGGGGCCCACATCATCCACCACTTCAGAGGCCATATGAGGGTCTGTTTTGGGTCATCCGCAACAATGGGGCCATGTTCGAACTGGAGGTCAGAGGCAAGATGAGAGATCTTCACTATAAACAGGCTGAAGCTGGCACACCTGAACCTGGCACGCCCGGTCGAGACACCAGCACCACCCCGAAGAGGCAGGTCTCTGAAGGCTGCAGAGACTTTGCCTCTGGACACCAAGGACAATAACAAAGATAATTTTGCTGGTTCTAGGGGTTGGGGTGGGGGGGGGAGGGTCATATGGTTTCCCGCTGCAGCAGCGATTGAGCTGGTGCTCCAGGTGGTGAGTGCAACCAAAGGGCAGAAGCCTGTGCAGTGGCACTGGCCCCAACAAGTGAGCCGGCAGGTGAACGGCAAGGGCAGCTTAAAGGCCAGTGACCCCCAAAATGGCGCTGGCCTTGCTGCACAGCCAGGGACAGCACACAGGGAGGAAGGGCATTGTTCTGCAGGAAAGTACCTGCACATGGGAAACCCACTTTTGTTAAGCATGTTGTGATGTCAGCCAAGGGGGTCATGGCAGGAACAATGCAAGTACAAAAGTTGGGCCTGAGCCCTAATAAAACTCAGAACTTAACCTGACTACACTACGTGTGTGTCTTCTTTTGAGTATGCAGCTACATTCTTTTATTAAATGATGTGTTAATATAGTTATGTTTGATTGTGAACCCTTGTGTCCAGACTCGTCTCTCTTTGAACCCACAGAATCTGACACTTTTTCAACAAAGGAACATCTTCGAGGTCTCTTAAATAAGGAATAACTTACATGTTGAAACTGCTTCCAAGAAGTGACCTTTTAAAGCAGGAGATCTGCTTTAATTCTACATTGTCATATGAAACGTTATTATTTTTTCATTATCAAAGTATATGGTTATTTAGAAATTATGTTACCATGGGGCACTGTGTTAGCACGGTACTGGATCCAAATATGGCAGATGCTCTGTGGGATTAGAAACAATGACAAATGTTCTGATATTTCCAAGAAAAGAGCCATTGGTTCTCGGGTCCATTTACCAGCTGAGCTTGGTAAATGACAGCTGTTGTGCTCCAGTGACGTGTTGGAATGAACTGAGTGTTGGACTTTTAAACTTTAAAGTCCACTCGGCAGCTGTTTTGTAACATTCAGCAATCAACAGTATAGGGGACGTCTCCATCTTATTTGCGCTGAAGAGGCTGGAACCTTTGAATTCTTGCTCCTCTCTGGATGTTTAGATGGGCGCTGCGATTGCCAAACTTCTCCTTCCAACTATCAGCAGTCTGGTCTTCCTCCCCATCGTCACCATCGCTGCCAAGCGGAGATTCCACATGGAGGCAATGGTTTATTTCTTCACAATGTTTTTCATTGCGGTGAGAAGCTTCCCCCCCCCACCCCGGCGATTCGACAACAAAGCGCTGAAGCATAAATAGTGTGACACCCGCGGTACTTGGTCCACTTTTTGTAACACTGAGGCGTGAAGGTGTGACCGAAGCGGCGATCGCGGTTGTTCAAAGCCCGGATTGCTCTTCCTGGCTGTCGTTTATTTAATTTCGATCCATTCTGTTTATTAAATAAATTTAGTTCGCTCCTCCCTTTTATTTAGTACTTACAGTATATGAAATCTGCATTGTTTTCCACGTACAGTTTTTCCACGCGTGTGAAGGTCCTGGCTTCACAATTCTGTGCATTATGCGGCACGACATCCTGCAGTATTTCAGCGTTTATGGCACTGCCCTATCCATGTGGGTAACTTTATTAGGTAAGCGGTCGTCTGGTTTGCAAACTCCACCTGCAAGGGAACAACGAGCTCCTTCGACAGAATGACACCATCAAATGGTGTCATTGGATAGCAAATACAAAAACAGCATTACCTTAATCTTAACTATTCATCGTCATAAATATATCATTTATTTGAAGTTATTGAACTGTTCAAGAATAGATTTTGGAATATTGATGCCCTGTCTGCAGATGGTAAATGAATGGCTCTGAAGGCAGTTTGTCTGCACATGTGATAAATATTGCAGAAATGAACACGTGTTAAACAAGGAAGTCTGCAGATGCTGTGATTGTAGTTCAATAGTGATAAGATAAATTCAGCAGGTCACACAGCATTCCTTATATAGCAGATATGTAACCAATGTTTCGTGCCTGAGTCCTTCATCAAGGTGTGAGCAAAAAGCAGGCAGGTGCTTGAATAAAATGGTGAGGGGAAGGTTTGGGAAGGAGCAGAGGTCCACAGGTAAGAGGCTATAGTGAATATGGGGAGGAATACAGAAGAGGAAAAAAAGCTGGAAAATAACAAGGAGAGGGGAAAGCTCTCTGAATGGAGAGGAAAGGGTGTGGGTAGCTGAAGGAAAGGAGGCAGAGGGAAAGGGAGAGAGAGAGAGAGAGAGAGAGAGAGAAAGAGACAGACAGAGATGGGGTGGGGCCTAATGGAAACCGGAGAAGTCGATGTTAATGTTATCTAGTTGGAGAGTTCCTAGATGTAATATTAGGCATTGTTCCTCCAATTTGTGGGTGCCCTCAGTTTGGCAGTGAATGAGTCCCTGGGCAGACATGTCGTTGTGGGAACTGGGCGTGGAATTGAAATGGTTGGCCTGTGGGAGGTCCCCATTATTGCAGGGGACAGAGTGAAGATGGTCAACGAAACTATCTCGCAGTCTGCATCCAGTCTTTCCGATGTAAAGGAAACTGCAGCAGGAGCACTGGATGCAGTAGACGACCCCTGCAGGTTCATATTGAATGTTTGATGTCCCGAATGGTGGTGAGGGAGGAGGTGTGGGTATAAGTGTAAGGATTTATTATATGTTTCTGTATCGATATAGTGAATAGATGGTTAGAGGGAGTTGGTGCTTTAACATGGAAATGTTTCAAAGAGACTCTTGAATACATTAGGAATTTGTTACTCAAGCCTGTGAATAGAAGCATGTGAGGAAGTCTGTCTGTAAATATGAACATTTTTTGAATGTAGTCCTTGAATAGAAATGGTGAAGTGGTTTCTGAAGGGAGCTCTTGAGTAGATAAGCCAGATGTGTGTCTCCATGGAGAGAGTGCAGGTATGGTAAATGTGATTTTGAACATTGTTCTTGTGGATGACTTATTTTTAAATGAAATTTGTATATTAATTTGATAGTTCTGAAGGCAATCCGTGCAAAGATAAATTCATGATTCTTTAGTGAATAAATAATTACATTGTGAGAGTTACATAATCCCAAGTACTGAAGACCAGAATGTCGGTTATGTATTTTTACCTTTGCTCTATAAAGGACACTGTTTGACCTGCTGAGTTTCTCCAGCATTTTGTGTTTTAACTTTAACCACGGTGTCAACAGATTTCCATGTTTTACTTAACAAGTACTAAACTCATTTTGGAAAAAAATTTACATTTTATCCCAGTATCTATACTTACCTATATAGCAAGGGAATCTACACACACTGATACCACATTGCTTTCTCAGTAAAATGTATCTGAACTATTTCAATTATTACATGTCAACGTTATCACCAATTGGACGAGCCAGCATTTCAGTTCTCTTGTGGCTTGTGGCACGTAATATTACCGTATATCCAATAATGGCTGTAGGAAATGCTGGACTGATTTCCCAGTATTTTCTTGCATTTTATATTACAGCCAATGTTCAATGTCAACCACTTTCAAAACAATTAGTTGGATAAAACTTGAATCAGAGCATAAGCTCTTCATGTGGTGCTGATTTGACTTTTGCCAATTGGCCTAAAATTCTTAGCATGGAAATCAAACAATAATATTTACTCTCCCCTCCAAATGTGACTGATTTAGAACCATAGAACCATAGAATGCTACAACACAGAAATCAGACATTCGGCTCTTCTAGTATGTCTCGACCATTATTCTACTTGTCCCATTGACCTGCTCCCATTCCATAACCCTCCAGACCTCTCCCATCCATGTATCTATCCAGTTTATCCAATTTATTCAAGATCGAGCTCACATTCACCACACCAGATGGCAGATCATTCCACACTCCTACCACTCTCTGAGTGAAGATCTTTCCCATAATGTTCCCCCTAAACCTTTCCCCTTTCAGCTTAAAAATATAACCTCTCATATTTATCTCCCCCAATCTAAGTGGAAAAAGCTTACTCGCATCCACTTTGTCTATATCTCTGATATCTTCTAAACCTCTATTAAACCTCCCCTCATTCTTCTTTGCTTCAAGGAATAAAGTCCTAACCTGTTTAATCTTTCCCTATAACTCGACTCCTGAAGACCTGGCAATATCCTAGTAAATCTCTGCACTCTTTCAATCTTATTGATATCCTTCCTATAGTTAGATGACCAGAATCGCACATAATTTTCCAAATATGGCCTCACCAATGTCTTAAACAACTTCAAAATAACATCCCAACTCCTATACTCAATACTTATATTTATAAAGGCTAAGATTGCAAAAGCTTTCTTTACAACCCTGTCCACCTGTGACGCCACCTTCAGAGAATAATGTATCTGTATTCCCTGATCTCTCTATTCCTCTGCACTCCTCAGTGCCCTACTATTTACTGTGTATTTCCTACTTTGGTTTGACCTTCCAAACTGCATTTCCTTACACTTGTTGGCATTAAACTCCATCTGCCATTTTTTTTGGCCCATTCTCCCAGTTGGTCCAGATTCCTCTGCAAGCTTTGAAAATCTTCCTCGCTGTCCACAATGCCTCTTATTTTTGCGTCATCAGCAAACTTGCTGATCCAATTTACCAGATTATCATCTTGATCATTGATATATACAACAAACAATAATGGTCCCAACACAGATCCATTAGTCACAGGCCTGCAGTTTGAGAAGCAACCATCCACTACCACTCTGTTTTCTCCCACCCAGCTAATTACAAATCCAGTTTACAACCTCTCCATGGATACCTAGTATCATAACCTTCTGAGTTAACCTCCCATGTTGGACCTTGTCAAAGGCTTGACAAGCCTTTGTAGACAACATTCACAGCCATTTTTTGGTAACCTTTTCAAAAAACTCTAAAAGGTTGGTTAAACGATCTACCACACACAAAGCCATGTTGACTGTCCTTAATCAACCCCTGACTGTCCAAATACTAATATATCCTATCTCTCAGAACTCCTTCCTATAATTTACCTACTACTGAATAGGTTTGAATTCGAAATCAATTGGTCTGTACTACTCATTATTTTTCAATAGGTTTACAGCACAGAAGAGGACCATTCAACTCACCAAGTCAGGAATAAGCTCACATGAAGAAAGGATCCCTAAAGCATGGGGCTATGGGATGCATGGGCCTATTAAATTATAGATTTGGACCAATCAATGTGTTTCAGCGTGGAATTATAAAGTTAAAAATTGGAGGAAAAAGCCTCATTTTATCTATTTGAAAATGTCCAAATAGCATCACTAGAAAAATAGCTGACTTTAATTGGTGACTTTAAATAGGAGCATCATCTGTAGTGGGAAAGTAATTATCAACATGTCAAAAAGGTCAATGTTACATCAGGTGATACAGGTATTTAGCTATTTTTGGCATTATTCAATTCGAGACAATTCTCCATGTCTGGACAGAGCAAATTTAAGGATTACAATTTCAAAGACACGCTGGATAGTTCTTACAGTACAGAATATCCATCAGCGAATTACCAAAAAGTGTTTTTTTTTCTATCTTTTCAGTTTTCATGATTTTGTGCTGCATAACCCTTGTTTCTTTCATTTGTGGGGACTGTTAAATATTCCTAAAAATGTAAATATTCCTTTCTTTGTTTGTTATTTAGCATTAGCTGAATTTGAGGAACCAAAAAGATCTACTTTGGTTATGTTTGGAGTGCTGACAATGTCTGTGCGCATCTATCAAGATCGATGGGGCTATGGAGTTTATTCTGGACCAATTGGAACAGCTGTCTTCATAATAACTGTCAAATTTGTATGTCGATTCACTATTACTATTTAGATTGTATGAGTTCCTGTAGCCATTTATTAGGTTTGATCTTTCTGATACTTCATTGGATTCTGAATCACAGGATTTCTTTTCTCTTGCGGAAAAAAAAGTTGAGGATGATCAAAACAAATCTTTAAAATTGTGTAGGGTTGAAAAGAGTAAATATAATGATTCCACTAATGACAAAGAGCAGAATTAAATGCTATAATATTGAAATAATTGCAAACAAATGAGAAACATAATTAGAAAATGCACAAAACACTCAGGTTCCACCTGCTTAAAAAAATAGTTAATATTTCATGTGGAAGATTTTTTGCTGGGACTGGGAAAGGGAAAAAAGTGTTAGTTTAGATTACTGGAGCAGTCAGAAGGTGACAAAGTAGTGTGATGTGCTGTAAGTAGCTGGTCTGGGCATGCTACTGAAGAGAGAAGAAAAAAGCTAATATCATAGTTGGAACAGGTCGGAGAGAGGAGGAGATGACTTGCAATAAAAATGGCCTTCTCTGATTAAGAAATAAAAATCAAGTTATTGGAAGTGTAGAATTCAGCGATGAGCTTGTAAGTCTGTAACACACTGAAATGGTAGATGAGATTCTGTTCCTTATGCTCATTACAATAGGCCACAGGCGGTATGAGATGGAGAATTAAAGAGTCATACACAAGAAGGTCATGGATTCTGTTGTTTGCCACTTTATATTTTCAAATAAAATGATGTATTCAGCAGAGAATGTTTGGACTTATCTAACTTGTGTAGAATGTGTTACCGGTAATATTCTTATCTTCATTTCCATTATTGCATGGTATTGCAGTTAACGAGTTAATTGTGTTGCCTGAGCTTCTGCTAATGCCACTCTGCATCTTCATTGTAGAAAGTACTGTAATTGAGATTGCATTCAGTTATGCTCTGACATTCCCCATCTTGGTTAAGTACTTAAGAGACCTCTTAGGAAGCTTTATACTGATCAGAATCTCACTGGGTAGAGAAATATGCAGAGAATTACATCCACATGGTGGCATATTAACATTTCTGGTGCTTGGAGACAGTAGTTTCTTATGAAACAAAAGTGAAAGAAAATCTTAACTTTGTGGATAACTGATATTTCAGAATTCTGCAACTTACATTTTATTTGGAAATATATGTCACATCGCTAGCAATCATGTGGTTATTTATAAGTTAAATCAGCTCTGGTACTTTGGCTACAATTTGATAAGAAAAATGAGATCGGATGTTACTTGGAAAATGTAACTCCCATAGATGAACAAATATACAAGTCACTAAAACTACCTATGCATAAAAGGAAAGGGGAACTTAGTTACACCTTTTTTGGAATAATCTGTACAGGCCTGATTGGACATATAATAAATGGATGTAAATTATAGTTTCAATAATTAAAGTGTTTTAAACCTTGGAAGAAAAAAAACCAAAAGCCATTCTGATTATGAATAAACATTGTAATTCTACTTGTGCTGAGGAACAAAAGGAAAGCCCATCCAATTGAGAAAGTTACCAAGAAAGGAATTGAGCAGATATTTTTAACTAGAAAAATGTGGATATCACTACCACAGGATGTAATTGCAGCAAATAGTAACAATTTGATTGGCTCAAATACCATGTTTTTATGCTAAGTATTAGCTATATAATTCTATTTAATTCTTAATGTAGATATTCTCTAATCACCTAGAAAGCAAGCCAGAATGTTCTGTGATCACATTCTAAAAAGAGGGATAGTTGTGGAATGATTATAGTAAGATCAAAGGGTTTAGTGGAAGGATGACATGTTTTAATTATTTTAGTAAAAGTACTTGATTTAAAGAACTTAAATGTGAATAAGATTGCTGAATGACTGACTTCTTTTAATTTCAGTTGAAAAAAATGAAAGACAAAAAAGGCCTTTATCCTGATAAGAGCATCTACACACAACAAATTGGCCCTGGCTTCTGCTTTGGAGCACTTGCTTTGATGCTTCGATTCTTTTTTGAGGTACAATTGACCTATTTTCATTTATAGCTGAGACAATTTATACTGGAAAATCTCTTTATCAAGTACATGCCAATTTTGACATGATAGTTAATCAAATATGTTGGTTAATCTTGAGTTATATTATCCAAAGTGTATTGAATAAAAAAACATAATAATGTAGAATGTATAGCCCTTTTCTCACTGCCGACCCTCCCAAAGAATTGGAAAAATTGCAGGACAAACTAAACCTGGCAGCGTTTCACACTGCACCATTATTTGCAGGTAATTCTGCTACTCAGAATTTTAAGGGGGAGGGGTCCCGCCTCCTGTGGTGACGTCGCAAGTGACGTATTGCGTACAGTGCTCTGTCAGCCAGCTGACTGCACAATGACATTTCACAGCTGCCAGTGCTTTAGATATTATGATCTTCATAAACACAAAATCACAATCAGATTAATTTGTGAAATGCTTATTGTTGAAATGTTAATGACATCTGCACATTTAACAAAAAATACTTTTCGATGGAAGGTTTTCTAAATACTGATCAATAGTTTGCCCTGGGCCACCTCACTCAGAGTAGCCAGTGAGTGAGTGAGCAGCCAGTATTGGCAGCTTGGAGCAGGCGGCCATGCAGGGCAGAAAGCAGTACATCAGGGTCAGGTGGGCTCTGGCATGAGAGGCCACGACTGTGGCCAGAGTTGCCACCCCTTTGTGGTGGTGCTTGGGGTCCATTACGATAGACCAGCCCCCAGCTTCCTGCAAGCAGAATCCCACCACCGCCATGGTGCCGGTGCCCAGGAGCGCCCGTAGTGCCTCAGCCGAGCAGCAGCTCCTCACACCAGGTCTGCTTCTCCAGCTCACTCCCCTCATGCATCACTCATGCCAGGCCCACTCCCCCTCACACCATCTACTCTTCCTTACCTGCTCCCTCATACCACCTGCTCCCTCACGTTGCCTGCTTCCTCTTGCCGCTCCCCTGGGTAATGTGACTGTTTTTCGAAGAGGAATTGGTGGCTGCTTCCAGGGGACTTAAACTACAGAGGGGAGCTCAGTTTGTGCTTGGATAGAGTAGGAAGGGGTTCAGGCAGCGGTGCGGGGCTGTCAGAGAGCTGTTGTTGGGACTGTCAGAGAGCAGTTGTTGGGACTGTCAGAGTACGGCTGGCCACGCTGTGAAATTTACCTCCCAGAATGATGCAAGCATGCAGGCACTAACATCACTACTCATACCTGGTAGGACTGGTTGTCATTTCACACCGCCAAAAGGCGATTGGTGAGTTAACTCATCCGGGCTCCCAACTCTGCTCTGAGCAAAACTATCTCTAAATGGAGAGCTAATTCCCATGTCATGTAATTTTACCATGAAACCCCATACTGGAGAATTCTGAGATATCTGGAATCTGGTACTAGGGCTTGATGAATTGTAAAATGCTGTGTAAATGAGGTTTTATAATAGTTGGGAGAAAGCCTTTTCAAGAGGAAAGTGGATGTAAGAGGAACGTATACAGTAAATCACATTAGGTGTACTGACATACTTGGATCTTGGTGTGGAGGTCAGTAGCTTCCTGAAAGAAGCAGCACAAGTAGTTAGGGTTATAAAGAATGTATAATGCTTGCTTGCTTTTATTGGTTGAGGAGTTATGTCGAAAAGTCAGGAAGTCATGTTACAGCTGTATGAAACTTGGGTTATGTCAGATCTGGAGCATTGTGAATAATAGTGGTTGCTGCATTATAGGAAGAATGTGAACGTTTGGTAGAGTTTGTAAAAGTGGTTCACCAGGATTGTTTTTCTTTGGAGAAATTGCGGGGGGGGGGGGTGTAGGGGGGCGTGGTTGGTGGTAAAGGAAAATCTGATAGAAGAATATAATATTATGAAAGGCATATGTGGGATAGATAGTTCAAATCTTTATCCCAGGGTAAAAAAAAAATGCCAAATACTGGAAGGCACGGCTCTAAGGGGGAGTCAATGTTGGTGCGGTAAGTTTAAAGGAGACTTATAAGATAAGCATTTTACACAGCAACAATTTAAGGGAAATTTGGCAGCACATGGGTAGACAGGTGAGGGAGGGTACAGACCATGTGTAGGAAGATGGAATTCAATTAAATTGACAATATGGTCAGCACAGAAGTAGTGGGCCAAAGGGCCTGTCCCTGTGCTGTTCTGCTGATTGTATTCAAAATGCCTTTTATTCATTTTAGATCTGAATTCTTTCCCAGAAGTTCCTGATAGCTTCTTAGTGAATCAATGTGATAAACTCTCGTCGAAATAGCTTTCTATAAATTAAATAATTGTGCAAAATAATTAATTATTAATGAATATTCCTTCCCAATAGGAGCCAACATTCCTCATCTGATAGGGAAACTGTCCTGATCATATGTTTGAAACCTTTAATAATGCTGCATGGTTTTTATGAGTGAATTCTGAAATGAAGAAAAGATTAAAATGTTATTACTTTAATGCTTTATAAGTTTGACTAAAGAAATATAAAGTTCCATATTTGAAGGGAGTAATGCCAGAATCCACCATCCATTACTCAGTGAGCAAATATTTCCTGCGACTAAATAGCAGCAACAAAATGACTGCCACAGTTAAAAGAAGAGGCTCAATATCACCTTCTCAAGAGAAAGTAGTAATGGTCAATAAATGCCCACAGGCACATTCCCTCTGGCAACCAGAAACTAGTAATAGACACTAATGGTGTCATGGATGAGGGAAATTGCTCCATAATCCAGACAATGAGGTATTTAAGTATTGGTGCCATGTTACCTCCCAAGAGGAGTGCACAAGGAGCTGTCTGGGTGTCATTTTAAGATCCTGATGGGAGGTAGCTGGAATAATATTAGACGAGAATGAAGACACCTCAAGTGTGGAGCAATGGTGAATTTACTCTCCTGACAAAATATTAGTCTTATCAAAATTGATAAAGTCTTTCAACAAAGAAGAAAACACAAGGCCTCATGGTAGCCACCTATTTGGCCCTGGTCCAGACATTGGCTGGATCAATGGTTTAAATTGGGATTGTGAGGATATCTGCCCCACTTTTTTTATGACTCATACCCACGTCCACTGGATGGATCACTGTGAAGTCTGTTTTTGGTGCTCAGAAATACCTCTAGCAACAGAAACAGTCCAGCATGAATATCAGCCAAATCAGTCAAAGACCCTGTAAATGTAGCTCTTATTAGATAAAGTTTCACAGACTACCTGTCAATTTCTAGTGAATAAAATCCACAGAATATACAGAGTAGGTGAACTGCCTGAAATCCTCCAAAATTAGCGCTGTGGAAAATACTCTCAGCTTCTCTACCAGAAAGAACTGAGGCTGGTTTGATGTAAATGATCAGGAGGTCCAAGAGCTTGGACATTCATGGGTTGGAGGTTCCAGTATTCTTCAAGGGAAAAGAAACAGCTCCATGGTCACCTTCAGGCAGAGTTTCAACATAAATCTTGTGATCTAAAGAACAGTTGATATGTGGGAAAAAATGCAGGAAACCCAGAAACTTGCTGACATGCTCAGTTTCTTAAGTGCTATCAAGATTACGGATAAATATAACAGCCAAGATTCCAGAGCACTGAGAGTCTAGAGAGGTGGAGATCAAGGACAGAAAGGCAATCAATGTCGACTGAAATTAATATGTCAAAGACCTTCTCAACTATGAATTTGTTTTTGATCTTATCACCTTTGAATCTATCTCAGGGCAATCTATTTGGTCCAACCTTATGACCATTTCTGGTCATTGTGAAGTCGAAAAGATCATATGCCAACTAAAAATCAGACGGTATCTCTCCTGAAGTTCTAAAACTCACTAATAATGAGGTTCTGTTGCAATTCCATAACCTTCTTCAGCGGAAAAAAAAATCCAATTTCAATGATTTATAGTGGGGTTACCCTGCTTTCTGTCACAGGGAAAATCATGAGCAGGGTCCTCCTCAACCATCTCCATACAGTAGCCAACGAGATACTCCTCTAATTGTAATGTGGATTCTATCCCCAAAGAAATACAGAAGCAACAGTATCACCTTTTTGATCTTATTGATGTCTTTGATTTTTGACATCCACGGGGAACTGTGTACAAATGTATCCTTCTCTTACCTTTGCTTCATCATGGCATGGAAGCCACGGTCCTAACCAATGATTCTACATCAGAACCAAACTTAATAATGACCAGTGTCAAGAAAGCTGATGCTGCCCATCATTATTTTTCCAATCTTTCTTGCCTTAGTGTTGAATCTACCCTGCAGCAAACTTCTTGCTGAAGTGGAGCTAACGAGTAAGACTGATGGGAAACTTTTGCCTTTCCTTCAGAATGAAGGTCCCTCCAACCTCCATCATTGAGCTGCAGTACACAGATAATACTTGAGGGCCGAGTATCATATTGGCTCATTCATTTGAGAATATGAGGGGATGGGCCATACATTCAACACCAGAAAGTCAGTGGTCCTCCATCACCTTGACCTCATTGTACAATATTGGTCTTTGATAACACAGGTTCATACGGACACTTTGAAAAACCTGGACTACTTCACATATTTCAGGAGTTACCTCTTAGTGAAGGGAGAGCTCAGTAATGAAATTCACCATTACCCTTGGTGCACCACCATTGCCTTAGGCTGACTGAGGAAATGTGTGTTTGAAATTTAGTCCTAAAATCTGGTTCAATGCTCAAAGTTTTCTGGGCACCCATGATACCTGCCTGGCAGACTTGAAGGATGATATTCTTGGGATATATTGAGCGCAAGCATGCTACATTTTGACACCAGACAAATGGAATCTGTGCAGGGGTTTACCAGGGGCCTGAGGTAGCACAACTGTACCTCTCCAAGGACTAAGATAAAGATCACAATTATAACGTTGTTGCGTCAAGGTTCATATGGACGAATAATGCTGAGGTTGTTTGATGTCAGGCCAGCTTCACTAAATGTATTTGATGTCTCTGGGCATTATTATGAGTTCCTGCTTCATTTAGTGTGAATATCACTTTAAGGGCTGGTACCAGCTGCAACCATTCTCAGCTGTGGAGAGACTGGGTGGCAACTCTGGAGGAAGAAAAGGAACATTTGTTGCTTTATCCAGGGACACAGATGGTCAGAGAGTCATGTGAGTGGAACACTGAAGGAAACAGCATTCATTATGAACAGTGAGGTGGAGTGACTCTGTGTGAAATGAACAATTCAGCTGATCCTCTCTGTCAGGAAAATTCTAGAACCACACCGTGACCAAAGGAAAGGTAATTTTGATTGATCATATCTGGGTAAAAGAAGCAGGAGAATAGCTGCATCAGATTGTGACCATAGTAATGGTCATTTTGATTGACCCATACCTGAGTTGTGGTGGAAGTCACATGTTTTGTTTCCCCTGTGCAAGAAATAGGGGAGTTGTGACAATTGTTTTGTCTGAAAGGATATAGCTCAGCAAGCAACTCAACAAGGATGTGTGAGTTTTTGACAGTCTCTCCCACCTCCTTCGTGATTACTTCTGTGCATCAGTTTAAAAGCCTGCATTTCAACTATGAACTTCAAAGACTGAACTTTAGAATGACTTTCCAAATTGTGCCTAAGCTGTAATGGTTTGTGTATCCCCACCACCCCTCCCCACTACCCCACACCCACACCCACACCCACACCCACACCCACACCCACACCCACACCCACACCCACACCCACACCCACACCCACACCCACACATAAGTATATTCAAGCATCATTGGGGTTAATTTAACTTGTGTTATATTGTTAGTATGTAGCAGCACACCACTTGGCAGGTGAACCAGGCCTGCTTGTATTCCACGTGGCGGGGCAGCCGGCCAAAATGGTGCCATCAGGGTTTTCCCCTTCTTTTCAGCACAGGGCTCAGAAGCCTGCGCTGGGGGACCACGTGACCCCCGGGTGACGTCAGCGCCCCCCTGTGCGGGTCTCAGCTAGGTCCGGGCTGGGAATATAAGTCCAGCCCAACAGCCTGCAATAAATCCATTCTGCTCACCGAGCTCAACCTGTCTGGTTGTGTGTTCTTTCAGTAGCAGTGTAGCTGCTGCTATAATTGGTGACCCCGACTGGTTCAAACATCTTTGAACCCATCATGAGCGAACCTGGGATCAGTGCTATAGCCGTCAAGCTGCCTGAATTCTGGGTTCAGGAGCCGGAGATCTGGTTCGGACACACGGAGGCTCAGTTTCACCTCCGACATATTTCATCCGACACGACCAAATTCTACCAAGTGGTCGACAGCCTTGAGCAGGCCACCGCCAAATGCGTGCTGCACCTCGTTCAGCACCCACCCGCCCAAGACAAATAAGAGACCATCAAGAGTGTGCTCACCAGATCCCTCGGGCTATCCAGGCACCAGCATGCTGCTCAGATGCTGCACCTTGACGCTCTGGGGGACAGGTCCCCGATGGAGCTGATGGACGAGATACTCACGCTCATGGGTGATCACACCAACTGCCCACTCTTCGAGCGCATTTTCCTCGACCATCTGCCTGAGGACATCCGGCCATTACTGGCTCAAGAGGGCTTTACCGACCTGAGGAAGGTCGCTCAGAAGGCCCAAGAGCTATGACTTGAGCGATTCCCGGAGGGCTCAGTGGTCCAGCAGGTCACGAGGCACGGGCATGACCACACCAAACCTGCCCCTAGCGCTGCAGTAGAGCATCCAGCCCCTGCAGGGGCCACCAAGAGCATAATCAGGGGAAAAGCATCTGCTCCAGGCCTCTGCTTCTACCACCAGTGCTGGAGACCCAGGCTCGGAAGTGTCGTCAGCCCTGCTCATTCCAGGGAAACGAGCAGGCCGGCCACTGTTAAAGGCTGCGGTGGCTGGCCAAGGACACAGCCTCCTCTACCTGCAGGACTCAGTCAGCGGCCGGCGGTTCCTCGTTGACACTGGGGCCCAGATCATCGTCATCCCAGCCACGGCTATCGAGTCCAGGATCCGACCTCAAGGACCTCCCCTCCATGCGGCCAACGCAATAGAGATCTGGACGTATGGAGACAAGACAGTCCACTTCCAGATCGGCCGATGAAAGTTCTCATGGAGGTTCACCGTCTTGTCCCTTCTGACCGCCATCCTGGGTACTGACTTCCTCCTCGCCCACGGACTTCTGGTGGACATTCAGGGCAGGCACCTGGTGGATGCCAGTATTTTCCAGGCCATTCGCCTCAATGCCTCCCACACAGAGCAGCCGCAGATGGCCACGATCAGCATGCCAGAGACGAGTTCCAGCAAATCCTGGATGAGTTTCCGACCCTCCTCAAGCCACAGTTCTCTGCTGCCTCACCGCGCCACGGGGTGTTCCACTACGTCCCCACCCAGGGCCCACCAGTTCACACCAAGGCACGCCGGCTCCCACCTGACAAGCTTCACGTGGCAAAGGAGGAGATTTTGCATCTGTTGGAGCTGGAGATCATTTGGCAGCCTGATAGCCCATGGGCCTCGCTGCTCCACCTGGTCCCGAAAGCCTCCAGTGGCTGGCGCCCCTTCGGAGACTATCAATGGCTCAATGAGGTGACAGTTCCTGACCGTTGCCCCATCCCTCACATCCAGGACTTTACAGCCAACTAGCATGGTGCCAGAGTTTTCTCCAAGGTTGACCTGATGCGCTAGTATTACCAAATCCCGGTGCACCCTGAGGATATACTCAAGACGGCCATCATCACCCCCTATGGCTTGTTCAAATTCCTTTGCATGGCGTTTGGGCTCAATAACGCCGCTCAGACCTTCCAGTGCCTCATGGACTCAGTGGGCAGGGACTTGGATTTCGTCTTCATTTACTTAAATGCCAGCAAGGCCCACCTGAGCACCCTTTTCTCCCGACTGGCTGACTTTGGCCTCACCATCAACCCAGCCAAATGCCATTTTGGGAAAAAGTCTATGCAGTTCCTGGGCCATACCATCACAGCCGAGGGAGCCACGCCCAGTACCACGAAAGTCTCCGCTATCAAGGAGTTCCCATGTCCGGACAACCTCAAGGGGCTGCAGGAGTTCGCGGGTATGGTCAACTTCTACAACTGATTCATCCCGGGAGCTGGGCGTATCATGCAGCTGCTATTCGCCCTCATCGCAGCCAAGCACAAAACACTCACCTGGACCCCAGGGCCTGCAGCCCTCGCGAAGGCTACCATGCTTGCCCACCCACACACTGACTTGCATATGGCGCTCTCCGTCGATACCTCTGCCACAGTCGTCGGCATCATCCTGGAGCAGCAGGTGAATGGACAATGGAAGCCACTGGCATTCTTCAGCCAGCTTCTCCACCCACCAGAGCGCAAGTATAGTGCTTTTGACCATGAGTTAATGGACATGTACCTGGCGGTGCGGCATTTCCAATATTTCTTGGAGGGGAGGACTTTTACCATCTTCACTGACCACATACCCTTCACCCAGGCACTTGTGATGGTGAAGGACCCCTGGTTGGCCTGCCAGCAGCATCACCTCTCCTTCATGTTGGAGTTTACCACCAACATTTGGCACAAGGCGGGGAAGGACAACGTGGTCGCTGATGCATTCTTGCAACTGGCCATCTGCGCGCTGACGCCCGGCCTCGACTTTGACCAGCTCACCCGGGACCAGAAGTCCGACGAGGAGATGCGAGCCTTCAGGACTGCCATCAAGGGCCTGCGGTTCTGAGACCTCCCGACTCTGAGCGGCGGATGCACCGTCCTGTGAGCTGTCTCCATGGGCACCCCAGGCCATTGGTTCCCCAGCAGTGGCCCAGGCAAGTCTTCCATCACATCCATGACCTTTCGCACCCAACCATCAGGTCCACGGTCCGGATGGTGGCAGAGCGGTTTGTCTGGCATGGGCTGCGGAAGCAGATTGCGGCTGGGCCAGAACTTGCACCCATTGCCAAATGTCCAAGGTACACAGGCACACCAGGGTGCCCGGGCAAGAGTTAGAGCACGTCCGAGAATGGTTCAGCCACATTCACGTGGACATAGTCGAGCCCTTACCCGTTTCCTGGGACAACTGTTACCTACTCACGGTGGTGGACCGCACCACTCATTGGCCCGAGGCAATCCCAATGCCGGATGCCTCCATGGACTCCTGCTCCCGAGCACTGTCGCACAGTTGGGTCGCCCAGTTCGGCATTCCAAATCATCTCACCAGCGATCGGGGTGCCCAGTTCACCTCTGCGCTCTGGGCACAGCTCGCCAACAGGTTGGGGATCGAGCTACACCGCACCACAGCCTATCACCCACAGGTCAATGGGCTGGTCGAGCATCTGCACCGCGACCTTAAGTCGGCACTTATAGCCCGCCTCACCAGTCCCGACTTGATGGAGAAACTGCATCTGCTCCATGCCCAAGGAGGATCTGCAGGCGTCATCAGCTGAGCTGGTCTACGGCGCACCGCTGGCACTTCCTGGTGAGTTCATCAATGTGCCTCACAACCCCCAGTGGTCGCCTCTCGAGCTGCTTCCCCACCTCCGGGCCAGCTTGGACTCCTTCGCACCCCCACTGCTGCCTAGACACAGCACACGGCCATCTCATATCCCCAGCGAGCTGCTTTCCACAGAGTACATTTTTATTCAGCAGGGCCTGCCCGCGGTACCTCTGCAGAGACCTTACGAGGGGCCATACAAAGTTGTTCAGCATTCAGGGTCTACGTTCACCCTGGACATCGGCGGTAGATGAGAACTGTTTACTGTGGACAGGCTGAAGCCAGCGCACCTCGACCCCACCGAACTAGTGATTGTGGCCCAGCCCAAGAAATGAGGCCGCCCAGCTAAAAAGGACATTGGCGCCAGTTCTGAGGGTGGGGGGGGGCCTGTGTGGCGGCACACCACTAGGCAGGCAAACCGGTCCCACTTGTAATCCACATGGTGGGACAGCCAACCAAAATGACGCCGTCGGGGATTTCCCCTTTTTCTCAGCACAGGATTAAGAAGCCCACGCTGGGGACCACGTGATGCCTGGGTGACGTTAGTGCCCCCCAGCGCGGTTCTCAGCCAGTTCCGGGCAGGGAGTATAAGTCCAGCCCAGCAGCCTGCATTAAATCAGTTCTGCTCACTGAGCTCAACCTGTCTGGTTGTGTATTCTTTCAGTAGCAGTGTAGCTGCTGCTACAAGTAGTTATTGATAAATATATTGTTTTCAAAGAAAAACAATAACATTGCCTAGGTGAATTTCTGTTGCCGCTGATCTGCAATGTAATAGGATGCACTTGCTGGAGTTCAGAAGGATGAATGGAAATCTCAATGCAACATACTAAATATCGAAAAGACTTGATAAAGTGGACATGAAGAAGATGTTTCCAGTCTTGTGAGAGTCCAGGACCAGAGGGCACAGCCTTAGAATCAAAGGATGTCCCTTTAGAACAGAGATGAGGAGAACATGTCATCAGCCAGAGGTGGTGAATTTGTTGCAACATATGGCTATGGAAGCCAAATCATTGGGTATATTTAAAGGGCAGGTGATAGGTTTTTGATAAGTAAGGCCATCAAAGGTTATGGGCAGAAGGCAGGGGAATGGGATTGAAAGGAAAAATACATCAGTCATGGTTTGAAAGGCAAAGGAGAATCAATAGGCCAAATTGCCAAATTCTGTTCTTGTGTCTTAAAGTCTGGTGGTGTAAAGTTATCCACTCGGGTCTCCGGATGTCAGCTGAAAACCCCTTTAAATATAATGCAAACAACAAAATGGCTGTGATAGTACAGATTCTATCACCAATGTGTATATGTACATATGTACAGATGGTAGTGTTGGATGACTGTGATTGGCTGAGAGTGTAGCCACACCTACTGGCAGGTCTTAAAGGATTGCTCCTAGCCAGACCAGGTCATTCTGGACTGGTCAATCTACTTGTGATATGCTCCAGTCTTTTAGTTAATAAAAGCCTTGGTTTGGATCAACAAGTCTTTGGTTCTTTCGACGCACATTACAATGGCATCACGCTTTCCTGTCCCATAGCATACATAGATTGTTCCTTTGTGCTCCAATTCATGTTGCTAAGTGAGGATGTGGGTATTACATGAAGAGTTGCCTCATTAGATGCATGTCTGATGCAGACAAGTATCACATAAGCTAATGTGAAGAGTCATTGGAATTGTCTTGTTTTATGGTGGACATTATTTCACTCGGTAACGATTGGTGAACTAATTTTTGTGCAGGTTGTTATACTGTAGAGCTGAAGACATGGAACTCAATCTTTTCTTTGACTCCCATAAAGCAGCCTCAGCCTTTTTGATTATTCAGTTACACATCAGATGTGTTTTTACACTGTGGATATTATTTTTTAATCAGCTAATGGAAGCATCCAAAAATTGGACGTAACAGAGTATTTCTCTCTTAAAATTTATAGTGGTCCAACACTAAGTTATGCACTAAGGGATACAGTGCATCATTTTGAAACTGATAGATGATAGAAATACAGAAATGTGGTAAACAGCAAGTAGAATTGATGAAATAACAGCCATAAAAACTAATAAACAGTGTTTGTTTCAGTAAGAAGAACGAGGAAAGGAATAAAACATAAATGACATAAATTTAAGGAAGTTTCAACCCAAGAGAGTTATGCTAAATCTTCTTAATTGTACAGAACCTCAAATGCAGCTTTCTGCTTAATTTTGCAGACCAACCTTCAGAAAAGATGTCAAGGCCTTGAGAGAGTGCAGAGATGATAAATGAGAATGGAACCTAGGATGAGTAACTTCAGTTGTATATAAAATGGAAAAGCTAAAGTTGTTATCCTCAGAGCAGAAGTTAAGAGGATTCTTGCTACAAATCTTCAAGATATTGAACTGTTTTGATAGAGTAAATTAGAAGTTGTTGACTGGTAGAAGTATCGGTAATGTGAGAACACAGGCTTGTGGTGATTTGCATGGGAACATGAAGAAATGTTTTTTACACAGCAAGTTACTATGCTTCAAAATGAAGTGCTGAAGGGTAATAGAAATAATTTTAATGATTTAGAAAAGAAAATAATATAAATACTTGAACAGAAATTTTGTGTGGCTATAGTGAAAAGTCAGAAGGGTCAAGCCATTTGGATAGCTCTATCAAAGAGCCAGCACATGTATAATAGTCCAAATGTCATAGTTATGTTTTGAATAATTTAATTTAATGACAGGCACTGTATAAATGCAACTTTTTCTCTGATTCGTAAAACTAAATTAATTATTGATTTGTTGATTTTCTATAGCATTTGGAAGCAAGTCTTGCTGTAATTGATGCAAATTTACATTCATAGGAATGGGATTACAGTTATGTACACAGCTTCTACCATTGCAGCCTGGCTGCCTCCTTTATCTTA
This sequence comes from Narcine bancroftii, assembly GCF_036971445.1. Lineage (NCBI taxonomy): Eukaryota > Metazoa > Chordata > Chondrichthyes > Torpediniformes > Narcinidae > Narcine > Narcine bancroftii. Next base: position 86,088,216 of record NC_091469.1, read on the forward strand.
CTTCTCCCAAAGATGAACTCACAAGCAGGAAGCGGAGGAAATCCGATAAAACTAAGTTGCTGCACACTCTGCTGTGTTTGAAGACGGTAAAAATCCTCTTTCCAATTATATTACATTATATTTCTGCACTGCATTCTCTTTCAAACAACACTAAATGCATTGTATGATGTGAAATAGAAGTTCTGCATCATACCTTCAGACAGAATAATGTTCAAAATGCATCTTGTGAAATCTTGCTGTTATGCAAATTTGTATCTTAAATGAATGATTATAAATATGTGGAAACAAACTATATTGAGTTTTAAAAATTAGAACAAAATTAATGTTATGAAAAGGAATCCAGAAATGAAAGAATATGTGATTGAAAGGTAACATTTTCTGTCCAATATTGTGTTTCTGTGAGCATATCCCAAGACTTCTCCAAGAAGTTCTCCATAGGAGCAGGAGGTAATTGTGCAATCCCTGTTTTCAGCCAGATAGAAATACAAGTTAGGACAGAAGCTGCTGAACTGGTTTCATGTTCAAATTAGCAAATTATATTGGGAGAATTCAGGATTAGTCATAACTTTTGTCGTTCTCATCTTTTGGAATGAAATAGTCTGCTGAGAGTTGCTGTCCACACATATTGATGATCTCTTGAAAGATAAACACTTGGTTAAGTGATGATATTGTACAGAATTCACTTTGCAGAAGCAGGCCATTCACTCAAATAGTCTATTTTGGATTTGCGCTCCATATGAACTGCCATATGGGGCTTGAATTTCATTTGCCAAATTTCCAGCCACTTACAATAATCTATCATCACTGACTTAATGGAATAAATTAGATGGAAAAAAAATCATGTGTATTCTGAAGAGCCACTTCTGTCTGCATGGTGCTATTGTACATCAGTGTCCAATTTGCTGAACTGAGGTGCAGCTGCAGTTGCTCTTGTAATGTTGGCATAAACACACAACCAGTCATAATCTGGAGAGATCGTACAGCCAGATCCCTCATGTTGGAGGAGAACTCTGGCAATGAACATTTCATTCTCACCCAGTCCTGATCTGCATGGATTGCACAGTTCTGTCCAGGAACATGAGATGTGCTGTTTTTGTTACCTGTCAAATTTCACCACCACAACACAAAAAAAAAATCCTGATCATAGGACTAAGTTTTGATGATTTGTACTTTATCCTTTCTACTTCAGACCATAAGAACATAAGAAATAGGAGCAGGAGTAGGCCATCCAGCCCGTCGAGCCTGCTTTGCTGTTCATTCAGATGATGGCCGATCTGATGATAGGCTAATTTCCACCTATCTGTCTTTTCACATATCCCTTAACTCCCCTATGTAAAAATCTATGCAACCTTGTCTTAGAAATATTTACTGACCCCTTGTCTAAATGGCATGGATCTGTTAAGATCTGTACAACACCTGCAACCAGTACAAGAATTATTGTGCAAATAAATGTTGCTGATGACATCAGCACTAATACCTGAAAATATATTAACTTAGTCATGTAATATTTTAAGTAGCAGGCCTAAGATATATTGTCAGATCATCTTTTTACTTAGAATCTATTCACGGAACTGTATTTTTAGCATAAATATTGAATTGACTTTTTTGCTGTGTTTATTTTCCAAAAATTTGCAAAATACAAGCAGTACATTGTTAAATAGATTTTTGACAATACCAAAAACTTAGATTTTAGTTTGTGAGTGACTTGAGAATTAAGCATGAGGAAAATGCTAATTGTATTTCAAATGCATTTAATTTTCTTGTATACTTTAGGGCCATATATATATGCATTGTGGCTGTGAATGTTGTCTGATCCCATGACTTAATCTATTTTTTAGATTTCATAGAAGTGAATCTTTAAGCTCGTGGGTGTCTATTTCATGTTGCTGTGGCCTGAAATTCTTTGCCATTTTTAGTGAATTTGAAGGTTATGGTGTTGAGGATCTTTTGATATTTAGTTGAGGCTTATTCTTCCCAGAAAGAGGTAGAGACAGGAAGAGTGAGCTAAAAAGAGGAGGAAAAATAAATAAGTGGGAAGAATGGTGAGAAATAAAATGTGAAGGTAATAAACATTGAAATTGGAGAAACAACTTGCAGAAATCTTTGGACTTGTACACTGATATCACATTATTCCTCAATACTCCCCAGGAATCTACTGTTCATTGTGTATGACATAGCCTTATTAGAAGTGAAAAAAATGCAGCACATCACATATTGGAATTAAATTCCAACTGCTATTGATCTGTCCATCTTACTAGCTGATCAGTATCATTCTGTAGCTTAAGATTACCTCTTTTTTTTTTCATTATCCACACTGACAATGTTCATGACATTAGCAAACTTTGTATTCATCCCTTCTACATTATATTCCATGTCTGATTTATTAATATACGTATATGACAAAGAGCAAGGGACTCAGCACTGATCCCCATTGCTGACTTCCAATCATAAAACCAAGATTCCACCATTACCTTTTGTCTCCTGTAGCAAACCACTTTTGGATCCTAAAGGATCTAACCTTTTAGACTACCCTTATACATGGGACTTCACTGGCCTTACTGATGTCAGCATATATTCAACAACAATGCCAAGTACCTTGAAACTATGTGGTGTGTGGGTGAAGAAGTGAGCTTCAGTCCAATCAAAAACCTTCATCATATTTCTATGTGTGCACTTATTTTTTTTTTGTAAGTCCATCTGGGTCATCTGTTTCAGTTAATACTTGGATCTCTCAGCTTCTAAAGTTTCTTAGCTTCTGATTTTTCTCCTATGTGAAACCACAAGTTTGGCAAGAGCTTTAACATTGAATTCATCATCTGTTTTTTTAAACATCTGTGTGAAAAATCAAAGGAAGGCTTTATCATTAATATGATGAATAATAATCTACTTTATTTGATATTCTTCATTAAAAAAATCTGGATCTAGGTACTACAAACATAGTATATATTTGCCAATAATAGAAAACTTTTGAAGACTTTATTGTAGAGCAAAATAAGGTACAGGATCTGAATATAAAATTATTATAATGAGTTTATTGTCAAATACATTGTACAATTTCATGGCTTGTTTCAGCATCATGCTGAATTAGATTGAAAAGAGGGTTGGTGCGAGAACGCAGCCTTGCTTCACGCCATTGTTAATGGAGAAGGGTTCAGAGAGCTCATTGCTGTATCTGACCCGACCTTCTGAAAAACCTCACAAAGATTAGCGTATACAGAGCTGTTGTCATACCCACACTCCTGTTCAGCTCCGAATCATGGGTCCTCTACTGGCATCACCTACGGCTCCTAGAACGCTTCCACCAGCATTGTCTCCGCTCCATCCTCAACATTCATTGGAGCGACTTCATCACTAACATCGAAGTACTCGAGATGGCAGAGGCCGACAGCATCGAATCCACGCTGCTGAAGATCCAACTGCACTGGGTAGGTCACGTCTCTAGAATGGAGGACTATCGCCTTCCCAAGATCGTGTTCTATGGTGAGCTCTCCACTGGCCATCGAGACAGAGGTGCACCAAAGAAGAGGTACAAGGACTGCCTAAAGAAATCTCTTGGTGCCTGCCACATTGACCACTGCCAGTGGGCTGATCTTGCCTCAAACCATGCATCTTGGCGCCTCACAGTTTGGCGGGCAGCAACCTCCTTGGAAGAAGACCGCAGAGCCCACCTCACTGACAAAAGACAAAGGAGGAAAAACCCAACACCCAACCCCAACCAACCAATTTTCCCTTGCAACTGTGTCTGCCTGTCCCGCATCGAACTTGTCAGCCACAAACGAGCCTGCAGCTGACGTGGACATTACCTCTCCATAAATCTTCGTCCGCGAAGCCAAGCCAAAGAAGAAACATTGTACAATGTATATATGCACCAGTGCTGCAGTGGAACAATGACTTCACATAAAATTTCCTACAGTAGTATATGTTCAATTAAAAAGAGATAATAAATTAAAAAGATTACAGATAATAAATATTTACAGTTACCATAGTGAAAGATAAAAGTGCCATTACAGTAGCGCTGATACTGATTTGGTGTTGTCAGAGCAATCCATGATTAATGTATCGAGGTGAGGTTCAAGACCCTGATAGCTGTTGGAAAGATACATGGAAACTGGGATAAAGTTATTAGATGAACTTACAAAATTAAAAATATAGGGATATAAAATAATTTGGGGTCAGAAAAACTCAGTTAAAAGAGTATCATAGAAATGAAAATATACTTAGAAAATAAAGGAAATGGTGGGATTTTGATTACCAATCAATGTGAAGTATTGCAGCAATGCCCAGTGATAGTGACAGTGTAAGCATGGGCTAGAATTAATTAAAAGAATAATTAAAAATGAAAATGGGGAAAATATTGAGACTGAAAGTGTAAAAGTCCCAAAGGCACGATGCATTGAATTTCAGATATTAAAAGGGCAAAAAAAATAGATGATTTTTATCAATTCACAATTCAGAAATGATCCCATGGATTAAAAATTTGAAACTTTCACTCCATGGTTTAAGTAAAGATGACCTGGAACCATTCCCAAAGTGCACTGCAACCAGTGAGCTATTGTAAAAGTGCAATTGTTGTTGTAACGCAGTGGTTTTCAAATGTTTCTTTCCACTCACATACCACTTTAAGTAATCCCTATCAACCGCTGCAACCGTGTCTGCCTGTCCCGCATCGGACTTGTCAGCCACAAACGAGCCTGCAGCTGACGTGGTCATTACCCCTCCATAAATCTTCATCCGCGAAGCAAAAGCCAAAGAAAGAAAGATGCCATAGGTGCTCTGTGATTAGTAAGGGCTTTCTTAAGGTGGTATGTGTGGGGGAAAAAAAAGGTTGTGAATCACTGCTGTCAACCCAATTGTTACTGAAATATTTTGCATATTAGCCCATTTCCTTTGGAGTTATTAAACTGTGCACATAATGAATCAATTAGGTACAATTAAAACAGTGGTTTTCAAACATTTTCTTTTCACTCTCATACCACCATAAGTAATCCCTTATTAATCATAGAGCACCTAAGGAATAGGGATTACTTACGGTGGTATGAAAGTGGAAAGAAAAAGTTTGAAAACCATTGCTTTAATGGATTAAAAAAAGGTTGGAAAAATATTTTGGATCCTTTCTCCTAAAATGCATTGAATAGCTTTTTAGGGATGGAATGGCTGAAGACTTGGAATGATGAGAAAGGTCAAACAAGGACTTGTAATGGATAAGTCAAAGTCATGCAGTACAGAAGGAAGTCACTTGGGCCATTTGTTTGTCTCTTCTTTGAAGTGGTTATCCAATTCCTTTCCTTTCTACAGTTCTGAAAATATCCCCTTTACAAATACGTCCACTTCCTTCTGAAAGCTCCTGTTGACTCTACCTCCATCACTCTGTCTGATAATGCCTTCTAGATCATAATCACAGCCTCTGGAGTCACCCTCCATTTAATAAGTACCTTATTCATGTTAGCATTTTTGTAGATCTTGTCTGCATCATCTCCAAAGCCTTGATGTCCTATTTGATATCATTTCCAGAGATATAACCAGTGAATTTCAATGACTTTCCACAGGTTCCCTGCTTTTGAACTGTATGCCTCTGTTCATAAAGCCAAGGATATAATTTTGTTAAACCCTCTTTTCAAATTGACTTGCCACACTCATAACTGGGACACATTCCAAGCTTCTACTCCTGGACCCTTTCTAAAATTATACAATTAAATTCATATTGGGCAAGTGCTTGAAATAGGAGATAGGACTTTTTTGGAAAATTTTGCCATTACATTATAATATCAAAGAATAATAAACTGCTTGAAGCCTTAAGGCAAAGATAATACCAAAGGTGTCTGTAATCTAAAATCTCTCTTATTCAACCACTCACACATTTAAAGGCCAATATTCCAATGGTGTGGCATTGTTCTCCTCAGATGATATCACTTTTCTCCACTTCATTAATTGCATTGGAAAATATTAACCTGGATAACAGGGCTTACTCAACATTGACAATGCCCTTAGATGTCTGATTAATATTGATGGCATGGCCATCTGTTTGCAATTTTGATCCGTAATTCCACTTCATTGTTGCAGCCCCGAGATCAGAGTGTTATTATTTATGTTCAAGACTTATTAACTGCAACATATAATAAAGCATGTCATTTCCAAATCCAACAGCCATGAGAAATTCACCACTTGGGAAATTTGAAAGAAGTTCAACATCAGGATAGCCATCTCATGGGATGCATCAGTGAATGGTTTATAGAGGAAATTGTGGCTAAAATGTGTGCAGAACTCCCATGGGTTTTTTGAACTAAAAAAACTCCTAAAAGGTGGCCAGTGAGACTAATTTTGATGATGTAGAACAGGATAGCATGGGAGAATTATTGGAATTCCATGTTGAAGAGCTTATAAAGAGCAAATGGCATAAGGAATAGAGGTCACAAAAAGAAAAAGAAAAAGAAGCCACTAACATAGCACCATGCCACCAAAGCAGTTCATTATGAAAAGGATTTGGAGTTGTGGGAAAGAATATCATCATCTAAACATCAATCCCAGAGTGAAGTACTGCATTAGATGTGACTGCACAATGGAATATGCTGTCCCTTATCAGAAAAAAAAGTGGTCTAGATTTACACTGCCAACTTTTCATTCCCATGGGGGACTGTGAAAAAGGGCTGTTAGAGGAGCTCAGATGACTTTAAAAAGCAGTGGGAGAGGGAGGTGCTCTTTTAACTTTCTCCATTGGCTAATTAGCTCAAATGGAGTGCCCAGTGTAAGGAGCGGGATTTTGAGGTTTTGGCTTGAGAGGCACAGGTGAGGAGTAGGTAGGGCTTTTGTAGTGGTATATTAAACCCACCAAATTAGAGGTAATTAAATAAAGTATGCATGCAGGGTCAGGTAATGAGTTGTAGCTGCATGATGTGGGAGCAGGTGGACCCCTTTGTGGTTCCTCATGCAGCAAGTGTTGGCTGCTTGAAGTTCAAAACTGATGACCTGGAATCTGAGCTTTAAACACTGTGACACATCAGGGAGCGAGAGAGGTACCTAGACATTTTATTTCAGGGGGCAGTCACACATCCATTAGAATAGTTGCCTCAAATTCAGCTTGTGGTCAGGGATAAGAGAGGGTGACTGCAAGTGATTCAGGTAGTGGGATCCAAGAAACAGTGCTGGAGGAGCCTCAGCCCTTGAACTTGTATCATAAGTTTGAGATTCTTACTCCTTGTGTGGTTAAGAGTGGGGGCTGTTGGAAGGAACACCTAACTGTGGCACCATGATTCAGGAAGCCATTCAAGGAGGGGGGAGGGAGAGGGGAGAGGAGAGAAATGCCGTGATAATCAAGGATAGTATAGTTAGGGGAATAGTCATAGTTCTCTGTCACAGGGATAGAGTGTGGTCTGCCTGGTGTCCAGTTTCAGGACATCTTATCTGACTTGCAGAGGAATTTGCAGTGGGAGGGGAAAATCCATTTGTTATGGTACATATGGGTAGCAACGATGTTGGTTGAACCAGGAAAGAGGTTCTGCTAAAGCAATTTGAGGAGTTAGGGACCAAATTAATAAGTAGAACTAAAGAAGTGATAACCTCGGAGTTACTAGCTGAGCCTCATGCAAATTGGCACTGGGTCCAGAAGATGAGAGTTAAATGCATGGTATGTGAAAAGTGGGTTCCAATACATGGGAAATTGGCACCAGTATTGGGGAAAGAAGGAACTGTTCAAAGGAGACTAGCTACATTTGAACCATGATGGGACCTAGATCCTGGTGAATTGCATAACTAGGACTAAATAGTGGAGTGGGGGGGAGGGTGGTGAATGGGTTCAACAGATTGGAGAGGGATGGATAAAGTTAAAGAGAAGACTGTGAATAAAGTAAAAAGAAAACTTAAAAAAAGTAAGATTAGAGGGGATAAAAATGAAGTGCTAAAGAGGCAAAGAAGACCAAATTTTAAAAGCCCATAGTATTTGAAACAAGGACAGTGAACTTGTGGCACAAATCAGTACAAAGGTATATGATTTAGTGGCCATTACAGAACATGGTTGTAGGGTGGAGAAAATTGAGAATTAAATATCCAAGGATATCAGGTAATATGGAAAGACAGGCAGGTAGGTAAGGGAGGTGGGGTAGTGATCTTAGTTAAGAATGAGATCCGGGCAATTGAGAGAGATCATATTAGATTGAAGGAGCTAAATGTTGAATCCATTTGGGCAGAGATTAGGAATAGTACAGGGAAAAAAATTCACAGGAGGAAGTTTTCTATAGGCCACTCACTAATAACATTACAGTTGTACATGCAATAAACCAAGAAATATTGGAGGCATGTAAGGATGGAACAACAGTTACCATGGGGGACTTGAACATGAACATCGACTGGGTGTGCTTGAGGAGGACTTTATAGAATGCTTGATAGGTTTCTTGAACAGCATGTTACTGAATCTACAAGGAAACATGTTATCTTGGATCTGGTCCTGTGCAATGAGACAGGTAAAATTAGCAATCTTGTAGTTTGGGATCCTCTTGGAAAGAGAGATCACAGTATGATTGAGTTTCTCATACAAATGAAGGGTACAAAAGTTTGGTCTAAAACCAGTGTGTTATGCTTAAGCCAGGAAAACTACAAGGGATGAGGGAGGAGTTGGCCAGTGTAAACTGGGAACAGAAACTATATGCAGGGACAGTTGAGGAACAGTGATTTTTCATGGTCCTCCACAAAAGTATATTCCAGTTAAAAGCAAGGCCATTAAGGGTGTGGACAGCCAGCCTTGGATAACTAAGGAAATAAATGGAGGCATTAAAGTAAAAGCTCATGCATACAAAGTTGTTAAAAGCAGTTGGAAACTAGAGATTGGGAAAACTTTAAAAAGAAAAAAGAACCACGAAGTGAGCAATAAAGAGTAGGAAGGTAGACTATGAGAAAAGATTAGCAGAGAATATAAAAATGAACAGTAAAAGTTTTAGTGCTCTCTATAATGTTTGGGACAAAGACACTTTTTTTTTCCCTTTATTTGCCCCTGTGCTCCACAGTTTTAAATTTGTAATCAAACAAATCACAGGTGATTAAATTGCACATTCCAGATTTTAATCAAGGGTTTGCAAGGGCTATTAAGGTGACTTTAAACTAGTATGGTTGGGGAAGGGGTCGGACAGCAGCGAGAGGTTTTGTCAGCTGAGAGAAAAGGATTATAGACAAAAGTTGAAGGTAGAAAGGCAGTTGATTGAGGAGGAACTGGATCAGTGCTATGATAGAGGTGGAGGATAATAGTAACAAATAATAGAGTGGACAGTAAAGAGAAGGTAAGATGTGGGAAATCTCTGAAATGCATTTACTTCAATGTTAGGAGTATTGTAACGAAGGTGAATGAGCTGAAGGTGTGGATAGGCACTTGGCAGTATGACGTGGTGGCAATTAGCGAGACATGGTTGAGGAGGGATGTGACTGGTAGTTAAATATTCCGGGATGTGGCTGCTTTAGGTGTGATAGAATTGGAGGGGTAAGGGGAGGGTGTGGCATTACTTGTCAGGGAAAATATTACAGCGGTGCTGAGGTGTGATAGATTGGAGGGCTTGTAAAGGGAGGCGGTGTGGATGGAATTAAAAAATAGGTTACAATGATAGGGGTGTATTATAGTGGGGAGCGAGAACTAGAGGAACAAATATGTAAGAAAATAGCTGAGATGTGCAATAAGCACAGAGTTGTGTTAGTTGGGGATTTTAATTTTCCTAATATAGATTGGGAGATGCAGTCAGTGAAAGGGCTGGAAGGTTTAGACTTTGTTAATTGTGTGCAGGATAGTTTTTTCCAGCAGTATGTTGAGGTACTCACTAGAGAAGGGGCAGCGTTGGATCTACTTTTGGGGAATGAAATAGGGCAGGTGATGAAGGTGTGTGTTGGGGAACACTTTGGATCCAGTGATCATGGTACCACTAGTTTCAACATTATTATGAAGAGGGAGTGGTATGGTCTGACAATGAAGTTTTTTGAGTGGGAGAAGGACAGATTTAATGCAATGAGAAGGGATTTGCAGGGAGTGGTTTGGGCTGATTTGTGTTTTTGGGAAGGAGGTAAAGGAGAATTGGAGGGCATTTAAAGGTGAGATTTTGAGGGTGCAGAATCTTTATGTTCCTTTTAGGATAAAGGGCAGGGCCAAATGTTCAAGAGAGCCGTGGTTTTCAGGCGAGATCAGGAAGCTTCTTCGAGATAAAAGGGAGGCCTACATTAAAAACAGAAAACAAGGAATGGACGAGATGCTTGAAAGATACATAGATTGTAGAAAGAGGCTTAAGAATTAAATTAGAAAAGTGAAAAGAACGTAGGAGGTGGCTATAGTGAATAGGGTGAAAGTAAATCCAAAGGGTTTTTACAAATATGTGAATAGCAAAAGGAGAATGAAGGATAGAATTGGTCCACTGGAGAATCAGAGCGTGTGATGAACCAAATGAGATGGGGGAGATATTAAATGAATTCTTCTTGTTGGTATTCACTAGGGGAAAGGATATGGAATTGTGTAGGATAAGTGAGGCAAAAGGGGTAATTATGGAAAATAGAGAGATAAGGAAAGAGGGGGTGTTGGAACTTCTGAGGTATATAAAGATGGATAAGCCTCCAGGTCTTGACAGGATTTTCCCCAGGACCTTGAGGGAAGTCAGGGAGGAAATAGCGGGAGCTCTGACAGTGATTTTTCAATAGTCACTGGAGAAAGGAGTGGTGCTGCAAGATTGCGGTGTTGCAAATGAGGTTCCACTGTTTAAAAAAGGCTCCAGGTGTAGGCTCAGCAATTATTGGCTCGTAGGTTTGACATCGGTGGTGGGTAAACTAATGGAAAGTATTCTTAGAGATAATATGTATAAGTATCTAGAGGGGTAGGGATTGATCAGGGATACCCAACATGGGTTTGTGTGGGGAAAGTCATGTTTGACAAATCTTGTTGAATTTTTTGAGGAAGTATCTAGAAAGGTTGATGAAGGTAGAGTAGTAGATGTGGACTATTTGGATTTCAGTAAGGTTTTCAATAAGGTTCCACATGGAAGGTTGGTGAAGAAGGTTCAGATACTAGGGATCAATGTTGAGATAGTCAGATGGGTTCAACAGTGGCTAGAAGATAGGCACCAGAGAGTCATGGTGGATGGAGGCCAGTAACGAGCGGTGTGACTCAGGGATTGGTGTTGGGTCCTTTGTTGTTTGTCATTTACATTAATGATTTGGATGATGGAGTGGTAAATTGGGTAAGTAAATATGCAGATGATACCAAAATAGGGGGAGTTGTGGATAGTGAGGATATTTTTGTGGACTGCAGAAGGATCTGGACTGCTTAGGAAAGTGGGCTGATAGGTGGCAGATGGAGTTTAATGTGGATAAATGTAAAGTGCTTCATTTTGGGAAGAATAATAAAAATAGGACATATGGTGTGAAGGGGAGGGCATTGGGGAGTGCAGAGGAACAGAGAAATCTTGGAATAACAGTTCATCATTCTTTGAAGTAGATTCTCATGTAGATAGGGTGGTGAAGAAGGCTTTTGGTATCCATAGAATATAAGAGTTGGGAGGTGATGTTGAGGCTATTTAAGGCTGTTTAAGAACTGTGTGCAGTTCTGGTCTCCAAATTATAGGAAGGATATCAATAAGGTAGAGAGGGTGCAGCGAAGATTTACTAAAATGTTGCTGGATTGCACTATCTAGAATATGGAGAAAGATTGAGTAGACTGGGTCTTTATTCATTGGAGCATAGAAGATTGAGGGTGGATTTGATAGAGGTATATAAAATTATGAGGGGATTAAATAGAGTAGATGTGAATAGGCTCTTCCCCTTGAGGGTAGGAGAGATTGGAATGAGGGGTCATAAGTTAAGGGTTAGGGGGCAAAACTTTAGAGGTAACATAAGAGGAAGTTTCTTCACTCAGAGAATGGTGACTGAGTGGAATGACTTTCTGGAAGAGGTGGTTGCAGCAGAGCCAATTTTGTAATTTAAGAGCAGGTTGGATGAGTACATGGATGTGAGGGGGTTGGAGGGTTATGGACAAGAAGCAGGAAGGTGGAACTAGTGGAGTTCATTTAAATCGGTGCGGACTAGAAGGGCTGATATGGCTTTTTTTTCCATACTGTAATTGTTATATAGTTATATTTGTGTACATTTTGATTTGACCATGTAGAAATCACAGGACTATTTATACTTATTTCCCCCATTTCAGGGCACCATACTGATTGGGGCATTTGGTTTCACAGGTGTTTGTGATTACTCAGGTGTGTTTAATTGGTGCAAGTATAAGAGAGCTCGGCTTGATACTAAGCTTCTGATCACCTTTGGAGTCTGTAGTTGCGATTTTTCAACATGAGGACCAGAGTTGTGCCAAAGAAAGTCAAATAAACCATTATGAGGCTGAAAAACAAGAATAAAACAGTAAGAGACATTGCCAAAACCTTAGGATGACCAAAATCAAATGTTTGGAACACTATTAATAAGAAAGCTTCTAGTGAGCTCAAAGGGACTTGTAGACCAAAGAAGATCTCTAATGCTCATGACAGAATAATTCTCACCATAATGAAGAAACCTCCCCAAATGCCTGTCCAACAGATCAGAAACACTCTTCAGGAGGCAGGTGTGGATGTGTCAATGACTCTTGTCTGCAGATGACTTAGTGAACAGAAATATAGAAGTTACACTGCATGATACAAACCATTAGTTAGCCACAGAAATAGGATAGTTAGATTACAGTTTGCCAAGAAGTATTTAAAAGAGCCTGCAGAATTCTGGCAAAAGGTCTTGCAGACAGATGAATCCAATATTAACCTGTATCAGAATGATGGCAAGAGCAAAGTGTGAAGGTGTGATAGTACAGATCTATCACCAATGTATATAGTGCTTATAGTTACAGTATCTAGACTGTGCTTACAGCGATTGGCTGAGAGCTAAGCCACGCCTACTGTCTGGGCCTTAAAGGGTTGTGTCCCTAGCCAGGTCGGATCATTCCGGACTGGTCGGCCACCTGTGAAGAGCTCCTGTCTTTTGCTAATAAAAGCCTTGGTTTGGATCAACAAGTCTTTGGTTCTTTCGACGAGCTCTACAGAAGGCAAAAGTAACTGCACAAGATCCAAACTTGCCACCTCACCTCATGGGCATGTATGGCTGCCACAGGTAGCGGCACACTTATCTTCATTCACGTTGTCATGTAATTTCTGATAGCAGTAGCAAAATGAATTCTGAGGTGTATAGAAACGTCTTATTTACCTCCAAACTCGTGGATGGTGTTTCATCCTAGAGCAGGACAATTATTCCAAACATATTACTAAAGCAACAAAAGAGTTTTTCAAAGCTAAAAACTGGAAAATTCTTGAATGGCCAAGTCAGTCACCTGATAAGAATCCAATTGAGAATGCCTTCCATATGCTGAAGAGAAATTTTAAGGGCACAAGCCCTCAAGACAAGCAGGAGTTGAAGATGGCTGTAGTAGATGAGTGGCAGAGCATCACGAGAGGAGATAATCAGCATTTGTGATGTCTATGAATTACAGACTTCAAGCAGTCATTGCATGTAAGCGATATGCAACAAAATGCTAAGCATTTTATATACATATATACGTATCATTACTATGTCCCAAATAGTATGGTGCCCTAAAATGAGGGCTATCATTTCTACATGGTCAACCAAAATGTACACAAATATCCTTGAATAAAATCTGGAATGTGGACTTCAATCACATGTGAATTGTTTGATTACAAATTTAAAATTGTGGAGTACAGGGGCAAATAAAGGGAACAAGTGCTTCTTTGTCCCAAGCATTATGGAGGGCACTGGATATAAAGTGCAAAAGGGTGCTAAAGTGAAGTTTGGTTCCTTGGAAGGGAGAAGTTGGGTAATGAGGTAATGGCTGAGGCTTTGAATGACTATTTTGTATCAGTCTTCATGTTCGAGGACATGTCGAACATGACAGATGTTATGGATGTGATGGGAGGTGAGGTCTTGGCTGTAATAACTATCACTAAAGAGGTAGTACTCAGAAAACACAAGGGTCTAAAGATAGATAAGTGCCTTGGTCCTGATGGAATGCATCGCAGGATACTGAAAGAAATGGCGGAAGTTGAGGCTGTGGTGATAATTTACCAATATTCTCTGGACTCTGGGCTGGTATCTATAGATTTGGCAGGGAACTATAGACCAGTTAGTTTAACATCTGTAGTTGGGAAAATGTTTGAAGCTCTCATAAAGAAGAAATCACGAGGCATCTGGAGCAAAATGACACATCACGTGTTCAAGCAGACACAGCATGGATTCAGCAAATGCAGGTCCTGTTTTTCGAATTTAACGGAGTTCTTTGAGGATATGAGCATGGTAGAGGGGAGTAGATGGATGTTGTTTACTTAGATTTTTGGAAGGCGTTCGATTAGGTGCTGCATAAAAGACATAAAGAAATTAAGGATGCATAAGGTTGGGGGTGATGTATTAGCATAGATAGAGGATTAGTTAACCAATAGAAAGCAGAGATATGGGATACAGGGGTGTTTTTCTGGTTGGCAATCAGTAGTGATTGCCACAGGGGTCACAACTGTTCACGATATACATAAACAATCTGGAGGAGGGGACAGAGTGTAGTGTATCTAAGTTTGCTGATTACATTAAATTGAGTGAAAAGGCCAATTGTGAAGAAGATACAGAGAGTCTGCAGAGAGATAGGTTAAGTTAGTGGGCAAGGGTCTGGCAGATAGAGTACAAGGTTAGTATCAAATTAGCCATAATCTCATTGAATGGCAGAGCAGGTTTGATGGGCTGGATGGCCTACTCCTGCATTTTCTTTCTTATGTTCTTAAAATTTGGTTCATCAGTCACCCAGGAGTAGTTGCAGAAAAAAAATCCTCACCTTGAGAATCATAAATTCCATTCAGCCCAGATTCATAATTTCAGCTATTCTTTAGCACTAGTGATAACTCGACCTCTCACTTATTTCTATGTTCATTAACATGCACAACTCCATGTGTAGATATGAAGTAATCTTATTGGTCCCTAGAATCTGATCTTGCACTCAGTAAGATAATGGCTGATCTGACCTCAGCTCAACCTTTCTGCCAACTCATGGTAACATTTCACTCTTTGCTTGTCAGGAATCTACCTCTAAGAAGATTCTGCTAATGAAGGCCATTGAGGAAGAGTGTTCTGAAGGCTCACAAACCTCTGAGAGGAAAAGCTTTGCCTACTTTCTATTATAAATGGGAAAAACCTTATTTTGAGACTGGCCTTTCATAAGAGAATACCAAGACCTCTCAGTGTCATTTTCAAGTATTCCCTGAAAATATACATTATGTTTTATTATCTTAATTTAGATTTGATTGTTAATAAAATTATATTTTATTATTTCAGACACTTGTGTTGACGTATTTTTAAAGTTTTTATGTTGTTTTGACTGAGGTTTTTGAGCTCTGGAATGCAAACGGAAATTTACATTGAAATAAATGGAAAACACCTTTTCACTTATGAATTTTTGCCCAACCAAACATTTTGCTGGAATACAACACTTTAGTAAAACCAAGAAATACCTTTACTAAAATATTTATAATGCATTTACCCTAAAGTTTTTGATTTACAATGTTTCATTTAACAAAACATTTTCCAGGAATGCATGCCTTCCATAACTCAATGAATTATTGAGTAGATCAGTTGCAATACCCTCATAAAATATTTTCTGCTGCTTTTTAATTATGACATCGGAAACCCTGGCAAATTTCTATAGATGTGTGGTGAAAAGTGTGCTGACCAGCTGCATCACGATCTGGTATGGGGCACAAATACCCCTGAATGTAAAGCCCTGCAAAAGATAATGGACACAGCCCAGGACATCATAGGCAAACTCTCCCCACCATCGAGAGCATCTACAGGGAATGCTGCCATCAGAGAGCAGCAGTAATCATCAAGGATCCACATCACTCAGCACATGCTCTGTTCTCACTGCTGCCATCAGGAAAGTGGTATAGGTGTCACAAGATTTGCACCTCCAAGTTCAGGTGCAGCTGCTACCCCTCCCCATCAGACTTGTCAACAACAAGCTCAACTAGAGACTAATTTAAAGACTCTTACTTTTGCAATTTCATGATTTTATTTCTCTCTATATTGCACAGTTTATCTACATTTCTTTATTTGTTTACATGTGTACGTTGAGTCAGTTTTTTTTTGTGCTGCCAATAAATGGTAATTCTGCCTTGCCCATTGGAGAAAGAATCTCAAGGATGTATGTGATGTCATATATGTACTCTGGCAATAAATCTGAATTCTGAAAAAAATAAAAATCTAGTTCTAAGTTCTAAGTTCTAGTAACTTCTCCCTAATATTTAGGTCTTCTGTTTCCTAATTTCACACTCTCTCAGAATTAAATTTTCAGTCTAAAAGGGTCATTCTTGAATCAAGAGAACTTTGGATGATTATGACCAAAGTATGTGTGACTTCCAAATTATTATTAGTCTTTAATATGACTATTTTCCTAAATATTGTTTTCAAGATTAGTTCAACTTTGGTGAGTTTTAAATGTTTGTTTGGCAAAAGTGTTTGGGGACATCTATTCTTTTACGAGGTCAGCTGGTGTTTCAAGCAGATGCCTGCTTTTTTGCTGAAAGCTTGAGATATGTCATTGGCATGACTCCAGTTTATAAATTATGATGGCAGGTCCTGGAACCTTGATTCAAAATTTCCCTAACCTTCAACGATTTCTGCCTTTATCTGCAAAGCATAATTACTTTTTCTCAATAATATTTAATTATGTTGATATATGTCATCACAAGTGGTTCCTTGAAAAACTTTTTGAAGCAATTTGATTAAGATATGCAGGACAAATTGTTCCAGAAAATACAATTCACTGGAAACAAATTGCATGGACATGATCTTCAGGAGCTAGCTTAAATATTGCCTTAATTAAATAAAAACAAATTGCTGGCTACATAGCAGAACTTGATTTTATGTCTCAATGACAGTTTTACCCAGACTGTGACAGACTCTAATACACAGGCGGAACAGCACAAGACATTCCTCAGACAGGAGGAAGCCCAGGTTATTGTTGAAGTATCACGTAGCACCTAAACATCTGGAAGAAATTTGAAGTTCAGCTTCTTCCAGTGTGTTGTAGACATTCTAACTGTGGAATTTGCTAAATAATAAACCTTTAAACAAACTGGTAGCTGTGGCCAAGTGCTCCTTTTGTGAACTGTGAGCAATATAGTCTTTCTACTAATGGCCAAAGACAGGATTTGGAACTAATGGTATATGTGTAGCCAGTTCAAATTCACTGTACAACCTGCACAATATTCTCCAATAATGTATTGCACCCAATCTTCCTGAGGACTATTAGAAGCCTTGCCATCTAACTACACAAATTGTATCAACAATCCTAGATTGCTGAAGAATTCAGACCATTTCTGGGGAAGATGGTTACTCTGCAAGCCAGGTTGGTTGTATCTTAACAGTATCAGAAATTATTGTCATAAACCTGCCACAAAATTTGTTGTTTTTGTGGCAACATTACAGCTGCACCTATTCATTACATGTGCAAATATCAATGCTATAATTTACATTTAGAAAATAAATAAATTAGTGCAAAAAGAAAAGGAAGCAAGGTGGTGTCTGTGGGTCAATGCCTATTCAGAAATCTGATGACGGAGGGGAAGAAGCTGTTTTTATACTGGTGGTGTTAATCTTCAGGCTCTTGTATCTCCTTCTTGATGGTAACAGTGTGAAGAAGGTATGGCTTGGGTAGCGAGGATCCTTGAGGATAAGAGGCTACTTTCTCGAGATACTGCTTGTTGTAGATCCTTGATTTGGTTGAAGACTGACGCCCATGATGGTGCTGGCCAAGTTCACAACTTTGAATTATTTTTCTGTCCTGTGTATTGGCACCTCCATACCAGACAATAATGCAAACCAGTCAAAATGCTCTCCATGGTACACTTGTGGAAATATGCAAGAGTCTTTGGTATCATTCTAAATCTTCTCAAATTCCTCACAAAGTATAGCCACTGGCAAACCTTCTTTGTAATTGCTTCAACATGGAGACCTTAGGACAGATCTTCAGAGATGTTGACATCCAGGAATTTGAAGTTCTTTACCCTTTCCACCACTGACTCGGTTGTTGAGGAATTCTCTTGATTTTCCCCTGCTGAACTCCACAATTAGTTCCTAAGTTTTGCTAATATTTAGTGCAAGTTTGTCATTGTTACACCACTCAACTAGCTGAGCTATCTCACTCCTGTATGCTTCTTCATTGCCATCTGTGATTCTGCCAACGATCTTGGTATCAATGGCAGATTTGTATATGGTATTTGATTTGTGTCTAGCCACACAATCATAGGTGTAGAGCGAGTAAAGCAGTGGGCTAAGCACACATTTTTGAGGTGTGTCTGCTTTGATTGTCACTGAGGACCAGACATTTTTCCAATTCAAACTGACTTGTCTTCCAATGAGGAAGTCAAGGATCCAGTTGGATCCAGGAAATGGGTATTGTTGGAATTGTTGAGGAAGTGTAAACTAGCTTGTCAGTGGGAATTGGAATCTAAAGGTAGAATCAGAAGATAGAAAAGATAAGCTACAAACAGAAGATAGCCATTCAGGTTAAAGAAGGCAGAGAGAAAACACTGGTACAAAACAATGGTAAAGGTAACAATAAATGGTGGGTATTAGAAAGTTATAGGGCAGAAAAACAAAATAATGCACCAGCAAGGAGGATCATAGTGAGGAAAAATGATAAGATTAAATTAAAGTTTCTTTGTCTGAATGCACATAACATTTGGAACAAGGTAGATGAATTGAAGGGATGTCAGGTAAATAGTGTCAGTACTACTGCTGCTCCCAGGTATAGCAATCCAGGTTTGATCTAGTCCAAATATATCTTTATTCCACAATAATTTGTACCTCCACTCAATTTTGTTCTGTCTTTCTTACTTCCAAAGTGGGCAACCTCATCTTTTCCCTCAACATTCTCCATCTGACAGATTCATGCCTATTTATTTAAACTTTGCCTATGGATTGTGATTGCCTCAGAACTTGTTAACATGCCTATCTTTGCATTGTCAGGAATCTTGGCAACAGTACATTCCATCCCTTCATCAAGTCATTAATTACAATTAGTTGAGGCCAAACATCCCATCATTGACAATCTGAAAATCACCAATTCTCCAGGCTCCCTTTTAAAAAAATTGTCAATCTCTTTTCTTGAAGAGTTGCATTATATTTGTTCTTTGATCACTCTAAAATACTGAAAAAGATTGCAAACAAAATTTTCCATATCTCTGCTTCCACTTCCTTTAAGAGGTTAGCTGAAGGCCATCAAGTCCAGGAAAGTTGACCTGTATCTCCATTATTTTCGTTTTCTCTGGTAAAATTTATTACTTTTTTTTTACTTCTTACTTTCCACTTGATTATTTACTGCTATTGCAATGATAATCACACACTAAATAATGAAGACCAATCCAAAATAATTATTTAGAATCTCTGTATTTCTGCACTTTTATTATTAACTCTTGTGTCTCATCTTCTTAGTGACCAATATTCACTTTAACTATTCTTTTCCATTTTACATACCACAGTAGCTCTTACTGATTTATTCTCATTCCTCTTGATGAACTACTTTTGTCATCCTTTATAAAAAATCCCCAATTTTTGTCCTACAAGTAATTTTTGCAACATTGCATGTGCTTTCATTAAATTTGATACATCTTAAAGAGAATTACAGAAATGCATAGCACAGAAACAGGCCTTTTCAGCTCTCCTATGCTGCCATGCAAATCCAATGTCCCATTTCCCTGCTTTAGGCCCTACACCAGTGGTTTTCAAACTTTTTCTTTCCACTCACATACCACCTTAAGTAATCCCTATGCCAAAGGTGCTCTGTGATTAGTAAGAAATTACTTAAGGTAGTATGTGAGTGGAAAGAAAAAGTTTGAAGATCTCTGTTTAAATCGCACCCAATTGACTCGTTATGTGCATGGTTTCATAACTCCAAAGGAAATGGGCCAAATGACAATTTTTCTCAAACAAAATATTTCAGTACCAATTGGGTCTAGAGCAGTTCTCAATCTTTTTTTCTTGACACTCACATACCATCTTAAGTAATCCTTTTCTAATCACAGAGCACCTATGCCAAAGGGATTACTTAAAGTGGTATGTGAGTGGAAAGAAAAAATTTAAAAACCACCATGCTATGCCTTTCCCATTTAAATAACTATCAAAACATCTTGCAAATTTTCTTAATTAATCAAGAGTGTTGTATGCTTCTCACAGAGCCTTTTATGCTCCATGAGATTGATCAAATAGCTCCTTAAATATCTAACACTGGTAATCTACTATTTAATCAATGATATAAATTACTTTTGGCAATATTGAACTCATACCACTGGATCTTGAGACACTCGTTTCAGACACAAGTTTTTGAAATTCTATGATCACCCTTTCACATGATGCTGTACAAAAAACTACTCAATTAAAACAAGAAGATAAATACTTGCAAATGTAAGGGAAGTGCAGTTTAAGTGTGCATTATTGTGACTACCTACCTTTATAATCAATCAGACAGCATGAAGACACCATTGTTTTGACCCATTAAATAAAAAAGTCCATTCTAAAGTAGCACTGAGTTTTCACTATTTATTAGAATTTTATTTGTTCAGAGTTTTGATAAAACAATTAAACTATACTTAAAACAGACAATAAAATGGACAATAATTATTAATATGTACAAAAGAACAGTCAAAAGAATTATCTGGACTGTCTTCATGTCCCCTGGTTCTAAACAGTACAAAAGCAAATTCAAAAATGAAAAAAAGAAATCTCTCTAAGATGGTCAAAAATCCAACTGTAACCTTGGCCTGGGATTATTACTATGGAGACACTCAAAGAATATGAAATCAATCTTCTAGAAAGCCATAAACATAATCTGCTTGTCAGAAATACATTTTAACCCTACTATACAGGACCCTAATTATTATATCTAAAAATAATAATTACCATTGCAAATAAAAAAATCAAACATAGTGATACATGTAAATATTCAAAAGATTGTGAAAGTCAATCATCAAAGCTTTTTGCTTCTTGTAAAAGAGATTTCATAATTGATCTGTTCGGAAAGCCATTTTTGGTCTTAATCTGTTCGCAGTTTATCCAGTGTTTGAACACAATTCTTAATTTCCAAGGGATTTATTTTCTTGAGGGTACAAGATAGGTCTTTTTCTCTTTTTCTTTTCTTTCTGCAGTTGGCTATATGAAAAGTAAGAATCAAACAATATAGACTCTTCAAACTCTTCAACAGCCATTCTGGGTTCTATGGTCTTCTCCTGTAATTCCAGATCCAATTCAGTTGTGGCGGTCCATGGCTTCCTGACACACAAGATGGCATTCAAATGTGGTGATCCTTCAAGGGCCATGCTGACTAAATCAGCTTTCTTCATGATTTGCTAGTCGCACGGCGGGGAAACAGTAAGCACCGGCAGGAACGCAGGCCTACTTGCGGCCAGCAAGCCAGTGATGTCATTTCTGCCAGAAGCGCCATGACAACCAGGCCCAGTGGGCCTATCTAAAGGAAGAGCGATCTGTCATTAAAGTTAGTATCAACTGTACTCGCTTTGTGTCAGTGTTTTGCTTTCATGCTTTGCCATAGCACACACGACACAGTCTCATTTTCTGACAATTTATCTTGAAGTCTTTTATTAGATTCTCTCTCTGCATTTAATTCTTTCAATAGGACAGTAATTTCCCCATTATCTTCTGAGAAGTTAGTAACTTGTCTTGGAGTAAACAAGTTATTGGTACCTCTGCTTTCAACCCTTCGAGATGTTTGAATTTTTTCACCTTGCTTTTTACATTGCTGAAATGTAATAATTTTTTCTTTCTGCATCATTTATTAATAAGGTCTTCAAGGAATATTCTTGATTGTTTTCCATAGTCAGTAAACAATGACTTATTTTCTTTCAAAAAATGAATCTCCTCTTTCGACTGTATGCATCTTGAAAAGGCTAAATCCCTTTCCTCAGTAACTGCAATAATTTCTTTAGCAGTTATTCTTTTCCTCCGCTTGGTTTTATGAATTCTATTTACAAGTAATTTTTCATTCTTGTCAACTGCTCTCTGATCTTCTCTCTAGGTTACTTTCAAAACTGAAGAATCATCAGATTCATTCCCATCTTTCTGAAAATCAATTTTGTTTCCAAGTACAAAGTTAAAACCCTTTTAGTCACTGTTTTAGGGAATATCCAATATTTTTTAAGTCCTCTTTCAACATTTTGTACTCTGAAGGCAGTTGCACCATATTGTCAATTAAATGCTCCTTTATGCCATCAGCACAATTTTCTGTGTTCGCCCTTTTTAAAACATACAGTAAGATTTCTTCACTGATCTTGTTTTCTTCTGCATCAAGCTACTTTCAGATTTGTTCCCAGACAGTTGCTTCATTCCTGCCCCAGATTTAGCTTTGCAATCACCAGCAGTATTTGCAGCATCTTCTAATACTTCATTTTCATCTATTTTTGATGAAAACATTTTCTTCTTTACTGGTTTAGATACTTTTGATTTATTTTCATCAGCAAGGTTTTCAAAGAACTGTTTGTATTCTTTCGAAGGTCTTTGGTCATTATTGAGGTGTTTAAGAAAGTCTGCTTGAACGGTTGTTTCAATGGTTTGTGAGTTTCCCAACAGATTTCATATTGACACTAGTTGTTGATTGGTTCTTTTTCTCTAATGATCCATTGATTGTCCATCCAAGCATATCACATTGATTGTCCATCTCTCACACTCCGTATTATTTCTATTGATTCCAGAGCCTTTGGTACATCTAAGCCAATTGGCATCTTTATCTGGGAGCTATCTTCTAGTATATAAACCTTCCTCAGATAATGACCACTGATCCTCAACATTTTGATGTGGGATGCTTCCTTTATGCACAGGCATAGTCTCCAGAGTGTATATGCTTTGAGGATCACAAAATAATTCTTGAAACCATGTTAGCTTCAATAATCTGTTCTTGTCCCAGGGATTTCAATAGAATCCTTGACTTTTTTCCTTTAAGCTTAAGCTTTAGAATATGTTTCACTGTGCAAAATGATGCAGTGCAACCTGGGTCAAGAATTGCATGTGTACGAACCGGTGCATTCCCTTTCTTGGCCTTAACTTTACAGGTACTATTGAGAGTTTGCAGTTATCTGCATCAGCCCCAGTAAGTCCACATCAATACTAAGGTTTCAGCACTGCTTTCACCTGCCTCTTTCCTTGTCATTTGTTCCTTTTCTGTATTCTTCTTTTCCTTAAGGATAAGTAGTATCTTAGGATGTTTTTGACTACTTATGTCACAGATGAGTCACTTTTTGCAGTTTCTGCTGGTGTCCTTTACACAGAAAACCAAAACCTACTCCATTTTCCTTAAAAAAAAAGCAATTTTCTCACTATGCTTCTTCTTTTCCATCTGTGCACACTTTTCCAAATCAGAACGAATATTTCTTCATAACAGGCAAACTTTCTTTTTCCTTAATTTCTTTATCTGCCACTGTCAGAGAGGTGACAAATGTACTTCATTTTTAGATGAGGATACGATTTGGACTTTTCAACTTCTTTACTCACTGTTTGAGTACCTTTAATTCCATACACTGGATCTGTAACAACATCCACCTGCCCTTCAATGAACTCCACCAAATCCTTAAAGGTAGCCGTCACATAGTTTCTTTTTTGGAATTCAACAACTCGACTTCTCCATAATTCTCTCATCCTGTTGGATCATTTATTTACA
The DNA here is from genome assembly GCF_036971445.1 of Narcine bancroftii. Taxonomy (NCBI): domain Eukaryota; kingdom Metazoa; phylum Chordata; class Chondrichthyes; order Torpediniformes; family Narcinidae; genus Narcine; species Narcine bancroftii. Next base: position 86,111,920 of record NC_091469.1, read on the forward strand.
ATGGTTACCACAATCTGAGGCATGTCAAGCTCTCGAAAAAAGCCACTCTCTGTCATGTCATTACAACATCCTCTTCGAAAGAGGGTGTAAACTGGTAAACCCTTCTTGTCCTCTGGTCATATGAATGACCATGAAAGAGCCTTCTTTAAATAAGCTTTAGAAATTCTGTACTTGTCACCAAAATGCTTCTCTAGTAACCACATAGCCTGTTTGAAACCTACATTAGGATTCACATGTTGGCAACTCTACAAGGTCTTGTGGCGGGCCTCTTGTGAACTGCTGGAAACAATATAAACAATCCTCCTGGTTTTGACATCTAATTTCAATACTGCATTCAATGCTTTTTATAAACGATTGGAATTCAAGGGGATCACCATCAAAAAATGGAATCTTTCTTGAGTAGATTAGAGAGAGTCTGTAACTGCATTAATGATACAGCTATCTCAACTTGTCTTGTTGTGCCTAGGTGCACGTTATTTGTTCATCTGGATTTTTATCACTTGATGGGAGCACCTGGTATGACCCTCCATAAAATGGCATTTGGCTCCCATTTCTGTTTATTGGGGTTTGAGATCTGCCTCCTTGCATCAACCTGAATAATTTGGGATCTTGTACATCTTGCATCCGTGGCACTTGCTTAGCCCTATGCTTTAACCTGCCTGGCTCATGACCAAGAAAGTCCTATGGTTCTATCACTGGCTCAGCCCTATGCCTAGACCTGTCTATTTCAGGACCAAGCACGTGCTGTGATTGTAGCACAATGGCTCAGCTTTGGTATACAATATTTTCTTTTTCTGAAGTCCTTCCTCAAAACTTGATGTTTTTGATCATTTACTTTGAGGGCCACGTACCACTGAGCCTTCCAGTGCCTGTGTCTTGGCCTCTAACAGAAATTTTTTTCATCCAGTTCCAGTTGCTTCTTTTGCCTTTTTAGCAGCATTTTCTCCAATCTTAGCTGCTCCTCCAGTAGCTCTTCTTCCCTTTGTTGCTGCATCTTCTGTAGCTCCTCTTCCTACTGTCACCGCGTCTGTGTCATTCTTATCCGCTCCTCCTTATCTTCTAAGTCCAATTTAAACTGAAGCATTGCTTTTTCCACTTTCAGAGCTGGCACATCATGTGTAGATGCAGTTCTTGAAACACTGGAGCTTGATCTTGAACTTCTCTTACTTTTCTTGCTTCCAACATTCAACACACCATCCTTAGGTCCTTTTAGGTCCTGTACCTCAGATGTTGCCTTAATATCTGACCCTGATCTTGTCAACACAAAATTCCTAAGCAGCTACAGCAGCTGCTTTCTCCATTCAATTGATCATTGCACTCAGACACCAAACATGCACAACAATCTCTCCAAAGCCATAACAGCCCTCATAGGACAAGCGGCAATTTCACCAAACTATGTTCTAATATGTAATAAACACACAGAAGGAACTTCCAATAGGGCTTACCACTTCTTCAATGGCCTTGATGTTGTTGATATTTGTGCCTTCTTAATTGATCTGATCTAATCTTCTCTTCCAAATCCAATTTCCAACTTTCTGTCTTCAATTCCACCTTCTATTGACTAAAGAGTCAATAGTCCAAATCCTTTTGACTAAATATTGTGACTATCTTCCTTTTTAATTTCTCGGACAGCATGGAGATGCCATCGTTTTGACTTGTTAAATAAAAAGTCTGTTTTAAAGTAGAATTGAGTTTTTTTACTGTTTATTAGAAAGTTTTGCATTAGGAACTTTGATAAAACAATTAACTATACTTAAAACAGATGATAAAATGGACAATAAACATTAATATGTACAAAATAATGGCCAAAAGAATGATCTGGACCACCTTCATATTCCCTGGTTCTAGACAGTACAAAAGCAAGTTCAAAAACAAAAAAAATAATCTCTCCAAGATGGTTGAAAACCCAGCTGTAACCTTGGCTCGAAGACTATTACTATGGAAACATCCAAAGAATATGAAAACAATCTTCTAGAAAGCCATAAACATAATCTGCTTGTAAGAAATACATTTTAACCCTTACATGCATAATAAAAAGAAAACCTGCTGGAAACACTCAGCTCATCAGATTGCATTTATAAACAAAATTATTGTTTCAGGTTATTAACTTTGCCCAAATTTGAAGCAGATTTCAAGTTGAAGTCTAAGAGAACAGTCTATGCTAAGGTGGATGAAATAACAAAATGATGTGAGGTGATGGCTAACCAAAATGGATCAAGTTTAGAAAAAGAAGAAAAGATAAGAGAAGGTAAAATGAAAACTGCCAAGTCGATTCTAAAACGAACATGAAATTTCTGAACTCATTGTTGAATTCAAAATGGTACATTTGCCAAAGGTGAAGTGAGGAGTTATGCCTCACATTTATATTGTGGTTCATTTTAACACATGGGAGGCCATTGTCAAAGGGATCAGGCTGGGGGTGGGGCAGAGGACCAAAATGAATGACGATCAGAAGCTGAAGGCTACATTTGCCTTCTGTATAGAAGTACTCGAGGTACTCGAGATGGCAGAGGTCGACAGCATCGAGTCCACGCTGCTGAAGATCCAGCTGCGCTGGATGGGTCACGTCTCCAGAATGGAGGACCATCGCCTTCCCAAGATCGTATTATATGGCGAGCTCTCCACTGGCCACCGTGACAGAGGTGCACCAAAGAAAAGGTACAAGGACTGCCTAAAGAAATCTCTTGGTGCCTGCCACATTGACCACCGCCAGTGGGCTGATAACGCCTCAAACCGTGCATCTTGGCGCCTCACAGTTTGGCGGGCAGCAGCCTCCTTTGAAGAAGACCGCAGAGCCCACCTCACTGACAAAAGGCAAAGGAGGAAAAACCCAACACCCAACCCCAACCAACCAATTTTCCCTTGCAACCGCTGCAATCGTGTCTGCCTGTCCCGCATCGGACTGGTCAGCCACAAACGAGCCTGCAGCTGACGTGGACTTTTTACCCCCTCCATAAATCTTCGTCCGCGAAGCCAAGCCAAAGAAAGAAGTAATTAGTGTAGTGATCATTGAATCTGATTTGTCCTATATTTAGAAGATCCTTCATCATAAACAGAGAGTTCAAATATTTATTGAAAGAAATGTAAATAGGCTCAAAATAGTTTTGAATAAACAATCCCAATCCCCAACCCACCAAAAAAGAAAGAAAAAAAAATAGGTATGAAGACAAAAGAGACGAGAGCAAATAACAACAAGCTGAAAGAACTCATTGGGTCAAGCATCATGCAGGATCTCGATCCGAAACATCAATTTACACCCCCTACCTCTACAAGTATGCTTGGCCTGCTGAATTCTTTCAGAATTTTGTTTTTTATTTATGTATAAATGGTGTTGGAAGTTTAGACTGGTGGGGAAGTAAAACAGCAGGTGATGTTAAATTGTAGACTAAGTTTTTGCCAAAGAAACGGTCCCTGTTGAGGGGGGAGAAGCTAAACCTTGGAGGTTGAATTTTGCTGGAGATTGCAGAAACAGTGACACCAGTTTCGATGCAGAAATTGGTGAGAATATTGTGATTCTGTAACTAGAAGCACTGAGAGTAAAAGGACAAGAAATGCAATGTCTAGTTTAATTTATAATTTAGAGATATAGATATGGACTTTCTGGCTCATGAGCTCACGCTGCCAGAGTACACCCATGTGACCAATTAACTGGGGCGGTGCAATTAACGTAACAGTTAGAGCAACTCCTTTACAGTGCCAGCGATTGGGACGAAGGTTCGAATCCTGTGCTGTCTGTGAGGAGTTTCTACATTCTCCCCATATCTGTGTGGGTTTTCCATGGGGCTCCAGTTTCTTCCCACCATTCAAAATGTACTGGGGGTGTAGATTAATTGGGTATTGTGATGAGTTATATTGTATTATATTATATATAATTATGTTTTTTAAAAGAGATAGATTGTGGTGGGGTTTAGTGTAGGTCACCTAACTTCACAAACAAACAGATGGAAACACTTCACAAAAGAGATCTCATTTAAAATGCAAGAACTTTGCTCAAAGTGAGACATTGAGGCACTGAGTACCTTTGCAAAGACAATAAAAACTATTTTGGAAATGCTTTGCTAAGAAACTTCAAAAGCAGGTGCAAATGAAACAGTCCATGCTCAGAAGCTGATAAGATCTAAAAAAAAGACTGGGTCTGGAGCCCAGCAGGATGGTCATGTGGTTTTGTAAGCAGAGAGAAATAAGAGACCAAACAAGTTTTCTCTAGGGGAAAGGAAGAGAGAGAACTCAGTTCTGCAGTGGCTTTTGGAAACTGGCAGTGTGTGGAAAATCCCCATTTTGAAGACGGGCTGTGAGTTCTGAATTCAGCCTGTTGAAAACCCCTTGTAGTATTACAAGAGGAAATGGCTGGTTCGAATGTTTCTCCTGAAATAAGGGGAAACAAGAGGGTCTCTGTGGTGACCAACTGGGAAGAAGAGATTATCATTTGGAAAACCCAAATGGGGCAAGTTTCTTTGGCAAGACAATGAAGTGACTGATGGAAGTAAATCAGTTTGTGTGTGTCCAACAAGCAACAAATCTCTCTCTGAAACTAACTAGAAACTTTCTAAGTTGTAACCATTTACCTGTAAGCACTAGAGTGTGGTGAAAATTCATAAATGTTAAATTTCCTGATACCGGTGAACTTGGAGGAGTGAGAAGTGAGATTGGACTGTGAATCAAAGAACTTTCCTGAACATATACACATTACATACGTGCACTTAGAATTAGAAGGGGATTAAGTTAGGATGAGTTAAGTTAGTAGTAATACGTTAAAGTTTGATCCTGTTTTTATGTTTAAAGAAAACTAAAATTAACTTTTGTTTAAGTAACCATTTGACTTGATGAATTTCTATTGCTGCTGGGTTTTGGGGTCCTCTGGGCCCATAACAGTATAAATTGGGTGGCATGGACCAGTGGGCTGAAATGATCTGTTACCATGCTGATATCTAAATTTAATTTTTAAAAATTTTAAATTTTAATCTATTAACCCTGGATGTCTTTGGAATGTGGGGGGAAATTGGAGAACACAGAGGAACCCCACGCTGACACAGGAAGAATGTACAAACTCCTTACAGATAGCTGCAGATTCAAACCCAGGTTTCTGCCACTCTAATAATGTTGTGATAACCACTATACCAGCTGTTCCGCCTCAGTTGTGAGAGTTCCATCAATAACAATGGAAGTTAATCCTCAGCTAAGAACCTTGAAAGAGATATTGAAAGCATTGATATAGAAGGTGACCTTGGCAGAAAATGTAGCACTCCTGATCATCGATAACTCTTCAATAAATCCTTCAAAACATAATTTCCCTTCCGAACTGCTTTCCCTTCAGAGTTACTGCCTTATTCTATAACATAGCTAGATTCATCCCTATCTGTTATCATCTATCATAAAAATAGTGTGTGGTTTCCTTTTGGATTGCAAGGTCTGAACACATGCAGTTAGCTACTTATCTGACTGCCTCCTCAATTCATTCTGACCTGGTCTATATCTAGACCCATATTTTCCCAGATCTTCCCCATCTCTGCTGATGTTGAACAACTTATTCACACCAAGGATCTTGTGTTCATTTCCGTAAGTCACAAGCTTGATATGACATTAATCTTTTTGGGAACCATCTCTGGCTTCATGAATTTATTATTGACTAGGAAGGTCTCTGGGAATTTTATCTATTTTTCGATCCCCACTGGTCCAGGACTCACCTCTTTAATGTCCAATGGATTTTAATTTGTACAAGTGGGAGGTGTTGTGGTTTGTGAAGCCAAATGCTGGAGGAATATAGACATTAATGTTCCTTCGGATCATTGGTGTACAGAGAGATCTTAGCGTGCAGATGCATAGCTCTACAGAAGTGACTTAATAGAATTAAAATTATGAGAGGCAAGAAATGAGGAAGATAGAGTCATTTTTTTTCCATGGTGGAACTGTAAAATACTTTATTGCACAAGTTTAAGGTGAGAAGGGGTAAGTTCAAAGGAGACATATGAAGACATTTTTTTTCCACAGAGTCAGTGCCTGGAACAATCATAGGGGAGGTGGTAGAAGCAAGTATTAAATCAGCATATAAGAGGCATTTACACAGTCTCATGAATTGGCCAGGAACGGAAGGATTTAGACCAGCCATTCTCAACCTTTTTTTGGCTATGGCCTCCTTAGGACTCTGCTCAAAGTTTATGTGCCCCTTCTCTGGTTTCTTCTGTACTTCTCTCCTACTGACTACATTAAAAAAAATGATTTCTGTCTATGCCCTCCTTCCACCCCCCCCTTAAATGTACTGTGACCCCTGTTGAGAATGGCTGATATCGACCATGTATGGGACTGGTTTACATTGACATAGTGGACTGATGGTCTAGTCTAAATGTCCAGCTCTCTCCTACACAGCTTCTTTGCCATCATCAATAGTGTCCAGCCGAGATAGAACACAAATCAGGTAAATCCTCCTTTTACCCATCATTTATTGTCATCTAATTGCACAAGTGCACCCTGACAAAACGGCGTTCTCTGGTCCTTGATACAAAACACACAGACACACAACCAGACATTACACATACAGACCAACAACATATATGCATGACAAGTATTCATATATAAAAAAATAAATAAATAATGCATACATTGTTTCGTAAACTGAGAGTGTCCTTTAGTTGTTCAGCATTCTCATTACCTGTGGGAAGATTCTGTTCCTCAGCCTGGTGGTGCTAGCTCTGATGCTCCTGCATCTCTTTCCTGACAAGAGCAGCTGAAAAATGCTGCGTGCTGGGTGGAAGGGGGTCGGTTCTCAATGATTTTGGGTATCCTCTTCAGACAATGATGAGGTGTGGGTTGGGGGGGGGGGGAGAAAGGGAGAGATTCCAATAATTATCTCTACTACTCTTATGGTCCTGTGGATTGACCTCTGATCGATTTTTCTGCAGCAATCGGTCCACACTGTGATACAGATGGCCAGGCGGCTCTTGATATAGTTGACATGATGGTGCCAGTAGCTTTGAAGTCTTTTCAGGAAGTGCATTTGCTGTTGTGCCTTTTTGACAGGTGACGAGATGTTGTGTGTTCATGATAGGTCACCAGTTAAGTGAAATGAAGGAACTTGGTGCTCTCTCTCTCTCTCTCTCTCTCTCTCTCTCTCTCTCTCTCTCTCTCTCTCTCTCTCAAAATAAAACTGGAAAATTACTTGTGAATCAACATCAGAAGTTGACAACCCAAGGCCCGTGGAATTAACATGACCTGGTGTGAGAATTTTCAAGGATCTTTCTTATATTTGTGATTCATGGTTTGACAACTGGATGGACTTGAATCCAAAACTACTCCCTTCAAATGCGTTTTATTTAAAAAAAAAGTGTCAATTCATACATAGTGAGTTTCAGCTGTGGTTACATGTGATTACTTTGGACATGAGGTGGGTGTGATGGCAACTATGATAAAAAGCAAGACGTATACCTGTATGTAGTGGTCACCATTGGGATCAGGATCAAAGAAAACACAAACGGCACCTTGAGTAAATGGTGTTGCTTTTATCAGAGATTAGTCTCAAAAAAAGATATGTCTTTCAGTTGTGAAATATTAGGGTTAGATGTCTCTCTGTACCATCTGCCACTTTAGATTAATTTATTGGCCTTATGATGGATTTATCTTTTACTTTTGTGGAAAGAAATATCAAGTATTCAAAATAAATTATTGTCATGGTTAAATAAGAGAAACAGCTGTCAGGGTGGGTTTTTGCCGACTCAGAAATGCTTGGCTGAGTCTAAGGTTCTGTATTTTGGCGGAAAAGGGCCACTATATCTGGGGATGTAACTGAAACTGACAATAAAGCAAAACATCAGAGGGAATGTGCTCCAGGTTAGAGCTGGCATGTCTGTGTTTATGTCTGCACACTGAATTCCTCAAAAAATGGATGTATGAGGAATGCTGGGATTGTTTTAAACTTTGGAACCTTGATGTGAGACCCAACTGACACATTTGATCAATTTTCTTGCATTCCCTCCCTTTTGCTAGTTTATTAAAACAGTTTTGCACTAAAGTCATTGGGACTTGTTAGGTATATTTAATTATAAAATACAGGAAAAAAACATGCGAGTTAACTGGTATATTTTGGCATTTTTAATAAATTATCCAATTGAAAATATTTCCTATGAATCTGCAATGACATTGATTTAACTCCATTCTATACTGATGTACACTGCATTCTGTAAAAAAGGACTAAGTACTGGTTGATTGAGCATTTAGTGAGCTACAGGCAAGCATATTAACTGTACATATTTCTTATTTCAAATATGGGATCATCAAAGCCTTCTCATCCCACCATTAATTTTCACTTTAAATGGTTCTTCCACATTCCCATTAATCCTATCAGGCACCTACATTAGGGTCAATTAATTTACCAAACTGCATTCCTTTGAGATGTGGGAGGAAACCAGAGCTTCAAGAAGAAACCCACGCAGTCACAGGAAGAACGCATAAGTCTATATAGACAGCACCGGAGGTCTGGATCAAACCTGGGTCACTGAAAATGCACCACACTGCTGCCCCACCTGACATAAGACCATGTTGAAGACATCAAAAGCTGCAACTTACTTCCTCTGGGTTTTCAATGTACAGCATTAAGATATACCGTAAGTGTTCAATGCATTTACTCGGAATGTGAAAAGTAGATTAATACGTGATGATATCAGGTCTGCCTTCTTCATCTTCTTTGAAGTTACTGCTTTGCACAAGCATAAAAATTGTTCCAAAAATGGTTTTCAAATCTTTTGCTAACCAGAGACCAACTCTTTGGCTTTTAGAATATTGGATTTGTCTTTTTCTTAAAAACTTCAGCTTGTTTGAGTCATAAAGCACTGAAACAAGCCCACAAGCTCAGCTTGTCCATGCAGAACAATTTGCCCTCCTGTTTCTGTCCTCCTTGTCTGCATTAGACCCATGTCCCTTCAAGTTCCTCCCATCCATGTTTTTCTTAAAGAAAGCTAATATACCTGCCTCTACCATTTTGTCTGACAGCTCATTCCCTATGTCCATCACCCTCTGAGTGATGAGCTGTCCCTTCACATCCCTTCTAAATCTCACCCCCTCACCTCATAATTATGCCCTCTCATCTTAGTCTCTCATACTCTAGGAAACAGACTGTCACTATTCACCTTATCTATACCCCTCATGATTTTATAGACTTTAATAAGGCTCCCACTCAATCTCCTACACGAAGGAAAATAGACTGTTTTATCCAATGTTTTTACTCAATTTCAACTTCTCTAATCCTGGTAACAGCTTCATGAACCTCTTCTGTACCCTTTCCAACTTTATAATATGCTTTTTATAGCTAGGTGACCAAAACTGCAGACTACATTCTAAGTGAGGTCACACCAACATCTTATATGACTGAAGCATGATGTTCTAACATTGTATTCAATGCCCCCACTGAGGAAGACAAGTATCCTAAATGCTATCGGATCTATCTTGTCAACTTGTGCTGCTAACTTTAATGATGGCACTCCTTGATCTTTCTGTTCCATAATACTCTTGGGCATTATCGGTAGCCCCAATAATGACACAGACAGAAGACTGAGGGAAATGATAGGCTTTATTGAGCTAGAGACTGCTGGGCCAGGTCCAAGCTAGGAAAATGAGCGGGAAGGAGAGGGGACTTGACCTTTATGGCCCGGGGTCACATGGGCAGGACTAAGGGAGGAGCTAAGGCAGAGAGACACATGGAGGGCGGGCCAACCAGTGCATAGAGTCATATCACCACAGGTCCCTGATGTAAACAGATTAAATTCTGCCTTTGTTCGATTTACCCAAATGCAGCACCTTCCACTTCACTGAATTGAACTGCATCTGCTAATCCTTTGCCCAATTCCTCACCGATCTAGATTCTACTGTCAACTCAGTTAACCATCTTCACTGTCCGTCTGAGCATATATTTTTGTTTCATTTGGCACTCTTATGCACCTTGCCTCAAGCATCCAAATCCAAATCATTAGTAAAACACAGAAGTCTGCAGACACTGTGATGGAAGTATAAACACATTAGTGGAGAAACTCAGCAGGTCAGTGTACTTTATATACAAAGTTTAAATATACATAACCAACGTTTCGGGCTTGAGCCCTTCAACAAGAGATTAACAAAATTTATACCTTGATACCTTGAGGAAGGACTCAAGCCCGAAACATTGGTTATGTATCTTTATCTTTCCGATATAAAGTACATTGTTTGACCAGCTGAATTTCTCCAGCATTTTTTTTGTTTATTCATCTATATTACAAAAATCAATGGTCCTCGTATTGACCCTTGAAGTACTCTGCTGGTCCGTGCCCTCCATATATCCAAGGTGATGAAAATTTGCTGCCTATCCTATTCTTTCTTTACTGTACATGCATCATTTGTGAAGGTTCTGTGTCAGTGGGCACAACCTTTGCCCCTCAATTACAATGCTCAGTCCTCTAGTCAGATGTTTTAAAGACATCAACTTATTTTAGCAAGAAATAGCCCTTGGAGCACAGCATGACCTGTAATTGTTTTTTAGTTACAAGTAATCAAAACCATTTGAGAAGATTGTTCAATAAACTACTTGACACAGAGCAGATTGCTTTTGTCTTGATAGCAGAAATCATAAGGAAATTAAAGTGAGACTTAAATCTCCATTAGGGAGAGCAAGGTGAATCCATGTTACAAATTTAAGACCTCCACAAATATTATCATGTATTCAGCAATATCAATCTCTTCTTTAACTATGAGAATAAAATAAAATAATGTTAACAAGCAATTGAGAAAGAAAAAAAAAACACTGCGCTTTACTTTATTACAGCAGGTCAGACATTTGGGCTGAGTGACCTGGAAGAAATTGATGAATTACATGCCATCTGTGTCACAGATAGCTGGTGGAAAGAGTCCAATCAGTGGATGCAGTCTGAAGGAACGCAAATTGTTTAGCAGAGATTGCTCCAGGAGAAAATGGGGCAGTGTGTTCTATATTGGCACAAGGTACAGAGATTATGAAAAGTTTGTAGCGGCAGCTACACTGCTCCTGCAATAACACACACAACCAGATGGGTTGAGCTCAGTGAGCAGACTGGTTTATTGCAGGCTGCTGGGCTGTACTTGTACTCCCAGCCCGGACCTGGCTGAGAACCACGCTGGAGGGCGCTGACGTCACCTGGGCGTCACGTGGTCCCCCAGCGCAGGCTTCTGAGCCCCGTGCTGGGAGGAAGGGAAAACCCCGACTACACAATTTTGGCCGGCTGTCCTGCCAGGTGGCTTACAAGCTTACAGTTTGCCTGCCTAGTGGTGAGCCGCCACAAGTTCATATATTAAATTCTTTGTGATAGATGAGTCAGGCATAGGTGTAAATGAGGAATAAATGAGAAGTTTAAGATCTTCTATCTGCAAACACATTTGATCTGCTGGGTTGCTTGCCTTATAGGTTAGAAAATGGTCTACACTATTTCTCCACAGTGGGACATAAATACACCAAGCAAATGGGAACTGATTTCACCAGTTTCTCTTCCCCAATGAAAGGAAATTAGGAGGTGCTGGTTTGATAAAGAAGATGGTCTTTCCAGAATTCTTTGTGGGCCAGAAGGAAAAATATATTTGGTGCCCTTTTTATCTTTCGTGGCCCCTCTGTTATCATTCCCCACTATCCTGTTGGATCTAACATCCCTTACCATTGGTGACTCAGGGTCATCAAGGCTCATGGGCTCTCAGCAACTTCCTGTCCATCTTTTCCAGTCTGGCAGCCAGATTGTAACTGTTACAGGGAGCAAAACCTGTTTGTCCTAGGCCTCACTTGCTTTACCCTGTGTAATGCGCGTCGAGAGAACCAAAGACTTGTTGATCCAAACCAAGGCTTTTATTAACTAAAAGACTGGAGCATATCATAAGTAGGTTGACCAGTCCAGAATGACCTGGTCTGGCTAGGAGCAATCCTTTAAGACCTGCCAGTAGGTGTGGCTACACACTCAGCCAATCACAGTCATCCAACACTACCATCTGTCTTTCTTTGGCTTGGCTTCTGTACATATGTACATATACACATTGGTGATAGAATCTGTACTATCACACCCTGCATTCACGGTCCACATGTAGATAACAGGGGAAATCACAGTTTAACAGTTGGAGGTTTCCAAAACTAATACAAATTGGATTTTAAGAGGATTAACTTTATGATATGTTTAAATAAAATGGTTAAAGGACAAAAAGGAGATTGCAGGAATAATAGCATATTCTGATTGGTAGATTGGGATAAACGGTTCTAAGAGAGAATAATATGAAGATGCCAAGAGCCAATTTTCTATAGCTAGAGGGGCAAGCATGAGAGGACATGCTGAAAGGATAAGCCAATCATACATTTTCACAGAGCACCCAGATACTGAAACCTGAGTGAAAAAAAATCTCATCCCCATTCTAGATTTGTCACCAAAGATTTTGAATCAATAACTTCAGGTTGTTGCAAGGCAAAATAGCTTTTTGTCATCAATGTCAAAAAATTATGTTGCGAAGTATTTATGTGGTTATCTCTGTCTCCACATCTAACCTAACATTATAACTTTCTGTTAACCTATTTAAAAAAAAGCCTCTTAACATCTTTACCACTCCTGAATTGTGGTGTCACGAATCTCTAGCTGAAGTTCTGCAAATGATATTTAATATTTAAATATTTTCTGACTGTTATATTCTGTAAGTCTATTTATAAATCCGTAACGTCCATGGTCTTAAGCAACATCAGCCGTGCATCTTTAAGTGTTTGTGTATGTGGAATCCAAAGACTTTCTACATGATTTTGTTATTTCAGTATATTACTATGAAATCCTGGTCGATGTCAGTTGGAAAGGTCAAAATTGAGACAAATTTGAAAGACAATGTTGCCTGTTGAAAAATAAAATATTTTACTTTACCTAACTCATGCTGTACCTGACCTGTGATTGTGTGGTGGGACAGTGTACACTGAGTTTGAATCTGCAACTAATTCATTCTCTATATTTTATCTAATCCATACTGTTTCACCCTTTGGGATTATCCATAGGATGCTAGAGAGGGGGAATGGACATTAAAGAGGGAGTGTGCTTTGTATCTGATTCATATTGTGCCTATCTAAGAGAACTTTCTGGAAGATGGTGGGTGGAGCATTGTAAATATCTAATTTGTGCTAGTGCCAGAAAGCGTTTGGTTACAGTATCTAACTTGCTTTTATTTACCCCATGACATAGATGAAGCTTTGCTCTGCAGCGAACCTATGTTGTACCTGGCCTGGGAGCATTTGATTTGTTAAATGCAATGATTTAGATCTTTGATGAGGAAATGAAAAAGTGCTCCGTTGGCAGAATAAATATAGGGAAGCACGGATAGTGTCGAGGTTAGTGCGATGTTGTTAGAGCACCAGCAACCTGTGTTTGAATCAGGCGTTGTGAGTTCTACCCATGAGAGTGTGTGTTTCCTCTGGGAGCTCTGGTTTTCTCCTATTTAAAAAAAAAGCATGGACACTGGGCTGGAAGGGTCTATTACCATGTTGTATCTCTAAAATTAAAAAAAAATCAACAAGGTGGGCAGGAGGTACTTTATTTAAATCTGTCTCTGTGTCTGTCAATTCTGTTTCTGCCAACACTACCAGCTCTTGTTTAGCACATCCATCAGTTCTTATTGACATTGTTAAATTCCAGGAAAAAAACTAGTAAATTCTAGATACCTGACAATAGAACAATCTGCAATTCTTCAATGTTACCAAGGTCAAGGATCAAATACCTTATATTTTATGCATTTCCTAAAATACTTTGACAGCTTTTAATAATGGATCTCTAACAAATGGCTGAACTTGGACCAGATTTAATTGGAACATTAGATTCTGAATGTTTATTGGAACAAGATTTATCATTGAGATACTGTGGTGTGTGTGAAACCAGTTTGATGGGTCCCAAGGGCAATGGATCTGAACACGGCTGGTTGAACAGTAGTTTTTATTTACATGCAGAGGGGAGTTGCAACAGGGGTAAAAGATATACTCACTGGATTAAATGACACACTTCCTGTATTAAATGACACACTCACAACCACTCACGGATAGAAAGCTATACAATCAAGTTACAACATACAATACTCATCAGCCTTGATATCTCTAGCAGGTACGGCTCTTATCTAAACAAAACTAGACAATACTACAGCTCCAAACCCTTTGATGTGCACACCTTACCAATGACTCTCCAGCATTGCCCACAGTTCCAAACCTGGAATGGAGCTAGGGTTCTTCCCAGAAGAAAAGAGGCAGATTGACTCATACATGGTGAGCTTTATAGTACTATCAGCTGTAGAGTCTGGCCCAGGTATTGCTGAGACAATTAAAGGAGGCAATGGCCTGGTGAGTGCTGACCTGTGGGCAAGGCTTGACCTTGATTAGCAAGTGAGGTGACTGGGTTCCAGACGGAGAGGTCACATGCCCCTCCGCAATCCACATTCCCACCAGGTTCCAGACGGAGGGATCACATGACCCTCCACAATTCACACTACAGATGTTTTTTAGATTCATCACCAACTTTTAAATGGTTTTGTTCAGTAGTTTTAACTTTTTACATTCCCTTTTAAAATGTGTAACAGTTTGAGTAACATCATTTAATTATATAGCATCAACTAAAGATATGAGATTGAATGGTTGATTACTATTAGGGAAGCCCCTCGTATTAGTGCTTTTGCTTGGGTAAGTCTATTCATTTTACTACCCCTTCATGCTGGCGAGTTCATCATTTTGCTGCCAAGTCTATTCATTTTACTACCCCTTCATGCTGGCGAGTTCATCATTTTGCTTGGTACAACATAGTTCATAATTTTGGGCATCACATTCACCTTGGCTGCCAGCTGCTGTGGGAATCCATAGGGGAAAGGCTATATCCCAATGGAGCTGGAAGGTTGATTAAAGCTGTGGGGGAAGTTTTTAACAAATTTGTCAGCAGGATGGCCACATGAGTGAAATATCAAAGGGCAGCAAAAGAGTGCATGTAGAACAGGAAAGATAAATCCCACGGGACAAAAGAATAGTTCAGACACAGGACGGATGCAGTGGGCGAATGTCACATTTGAAATGCAAGTCCCTAGACTTCCAAAATAAATTTGACGAGCTCTGTCCACAAAACTGCATATGAGATTATAATCTGATGGTAATAAAGGAGATGAAGGAGGTGCAGTGGAATTTAACATTCTTGGCTTCAAAGGATTCTGGAATGTTAGGAAGTCGTATTGATTGAATAAACAATTATAAAAGTGAAGAAGATCATTGCAGTCACAATCCCAAAGATAGAATTTATTTGGTTCATATTAATACACTAGGTGCATGTAATGGAGAGGCTGAAAAGTACTAAACAACAGGAAAGGAAAAGATGCAAACATAACAATGGGCTTCTTTCATTATCATTCCACAGAGGGAAAGAGGTTTCTGAAATGTACAGACATATCTCAACCATTGTGTTTCCCATCTCTATGGGAACATATGATTATGGTGAGTGGGACACAATTCACTGAAGAAAAATGATCATATCAAAAAGCAACAAACTGCTGAGGTTGTAAATCTGAAATAAAAACAGAAAATGCAGGAAATACTCAGAAAGTCAGAGAGCATCTGTGAAGAGAGAAACAGAGTTCATTCACATTTCAGGAAGATGATCTTTCAACAGAACAACAGAAAGCTAGAAAGTCAGCCTGCTTTAAGTTGCAGTGAAGAGGCAGCTGTGGAGAGAATAACAGAACATCTGTGATAGGGTAGAGAACAAAAGAGACTGAAAGACACTGATGGCGTTGGTGTTGGCAGAGAGAGTATGGTTATGTCCTGTTAAACCATGTTGGAACTATGAAATAATTAAAAAAAAACACAGCTATTAATGGAAACCTGAAAATACTCAGGTCAGTGAACATCTGTGTCAATATAGCAAACTGATGACCTTTCATCAGAATGACTAGTTCTGACATAAGCTGGAAAGACTGGTTTACTGAATTTGTTCTTGAGATCTAAGGGGGGCTGTGGCATTTCAAGACAGCACTTGAGATTCTGATCTTTGAGTTGGGTGTTGTTGGAACAATGGAAAGAGGCCAAAGAGAGAAAGAAGAAGATCAGGATAGAAGTGAGATGGAAAATCAAAGTGACATGTAAATGGAAGTTCAAGGTTTCCCTTGAAGGTAGAATGGAGGTCTTCTGTAGTGTTTCCCCTATCTGTGCATGGTTTCTCCAGTAGTAAAGACCACATTATTAGCACTAAATTTGAAAAAAATTATTCCAATGAGGTGAAATTTTACTTTGAGGATTGGCAGTCTTTTAAATCTTTGGCTTGGCTTCGCGGACGAAGATTTATAGATGGGGTAAAAAGTCCACGTCAGCTGCAGGCTCGTTTGTGGCTGACAAGTCCGATGCGGGACAGGCAGACACGGTTGCAGCGGATGCAGGGGAAAATTGGTTGGTTGGGGTTGGGTGTTGGGTTTTTCCTCCTTTGCCTTTTGTCAGTGAGGTGGGCTCTGCGGTCTTCTTCAAAGGAGGTTGCTGCCCGCCAAACTGTGAGGCGCCAAGATGCACGGTTTGAGGCGATATCAGCCCACTGGCGGTGGTCAATGTGGCACTCTATTGCATTGTGAGATAGATGCAAACAACACATTTAGTACTTTAGGATGATCTGCTGCACACAAACATCTCGCATTTTTCCATTATCCGTCTGTTAGAAATAGATGTACCTTCACAGAAATTGCTCGAGACAAAAATTGAGAACAAAGAACATTTATTAAACAACAATGCAAAGTTGGGTGCTTCCCCTTACCATGGGAATACACACATACACTGGGGCTCACCCAACTTTTATACAGTTCATTTCAGTATAGGAATACCCTCCCCCTTACATTCTTCTGCCTCCTGGAGAGGTTTGGCATTAGGTTGCCTGCCTACGTGCTGTTTCTGTGCACTTGGAGGACCAGGGGGTATCCTGTCGATGTCTTCTCATGTCATTATCCTCATTGTCCTTATTCACAACTTTGCCCTTGTCCCCATTCACACCTTTCCGACTCTCAGAGCTACAGTCTCTTCATATGCAGAGTTCGCTAATCCTGTCTAGGGTTTACTAAATTTAATATACATAACTTGATAAATCTGTGTAAGGCTTACTAATTATATATGTTGAACTTGGTACTTCTGTCAGGGCTAGGAGACCCTTATCTCATCCAGACTATCTCAACTCCTACATTCTATTATCCCTTAACCTCTCTTTATCTTATTCATATGGCGGGCTCACTGATCCTGAAAGACTAGAAGATTCTTATCTTACATAGGCTGACTCTGCTTCCTGCATTCTAATTTCCATGCTTAGCCTGTTCATACTGATTTAATCCATCACTCCACATGTCTGCACTAGTTTCCCCATCTTTCATATTTTCTGTCAAGTTTCCTCATCTCTCACAATCCTCACTTTTCTTTTAAATCAGTGATACTGATCTCTCACAATGATCAGTGTTACTGATCTCTTACAAGTCTGTGGTGGTACACCACCGGCCTACTGCAGGGGGAAACCTCTTTACCTGCAGGAGTGTAAGGGGACAGTATAACACCTGCCCGGTTGTCAATCAGTCGACCTGAATGGATCAAGCCCCACCTGGTCAGGTGTCAATCATCCTCTGGGATATAAGCCTGCGCCGGCCTCCCGAGGCCTCACTCAGAATTGCTGCAGCCACAGCCAGCCTGGCTCTGTGGAAGTCTTTGTGGATTAAGGTACAGTCTTACCTTGTGTGTGTCTGATTCTGGCTAACAGCGCACCACAATTTAATCCACAAAATTTTCCCACGGGGTCTATGGAAAAACTCCTGTGCGCAGGGAGCCTCGAGGTCGACCCACGCCACCCGGAAGCCCAGGCACGCTTCGAGATCTGGCAGCACACGATTGAGGCAATCATCGAGGCACACGAGGGCGACATCCTGGACTCCAATCGGAAGAGGTTGGTCCTACTCCGGTCAAAGCTGGGTCCCTGCGCCTTCCAGGTAACCAAAGGCTGCTCCACGTACAAGAGCGCAATGGACACTCTCGAGAACTTGTAGAAGCCCCCCCATGAATGCGGTCTGTGCAAGATACCTCCTCAACACCCGAACCCAGCAACCCGGGGAGACGGCTGAGTCTTACCTGGGACACTTGTGAGAGTTGGCTCAACTGCGTCTGGCTGCACCCGGGATAGGTGTGGAGGTCGAGAGGCTGTTCTGGGACGCTTTCATCCAAGGTCTATGCTTGAGGGCCATCCGGCAGAAGCTGCTGGAAGACAACATCTATGCCCTAACCAGGTCTGTGGAAGTGGTCCAAACCCAGCAAGCAGCAGCCCTGCACATCGAAGCCTTCGATTCCAGGTTCCCCCGGCTCCGTCATGACCGTCTCACACTGCAGCTGCAGGCCGAGCTGGGGAGGATAACATCGCTGCGGCAGGTGCCCAGTGCCCTTGTAAGTACTGTGGGTCCTGGTGTGGGTCAGATTGACAATCACGCCAAAACTGCCCAGCTAGGAACCAGTATTGTTCCCGATGCGGCAAGAAAGGCCACTTTGCAAAAGTGTGCCTCTCTAAACCTGTCAGCAGCTCAGTGGCCCTCTATGACGTCCCCTCTTCCCCCGCGGACCCCCCCCACGTGCACGTGCATGGCGGTGCCATTGTCCCCACGGAAACTTCCCCCTTCCCCGACTTCGACCGCACAACATCCGGCCCCGCCAGCAAACATCACAGCGTGTGTCCCAAGCATCTGCACCAACCCCCGCCCTTGCCAGCACTGCTCACTGAGAACTACAGCGACGTCACTTCCGGCTCACGGCATGACTTCCCTTCCAGCTGATGTAATGACATCACTGTCGCTGGTCGTGATGACTTCACTTCCCCCGGCACAGCGTATACAGCTGGGGAAGGAGGCCAGCCATGCAGCGGCCCCCACATGCTGTCTCCAACTTGGGCCAGGCAGTGCCCAACACGGAGGACCCTCGATGACATTGAGAATGAAATGGTCAACACGGGCAATGACCAGGCCACCCTACCGACGCTCCCCACGCCTCCGGAGGCCATCGGCTATCGCACACAGCACCTCACGACCGATGTTGATGTGGTCAACATGGGCGATGACCAGGCTGGCCTATCGACGTTCCCCATCCCTCCGGATAACGACGACTCCAGCTACGAGACGGTCCTGGCCACCACCATGCTGACCAGGGACATCCCCACAATCTTGGGCGCTCGATGATGGACATGTGAGTCAACGGGCAGGTAACAAAGTGCCTGTTGGACAGTGGCAGCACTGAGAGCTTCATTCACCCGAGCATGGCCCACTCCCTAAGGTTAAAGGTCCATCCCACCACCTGCTCGATCACCTTCACCGCCAAGCATAAGGCATCCTTGGGCACTTCTCGGTCAATATAATGGTGGGAGGGGAGACTTACACTGGATTCAGTCTCCTAGTCATGCCAAAACTCTGCGCACCACTTCTCCTGGGCCTGGATTTCCAGTGCCACCTGCAGAGTGTCACCCTTGCCTTCAGGGGGCCTCAAACTCCACTCACATTGCACAGTACGCCAACCTACCAGCCCTGGCCAACCTGGGGCCTCTCCACACTGCGCATCACCCCATCAGCACTCTTTCCACATCTTGCGCTAGGCTGCAAGCTGATCACCGCCAAAAGTAGGCGCTATTGCTCTGCAGACAGGGACTTCATCAAGGCGGAGGTGCGGCGACTCCTGGCTGAAGGCGTTATAGAGCCCAGTAACAGCCCAAGTCCTGGTAGTCAAAGGGCGAAGTAAGTCGAGGATGGTCGTGGATTACAGCCAGACCATTAATCGGTACACCCAGCTAGATGCTAGATGCATACCCCCTGCTGAGGATCACCGGCATGGTCAATGAGATAGTCCGCTACTGGGTTTTCTCCACGATTGACCTGAATTTGGTGTATCATCAAATCCCTATCCACTCGAAGGACAAGCCCTACACCGCCTTTGAGGCGGACGGGCACAAGTACCAGTTCCGCCGGATTCCTTTTGGGGTCATGAATGGGATCTCCATCTTTAAGCGGGAGATGGATCGCATAGTAGGCCGGCTCAAGCTGAAGGCGACGTTCCCATATCTGGATAACGTCACTATCTGCAGCTGTGACCAGCAGGACCACAAAGCTAACCTGGAACAATTCCTTCAGACGGCCACGGAGTTGAACCTCACTTACAACAAGGAGAAGTGCGTGTTCAGCACCACCCACCTCACCATCCTGGGGTACATCATGGCCCATGGAGTCATTGGCCCAGATCCGGAAAGGATGCGCCCATTAATGGAATTACCCCTCCCCACGCTAAAGGCCCTTTGCAGGTGCCTGGGCCTGTTCTCTTATTACTCGCAGTGGGTCCCTTGCTTCTCGGACAGGGTCCGTCCACTGGCCCAAGCCACAACTTTTCCCCTCCCACCTGAGGCGCAGGCAGCCTTCACCCGTATCAGACATCAAAGACGCCACGATGCAGGCTGTGGATGAGAATTCCCCCTTCCAGGTGGAGAGCGATGCCTCCGAGGTGGCCCTCGCTGCTACCCTCAACCAAGGGGGACGCCCCATTGCCTTCTTCTCCAGGACCCTCCACGACTCTGAGCTAGGGCACTCTGCCATTGAAAAGGAGGCCCAGGCAATTGTGGAAGTGGTCCGCCACTGGTGCCACTACCTGGCCGGAAGGAGATTCACGCTCCTCACAGACCAGTGGGCCATGGCGTTCATGTTTCACACTACCCACAAGAGCAAGATCAAGAATGACCAGATCCTGCACTAGAGTGTCGAGCTGGCAACTTACAGCTACGACATCCAGTTCCACTCTGGGAAGTTTAACAACTCCCCTGATGCCCTCTCTCGCACCTGCGCGTCTATGCACGATGACAGGTTGCAGGCATTGCATGAGTCCCTCTGCCATTCGGGCGTCACCCGGTTGTACCATTTTGTTAAGTCTCGAAATCTGCCGTACACCATCAGGATCATCAGGGACATGACCGAGGCCTGTCGGGTCTGTGGGGAGTGTAAACCCCACTTCTTCTGCCCCCCAGGCCCACATTTTAAAGGCTACTTGGCCTTTCGAGTGTCTCGACATGGACTTCAAAGGGCGTTTGCCTTCCACTAACTGAAACATCTACTTCCTCACGGTAGTGGACGAGTACTAACACTTCCCTTTTGCTATCCCTTGTCCAGATACATCCACGGCCACCATCCTCAGGGCCTTGGGGCAGATTTTCACCAGGTTTGGCTACCTCGTTTTCATCCACAGCAACTGGGGTCTAGTTTCATGAGCGACGAGCTGCGCCAGTACCTGACAGAGTGGAATCATGACCAGTTGCATGATAAGCTATAACCTGAGAGGCAACAGGCAATGGAATGCGAGAATGGGGTGGTCTGGAAGGCAGTCCTCCAGGCTCTCAGGCCAAAAGGCTGGGCCATTGAGTACAGGCAGGATGCCCTGCCCGAGGCGCTCCATGCCATTCAGTCACTGCTGTACATGGCCTGTTCTCATTCCCCAGGAGGTCAGAGACTGGAATGTCACTCCCAGCATAGCTCACGGTCCCAGGACCGGTGCTTCTGCGTAAGCATGTACGGACACACCTGGCCAAAGCCCTGGTAGAGCAGGTTTTCCTCCTTCATGCAAACCATAACTATGCTTACGTTAGGTTTGGCAGTGGCAGGGAGGACACCGTCTCAACCAGGGACCTGGCACCAGCAGGAGCACCCACCACTCCACACCCAGGCCGACGATGACCGGGCATACATCCCCGTCCTCAGGCAGCTATGGGGCACTCAGGGCCTCCTCGCTTCAGCCTTAGGAGACGAACCCGCCCCCCACCCATCCAATACCACCCACATACGTCAACCCCGGTTCCCTGGCCACCACTCTGCGTGGCACCACACCAGCCACAGACACCCCAGCCGCCAGCCCTCCCACTTCCCCTCTGACCAGTGACCAGGAGGCAGTCCTACAATGGTTACAGAGACCCCGGCGGCCACCAAGTTGTCTCAACCTGTAAATACTGTATGTACATAATGGGTGCGATTCCTTGTTACTGCCCCCCTCCTCCGGGATAATTTTAAAGAAGGGGTTGAATGTGGTGGTACACCATCGGCCTACTGCAGGGGGAAACCTCTGTACCTGCAGGAGTGTAAGGGGACAGGACAACACCGGGCCGGTTGTCAATCAATTGGCCTGAATGGATCAAGCCCCACCTGGTCGGGTGTCAATCACCCTCTGGGATATAAGCCTGCGCTGGCCTCCCGAGAGCTCACTAAGAGTTGCTGCAGCCACAGCCAGCCTGGCTCTGTGGAAATCTTTGTGGATTAAAGCCTGTGGTACAGTCTTACCTTGTGTGTGTCTGATTCTGGGTAACACCCCACCACCCAGTCTCACTTTTCCTTTGACTATTTTTTCACTGTTTAGGTCCATTAAAGAAGTTGGAGTTACCTTGGCAATGAATGTGCCTCCCTAATTATTCCCAGCAGCTTTTCATGAACAGCTTGTTCCTTTTAATGAAAATAAATTTGACAAGATGGTAATTTTTGTTTTGTCCTGCCACATTGTGTTCATCAAAGGAAAATTTCAATGATAGCAATCTTCTGATGTTTCTTTTAATGTAATAAAGAAACAGGTTCATTTTAAACAACTATTTATTAGCTAAAGAACTCACCCAGGACCATGTAGAGGCATCCATCTTGAATCTACATGAAGCTGCAACCAACTAGTCTCCGACCCCCCCCCCCCCCACTAGCACTCTATCACTACATCCCCTTTAATCTAACAATGAGATATGCTAATATAGTTTTCATTTAAGTTGAACACAAACATAAACACAACATCAGCAGCACAAATATTTAAAGTGTGATTTTCTTTTTCTTCTAAAGTTTCATTCTGTCAGGTGCTTTGATAACACATGTGGATCTTGTTAATCAGGTGCTTGTGTTGGCTCTGCTGGTCCAACTACTGTCTAGCACTGGTGGTGTTTCATCTGTTGATGTGCAGGCTGGATCTTCTTCATTTGTTTGTTCTTGCAGTGTCTCTTGCATTTTCAGCAGGCTCTTTTGATTCCTCCTCAGTATTTGACCATCTTCTGTTCTGACAGGGTAGGATCTGGGATTTACTTCCTCCAGAACAGTGGCCTTTTTGTCCCAAGTGTTGGAATCTCAGAGTCTCACTGTGTGGTGTTGTGCCAGTGGCCCTAATGTTCTTACTGACTTGACATAGTTTGTTTTTTGTCTCCATTGCAGATGCTTTTGTTTCCATTCAACATCTTCGACATCCCTGTCCTTGTTTGGGTCTGCAGAGTAGGGAAATGTTGTGCGTACTCTACATCCCATCAGAAACTCAGCGGATGACATGCCACGTTCAAGTGATGAAGCTCTGTAACTCAATAGAGATAGATATGGATCTGAGCCACTGTCTAGTGCTTTTCGAGCTACCATTTAACTATGTGAACTTTTCTATGCTTTACTGCTTGACTGTGGTTGCAAAGCAATTCAGTGATCTGGATCACGAGGAGATTCACATTTATCTCTGTGGAACTCTCATTGTGTGGTTCACTCTACGTCATTGCCTTGGATAATGCATCAACTAACACAGTAAGTTTCCCAGTTGTGTACACCCTCTTGACTAGGCTTAAGTTTTCACATGCTTTGTCACCCAGCAGTGATTTGCGTCCATCTGGGATGACTGTGAACTTGAGGTGGTGCTCTTTATCTTTAATTTTCACCTTGAGTTTACATGTACCTTTAATGATGATGCTCTCTCCATTGTAGGCTTTGAGCTGTATTTATGGCTTTATTTTTATTGCCCTAATGTCATGCTCATAGATCAAACTGCCCTTTGCCCCATATCCAGATTTGAAAGGAATGCAGGTAGTCCTCGACTTCTGACCTATGCGAGTTATGACCACCCACACATATGACCAAAATAAAAAAAAATCTTTATTAAAACTACAGTACAAGTTCATATTTCGTATTAAAAGTACTGTATACTGTGGTCCTTGTTACCGTCAGAAGTCTGAAGTCCCTGCTCCCTGTTCCCCGCAACAGTATGAAGTCCCCGTTCCCCATCAACAGCCCGATGACCCATTCCCTGCGACAGCCTGATGTTCCCATTTTCCTGCAGCAGATCGAGGTTCCCGTTCCTCGCTGCAGCCTGAGGTCCTCATTAAAGGTTCAATTGTTGAATGTTGTATGAGCCCTGCGTTCGCGGTGGAGTGAATCCATCTTACAACCAACCCAAGTTACAACTAATTTTTCTGTCCCCATTACAGTCGTAAGTTGGGGACCACCTGTATTCGTTCCATTTGTGTGCAATCGCAGAGTCCATTTGTCCTGCTGGACTCTGTTCACACTTGGCTGTTCAGTGTCTGTAGGTTTATAATCTTCTTACACTATCGTGCCAAAGAAAAGTGTATCACTGAGGGCAGTTTCTTCTTTAGCATGTACAGTGTGCATGCTTTCACTTTGGTTTTGTTTCTCTTGGGGAAAAAAAAACATTGCTTTGCATAGTGATTTAGCCCTTTGCACTTATTACAGACTTTTCCAGAGGTGGGGCATTATTTTGGTGTATGCTGAGTCCCACATCATTTGCACTTGAATGTCTCTCCTTCATTTGTTGTTTCCTAAATCTCGTTTTTTTGTTTATATGTGTGGACACTCACTGTGGCTACAGCTATGCCTTTGATTTCACTGGCTTTTACACTCTCACTGAACTTTTTCACATGCTGCAGAGCTAATTCACTGGCGTGGCATATCTTCACAGCTCCAGCTAAGGTAAGCTTTGTCTCTCACATCAACCCCTCCCTCATTTTCTTATCAATAATCCCACAAATAATTTGATCATGGATCATTGAATCTTGAAGTGATCCAAAATTGCATGTTCTTAATTTTAATTTCAAGTCAATTAAAAAATATCAAAGCTCTCTCCCTGAAACTGCATGCACGAGTGAAGTATGTACCTCTTGAATTTTCTTTGATGAACAGTGTTCATAAAACATCTTGATAACTTTGTCAAACTTGCCCTGGTCTTCTGCCTCGGCAAAAACAAATGTATTGAAACCTCTCTTGCTTGAGGTCCTGCCACAGTAAGTGGCAATACAATCTTCTGTGCATCAGGTTTGCTATCAAGTCCAATGGCTTGCAGGTATAGCATGAATCTTTGTTTGAACAACCTCCATTTGTGGTCAATATTACTAGTCCAATTTAAAATGTCAGGAGTCTTTACAGTCTCCACATCTCTGCTGATACACGCTCTGCATATTCCTGTTCTTTCTTCCACTCCTGTTGTTTATTCCACTCCTGATACAACGTGATGTTTCTTTTATTGTAATAAAGAAAGTTGGGTTCTTTTAAAGTATTTTATTAGCTATAGATCTCACTCAAGACCATGTGGAGGCATCCATTTTGAATCTACCCAAGCTGCAACAAACTATTCTCTTACTACCTCTGGGGGTCAGGCAAATCACTAACACTCTATCACAACACCACACCCTTGATCCTCAACTCGAATATCTTCCTTGACTCTTAATCTCCAAAGCAGAATTGTGTCCTCCAATTCCCGCCCTTCACTACCAATTTCCTTTCTACCTGCTTCTGTACCTTGAGCTCAGTATGGAAGAAGAAGAATCGGTGGCACATTTTACCCAATCAGAATGTGCAGTGGTTAAGAGCCAGTTGTAAATGAATTTAGATGCAGTTTGACACCGACTTGAACAATTCCAAACCTATGACCTCTCCAGTTAGAAGGACATGGGCAGCAAAAAAGATTTCTAAATTTCAGATATATATATATATATATATATATATATATATATGACATCAAGTATAACCCTGAGATTCATTTTCCTGTGGGCAAGGCTCTATTACCACTTATGAATAGTGCAAAAACTGTACTCAAAATACAAATGTAAATAAATAAAGAAATGTACACAAATTGTGTAATACGCAGAAAAAAATCAATAAAGGGCAAAGGTAAGAGTCCTTAAATGAGTCCTGATTGAGTTTGTTGTTGAGGAGACTGATGGTGGAGGGGTAGCAGTTGTTCCGGAACCTGGTGGTGTGAGTCTTGTGGCACCTAGACCTTTCCTGATGGTAGCAGTGAGGACAGAGCATGTGCTGGGTGATGTGGATCCTTGATAATTGTTGCTGCTCTCCCTGCAAATGTTCTCAAAAAGCAAGGAGACATCACCATCTTGTAATTGCCCTCCAAGCTAGACGGCATCCTGTTGATGGGACAACAACCTAGAACTCCAGCATTGTGGGTACACCCTCACCATAAGGACTGCAGCTCACCACCACCTTCTCAATAGCAATTGGAAATGGGCAATGCTAATTCAGCCCCGTGAAGGCCACATCCCTTCAATTATTTTTTTTTAAATAGCATATTCTTTAGGATGCACTGAAATTTCTAGGCATTATCTTTCTTTGTTTGTCTACAGTTAAATAGGTTTCCATAGAAATGCATCTCTCATTATCTTACTGACCCAGTGCACAACTCCTAACTCCTGCCTGGAGTATTAGCATTGGCAAAACAATGCATCTCTGGAAGTTCATTGGCTCACAATTCTTAGGCAAGAGAAAGGTCTATGATCACCCAGAAAACATGTAGCAAGTAGAATTTCAGCAGTATTCAAACTCTTGAAAGAATTTGATTATTTGAGTATATATACATGTTTTATGCTTGCGTGTGTGTGTGTGTGTGTGTGTGTGTGTGTGTGTGTGTGTGTGAGAGAGAGAGAGAGAAAGAGAGAGAGAGAGAGTGCATGTGCATGTGGGAGAGAGAATGAATACCAATGTTTGAGAGAGTACATTTATGGGTATTTTACACCTAAATTGTTTCCAATTTTTAAAAATTGCTATGGATGCCTACTAAGTTATTCCTTACTTTTTTCTTTAAACATTATAATTTTTTCCAAAGAATAACTGAGTATCTCTCTCAGAAATTTCGAACATACTCCACACTATATCTACGACTAGAAATGTTTTTTTAAAAAAAATATTTTAAAAGAATGACATTTTCCATTGGCAGTACTACACACTTTTTAAAATAAAACTGAATGGATTTGACAAGTACAGTGCTCTGATGGACACCAGTCCTCTGAGAAATGCACACCACAGGTGCATAAAGCTGTCCTCAGCAGCTGTGCTTAATGTTTTATTGCTCACTGATAAGTGATAGCTCTGATGGGACACTCAAAATACACATTTATCACAACAATAATGGAAGTATGGTTGATATTGATGTAATAGTGAAAGAAATTGCAAGCAGTCCAAGACTAGCTTACACATATTGCTGTCTGGTACTGGACAGCTCATGTCTCAACAATAATTCCTGTTTATAAACTACAAAATGGAACAAAAAGGAGGATTAAGTCTCTGCAAAAGCAATTCATGCCTATGTTAATTCATTCTTCTAAATGGAACAAAATAGATGAGTTGAATTGAGGGCAAGGTGTAACTCATCACAAGTCAGTTTCATGTGTGCACCTTCCAGAAAAAGTCCAGGCTTTGTGAGTGGTATATGAAGTTTGGATGTGTAGGGCATGGGCATTTCTCACTATTAATGCAAATAGTCAGGACATCTTCAATGCACCATCCCACCACAGAACTCCTTCATAGAGGGAAGTGGCTGTCTGCTTGTACCACCTGGACATTTTTTGGCATCTCTTTCCTTGCCAAAAATTTGAAAAGTACTCCCCTGTGACATTGTAGGACCACATGAATGGCTCTCATTCAAGAAGACAGCCAAAGGATATCTGGGTCTGAGCCACACTGACCATATCCAAGACTGAAATGTTAAAAACCTATGGGTACTTTCCTATGGCACTGGCACAGATACGTTAGTTCAGTTCCAATGATGGATGAGTGACTGCTCAAGTTTGTATATATTTCTGTGCTGTACAGTTTTATGCACCATAAAAGGGCTTCCAGGAACAAAATTTTTAACTTATTTCCAGTGAGTTTGTTGCATTATCACAGGAAAAGGAAAAGGGGGAGAGAAATTCAGTTGGATAACAAAAGGGGAAGGAGGAAGGTTGGCAGCACTCAAAGTTGAAAAGGTAATTGGTCTGAAGGATACCAGTTCGAAAGGTACCGGGGGTGGGGTGTAGGTTAATTGGGTGTAAATTGGGTGGTATGGACTCATGAGCCAAAATGGCGTTACTATTCTGTATGCTGAATGCTGAAAGAGATAAGAGTAGAAAGTGCCAGGCTCTATTTGCATTCTTCCATTTCTACTTGGATATGGAGATCATGCCAGACTGTCAGAAGATTGAAAAAGGTGTGCATCATGTAAGTCTGCACACACTGAGATTGCAATAAAAACACACAGAAATACTGGAGATTTCGGCCAGTCTTGCAGCGATCCTAGGAGTTAAAGATATATTACTGACGGTTCAGGCCTGAGCCCGTCCCCAAGGTAAAAGCAAATATCAGACAGGCATCTGAATAAACACCATGAGAACAATGAGAGGGGGAAGAGTCCAGATCAACAAACAAAAGGTATTAAATGGATATGATAAAAGGAAAGGTGAGAATTGATTTTTGCTCTGTGAACAGAGACAAAGGGAAAAGGGGAGAGAGATATATTCTTTTTACACTAAATACCCACGTTTTTGCTGTATACACAACTCTTCTCTGGAAGATGGGGCTTGATTGTTCACACAGAACAGAAGAAATGCCAGGTCAGTGAGTCCTTTTACACAGCAAGCAGGTTTCCTGGAGCAAAAGAGGTGGGGCATGTAGCACAACAGCATTGATATCTAGAGTGATGTAAAACTTACGTTCCTCTGTACACAATAATGGCAGTTGAATACCAGGTACATGCGAGCCATATACATATTTTGCACTCTTCGAATGCAAGCAAATCTTCTGCACATTGTATTAAACATTTTGAAGCAGATAATGGCGCAGTCATGTGAACGACGTGTTCATGCGATCTGAAAAATGTTGGAGGAGAATTTGCCTTTAATTAATGTGTATCATATCTCAATCTAAACACAGAACTGTTGTTGTTCCAGCTTCACAGATACGTATGTGTGTTGGCCTGGCTGCATGCATGATGCTCAAGTTTTAGCCAACTCACCCATTTACAGAAAGGCTGAAGATTAAAGCGGGTACCTCTTCCCAAGTGAAGTAAGTTTATATACCTGACTCTACTGTGCTATATGTGTGGATCAAGCAATCCATATAACCATATAATCACTTACAGCACAGAACAGGCCAGTTCGGCCCTACTAGTCCATGCCGTAACAAATCCCCACCCTCCTAGTCCCACTGACCAGCACCTGGTCCATACCCCTTCAGTCCTCTCCTCTCCATGTAACTATCAATCATGTTTTTTTTTGTCACATGCAACCATATAGGATAGAATGACAATGAAATATATATATGTTAAATTGAAGGAAAGGCTGACTGAGTCCACCTCAAATTAAATTTATGACAAGTCCAAGGGTCAGGTTCTACCTGTTATTGTAAAACGGCCATTAGAAAACTTTAAATCAGTAAACTGATTGTTTGTGATCTCAGAGGTTGTATAAAGTATTTATAAATCTCCAATGCTCTGCCTACAGAAATCCAAAAAAAGTTAATGGAGTAGAAATCTCTGTGCATCTGATCTGAGACCCAGTTCACCCCTTTCAGGAAGTGGTTGATGAAGGGGATCACACACCACCAGGCACTCGATCAATGGCAGTGAAGCTTTTATTACTGCTTGAGCTCAGCAAGGATGGTGATAGAAAATGTTTTTGGACTACTCAAAGGTCACTGGAAGTGCCTGGCCAAGTGACTTGATATTTGTACCACTTTTGTATCAGATGTTGTTGTTGCCTGTTGTGTTCTACACAATATATGTGAGATCAACAAGGGACACTTCTTGCCAGAGTGGAACACTCGATCGAGTTGCTTATCAGGGTGCACAAGCACACAGGCACCAGGCTATCCATGAAGCAATTATGTCCATTCTGTAAACTAAATCTGTCAACTGATTAAGCCATTGTGACAGATTATGTTGTGTTTGTATTGTATATAGATATGTTTTTGGGAGATAAAGTGGGGCAGGTTTTTTAGAGTAGGTCACATACAAACACTTTAAAACAGATCTTATTTAAAATACTGTAGTTCTGCTAATGCTAGACATGTTGGGGCCAGGAGCCTTTCCAAAAGCTTTGGAGAGTGGCCAAGAGACTTCACTAATGGATTGTTGTTTACAAAAAGGCAACAGATGAAAGAACTTGTCAGAACCGTAGACTGTCTGGAAAGGAACTTGCTGTTCTAGGAAGGTCATGTGGTTTTTGCAAGCAGAGCAAGTCAAACAAGCTTTCTCTCAGAGTGAGAGAGAGATATATATACAGAGATCAGTTCTGCAGTAATATACAGTCAGCAGCAGCAGCAACTGGGACTGGAAAAGGACAAGCTGGCAAGTTTGTGGAAAACCCCATTTGGAAGACAGGTTGTGAGTGCTTAGTTCAGCCTGGTCAAAGCCCTTGTGGTTCATGCAAGAGTAAAGGACTGGCTGTCTACTGTTTCACTTGAAAGAAGAGAAACAAAAAGGAATTCTGTGGTGACCTGAAAGGAAGAGGTTATCATCTGGAGAACTCTGAGGAGGCATTTTTTTCGGCAAGACATAGGAGTAGCTGATTAAAAAGGAATAGTTGTGGGGTGTCTAGTGTACAACAAATCTCTCTCTGAAAACCAACAAGAACCTTCCTGAGCAGTAAACATTTACCTTTCAAACACCAAAGCTTGGTGAACTTTATAAATATTAAATTCTGTGCACAGTATAAGAATTGCCTGCAACCAGTGAACGTGGAGAAATGAGAAGTGAGATTGGACTGTGAATCAAATAACTTTTCTGAACTTACATACACATTACATACAATTGCGCTTAGGATTAGAAAGGGGTTAAGTTAGGTTAGTTAAGTTAAAGTGATAAGTTAAAGTGTGATTCTGTTTCCATGTTTAAAGATAATTTAAAGCAACTTTTGTTTAAGTAACAATTTATCTTGGTGAATATCTATTGCTGCTGGGTTTTGGCGTCCTCTGGGCTCGTAACACCATCAATTAACATCTTTTAGAAAATGTTTATGGCACATGTCAAAAATATGTAGTGCACAGAAAACGTGTAAATAACAATAACAATAAATAGTGTAGATACAACTGCAAATGACTTTTTACAATTGTGCAAATTAAGAAGACATCTATTACCATGTTCAAAAGTAGTAAGGCACAACACAGTGTGGACAACTGTTAAATCATTCCAGCACCTGGAGGAAGAAGGTGGACTAAATGACTCATATGCTTCACCCGTCTGGACGAGGCTGTTATTGTCATGTGGTGGTGAAGAATAATACTGTCGCTGTGGTACTGGCCCGCAGGAGTTTGGTGCTGTGGAGAGGGAGCAGGGCACTGTGGTACAGGAGCAGCCATGAGTGCAATCAGGTCTTGCAGAAGTGAGGCCTGATTCTCCATGTCATGCTGAATGTCTTGGAGCATGGTACCAAACCCATTCATCTGATTTGTGCACTCTTGTCGATTGGGTTCCCACGTCGCTCTCTCTGCCTCCTGCACATCTCTCCATCCACTCCTCATGGTCCCTCTGCCTTTCCAAACAAAGGCAATCCCTCTCCTCATCATCATGGTCCATTGTCAGTAGCAGATCCTTTATTTCCATTGTAACCACCTATGCTTTAGTTAATTACTGTTTTTATTCGGTAGCGCCTGGCATCCTAGAGAACAAAACAACACAATCGATATTAGCGAGATGGGTCCTTATGGGCAAACACACTCACAACAACACATGAGAATGATGGTAATCACAAACAAAAAATAATGTTTTACCTGTCTGATCAAGAGGTGCAGCTTGATCGTTTATAATGGTAGCATCCGTCTCCAAGCAGCTAGTGTCTCCAGCATCAACACTGCCGCTGGAGGAGGAAGATGCAGTAGGAATGGTCTCGGGGGAAACTGGATCCTCCATGTTGCTCAGCAGAGCAACTGGATTGCAGAGTGGCTTGTCTCCCAGATGGAATGGCACAGGTCAAAATATGGCCAGTCCAGACACCCTCTGCCTCTCCTGCCATTATGATCCATGACCTGATGAAATTTTTTCTGCAGGCTCTTCAACTTGGCTATTATCTGCACCTTGCCTGAGCAAACCTGTGATCGCTAAGTTGTGTAGCCAGCCTTTTGAACATCGGGCCATCTTTCATGTTCCCCTTAACTGTCCTCCTGTGCTCTGAGGGTAAAGAGTTCCCAGACCTCATTAACTCCCCAATTGCCAGACATGTTGAGATCTGAATATAACCTAAGCATTAGCGACTTCGTAACTGTTGGTTAAATTTAAATTTCCTGCATTTACATCACACACATAAGATGTCATCATGACATCACATTTCTTTCCCATTTGGACCCTTTTATACTTGCCCCTTTTCACCTCTGATACTACCTCACTTGGCGGATAAAAGACGGGTCTGAAATGACCCCCAAATCTGACTTTATCATGTTTATACAGATAGGTGAGGCATATTAAAGGCGGATTATACCCGTCTTGAAGTATCGGGATAAAAATACATAGAACTAGAGGGACTGAGATGGGGTGGGGGGGGGGGGTTGGTTGGGGGTGAAGAAGAAGAGGCTAGGGTTTAACAGAAACTGGAGGTCAACGTTAATGCCATCTGGTTGGAGGGTGCCCAGAAGAAAGATGAGGTGTTGTTCCTGGAATTTGTGAGTGGTCTCAGTCTGGCAGTGCATGAGACCATGGACAGACATGTCGGCAAGGGAATGAGATGGGGAATTGAAATGGGTGGCAATGGGAAATTCACACTATTGTGGTGGGCAGAGCTGAAGAGCTCAAATAAGCAACCTCCCAGTCTGCACCTCGTCTGTCCAACGTAGAAGAGACAACAATGGAAGCACCTGTTGCAGTGAGATGTTGGTTCAATTGGAAGGATTATTTAGGGTCCTGAATGGTGATGAGAGAGGAGATGTGGCACAAATAGACCATCTCCTTCGGTCATAGGGGTAGGGACCAAGGGGACAATTAGTGGGGAGGGAGGAGTGGACAAGGGAGTCACAGAGGGAACGATCCCTGCGGAAGGTGGAGAGTGGAGGTGAGGGGAATATGTGTCTAGAGGTGGCATCACATAGGTGGCAGAAATGGCGGAGGAAGATATGTTGGACACAGAACCGATGGGGTGGTAGGTGAGGACAAGGGAAAAAAAAGAGGAAACACACACACACACACACACACACACACACACACACACACACACACACACACAGAGTTTTTCTCTCTCTCTCAAACTCATAGCAACCCATGCTCACCATATTGCTTTGGCCACATCATATTTACTCCATTATTCACCACAACCTCTCTGAGTTCTAGCAACTAGTCAGTGCAGAGTTGAAGGGTGACAAAAACTGAGATGGGGACTTCTTGCGTACCCTTACATCAGCGTCGGCAATTCCTTCCCTTCCAGGAATTGCTGAATAATTGAATCAACTAACTGCTAAAAAAATAATTTCTGATTTATTTGCAAATTCAACTTCTACAATCTTCTCTCACAGGCTCAAAATGAGAGAGTTAACCACAGATCCATCCACTCAGCGCTGGGGTATGCCTCACTTTCAGCTGTTTGCAGGCTGCTACAATCTGAAATGTACTCGAGCAACAGCTGCCATGACTTTGGGGGGCTGTCACAGTTCTTTATTTGCACACTGTACTTTCTGATCCCTTCAGCTGGACTTGAAAGACAAAGGGGTAAAGTGAGAAGGTCAAACAAAACTACTGAAGACTTGACTACAGCAACAAGGAAATTGTTAAGTCTCCCTCGAAAGTTCATTCCAAACATCATGATTATCGACACCAGTACTGCTTGCAAGTTTAAAATACAAATTGCTCTAAGTGGCCTCGAAAGCTGGACATAGCGATTTTGTTTGTCTGTGTGTGTGTGTGTGTGTGTGTGTGTGTGTGTGTGTGTGTGTGTGTGTGTGTGTGTGTGTGTGTGTGTGTGTGTGTGTGTGTGTGTGTGTGTGTGAGAGTGAATCTGTTTCTGTGTTTGTGCGTGTCTGTGGGTGTGAAGCACAATATCTATGTTCATGACATTGGGTGCTAGGGACATAGTGATACAAGATGCTGGGCAAAGTGATAGTGAAAAGAACTGGATTAACATCAACAGAGGCACAACTTGTGATACAGGATGGAGGAGTAAGGCTGAGGGAGTTGGAATAACCTGAAGAGTACAATTCCTAGGATAGAATCCCCAAGTGATAGCTTAAAAGTTCTGGATTACCAGCAGATAAGTGATCAGTGATACAAGGTGCTGAGAAGGGAGATCAGTAATCATCAGTGTTAAAGCTGGATGAATGTCAGTGAGAAAAGTTTGCTTTGTCAGCATGAGTTAGAGTTTCAATGGAGATAGCTAGGAAGTGCTGATGGTGGAGTTACTGAGTAACAATGTGAGGAACCTGCATCAACCTCAGAAGATAAACAGGAGCTATTGGCCACAGCTATCAATTCTGCTTCATTTTGAATCTTAAGTTTAGAACATAGAACATAGCACAGTACAGGCCCTCCGCCCTTGTTGTGCCAAACCATATATTCCTTTAAAAAAGTACTAATGTGTGCCTGTCTAAGATTCTCTTAAGTGCCCCTAATGTTCACCCTTGTTGTGCCAAACCATATATTCCTTTAAAAAAGTACTAATATGTGCCTGTCTAAGATTCTCTTAAGTGCCCCTAATGTTTCAGCCTCCACCACCATCCTTGGCAAGGCATTCCAGGCACCCACAACTCTCTATGTAAAAAAAAAACTTACCCCTAAACTTCCCTCCCTTCACTTTGTACACATATCCTCTGGTGTTTGCTATTCCTGCCCCAGGAAACAGGCGCTGGCTGTTCACCCTATCTCAAGTCTCTTCTCATCCTTTTACGCTCCAAAGCAAAAAGTCCCAGTTCTGCTAACCTTGCTTCATAAGACATATTTTCCAATCCAGGTAACAGTCTGGTAAATCTTTTTTCTGCAGATTTTTGTGATTTACTTTTTACATCCTGGTAAATCTCCTCTGCACCCTCTCCATAGCTTCCACATCCTTCCTGTAATGAGGTGACCAGAACTGAACACAATACTCTAAGTGTGGTCTCACCAGAGATTTGTAGAGTCACTACATGAACTCCCTACTCTTGAACTCATTCTCCCTATTAATGAAGCCCAGCATCCCATAGGCCTTTTTAACTATCCTATCAACCTGTGCAGCGACCTTGAGGGATGCATGGATTTGGACCCCAAGGTCCCTCTGTTCATCCACACTCTTAAGTAACCAACCTTCAACTCTGTACTCAGCCTTCTGGTTTGTCCTTCCAAAGTGCATCACCTCACATTTATCTGGATTGAAATCCATCTGCCACTTTTCTACCCAACTTTGGATCCTGTCTAAATCCTCTTGTAACCTTTGACAACCTTCAGCTCCATCCTCCAATCTTTGCATCATCCACAAATTTTCTGACCCATCCTTCCGCCTCTTCATCCAGGTCATTATAGAAAATCACAAAGAGCAGGGGTCTCAGAACAGATCTTTGTGGTACTCCACTAGTCATTGACATCCACGAAGAATACCTTCCTTCCACTAGTATTCTTTGCTTTCTACCTGCAAACCATTAAAAAAAAATCCACACAGCCAAGGTTCCATGGATCCCATGCCTCATGACTTTCTGAACAAGTTTCTCATGGGGGATCTTTTTAAATACCTTACTAAAATCAATGTAGACCACATCTACTGCTTTACCCTCATTAATTTCTTTTGTTATCTCCTCAAAAAAGTCAATTAGCATCATGAGGTACGACCTTCCCTTTACAAACACACGCTGACTATCCTTGAGTGGACTGTACTTTTCCAAATGCTCATAGATTCTACCCTTAAGAATCCTCTCCCATAGTTTGCATACCACTGATGTTAGACTCACTGGTCTATAATTCCCAGGATTCTCCATATTACCTTTTTTAAACAAGGGGATGGCATTTGCCATTTTTCAATCCTCCAGCATCTCCCCTACCACCAAAGAGGACTCAAAGATCATAGCTACTGTCCCAGCTATCTCTTCTCTCATTTCCCACAGCAACCTGGGGTATATCGTGTCTGGCCCCGGGAACTTATCCATCTTGATATTTTTAAAAGATCCAACACTCCCTCTTTCTTAATCTTCACATTGTCCAGCACACAAGCATGTTCTATTCCGACCTCACCCTAATCAAGGACTTTTATCCTTTAGTGGCCCCACTTTCATTCTTATTTCATTTCTTCACATATGCATAGAACGCCTTGGGGTTCTCCTTAATTCTACAGGCCACGGCCTTCTCATGCCCCCTTCAAGCTCTCCTAAGTCCTTTCTTAAGCTCCTTCCTGGCTACCATATACTTCTCATGAGCCCTTCCTGTTTCCCACTTCCTATATCTAATGTATGTTTCCTTCTACCTCTTAACTAGCTTCCTTACCCATTTTGTCAACCATGGATCCCTTTTCCCACCATCATTTCCTTGTCCAACTTGGACAAACCTATCCTGAACCCAGCACAGGTGTTCCATAAACTTCCTCCACATTAATTTTGTGCTCTCACCCTTAAACATATGTTTCCAATTTACTCTTGCTAGTTCCTGCCTCATCCTATCATAAATATCCCTTCCCCAATTAAGCACTTTCCCATTTTGTCTGCTTTTATCGTTTTCTATAGCTATGCTAAAACTTAGGGAGTTGAAGTCACTCTCATCAAAATGCTCTCCCACCGAGAGGTCCGCCACCTGACCAGGTTCATTCCCTAGATCTAGATCCAGTATGACCTCTCCTCTTGTTGGCCGGTCCACATTCTGTGTCAGGAATCCTTCTTGGATACACCTGACAAATTCAGCCCCATCGAGTCCTCTTACAGTAAGAACGTGTAAGGGAAGTTGAGAACACTACAACCCTGTATTTCCTACACCATTCCAAAATTCTTTCTGTAAAGTTACATTCCCCTACATTTATACTCAGATACATTTGCTCATCTTGGTGGTCAAGATTTGTCATGAAGTTCAAATTGGAGGTCATTGAGGTGCAGGGTTACTGAATGACAGTAAATGCATCTGGTTTGCTCCCATAAAACATTATTCAAACCAAATCTGAAAAAAATGAATTGGTATAATCATAGTAGAAGGCGTTGTGTTAGTAAAAGAAGTAGGAAGAAAAGATTGGCGGATAAACTGAGAATGATAATTGAGACAAAAGATGAATAAAAGATTTATGTGTGATACTAAGTTCATTCGCATTGTTTCCAGCAATATTAATTGGTTCAGAATTTCTACAAAGGTTAAGTAATTTCTGAAAGCCTTTGATATGTCCTTAATATCGTTTAGTTGTGCATGTTTCTAATTAAAATTTTAAATTTAGACATACATACAGCATGGTAACAGGCCATTCTGGCCCACTATTCTGTTCTGCCCAATTTACACCCCATTAATCTACACTTCTGCCACTACAATTTGAATGATGGGAGGAAATCGCAGCCCCCGGCGAAAACCCACGCAGACACAGTGAGAATGTACAAGCTCCTTACAGTCAGTGCAGGATTCTAAACCCAGACTGGTCCCGATCCTGAAGTAAAGACACTGTGCTAACTGCTATGCCAACCACACCACCCTATATGCATTCATTTAGAAGCAGCAGGAAATGTGTAAAATGTCAAGATGTTTAATAGTCAAACTCTATGCTGTGTTAAGTAGGGAGTAATAGTCAAATATAGCTGAAGTGAATTCAATTAGATTCTTCAAAGATCTGCAAAAGTTTGTAAATGTTAATCTTAACCAAATTGGTGTTTCTGAATTGATTGTGCATCAGTAGCTTCTCCCACCTGGCCAGGGCAAGGATTGGATATAATCCATCAGATTTTGTGATAAATTTGGTGGAATTATTTGTAGAACTTACTTTATAATACAATAAATGAAAGCATGCAGCAACATCAACAGGAAATTGCACAAAAAATAGAGAAATCAAACTCACTCAGTGTGTGTATGTGTGTCACAGACAAGAGAGAAATGGAACTCAAATATCTGCAAGCCTCTTGGCTGTTCCAAGCACACTCCAAGCTGCTTCAGGCTGACAGGCAGTAACAGGCGTCTGGCACGGAACATGTGCCGAAGTCCACAGACAGTCAGTCAGACCAAAACAAAAGGGGGTTTGTAATTACCATTCCTGCTAAATTACTCCAGAGAGCTGAAGCTGTCTGGAAGCTGGATTGCACAAACTGTTCTTAATGTAGTCTAGCCGCAGACACCCTCTCATCCCGTGCAGTGCAAACATTCTTCATGTCACAGGCAATGCTCAGTCCTCAGCTGCTAACATTTATTGGACCTGATTACTGAACTGTAAGTTTGCATTGTTACTCTATACCCCTGCTCCATACTCTATCTCCATAATGTGTGGTCAGCCTTTCATTAGAAGCAGGAATTTGGTGTTTATATTTGGAATTATGTCCACATTGTTACTGTGCCTACTTGTCAGCAAGGATGTAAAAGTCTGTTTTTGATTAAGTCAAGCAGACTGTTAGTAAATGAGCCATTAAAGTGTCCAGACAGGTATTCAGCTCCTATTTTGAAAAAAAATCAGATTGAAACAGCTCTGTGCAGACACATCAAAATCAAACTTCCGAAAGATCTTATAGGACCAATATGAAAACATTGGACAGGAGAAGTTTGTGGCATTGACATTGCTCCATTCCTACTTAATGAGACACTAATGAGATGAAGCCAGGATTTCTCTGGAGTAATTCTCAACCTCATCAGGTATGTAAAAAATGACAAGTCTCTTGAATTGCTGGAGCCCAATGGAAAGTGAAAACACGGAAAATCTGATTTCTGAGATATTGAGGACAACATATTTTCGTTATATTATTATTGTCGTAGGACAACAATATTTAAAAAAAGGTTTGTTTCCTGATAAAACATTGGGGATTATGATTGACAACTTCAAGCTGAACACAAAAATAATTTTAGATTTGCTCTATCACGTAGGTAGTTGGATAAACATTAAATTAACTTCTATTGAATTTAGCATGTTTAATCGCATAATGATGCTGACACATTGTATTTGTTGAGCTGACCTAAAAATGTTTTGCCCCCAAGTTTCATATGTACTCAGCATCTGATGCCTTTCGTGTCAGTGTTCAACAATCGTCGGCCAGCATTGATGGATTCCAGTTGCCCTGATACCGCTTTTCCATGGTTGCAATGACCTCGTGAAACCTTTCACCATGTTCGTCATTGACTGCAACAAGATCACCAAGACAATAAATGCTATTGTTAAAGTCCAATCCTTGTGCTATTGCCTGAAGAAGATGTGCATCAACATGTGTTCAATCTATATCAATGTAATGTATACACGAGCTGCTTTTATAGCATGCTCAGACTTATGACAACATTTGCATAGCACCTGCACTGAGCGGCTCAGGCATGCTTGGACTGACCAAAGCAACTTGCTTTGTGGACAATATACTGGTAGACTTAAATTATGCCAGGAAATCACACAAATAGGTTTATATAAATAAAAAAGTAAGTGATAGGAAAATTTTAAGGTGATTTTTGCAATCAGCAGCTCAAAATTCATAAACAAACACCTAGAAGTGTTCAGGAAGCAAATTTTTCATTGTCCAGTGTAACCTGAGTTAATAACTGATTAATACATTTATTAATTGATTAACCAACCAATTTTCCCCTGCAACCGTTGCAACCGTGTCTGCCTGTTCCACATCGGACTTGTCAGCCACAAACGAGCCTGCAGCTGACGTGGACATTTACCCCCTCCATAAATCTTCATCCACGAAGCCAAGCCAAAAAAAAAAATGGTGCATCTTACCATAGTTCTGACTGAATAATGCAACAACTGATGGAATTATACAAAAGGCAACACATTATGATAGATGCTACACACTTTCCTTTGATTCCTTGCACAAGAATGGGGAAATCAGACAGGAATCCCACTGTAAATGGCAAGCCAGTGACCCCCTACAATTAAATGTGTGTGGGTGGGAGTCTAGTTTTTGTGACCTGGAGTCAAATATCCTGTTGACGCACACTGTCTCAATTCATACTATAAAGGTTAGTTTGAACAAGCAATTGGAGCATGCCCAACAAACCAGCACATTTAGAAAAAAAGGCTGCAAACTGATGTGGAGAGCAAAAATAAAATGAATTGAAAAGAACATGAAAGTCAATCCAAAGTTTGGTGTTATGAGGGAACTAAGATGGCTGAACCTCCCGACTGCTGGGGCATAGTCACTTGACCTATGTAGAGAAATTAGGTGGCTTGACTGCAGTAACATCTGCGCCATAATTCCTCAGCACTGGCTAATTTTATGGTAACCGCTTCCAAATACCTGTCTGGTGTTTTCATGCTGGAAATTGATGTACTGGAGTAAGCACAGTCAAGGTCAAGAGTCAAAGATCGGAATGCTCCGGAGATGGACGTCAGCAGCTATTAGGTAATTGCTCAAAACGCCACGATTTAAAATGTAGTTGGATGCGATAATCCTTTTCAATGTTTGGAGGCCAGCGTGAAGTCAGAAGCCTGGTGAGTCTCTAGTGAGGCAGAATATCCAGCCATGACTTCCCTACTGATGCTTATTTCCAAACAGTTCCTCAGTGATTAGTGTGAAACAAGATTTTCACAAAGCAGTGGTGAATATATCTGAGATAAGAAGTGATAAAGATAGGGAGGAAACACTTGAAAGGCTGATAGTAATTAAAATTAACTTAATGGGTTACTGATCCAAATTGGATATTTTTAAGTTGCTGGGCAAAGGAAGGATAGAAAATTGTAGAGATCTCCCTTCATTTTTCCCTTTCTCCTTCAGCATAGTGGTTGTTCCATAGAACTGTTAAATATTTGTTCAAAAGAAGGGTGAACAATTAATCAGGTAACCACTGGTCAATTGATTTAATTACCAAGATCAAGAATCTTACAGAAACAATAATCTAAGATAAAATTAATATCCATTTGTAAATATATGGGATAATAAAGGTACAATTACTGATTTGTTAATGGCATTTCTTGTCAGTCTTTATTGGTGGAGGCTAGAGTTCATGGTCTGCTAAGGGATGGAATCAAGTTCTTCCTTGTCCATGATAGAATTACAGGTGAGTCCTTCTTTGAGTTGTTCCTTCTGCAGATGCTGACTATCTTCCTATCCTTGATAGGCTCACCTCAGCCCTCGGATATTTGGGGCAAAGGCTGTGGTGACAGCAGTGCAGAACCTCTGCATAGAATGGTTATCTGTGCTGGCTATCCTGAAGTGTTTCCACCCACTATCTCTTCTTCAGATCATGGGTGTTTTGTTGGACTTCAGAGGCCTGTTTCTTTTCTCTTGAGGTATGGTGCACTTTCCATTTCAAGAATCTCCTGAGTTTGGTGGTACTTAGCTCCTCATCATTTTCAGATACAAAGGTTCTGAACTTAAAGAGTGGTAACTTTGATGGTATGAGACAAGAATTGGCTAAAATAAATTGGCAAATGGTACTTGAAGGAAAAACGGTGGAATTGCAATGGCAATCACTTAAAGATAGCTTGGAGCAATTACAACAAATGTACATCCCAGTTTGTAAAAAGAATAAATCAAGGAGGGTAGCATATCCGTGGCCAACAAGGGAAATCAGGGAGTGTATCAAATCCAAAGAGGCAGCATATAAATTAGCCAAAAAAATTCCTGATGATTGGGAGAAATACAGAGTTCTACAGAGGAGGACAAAAGGATTAATTAGGAAAGGCAAAAGAGATTATGAGCGAAAGCTGGCAGGGAACATAAAAAAAATGTCTGTAAAAGCTTTTACAGATACATAAAGAGAAATAGGTTAGTTAAGACAAATGTGGGTCTGTTGCAGGCAGAAACAGGTGAATTAATCATTGGGAATAAGGACATGGCAGACCTATTGATCAACTACTTTAGATCTGTCTTCACTAAGGAAGACATAACTAATCTTCAGGAAATTGTAAGGGATCGTGGATCTAATATGAAGGAAATAATTGTAAATCGAGAGGTTGGGTTAGTTAAATTGAAGGGATTAGAAATGGATAAATCCCCAGGGCTGGATAGATTGCATCCAAGAGTGTTTAAGGAAGTAGCCCAGGAAATAGTGGACACATTAGTGATAATTTTTGAAAGCTCTTCAGATTCTGGATTAGTTCCTGAGGATTGGAGGGTGGCCAACGTAACCCCACTCTTTAAGAAGGGAGGGAGAAAGAAATTGGGAAACTACAGCCTGACATTGGTAGTAGGGAAAAATACTAGAATCAGTTATTAAAAGTGAGATTGCAGCACATTTGGAAAGTTGTGGTATCATCGGACGGAGTCAGCATGGTTTTGTGAAGGGAAAATCATGCCTGATGAATCTACTAGAATTTTTTGAGGATGTAACCAGTAGAGTGGATAGGGGGGAATCAGTGGATGTGGGATATTTGGACTTTAGTAAAGCATTTGATAAGGTTCCGCACAGGAGACTAGTGTACAAACTTAAAAGACCACAGTATAGGAGGTATGGTATTAAGGTGGATGATAATTGATTGATGGACAGGAAGCAAAGAGTAGGAATAAATGGGTTCTTTTCAGAATGGCAGCCGGAGACTAGTGGGGTACCGCAGGGCTCTGTGCTGGGGCCACAGTTATTTACAATACATATCAACGACTTAGATGGTGGAATAGAAAGCAGCACCTCGAAATTTGTAGATGACATGAAGTTGTGTAGCGAGATTAGCTGTGTAGAGGATTCAAAGAAGGAGCAGGGTGGCTTGGAAAAGTTAGGCAAGTAGTCCAAGAAGTGGCAGATGCAATATAATGTGGATAATTGATTCCCCCCTATCCACTCTACTGGTTACATCCTCAAAAAATTCTAATAGATTCATCAGACATGATTTTCTCTTCACAAAACCATGCTGACTCCGTCCGATGATACCACAACTTTCCAAATGTGCTGCAATCTCACTTTTAATAACTGATTCTAGTATTTTTCCCTACTACCAATGTTAGGCTGTAGTTTCCCAATTTCTCTCTCCCTCCCTTCTTAAAGAGTGGGGTTACGTTGGCCACCCTCCAATCCTCAGGAACTAATCCAGAATCTAAAGAGCTTTCAAAAATTATCACTAATGTGTCCATTATTTCCTGGGCTACTTCCTTAAACACTCTTGGATGCAATCTATCCAGCCCTGGGGATTTGGAGGTAAGAACAGGAAAGAGGATTATTATCTAAATGATATCTGTATAGGAAAAGGGGAAATGCAGCGAGACTTGGGTGTCGCTGTGCATCAGTGATTGAAAGTGGGCATGTAGGTATGACAGGCAGCGAGGAAGGCGAATGGTACGTTGGCATTCATAGCAAGAGTACTCAAGTACAGGAGTAGGGAAGTCCTACTGCAGCTGTACAAGGCCTTGGTGAGACCACACTTGGAATACTATGTTCAGTTTTGGTCTCCTTAACTGAAGAAGAACATCCTCGCCATGGAGGGGGTGCAGAGAAGGTTCACTAGATTAATACCAGGAATGGAAGGACTTCCATATGAAGAAAGGGTTGATAGTCTAGGCTTGTATTCATTGGAATTTAGAAGATTGAGGGGGTATCTTATAGAAACATATAAAATTCTTAAAGGATTAGACAGACTAGATGCAGGAAGGTTGTTTCCGATGCTGGGAAAACCAGGATCAGGGGTGACAGTTTAAGGATAAGGGGGAAGTCTTTTAGGACTGAGATCAGAAAATGTTTTCTCTCATAGAGTTATGAATCTATGGAATTCTTTGCCACAGGAAGTAGTTCAGGCCGGTTCCTTATCAATATTTATGAGAAGGTTAAATTTGGCCCTTGTGGCTAAGGGGACCAGAGGGTATAGGGAGAAGGAAAGAACTGGGTACTGATCAGCCATGGTCATAATGAATGGCAGTGTAGGCTTGAAGGACCAAATGGCCTATTTTTACCTATTTTTCTGTTTCTAAATAAACTTTGGTGTTTTCTAGCAGAAAAGCCAGGAGTCACTTTATAGGTTTTATCTCAAAGCTATGGGCACTCTGTGGTGTTTGCTGGTGAATGGTCATTGGGTTGCCTGTAGGCTACTGTCTTTTTTTTAAACTTTATTTAATATTTTATAACATGAATAACATATAGAATTACATTTAAAAAAATTAAGAACAAAATAATAAAATTACAATACAGTATCAGTAATCTAAATAAACTATACCCTCCCCAATAATTATTACACATTAATAACCCAACTCAAATTAGTCCAACCCCCCCTTCCCCCCCAAAATAAAGAGTGAAGAATAATAAAGTTAATAATATATGTGAGAAAAAAAACCCACTTACAAAAAAAAACCAAAAAACAAAAACATAACCGATTAAAATACTTACAAAAAGAAAAGTAATTAATAATAACTGTAGGCTACTGTCTGAGAAAAGCTTCCTTCTCTGGGTTCCAAAGACTTTCAACACTGACTTTTTGTGACCATTTTTCAGTCCCTTCTTTTGCTTTTGGGAGATGGAGATAGCAGTGGAAAGGACACCTATCCAGCAGTTATCAGGAGCTCTTATAGTGCAGTTAATGAAGACATCCTTATCAAATTCTTACTCAGATGGTGTGTAACCTTACACACCAGTGGGAAGTTACAGAGCGGTTTGATGTTGGTAATGGTAAGTCTTTGTTCCAGGTGACTGGCAAGTCAAAAAGGTAATTTATCATTGAGAAACAGCAGGATCTTTAGAGTAGGTTCAGATTTTTTCTGAAATTCTTGAGCTTGGCAGAGAGGAACCTCAGGCACAAATTCCACATCTGGGAAGAAGATGTATCAGGCAAAAGAGTGATATCTTCATGATCATCTTCAAGAAAAGAGACAACTCCAATGACAATAATGACAGAGGAGTCACCCAGCTGTCAGCCATAGGGAAAATCATTGCAAGGGTCCCCCTCATCCGTATTGCCCCAGTCGCTGAAGTTGATCTCTAAATCAAAGAGTGGA
Organism: Narcine bancroftii; assembly: GCF_036971445.1. NCBI lineage: Eukaryota > Metazoa > Chordata > Chondrichthyes > Torpediniformes > Narcinidae > Narcine > Narcine bancroftii. The sequence continues at coordinate 86,156,905 of NC_091469.1, forward strand.
TTCTACATGACAACCAAGAAAAGTCCAGGGAGAAGTACTCACTACTGTACACATCAGCATAAAAGTCATTATCTCTGTTAACTGAGAGGGCTGTGGAGCACATTTCTCAAATTTGAATACCCTCAGAAATGTAAATCCATCAATGTCTGTTACATGATGACATCCCAAGTGAAAGATTAATGTTCGCATCTGATGGGAACATGAGAATTAATGCTGTAATTATTGTAGGATTAGTATTATGGGTGCTTGATAGTCAACATAGATTCATCAGGGCCAATTGTCCTGATTTTTTGATGTATGCCTCTATCTGTCTGAGAACCTGGTTGGGTGGTGCCAGAACAACAATCTTGCTCTCAATGTCACCAAGACCAAGGAGCTTATTGTTGATTTTAGAAAGGAGAGGCCAAGGGACCTGCCGGCATTGATGGGATGAAGGTGAAGAAGGTCAGTATCTTCAAACCCCTAGTAGTCCTTGTTTCAGAAGACCTTCCCTGGAGCCAGCACAGCGAAGCAACCATGAAGAAGGCACACCAATGGCTCTACTTTCTGATGAAATTTAGCTTGTTGCTGAAGACTCTCTCAAACTTCTACAGGTGTACTGTGGAAAGTTTACTGACCAGTTGCATCACATCCTGGTTTGGGAATTCAAATGGCCAGGAAGGCAGAAGTCTCCAGAAGTTAACAAACATAGCCAGATCCATTACAAGCTCCGACCTCCAATCCACTCAATACATCTATGTGAGCTGCTACCTCAAGAAGGTAGCCTACATCATAAAGAACCTCCACCACCCTGGCCATAACCTCCTCTCACTGCTAATTTTGGGCAAAAGGTACAGAAGCTTGAGGCACCACTGGGTTTATGATGGATATCAGGCTCCTGAACCTCCCTTAGTAACACTAATTATGGACACCACAAAAGGATTGTCTACTAAATTGCAATTTTTTTTTCAGAGGATAATTGTTGGTTGTAGCGGCTCACCACTAGGCAGGCCAACTGACCCCGCTTGTAAGCCATGTGGCGGGGCAGCCGGCAAAAATGGCGCCGTTGGGGGTTTTCCCTTTCTCCTAGCATGGGGCTCAGAAGCCCATGCTGTGGGACCATGTGATGCCCGAGTGATGTCAGCGTCCTCCAGCGCGGTTCTCAGCCAGGGGTGGGAGTATAAGTGCAGCCCAGCAGCCTGAAATAAACTAGTCTGCTCACTGAGCTCAACCCATCTGGTGTGTGTTATTGCAGGAACAGTGTAGCTGCCGCTACAATTGGTCACCCCGACTGGTTCAAAGGTCTTTGAACCCATCATGAGCAAGCCTGGGATCAGCGCTAGAGCCGTGAAACTGCCTGAATTCTGGGTTCAGGAACTGGAGACCTGGTTCAGCCATGCAGAGACTCAGTTTCACCTCCGCCACATTTCGTCCGACACGACCAAATTCTACCATGTGGTCACTGCTCTAGACCAGGCCACCGCCAGATGTGTGCTGCACCTCATTCAGCAAACACCCGCCGAAGACAATTACGAGACCATCAAGCGAGTGCTTACCGGATCCCTAGGACTATCTAGGCACCAGCGTGCCACTCGGATGCTGCACCTCGACCCCCTGGGGGACAGGTCCCCAATGGAGCTGATGGACAAAATCCTCGCGCTCATGGGTGAGCACACCAACTGCCCAATCTTTGAGTGCATTTTCCTTGACCATATGTCTGGGGACATCCGGCCGCTGCTGGTCCAGGAGAGCTTCACCAACCCGAGGAAGGTCGCTCAGAAGGCCGAAGAGCTATGGCTCGCACGATTCCTGGAGGGCTCTGCGGTCCAGCAGATCATGAGGCACAGGCCCGACCACGCCAAGCCTGCCCCTAGCACTGCGGTAGAGCATCGGGCCCCAGCAGGGGCCCCCAAGAGCATAATCAAGGCCACAGCATCCGCTCCAGGCCTCTGCCTCTACCACCAGTGCAAGGGAGCCGAGGCTTGGAAGTGTTGTCAGCCCTGCTCGTTCCAAGGAAATAACCGGCCGGCCGCTGTTAATGGCTGCGGAGGCTGGCCAAGGACACAGCCTCCTCTATCTGTGGGACTCAATCAGCGGCTGGCGGTTCCTCGTTGACACTGGAGCCCAGATGAGTGACATCCCGGCCATGGTCGTCGAATTCAGGAACTGACCTCGTGGACCTCCCTTCCGTGTAGCCAACACAACAGAAATCCGGATGTATGGAGACAAGACAGTCCACTCCCAGATCGGCCAACAAAATTTTGCGAGGAGGTTCACCGTCTTGTCCCTCCCGACTGCCATCCTGGGTGCAGACTTCCTCCTCGCACATGGGCTTCTGTTGGACATTCGAGGTCGGTGCCTGGTGGACGCCTATACCTTCCAGGCCGTTAGCCTCAATGCCTCCCACTCGGAGCAATTGCAGATGGCCATGATCAGCATTCTCAGAGACGAGTTCCAGCGAATCCTGGATGAGTTCCGATACTCCTCAAGCCACAGTTCTCCTCTGCCTCGCCACGCCACGGGGTATTCCATCATATCGCCACCCAGGGCCTACCGGTTCAAGCCAAGGCACGCCGGCTCCCGCCTGACAAGCAGGTGGCGAAGGAGGAGTTTTCGCACCTGTTGGAACTGGGGATCATTCGGTGGTCCAACAGCCCGTGGACCTCGCCGCTCCACCTGGTCCTGAAAGCCTCTAGCAGCTGGTGTCCCTGTGGAGACTATCAATGGCTCAACGAGGCAACCATTCCTGACCATTACACCATCCCTCACATCCAGGACTTTACGGTCAACCTGCACGATGCGAGGGTTTTCTCCAAGGTTCACCTGGTGTGCAGATATCACCAGATCTTGGTGCACCCTGAGGACATACCCAAGATGGCCATCATCACTCCCTTTGGCTTGTTCAAATTCCTGCACATGCCGTTCGGGCTCAAGAACGCCGCTCAGACCTTCCAGCGCCTCATGGACTCTGTGGGCAGGGACTTGGACGTTTATTTATTTGGACGACATCCTCGTCACCATCAAGGACCGGGCGCAACACAAGGCCCACCTACGCGCCCTTTTCTCCCTGCTGGCTAACTTCGGCTTTACCATCAATCCAGCCAAGTACCAGTTTGGGAAAGAGTCCATGCAGATCCTGGGCCATATCATCATGGCCGAAGGAGCCACGCCCAGTGCTGCGAAGGTCGCCACTATCAGAGATTTTCCCCACCCGGACATCCTCAAGGGGCTGCAGTAGTTCACGAGTATGGTCAATTTTTACAACCGCTTCATCCTGGGAGCTGCGCGCATCATGCAGCTGCTATTCACCCTCACCGCAGCCAAGCACAAAATGCTCGCTTGGAACTCAGAAGCCTGCACCACATTTGAGCCGACCAAGGATGCCCTCGCGAAGGGCACCATGCTTGCCCACCCGCACATCAAGCTGCATATGGCACTCTCTGTCGATGCCTATGCCACAGCCGTCGGTGCCACCCTGGAGCAGCAGGTGAATGGACATTGGAAGCCGCTGACATTCTTCAGCCACCTGCTCCACCCGCTGGAACCCAAGTATAGTGCCTTCGACCACGAGTTACTGGGCATGCACTTGGTAGTGCGGCATTTCCGTTATTTTTTGGAGGGGAGGACTTTTACCATCTTCACCGACCACAAACCCCTCTCCCAGGCGCTCGCGATGGCAAAGGATCCCTGGTCAGCCCGCCAGCAGCGTCACCTCTCCTTTGTGTCAGAATTTACCACAGACATTCGGCACAAGGCGGAGAAGGACAATGTGTTTGCCGATGCACTCTCGCGACCAGCCATCTGCGCGCTGACGCCTGGGCTCGACTTCGACCAGCTCGCCTGACACCAGAGGTCTGATGAGGAGATGAGGGCCTTCATGACCGCCATCATGGGCCTGCGGTTCTGATACCTCCCAACTCTGAGTGGCGAAGGCACCATCCTGTGCGATATCTCCATGGGCACCCCGTCACCAGTGGCTCCCCAGCAGTGGTGCAGGCAGGTCTTCCATCACATCCATGACCTTTCATATCCGTCCATCAGGTCCATGGTCCAGATGGTGGCAGAACGGTTCATATGGTATGGGCTGCGGAAGAAGATCGCGGGCTGGGCCAGAACATGCACCCATTGCCAGACATCCAAGGTGCACAGGCACACCAGGGCACCCATACAGGAGTTTGAGCACGTCCGGGAACGGTTCAGCTACATTGACGTGGACATCGTCGGGCCCTTACCTGTTTCCTGGGGCAACCGTTACCTGTTTATGATGGTGGACCACACCACTCGCTCTCCCGAGGTGATTCTGATGCCAGACACCTCCACCGACTCCTGGTTCCGAGCACTGTTGCATGGTTGGGTCGCCCGATTCGGCATCTCGGGTCACCTTACCAGCAATCGGGGTGCCCAGTTCGCATCTGCGCTCGGGCACAGCTCGCAAACAGGTTGGGGATCCAGCTACACCACACCACGGCCTACCACCCTCAGGCCAATGGACTGGTCGAATGTCTCCACTGCCACCTTAAGTCAGAACTCTTGGCTCGCCTCACCGGTCCCAACTGGTCAGATGAACTGCCTTGGGTGCTCCTGGGCATCCTCTCCACTCCCAAGGAATATCTGCAGGCGTCATCTGCTGAGCTGGACTACGGTGCACTGCTGGCACTACCTGGTAAGTTCATCAACGGACCTCACAATCCCCAGCGGTCGCCGCACGAACTATTTCCTCACCTCAGGGCATTCTTGGACTCATTTGAACCCCCACGGCCGCCCAGGCATGGCACCCGCCCATCTCACATTCCCAGCAAACTGTTTTCCGCGGAGTATGTTTTCGTTTCACGGGGCCCGACCACGGCACCTCTGCTGCGACTGTACGAGGGGCCGTACAGAGTTGTACAGCATTCCGGCTCTACTTTCATGCTGGACATTGGTGGCAGGCAGGAGCTGTTTACCGTAGACAGGCTGAAGCAAGCACACCTCCATCCAACCAAGCCCGTGGTCGTAGCCCAGCCCAAGAAGTGAGGCCGCCTGGCGAAAAAGAACATTGTCGCTAGTTCTGGGGTGGGGGGGGGGGTGCTGTGTGGCAGCTCACCACTAGGCAGGCCAACTGACCCCGCTTGTAAGCCATGCAGCGGGGCAGCCAGCCAAAATGGCGCTGTCGGGGTTTTCCCTTCCTCCCAGCATGGGGCTCAGCCAGGTCCAGGCTGGGAGTATAAGTGCAGCCCAGCAGCCTTCAATAAACTAGTCTGCTCACTGAGCTCAACCCGTCTGGTTGTGTGTGTTCTTTCAGGAGTAGTGTAGCTGCCGCTACATGGTATTAATTACTTTTTTTTGTATTTATTGTCTCTTTAATTCACTTTAGTGCACTAATGTAGTTGGTTATTTGTTGTTTTATTTTACAAAGTTCATTTGCAGCAAGGAAGAATTTCAGAGCATTTGTACATTGTACAATGTGTATGTTAAACTCTTTTGCATGATAAATTTATATTTAGATTATCTAGCATGATAACAGGTCCTTCTGGCCCACTAGCTCATGCCACCCAAATATCCCAATTAACTTATAATCCCCATAGGCTTTGGAGGGTGGTAGGAAACCAGAGCACCTGGGGAAACCCACGCAGACACAGAGAGAACGTACAAACTCTTAACAGACAGTGTCGGATTCGAACCTCAGTCACTGGCGCTGTAACAGTGTTGCACTAACCTCTACACTAACCGTGTTCTACTCTAGGGAGTATGGCCAAGCAGTAATTTTCTCCTGAGCTAAGCTCACTAATGCAGATATTTCACAGCTTTCAAGGAAGGATGGGGAGGCAAATGTCAAGACACAGACTCTGTTGTTTATAATAAGTTGGTTATCTGTATTTCATTGTATTCCTACGTAATTAGCTGTGACACCCGCACCTAAATAACTTTTTTTGATGGTAAGTTTAAGTCACAAAGCATCTTAATCCTCAGATTGGAAGAATATTCTCACCCCAATATTGTTGTATTTTCTTTACCAAGCCCTCAATAGTTTGGTAGCAGTCAGAACTGAATAAGAATTGTTGTGCTTGGAACTTCTGGAGTGAGTTATGACTGACACAAACCAAATGTTACTGTCTGGTTTGCATCTGCATTATCATCCAATTAATCCATTTCCTTTACTGTAGTTTATCAGGCTTTCTGTTTTATTGTTAACCAGTGTTCCTTGGATAATCCAATTTTTGCTTGAAGTGTATCAAATTTGTTCATAATTTTTAATTGGGCATTCCTCCCAGAATACCCAAAGTTTTATTATTCATTATTGAATTGTCCGAAATTAGATCTTAAATTTCCATAAAACGGTGGCTTTGTTTCTATTCCTCAATCCAGTTCCTTCTAGGTTAATTCTCAAACTGTGAAGAATCACCTCTCTCCAGCTTAATGCTGGGTGTCTTCCAGGATGTCTAGTATTCTTAGATTTTGCACCATTATCTCCAGCCCTAACCAGTCTCCTGGGAAAATAACTGTCTCTCTCTGTCTTCACCACCATAAATTTTTCCGCCCCATAGTTACATAACAGCATCAGGTGCAGAACTTAAAGCTTGTCCAGATTGTCTGTCCTCAAACTTTCATCTCTCGATTTATTGACTGCTACAAAGCATTCTCAGCTTTTTATTCTCATTTTAATGTTTAGCATTTGGAATGATGTTTGCTGTGAAAACATTGAGTTGACGAAGAAGCTGAAGGCAGATTCTTTTCAGGACCTCAGCAACTCCCCAATGCAAGCCTCTGCCAGGACATTAGCAACTTTCCAACATCAGTGTCCAGACTGCACATTAAAAACTCCTGAATTGCGGACACCTGCCTGGATATTAGCAACTCCTCACTGTAGGCGTCTGTCTGGACATTAGCAATTCTCCAATGCAACAACCCATTCTGAACATTAGCAACTCCCTTCCAGGAGTTGTCTAACTTGACACTAGTTACTCCCCACTGACCAGCCCTCTGTCAGATCTTTTGGAGAAATGTCCTGTAATACAGCCAGATTATGTCCTTCCTATTACCCACCACTTAAGTTGCATATTTGTATCCGTATTTTATTTATTCCCAGTAATATGTTCTTTGCACTCTGCATTGAATTGTCTTTCAAACAGTTGAGTCGTGTTGGTAGTTTTGCTTTTGCTGCTGCTTCTGGTCACAAACACGGATATATCACATGCTTTTAGAAGTGGCATTCCAGAGATCAAACTCTCTTATCATGAGGAAAGATCTTGCAAAATCATTCACAAACAAACTTCAGGGCGTGACTCAGCAGGTCATTCCGCAGCTAAGAACGGGATGGTTGAGCCCTTGCAGTTTGTGTTCTACTCCAGATTACAGCATCTGCCTTCCCTTCAGTCCCCATCTTGCAAAATAATGCCTTGGTCTTTGAAATGCATGTTCATTCAGTGTTTTAATTGGCTCCAGCAGCTTTTCGATGTTCTCAAAGCTTCATTCCCACAGAAATGGTGTAAACAAGACCAGGACACTAAATTTGATCCTTAAAGTGCTGGAGAGAAGGTTGGTTCTTTTTGGAGAAGACATCAGTTTCCAATGACCAAGTTGAATGGATTGACTGATACACGCAGACTCATCCAGAGAAGAATCTAGGTGTAGATGAATGAGAAAGCAATGTGCTCATTCCCAAAATGTTGCCAAGGTACTTGGTCATATTTTTGCTTTAATTTGTAAATAATCCCTTCACTATATGACTGACAATGTAAGACAGAGGAGGGGCTGCACAGGGGCTCAGAGTTGCACAAGTATTTCCACATGGACAGGTGTGGTACATCATAGAAGCTGACAGGCCATGTGTCCAGTAAGAATTGCCCAATCTATGATTAGCACTGTTGGTAGTAACCACATACTGCTGTGATAGCCTCAATGAATGGCTAGTAAACTTTTCCTTACTTCCTAAATACACCACTTCATTGCCCTGATGTGTTCCATGTTCAGAAGTACAATCACCCTTTATTTTAACATCCACCTCCATTCCTTTGCTGCTTCATTGAATGAATCCCTTGTGATGTGACTCCACTCATTCATTCAAGCTATATCTCCTCTTGTGAAGTATTATAACATTAAAACACATCAAACTTCAAGGACTGAAGGATTCTATGAATCTTTCTGAGTTATTGCCCCTTTGCTTTAAAATGTCAAACTAGCTTTCAGGTGAATTTACTAACACTGGTAATTTCCTCAAATCTGAAGAATTTTTAAAATAAATTAATTTATCTCACACCTGAACAAAATGGCAGTGCTGCCACTGGTGCAGACCAATGGTGAGCGGAGGCACATCACTTCTCTGCAGAGTTCTACTACCCAGTCCAACTACCAATGGCTCTGTACTGGCTTTAAATGGTGGCATGTTTTTAAATCTTGGGACTGGGGGCTCTGGCACAAAGATGGCAGCACCTGTGCTCGGCAGTGGCTTTGAAGACTCCGGGGAAGAAGATGATTGGTGCAGGGCAGAAGAAAACGAGGAGACTACACACCCTCACTACCCCAACCCCCCACCCTCCATTTGAGAAGCAGTGCAGATAAACCTATGAGATGGTGATCACGGCAGCGGACCAGCAAGGGGGTCTGCAGCTGAAGAGCTTGGATATTGGTGACTCGAGGGGAGGAACCCATGTAACTGCAGACTGCTGCCGGCTGCAATCAAAGGACTCACACCAGGCTGTGAATGGCTCGAGACTGGCTGAAGGGGTACCAGGTATCAGATCTGGGATGCGACAGGGTGCCGAGGGCACTGAAGCCTTCCTGATTGTGTCGGAGGTTTGCATTTTGGAGTTTGACCTGCTGATAATTTGGACTGAAGTCTATGTAGCTCAGGAGTCTCCAGGAGCACTGGAGGAAAATCCATGGATGCTCAGCGACATTGAAGGAAATCTTCTTTTGCTTCTCTTTCTCTGACTGTAAGCGGAGGGCTGGGCAATTTCTGCTTAGGGTGAATCTTTATCTGCCTTATGGTAGACTAAAGGCAATTTTGTGCAATATTACATCTGTTTTACTACATGACAGTAAAATAATATTGAATCTTTTATCCTTTCTGAAAACAAAAAAAAGAATTATATTCACTTGGTGATATGTATAGTTTAGCTCCCTTTCAAATAATTGCTATCAGTTTGTGGGCACAACTTCCTATTTCTGAGTCCAATTTGTTAATACACTCAAAATTTTTAAAGAAAACATCAATACTAATCCTTTCACCCTGGTGGCTTCATGATTAATCTCACCTCACTCTTATGTTTTGAACAAATTATTGCAAACAATTATCACAGTAGCGTTATAACAAGAATTGCAGCAATATAGTTAAAATATTAACTCAGTGACCTTGGAGTTAAGTCTGTGAACATCTGCTTAACTACAGCTGGAAGCATGAAGTGCATAGGCAGCCCAATGCCTTTTCCTGAGACAGTGTTATTGAACTCACAGATTCAGATCAGGTGCTTCACATTTTCTCTGAGAAGCATTACATATTTATAAAGGAAATTCACAAACTGGCTGTACAGCGAGGCACAAGGAAACAGGTGGAGATCTGTCTGAGAGAAATCACAGTCATTCACAGTGAGTTGGACTGGATTATGTCCTTATTTCATAACCCTACACAATATAAACACATAGAACTAGATGAAGCACCTACTCAATAGACTTGAATTTCAGAAATATTGTAAACTACAGAAAATAAAAAGAAAGGATTTCCAATACCAGAGGAGTTTTCATGATTTTAAGGGAATATGGAAGGGATGCAATGGTGGAATCTGGAGCACGAAGCAATGTGCTGGAGGAACTCAGTGGGTCGAGCAGCATCCGTGATGGGGAAAGAGTGGTCAATATTTTAGGCTGGAAGCCCTTCACAACCTTGATAGAAAAGTTCTATCCTGAAATGTTGACGATTCTATTTCTCCCATTGATACTGCTCGATCCGCTCATTTCCTCAGGCAGCTTGCTTTTTCCATGATCCTAAGTTGATCCAAAGGCAATGAAGAGCATTCAAAATATGATCACTAGATGTCACACCAAGGTTCAACAGTCATAAATGACCATCTTGGTTGTTCTCGATGACTTTGGTTGAAGGGTAAATATTGGTCAGGATGTTGGGGCAAACATCATGGCTCATCTTTAAGCATTACCATGGGCCATTTTTACCTGACATGGTTTTACAACTCATCTATAAGTTCTCCAATAGTTCTCCAATAGTTCTCTCCTCAGTATTATACTAACTCAGAAACAAATATATGGATTTATAATGCCATTTGTGAACTCAAGACACCTCAAATTACTTTGTAAGCATTATTGCACTTTTGAAGTAACACGGAAAATGAGTCAGCTGGTTTGAGCCACTCACTGCATTTTGATATTGCTTGGGAATGTCAGCCCAGATTTTCAATTCAGGTCCCTGAATCGGTGTGTGAATTCCTGACTTTCTTGTGGATGGAATATTTTACTTAGATGTGAGTTGTAGTGTAAGGTTAGCATAACTTTCAGTATTGCTGAGTCCAGTAATCCACATCACAAACACTGGGTTTCTGTCTTTCCACACTTACTGGAGTTTTCTCAAGTCGTACCTTCAGCACATCTCTCCTACAAGTCTTCAGCTCCATGATCACTATGTTGTCAATGACCGCTAATCATCCTGCATGCATCTTCCCAATGGCTGAATACAACAGCAGAAAAATAAGAGCATAAGTGGGTCCTCTGGTCCCTCGAGTCTAATGAGACCCTGTGTCTCAGCTGCAGTAACACGAATAAAAGCTCTCATGACTGGAGGGAGAACAAACGCTTTTATTAACTTATAACTATGGGTAGGGTCTCACAGTAGTCTTCGGAAGGGTTTTGGGTTTAGGCGGGAAATCAGGGTTTTAGGTGAGCAGATGGGGGTAGAGCCAGCCATCAACACAACACACTACCAGTGAATCCCAGAAGGTTTGCCCTCTCTTAAAAGCCAATAATTTTCCCCTCTCAGCTGAAGCCCAAACAGCTTTTAACTACCTCTGGAATCACATTGCGAAAGCACACAGTGGATGAGAATCTATCTTTCCAAGTGCTTCTGACGTAGCCCTGGCCACTACCCTTAACCAGACGGGCAGGCCGGTTGCATTCTTCTCTCGGACATTACAAGGCTGCGAGCTCCAGAGTCCATTTGTGAAAAAGGAGGCTCAAGCCATTGTAGAAGCCGTAAGGCACTGGAGACACTATCTGGCTGGAAGGAAATTTACACTCCTCGCTGACCAGTGCTCTGTTGCATTCATGTTTAATAATGTCAAGAGGGGAAAAATCAAAAATGGCAAAATTGTTAGGTGGAGGATTGAGCTCTCCACCTACAATTATGACATGGCCTATCAGCCAGATCCCTTAATGACCCTTATCCAGAGGAAGCTGCACCTCTTCACACACTGGCCAACTGTGGTCTCTGTATAATGAGCTCTGCTATCGAGGGGTCACCAGCATGGCCCATTTTGTCAAGGTGCGCAATCTGCCCTAATCCATGGAAAATGTCAGGGAAATGACCAGGTCTTGCCAGGTCTGTGCGGAGTGCAAGCCGCACTTCTACTGCCCCACAAGGGCACACCTGATCAAGTCATCCAGGCCCTTCGAATGGCTCATTGTCGATTTTAAGGGACTTCTCCCCTCCACGAAGAGGAACACTGTCTTCCTCTCTATCATTGATGAGTACTCCCACTTCCTGTTCGCCATTCCATGTCCAGACATATCCACTTTGTCAGACATAAAGGCCCTAGACTCCATTTTTGTCCTGTTCGGATATCCCAGCTCATCCTTTATGAGTGACGAGCTATATCAGTGCCTGCTGGTGAGGGACATCGCATCCAGCAGAACAACTAGCTACAACCCCCTGTGAGCCATAGATCTCATTCTTGCCACCCCCAGCCAAGGCCTCAGGGGATCCAGTTCAGGAGGAAAGAGCATCCCCCCTCCACCATTGAACCAGAGACCCAGCCCACCTCTCCTCCCTCACAAGGGGATCAGGAGACCCAAGGAGTCCAAGGCCCCCCCATCAGGATCAATGCAGTGAACTGGGATTCACTGGTAGTGTGGTGTGTTGATGGTGGGCTCCGCTCCCATCTGCTCACATATAACCCTGATTTCCCACCTAAACTCAGAACGCTTCTGAAGACTACTGTGAGACCCTACCCATAGTTATGTTAATAAAAGATCTCATGATTGGAGGGAAATTATTTAAGAATGGCAACTTCCATTTATATGAAACTTTTGAACTGGTAAAGGGAGCAGTATTACGATTTGATCTTGAGCCACATAATGAGATGCTAGGGAAGTAGCAAAGAGTAAGGTCAAAATTGAATTAAATTGTTTATTGACATGTGTACCAAGATACAGTGCAAAGCTTTCCTTTGAGTACTATCCAAGCAAGTCAAAACATCTGTCAGTACACAGAGATAGGTTTTATCACCCTGTGAAGAGATAAAAAAGTGGCAGTGAGTCAGAGGTTTTGGAGTGGAGTTCTTGAATCCAGGCATCTGAGTAGCTGAAAGCCATTGCTGGTAGAAGGATGGATATCAGACTGGTGCAAGATGTTGGTATTGGAGGGTACAGAGGTAGAGGACAGGTGATTATAGAGATAGCTGGAGTTGTAGAACTGGAGGAAGTTACAGAGATATGGAGGATTCGGAAGCTGGAGGAGATAATACATGGTCAGGGCTTTGGGCTGAGGGGTGTTAGAGAAATAAGTAGCATTGTTGGGCCAGAGAAGGTTACAGAAATAGAAAGGGCTAGATAAATTTGTGTTGACTGGAAAGATTATAGATAAGAGGAAATAATGCTAGGGTGTGGTGTGGAGCTAAAGAAGGTCACAAATTTAGAGGTAAAATGTCCTTGCCCACAAGCTACTAAATTAGCCAAGGTAGAAGCATTGCTGTTAGAGAATGGGAAACAGGAGCAGTGAGGATGGACATACCCAGAAATGCATCCTTTTTGGGGCGTATGCTTTTCACAAATTAAATTTGGTCCCAATTCACATCATATTTTAGAACTCAGAACAGGGAGGAAATGACTGACAGTAACAGACAGAAGACAGGTATCAAGCTGGAAATAAATTATCTGATTTTTATTGACAAATTACGCCGAACTTGGTGTAGAAATCTTGACACTGCTGACATTTGTTGAGGCTTTCATTACATTATTGGCATCATTCATAGGTCCAAATTCATTCTTTTTAGGTACCACAATTACTTCTCCAATTTTATTGTAAACCAGAAAATTGATTTTGAAGCAGTTTCTTAATGCGTACACTATCCTTTGGTCTGTTGAAATTGGATCACTCTTTCAATTACCAGTTTTAATCCTCATACCGAGGAAGGCCGTAACTTGGAACGATTTTCACAAGTTTGGAAAATTGACCATTTAACAGATAAATCACCTCTATCACCAGTTCCATGACTGCAGTAATTCTCAGCACCTGGGTTCTGACTAAACTTTGCCATTTAAAGATAAAGTTGTCAAAATGTTCCCAATCCACACGTCTAGATTGACCTTGCTTCATTTGACAATGTGGCATCTCGGGGTAGTCCTGCATTCGGTGCCCAAGGACAAGATCTTTGTACCAGTTATCCATGGGGTAGATGTATAATTCAAGTACAGGTACTCCAGTATCTGGAACCCTTGGGGGACAGTGTGTTCCAAATTTCGGATTTTTCCAGATTTCAGAAAGCCAGATTTAAGCCCACCTGAATTGTGCTGCTGTATCCACACCTACCCCCTTCCAATCGTACTGCCGCCTCCCCCCTCGCCCACCCAACTCGCGCTGCCGGTCTCTCGCCTACTGGACTTGTGCTGCCGATCTCTCGCCCGCCTGACTCATGCTGCAATCTGCCCCCCCTCGCTGCCCGACTAGCACTGCCGGTCTCTCGCCCACCGGACTCACGCTGCCAGTCTCTCACCCACCTGACTCATGCTGCCGGTCTCTTCCCCCCACCTGCCCGACTCGCACTACCATCTCTCTCCCCATTTGCCGGTTTTTGGAGCTTTCCGGATTTTAAATGTCCAGATAAAGGATTGTATACCTGCACATCAAGTAAACTGAGTATTACTCAGCAGGTCAGGCAGCATCCACGGAGAGTGGTTTGTTCCATTGGCACTTCAGGTTAACGGAGCTCTCATCAGATTTCAAGATTCTGCTTTACAACATAAAATATATCCTTTTCTAGATTGGAATTGATTTACATATAAAGGCCGAATAAATACAGAACGAGAACTACTTAGTCCCCTGCTCTACCCGCTATACACCTAGGACTGTGTGGCTCGGTCCAACTGCAAAACCATCTACAAATTTGATGATGATCCCACAGAAGTGAGTTGTTTAAAAAGGGGCGATGAATTAGCATACAGGAGGGAGAATGAAACCTTGGCTGAATGGTGCACCAACAACCTTGCACTCAATGTCACCAAAATGAAAAGCTGATTGTTAACTTCAACTAGGGAAAAACCAGAGGTGTACGATCCAGTGAAGATTGGAGGATCAGAGGTGGAGTGGGGAGTAACTAAGTTCTTAGGAGTCATTATCTTGGAGGATCTTTCCTGGACCCAACACACTCATAGAATGAAGAAAGCATGTTAGCACCTCTACTTCCTTAGGAGTTTGTGGTGGTTTGGAAACCACTGGCAAATATCTACAGAGGTGTGGTGGAATGTGTGCTGACCACCTGCAATACATCTGATATGGGAGCATCAATACCCCTGAGTGGAAAACCCTTAAAAAAGAAAGTGTACACAGCAAAACTCTCCCCATCATCAAAGAAATCTACATGGAACACTGTTATCGGAGAGCAGCAGCAATCATCAATGATCTAAATCACCCAGCAACCATTCTGTTCTTGCTACTACCATCAGGAAAGAGGTATAGGTGCCACGAGACTCGCACTAAGACTCGCAGGTTCAGGAACAGCTGCTACCCCTCTGCCATCAGAGTCCTCCAAAAAAAAAGTCTAATTTAAGGACTCTTTTGCACTTTATTGATTTTGTTTTTCTCTCTATTGCAAAGTCATTTTGCTTATATTTCTTTATTTGTTCACATTTATGTGTATCTTCTTGAGTACAGTTTTTGCACAACATACAAGTGGCAATTCTGCCTCCCCTGCAGGTAAAGAATCTCAGGGTTTTATGTGAAGTCATGTGTGTACTCTGACAATAAATCTGAACTTTTAATTTTGATGAGGTAATGCCTGCAAATCTTTGGAACTATTTTGTGTTTTTAATGTAATTATATGTATCGAGTATTGCAGTTTTTTGTTCTAAAACTGGACTGGAGATGAACTAACTTGCAATCTGTGCAGATTTCCCAGATGATACACAGTTCATGAGCTCACATTAATATATAAAGAAATGCCATTAAATGTCATCTGTCTGCGACATAAAGCAGAACAAACAAACCTGGGAATAACAATTTCCTTCAACTGATTCTAATCAATCTGTCAGAGGGTCACCACACTATTTGAATATTCATACCTGAACCCATTGAGTATCTAATCATATGCCACAAGAAGAGGGCATTGGACCCATCATTTCTATACATTTATTTGAAAGAGCCAAAATAAAAAGATGGCAGCACTGCTGCTGAAGCAGACCTGGGAGAGTGGAGACACAGCACTGCTCAGAAGGATTCAACTGTCCGGTTCTAATGCCAGCATTTCTTTACAGCTTTAAATGGCCTGTTAAAGGAGTATATGGTGTTTGTAAGTAAAACCCTGCAACCACGAGGTCTGTGCTCAAGAAGGCCATGCCAATACTCAGCAGTAGCCTCAAGGAGTTGCAGACTCCGGGGGGGGGGGGGGGTGTGTGGTGGAGGGAGGGCAGTAGATAGGCACAGGGCACCAGAAATGAGAATGCACCCCCACCCCTTGAGAAGAAGCAGAGCAGATGACCCTAAGGATGGTGACCATGGCAGCAGACCAGCGAGGGACTCAGCGGCTGAGGGACCAACACATGCTGAGTGCAAATTGAAGTCAGGCACCAGCATGGGCTGCAGGCTGTTGGATATTGGATCATGGAAATCAAGGATTGGAGTCGGGATATGAGAGGGACCCGAAGGCAAGAAGGGCACCTGAAAGGCTTTGGCTACTGATGGCTTTGTGATTGTGTCACAAGTTTGGATCAGAGGCTTGAGTTGACGATGAATTGTGTGGCTGTAGAAGTGCTGGAGAAGAATCCACACTCAGTAACTCTTGAAGGGACTCTCTTTTGCTTCTCTTACTGTAAGGGGCACCAGCGAAGGCTAATGGAGAAACTTTGTTTGCCTTATGGCAGTCAGAAGTTAAAGTATATCATGTATGTTATATTTTAATGTTTCTTTTCTTTTCTTTGGCTTGGCTTCGCGGACGAAGATTTATCGAGGGGTATGTCCACGTCTGCTGCAGGCTCATTGGTGACTGACAAGTCCGATGCGGGACAGGCAGGCACGGTTGCAGCGGTTGCAAGGGAAAATTGATTGGTTGGGGTTGGTGTTGGGTTTTTCCTCCTTTGTCTTTTGTCAGTGAGGTGACAATAGTGAGGTAACGTGACAATAAAAGCAACCTTGAACCAATCAGTCCCATTCTTCTGCTCTTTTGCAATATTTCTCCTTTCATTTATTTATTTGAAAGTTAATGTTGAATCAGCTCTTTTCTACCAAGGCTTTACTGTCATTCTTGTCATTTCTACTCCAAATCATTCCCTTTGTTATATCATTTGAAGAAAAAACTAGATGAAAGGGACTTTCGCCTCTGGATAAGCAGACATTAAGAAGTACAGCAGTGTCCTCTGGTGGATTTTCAGGAAGGTGCAGGCTTGTCCATTTCACTGATATTCTTCCCCCGGATCAGTGGCTTCATCAGCGGGATATTAATTGCACTCTTATGCAGAATTGAGTGAAATTGATGGCACATGAAAGACTCCAGATGCTATAATCTGGAGCAAGACACAATCTACTGAGTAACTCAACGGGTGGGAGAAAATACCTTTTTTCTACGAAAACAGATTTGATTCACAGTAAATTACATTGGACCACAAAGATTTTGCTTCCTGAACACTTTTGGGTGTATTTTATGAATTTTGAGCTGCTGATCATGAAAATCACCTTAAAATATTCTTATAACTATAACCTATTTTTGCGATTTTCTGTCACACTACTTCATGTCATTGAAAATTCATTTGCTGCATTCGCTCTTGGACTTCTTCCCTGCTGATCTTGGTGCAGTCAGTAATGAACGTGGTGAAAGGTTTCACCAGGACATTGTGACCATGGAAAAGTGGTATTTTAAATTTTAATTTTTTAACCTACAACCCTAAAATTAACCTACAACCCTGGTATGTTTCGAACGATGGGAGGAAACCAGAGCCCCGAGGGAAAACCCACACAGACGTAGGGAGAATATATCGACTCCTTACAGAAAATGTAGGATTTGAACCTCAGTCCCAATCTCTGGCACTTTAACAGCATTGCGCTAACCACTACGCGAACTGTGCTGTCCTTATCGAGCACCTGGAATCTGTCAATGCTGGCTGCCTATTGTAGGACACTGACACAAGAGACATCAGATGTTGAATACAAACGAAAATCAGCGGAAAAACATTTTTAGGTCAGTTGAACTAATGCAATGTGTCAGCATCATTATGCGATTAAATATGCTAAATGTAATAAAAGGTAATTAAATGTTTCTCCAACTTCTATGTTATACAACAAATCTGAAATTATCTTTGTGTTCAGCTTGAAGTTGTTCATCATAATCACCATTTATTTTTTCAGGAAACAAACCTTTTGAAAAACATTGTTGTCCAGTGTTATTGACAAAAAAATTTCAAAATCTCTTTGCACCTTTAGTTTCATGTCCATCATTGCACATTGTCATATACAGTCTCTATTGTGGTACCTTGTCATTACCTCCCCTTCTGTTGTTAAGAGCTGGATCCCCTTGCATTCACCCCCTCAATGCCCAGTAAAGACTTCAGACCAGCCATTCTCTACCTTCTTTTGGCTAAGGCCCCTTTGGACTCTGCTCACAGATAATGGGCCAGACTGTGAAGCAGTATTTAGTTGGCTTCTTCCATAATTATCTTGTCCTGACTACATAAAAATATTTTATGATTTCAGTCTGTGGCCCCCATTAAATGTGCTGTGGCCACCAGGGGTGGTGGGGGCATGGCCTCATTGAGAATGGCTGCTCTAGATTGTGGTCCTTCCCTACAGCACCGTTAAGTTGGCTTTGCCAAGCCTGTGTGTCCTCTGATGCGTGCGCCTGGAATGCATCAGTCGACAGCATTCCCACACCAACTTCTCCACGTGCTGAATGGTAAATGTTTTTGGCTGAAATCCTTCTTCAAGATTGAATCTGGTTGTGCAGAAAAACCGCTCCAGCCTATGCTTTCACACATTATGACTGGTTTAATGAAGACTGATTCTTTTTTGAGCTAATGGACTTATGGATGAATTTATAAGCCCTGAATAACTTCTACGATGGGCTCTTGTATTCCACCATATAAGTTAATTTCCTTTTGTAGCTTTTTATTCTGTCCTTGTGATCCTGGGAATTTTCCAGTTTTCCTTCATTTGATTCACCTTCTTAATATTTAGATATTATTCTAAATATTCATATCAGCTGTTAATATTATTCACCTGTGGAATTTCATTTGACATTCCCTTAAAGTCAGATTACTCATTAGTGTACAGCTGAGACGTTTTATTTGGGAAGATAATTGGGATGAGAAGAATGAGTTACATTTTTACAATCTATTTTGAAACACAGTAGGGCAAGGATGAGGCCTTCCATGTCAGATCATCAGAGATGTCCTCCTTCTTCAAAGTGGTTTTCCCTCTACCACCATCAATTAAGACCTCACCTGCATATCCCCCATTACCTGCACTTCTGCCCTGGTCCCCTCCCTATCCCACAAGCAATAAGGACAGGATTTCCCTTGTCCTCATCTTCCACCCGACCAGCCTCCTTATCCAACATATCTTCCTCTGCCACCTGTTTTGTGATCCTGCCACCAGTCACATATTCCCCTCTCCACCTTCCACAGGACAACTTCCTCTGTGTCTCCCTCATCCATTCCTCCCTCCCCAACTACCCCTGTGACTGCAGATGCTCCACTTGCACCCACTCCTCCTCTCTTTCTTTTCTTTTTCAATATTTTTTATTAACTTTTTTTTGAATGTGAAATTTCTGTGTTCATGTAGATATATATTAACAATCAAAAAGATACATTACACTTAAATCATATCATTTCATCCAAGGTACCCCACATTTTAATCAAACAGATTATATTGTATTAATATTATATTATTTTATTATAAAAAAAGAAAAATCTAAACCCACTACCAGGAAAGAAACTGTTTGGGTGAAAATAAAGAAAAAATTCTTATTAGAGTGATAAATTACTTCATTAGTCAACATTCGTACCTTCATAACAATTCAAAAGATTATGAACTTATTTCAAAAAACAAGTTTTCGAAAATTTAAATTCAAATTGGAAATTGAATATCTAATCTTCTCTAAGTTTAAACATGATGTAACACAGTGGTTCTCAACCTTTTTCTTTCCACTCACATACCACTTTAAGTATTCCCTATGCCATTGGTGCTGTGATTAGTAAGGGTTTGCTTAAGGTGGTATGTGAATGGGAAGGGACCACCACTGTTCTAGACCCAATTCTTACTGAAATATTTTGCTTGAGAAAAGTTATCATTGGTCCATTTCCTTTGGAGTTATGAAACCCTGCACATGACGAGTCAATTAGGTACGATTAAAACAGTGGTTTTCAAACTTTTTCTTTCCACTCACATACCACCTTAAGCAATCCTTACTAACCATAGAGCACCTATGGCATAGGAAATACTTAAAGTGGTGTGTGAGTGAAAAGAAAAAGGTTGAAAACCATGGGTTTATATCCTGCAATTTTGTTTTATTGTATTGTGTTTTTATTCTTGTCCAACTTGCTGTAGTATGTGGAGGATGACTTGCCTAGATAGTACACAAAACAAAGCTTTCACTTTGTACACAAGTCAATAAACAAAAATAAACATCACTTAGGTCAGGATTGTACCAGGCTCTCTGATGCTGTGAGTCAATGGCAATACCAACTAGAAGGGAGCTTAAGTACATGCCTGTGAGTAGGGATTGTATTTGAATTGACGTGGACAGTCTTTGAACCCAAACTAAAGGAACTACTGGCATTGTAGCTAATAGATAGAGGTTCTACCTCATAGCTCTAGCGATCAGGGTTCAATCACTACCTTTGGTAAGTGTGTGGAGTTTCCACGTTCTCCGAGAGACCAGGTGGGCTTCCTCCCACATCCCAACTAAGGATGAGCTGATAGGTCGAGAGTTATGGGCATACAGGAGACTAGATTACAGGAAAACATGGTGGAAGGTAATTATTTAGAGAACAAAATTCAAAGTTCACATTTATTGTCAGAGTACATACATGACATCACATACAATTCTGAGATTCTTCTTCCTGCAGGTGAAGTAGAATTACAACTTATTGGTTGTGCAAAACACTGTTCTCAAGAAGATATGTATACATGCTAACAAATACAGAAATGTAAAGAGACTGACTGTGCAATACAGCAAAAAAAAATTCAATAAAATGAAAAAGAGTCCTTAAATGAACCTCTGATTGAGTTTGATGTCGAGGAGTCTGATGGAAGGGTAGCAGCCGTTCCTGAACCCAGGAGTGTGAGTTTTGCAGTACCTATACCTCTTTCCTGATGGTAACAGTGAGAACAGAGTGTGTTGGGTGATATGAATTCTTGATGATTGCTGCTGCTTTCCAACGGGACCATTCCCCGCAGATGTTCTTGGTGGTGAGGAGGATTTTGCTTGTGATGTCCTGGGCTGTGTCCACTATGTTTTGCAGGGCTTTATGGTCAGAGGTATTGGTATCCCCATATCAGACTGTGATGCAGCCAGTCAGAATATTTTCCACTGCACATCTGTAGAAATTTTCCAGGGTTTCCAATGTCATACCAAACCTCTTAAAACTCATGAGGAAATAGAGGTGGCGACATGCTTACTTCATGATGCCTTTAGTGTGTTGAATCCAGCAAAGATCCTCCCAGGTAGTGACTCCCAAAAATTTTAAAATAACCATCATAGATTTGGTGGTCCTAATAATCTCTTTCTTCCATGATATATAGAAATATGGATCTGTGGGAGACTATGGAGATTCAGAAATTAAATAGTTGAATGTAATCCTTGTGGGAGTGAAGGCTGGGTTTCAGTGAGGCTTGTGGGAGAGCTGAGGTGGTAGGGTTACATAAGGTGACAAAGGATGAAACCTGAAGCCCCAAAATTGAAAGTCAAACACTGCACTGATACTATAACCATATACAGCACAGAACAGGCCAGTTTGGCCCTACTAGTCCATGCTGGAACAAATCCCCACCCTCCTAGTCCCACTGACCAGCACCTGGTCCATACCCCTCCAATCCTCTCCCCTCCATGTAATTATCCAGTCTTTCCTTAAATGTAAATAACGTCCTTGCTTCAACCACCTCTGCCAGAAGCTTATTCCACATCCCAACCACCCTTTGCGTGAAGAAATTTCCCCTCATGTTCTCCTTATAATTTTCCCCCTGCAATCTCAAACCATGGCCTCTGGTTTGAATATCCCCCATTCTTAATTGAAAAAGCCTATCCACGTTGACTCTCTCTGTCCCTTTTAAAATCTTGAACACCTCCATCAAATCCCCCCTCAATCTTCTAAGCTCCAGAGAAAAAAGCCCCAGGTAGCTCAATCTTTCTCTGTAACTCAAACCCTGACAACCTGTCAACATTCTCGTGAACCTTCTCTGCACTCTCTCTATTTTGTTTATATCCTTCCTATAATTTGGTGACCAAAACTGCACACAGTATTCCAAACTTGGCCTCACCAATGCTTTGTACAATTTAATCGTAACATCCCAACTCTTGAATTCAATACTCCAGTTTATGAAGACCAACATTCCAAATGCCTTCTTCACCATTCTATCTACCTGAGTATCAACCTTGAGGGTACTATTTACCATAACTCCTAAATCCCTTTGTGGCTCTGCACTCCTCAATTGTCTACCATTCAATGTATATGACCTATTTAGATTTGCCTTTCCAAAATGCAACACTTCACACTTATCCGTATTAAATTCCATCAGCCATTTCTCAGCCCACTCCTTTAGCTTTCCTATATCTCTTTTTAAGCTATGGTAATCTTCCTCACTGTCCACAATACCACCAATCTTTGTATCATCTGCAAACATACTTATCCAATTTACCACCCCTTCTTCCAGATCGTTAATATATATATAAAACAAACAATAGTGGACCCAGGATCAATCCCTGAGGAACTCCACTAGTCACTGGCCTCCAATTTGACAAACAATTTTCTACCAGTACTCTCTGACACCTCCCATCCAACCACTGCTGAATCCATTTCACTACCTCCTTATTTATACCTAATGCCTCCACCTTTTTTCCTAACCTCCTGTGGGGAACTTTGTCAAAAGCTTTACTAAAGTCTAAATAGACAACATCCACAGCCTTCCCTTCATCAATCTTTTTTGTAACCCCCTCGAAAAACTCTATAAAGTATGTTAAGCATGATCTACCCCTGACAAAACCATGCTGACTATTACCTATCAATCCCTGTTCTTCCAAATATTTGTAAATGCCATCCCTCAGAACACTTTCCATCAACTTACTCACTACAGACGTCAGACTCACAGGTCTATAATTTCCAGGCTTACATTTGAACCCTTTCTTAAACAGCAGAACAACATGAGCCACCCTCCAATCCTCTGGCACTACTCCTGTGATCAGTGACATCCTAAATATCTCTGTTAATGGCCCCACTATCTGTACACTAGTCTCCCTGAGTGTCCTTGGGAATACATTGTCCGGACCCGGAGATTTATCCACCTTTATCTTTTTTAACACTGCCATCACTACCTCCTCAGTTATCCTTTTATGATTCATGACCTCCCCACTATTTTTTTTACATGCTCAATATCAGGAAGATCTGCAAGATATATGAAAAAATTATGGGCCAAGCAGTAGACAGTATAATTGTTCATAAAGGAGGTGGATGCATGGAAAGTGGCCGGGTAGGACCAGCAATAGAAAATCAAGGGAAACAAAAGAGAGATAGAGTTCTGAGATAGACACAGATGTTGGAGATCACAGAAGATGGAAGAGGCACATGGCAGGTTTTGATTTCTATCCTTGAGAGTGAGACATTAAAGTTGTGATATTTGTCTGTTTAAGATATACGATCAAACACCCCAGTTGAGACAATTATAATCTTTGGAAGTAACATTCAGGTTCTGGGCAACAGGGGGGTGTGGCAAGATGCTGTAGAAGGAAGATGTGTGTTCCACCTCTCCCCAGCTGGATTATTAAATACCTGGTTTTTAAAAAGAACAAAAGTGATTAAAATTAAGATTTGCAGTTATTTAAATAACAGTGCTTTATGATGGCATCAAATGTGAAAAAATTTAAACCTCAGCTTCAGAAAAAACTACCATATAAAAGTGCAGAAGAATTGAGGCCTACCTGCATAGCTGAATCCACAGAGTCATTGTTAGGAGTCTACAAGCCTCAGAGGACTCCAGCCCATTTGAGTTTGACTGGTGCCGACCCTGCATCCACAAGATGGCGCCGGCACATCGGTGAGTTCGGCCAATAAGGGGACCTGTAAGCCCGCAACCTCGCTGGGCAGCCCAGTGGCGCGCAGAGTAGCGTTGGAAGACACCTCTGCGCATCCGACAGGCTTGCCTGGCCTGCGTGCGGCATTGCGGGACTGGGAGCTGTTGGAAAAAATTGGCGTTGTGGGGGAACCCGAACGTCGGCGTCCCGAAGAAGTCGGGGTGCCGGCGTCGGGTGTCCAGACCCGCAGCCGTTCAGTTAGAGGACCTGTGATGACTGAGGAAGAAGGGGAACTTACCTTATTGGAATATGTCCAGGAGGAGGAGCTTGCAGTTAATGAAGGTGAATCTCAAATAGTGGAAGTGGAATCTGGACTGGATTCAGTGTTCATTGTTTTGGAAGGGATTGCTAGTCAAATGCAGCAAATGCATAATATGTCAAAACAAATATCAACTTAAATGATTCAAGGATTTATGGAGATGAAAATAAAAATGAATACTTTGTGTGATGAAATGTCAACCGTGAAACAGGAAATGACTGTAGTGATATTAATAAATGTATACAATCAGTAGACACAGTGCAAGATAATTTTAAGAAAATTGAAACACCTTTCTCTGAGTGTCAAACTCAGGTAGAATGTAATAGAGAAAAAAATGGAAAAAGTGGAAGGTTCTTTTGTAGATTGGGGGATTCAGAAAAGAGATTTAATGAAGAAGATTGATTCATTGGAAAATCAAAGTTGGAGGAATAATGTGAAAATAGTGGGTCTTCCAGAGGACATGGAAGGTGCTGACCCTCTAAAATTTTTTAAGCACTGGATCCCAGAGATGCTGGGTAAAGAGTCTTTCCCTTAAGGTTTGGAATTGGATACGGCTCATAGAGCACTGAGAAGAAGGCCACTTCCAGGAAAAGCACTGCGAGCAGTCTTGATTCATTGTTTAAAATATCAAGATCGTGAAATGATTTTATGTATGGCAGTGCAGAATGCAAGACAGAATCGATCTCCATTAATAGTTCAACATAATAGGGTGTTCTTTTATGCTGATTTGAGTCAAGAGGTTATTAGAAGACGACAAGAATTTAATATGGCTAAAGACATTTTGGGGCGCAAAGGTTACAAGTTTGCTTTTCGTTATCCTGCAATTTTGAAGGTTTTCTATGGAAATTTTCAATCTCAATTTTTTGAGAATGATCATGATGCTTTGGTTTTTGCCAATTCTTTGCCTGAATTGCGAAGAAATGGATCTTCTCCTCCGTTATCTCCTAAGAGGAGAGTGAATGGAAATAGAAATGGAAATGGGAAGAATGGAAAGAAAGAAGAAATGACACAAAGTCTTCTCAAGTTGAAGATCCGGAGCAGTCGTTGGGCTTGGAATCGTTGGGTTTAATATATGGACTATATTCGATTGTGTTTGAGTATAATTAATATGTATTCGGCTGGGGGGGAGGGGAGGGGCGAATGATACTGAAAACTTTGACAGTCATCTGCCACTAGTGGGCTTACCACTCCCAGTTTTTTTAGGGTATTACTACCTTTCAATGGTTTTTTTTTGTTGTTTTTTTTTAGTTTTTAAAATTTTTACAATGTTTTTATTTATTTTTTTCTTTTTTGAGGGGGTCTTTATTTTTTGGAAGAATTGTAGAGGGGAGCATTAATTTGTAGTGTGTTTACATTAGTAGTTAAAAATGATGTCTCAATTGAATTTTGCAACTTTTAATGTGCAGGGGTTAAATCATCCAATTAAGAGAAAGAGAATATTGACATATTAAAAAAATGAAAATTGATTTTGATTTTTTACAAGAAAAATATTTGACTGAGAAAGAACATTTGAAATTATGTTTTCTCGTCTTCTTTTAATTCTAAGGCTAGAGGAGAAGCGATTTTGATTCATAAAAAATTACCCTTTGAATTGGAATCTTCAGAGGGGTATGCTGGCAGAGTATTAAGAGTGAATTGTAAAATTTTTGCTGAATGGTGGACTTTGTTGAATCATTATGCCCCTAATATAGATGATGAGTGGTTTATTTCAGAAGCTTTTTTATTGTTAACTCAAGCTAATGAAAATGTTTTAGTTGGGGGTGATTTTAATTGTGTTCTCGACCCTTTATTGGATAGAAATCCAAAAATATAAGGAAATCAAAGATGGCAACACAAATTAATTCTTTAATTAAAGATTTAAATTTGGTGGATACTTGGAGAAAAGTTAACCCTACAGAGAAAGATTTTTCTTTTTATTCTTTGAGACATGATTCATTTTCTAGAATTGATTTATTTTTGGTGTCACCATATTTACAAGGTAGAGTATTAAGAGCTGAATATAAAAGTCGAGTTATATTTGATCATTCATTATAACTTTTTTCTTACGAAAGTTTGGAGGTAGTACGTCCATCGTTTAGTTGAAGGTTTAATGTAATGCTATTGAAGAAACCTGAGTTTGTTACTTTTGTTAAAGAGCAGATTTCTTTATTTTTGGCTGAAAATGTTAATTCTGTGGATAGTCATTTTGTTATATGGGATGCTTTAAAAGCTTATATGAGAGGGCAGATCATTAGTTATTCTACGAAAGTTAAGAAACAATATATGGCAGTAAGTTTAGAGTTAGAAAATAAGATTGCTGAGTTAGAGAAGGACGTTCAGAAAGGGGTAACAGAGATTAAAAAAAAGTTGCATTAGAGAGGTTGAAATTGCGTTATAGTTCTTTACAAACTTATCAATTTGAGCGCTTAAATAATCGATCTAAACAACATTATTTGAGTTGGGGGAAAGAGTTCATAAGGTACTTGCTTGGCAATTGAAAGCTTAACAGGCATCTCGGACCATTAATGTTGTTAAGAAGAATTCAATAATAACTTTTAAGCCTCTGGAAATTAATGACCAGTTTTGTTCATTTTATCAAAAAATATATAATTCTGAGGGGAAACAGGATAATGGTTCTATTAACTCTTACTTATCTAAATTAAAGTTACCGGTATTAGATGAAATTGATGTTCAGGAATTGGAATCTCCATTTACGGATTTTGAAATTAAGGAAGCTATTCAGGAAATGCCGAACTGAAAGTCCCCAGGGGACGATGGATTTCCTGTGGAATTTTATAAACTTTTTAAAGATGATTTTTCTAATGAATTTGGAGAGGTGTTGAATCAAGTTACTGAAGATCGGAAGTTACCAGAATTATGTTCTAGTGCTTTAATAACTGTTATCCAAAAAAAAGATCGAGATCCATTAAAAATGTCTTTGTATAGACCTATTTCTTTATTAAATGTGGATTTTAAAATTATAGTGAAAGTAAGCTAATAGACTTGCTAAATATTTGCCTAAATTGGTACATATTGATCAAACAGGTTTTATTAAGAATAGAAATGCATCAGACAATATATTTCGATTAATTACTTTGGTCAATGCATATCAAAAGCAACTAACCTAATGTGGTTGCATTAGATGCAGAAAAAGCTTTTGATAGGGTTGAGTGGGATTTTTTAATTTAAGTTGTTAGAGAAATTTAAATTCGGCCATTTTTTTATTGGTTGGGTTAAGGCTTTATATATGAACCCAATTGCTAAGGTGGTGACAAATGGACAGATTTCTTTACCATTTAAATTGACTCGTTCAACTCGACAGGGCTGCCCATTGTCACCAGCCTTATTTGCATTGGTTATTGAACTGTTAGCTCAGGCTATTAGACAAAATGAAGAAATTAGAGGGATGTGGGTTAAGTATTAAGAATATGAAATTAACTTATTTATGGATGACGTGTTGGTATACTTGACGGAACCGGAACAGTCATTGAAACAACTGCAAGAGTGTTTGTTGAAATTTGGAGAATTATCGGGATATAATGTTAATTGTGATAAAAGTGAAATTTTATCAGTTGGATTGGGAGATTATTCTGAATTTAAAACAATTACAAAATTAAGGAGGACAAGTAAAATTAAATATTTAGGTGTGTTTATGGATACGAATTATCAATCATTATATCAATTAAATTATGTACCTATATTAAGATGGATTAAAGCAGATTTACTTAAGTGGAAAGATCTTCCATTAACTTTGATTGGTCGGGTTAACTGTATTAAAATGAATATTTTTTCCTTGAATTCAATATTTATTCCAGTCACTACCTTGTTTACTTTCTAAGGGTTTTTTTCAAGATTTGAATAAAGCAGTGCGAGAATTTTTATGGAAAGGTAGATTAGCTCGAATGGCGTTGCATAGACTTACATGAAAGTATACATTGGGTGGATTACAACTACCACATTTTCAAAATTATTATGAAGCAGCTCAGTTGAAGTTCATTAGTAGATTGATGGATTTAGATCAGCCTCCTAGATGGGCTAAAGTGGAGATGGTGTGTATTTCTAGGGTTGAGATACATGAATTTATATTTCGTTGAAACTCGAATTTGTTACAGCAATATGATATGCTGATATTGAAACATTTATTAAAGATATGGTTAAAAAAAATAGGGTGTTAGGGTCAAAAGATAAATTATCTATTTTAACTCCATTGTATAATAATCAGCTTATTCCTTTTTCAATGTTTAACAATCATTTGAAGATTTGGGATTCTAAGGGAATAAAGACAATACAATATTGTTTTGTAGAGGGCTGATTTCTTTCTTTTAATCAACTGAGAGAAAGATTTGATATACCTGTAAATTCTTTGTTTGCGTATTATCAACTTAAAGCTTTAAGAGAGATGATTTTATCTACTTTGTCAAGATTTGAATCTTTGATTTCCTCTATACTGAAAAAGGGTTATATTTCAGTTATGTATAATTTGTTACAAGATAGTATGGATAAACCAGATTGGGAGAAATCTAAACTTAAATGGGAGAGTGATTTAGTATTTATTTTTCTTAAAGATGATTGGGCAAATATGTGTCAGGACAATGTAATTAAATTGACTAATGTATGATATGGAATGGTTAATTATAATTTTTTACATCAATTATATTTGACCACGGAAAAGTTAAAAAAATATGGGTTTAGTAATTCGGAATTTTGTTTTAGATGTGGTTAATGTATTGGAACTTTTTTTACATGCTGTATGGAATTGTGTTAAAGTTCAATCATTTTGGGAGAGTTAAAGCAGTTTTGGATAAATTATGTTCTGGGCAACATAGGGACTTAATGGAGAGCTAAAAGCAGTCACAAACCATCAAGCAGCAAAAAGGAAATTGTCATTGATGAGGCAGCTTTAACACTGGAGGTACGGTGCCCCCTTCTGATCAGAACAACTACTGAGGAAGGGATTGTGCCCACCTGTTTTGAAGATAGTGTTACAGGTTATATTATATATGTCTTAAATAGATAGATTGTGGGGGTTTAGTGCATGCAGGTCACTTCACAAACAGATGCTTACAAAACACATCTCATTTAAAATGCCAGAGCTTTGTTCAAGCCAGACATCCATGCTTCAAGTGCCTTTGCAAAGACAATGGAAAGTGCTTTGGGGAAAGAACTTCAAAACCAGGTGCAAATAAAAGTTCAAGCTCAAGTGTTGATAAAGATCTTTAAAAGATTGGGTTTGGAGCCTTGGAAGTGGTTGTTTGGTTTCTTTACAAGTGAAGAGAACGACCAAACAGGATTTCTCTTAGAGAGAGAGAATACTGGGTTCTGCAGTGGCTTTTGAGGCTGCAACATAGCAAGCTGGCAGGCTTGTTGAAAACCCATTTTGAAGATGGATTGTGAGTTCTGTGTTCAGCCCGTTAAAAACTCTTGTAGTCCTTACAAGAGGAAATGGCTGGCTAGAGCGTTTCTCCTGAAATAAGGGAAACAAGAGAAACTCTGTGGTGACCTGGAAGAAGAGGTTATCATTTGGAAAACCCATGATGGGGTAAGTTTCTTTGGCAAGACATTGAAGTGGCTGATCGGAGGAAATCAATTTGTGTGTGTGTCCAACGAGCAACAAATCTCTCTCTGAAACCAACCAGAACCTTCCAAGCTGTAACCATGTACCTTTAAGCACCAGAGCCTGGTGAAAATTTATAAATGTTAAATTCTGTGCCCAGTATAAGAATTGGTGAACTTGGAGGAGTGAGAAGTGAGATTCAATCAACTACAAATCAAATAACTTTCCTGAGCATATACACGTGCACTTAGAATTAGAAGGGAGTTAAGTTATTTGTAATAATTTAAATTTTGATCCTTTTTTTGTTTAAATAAAGATGTTTTGCAGATGTCACAACAAATGCTTTGATGAGAAGTAGTTACGACAATTTAATGTCAGTATTAATCTCAGAAAATGCCCACATACGTTTCCAAATGTAAAATCGATATAAAATTCAACGCTTACAGAAAATATACATTTTCCTTTGGAAACTGAAAACTTTTAAAATTCATATTTCAAGGTTGAAGTCACATTGGAAAATATTCCATATAGTGGCTTTGAACAGATTTTGATTGCAGCTACAAGAAATGGACAGAAAGGGGAAGGGGATGAAGGAGAGTTGAGCAACTGCAGCATAGTTAGCGTAGATTGGCATGGCACTGTCTGTAAGGAGTTTGTACGTTCTCCCCTGTGTTTGTGTGGGTTTCCTCTGGGTGGTTTCTTCCCACCATTCATTCTAGATCAATTAGGAGTAATTGGGCAGCACTGGGTCATGGTCCGAAAGGGCCTGTTACTGTTCTGTATGTCTAAATTAAAAATGTCTCCATTGGATATCTTAAAGATGAATGTTAGAAATGTCATTTGCTGATGATGTTCATTATCTTCAAATATGCTTTCACTATCCTTTCTATGTTGGCTGAGATTGAATTGAAATTGGCCTGCTTCCACTGTAATTTTCATTCCTAGCTTCATTCACTGAATAAGGAAAGGTTTGAAACTAACCAACAAGGTGACCAGTCTCAGCACAGAAAGCTACTTTACAATGCAAATCTTAAAAATGAATTGCAGGCAGCACAGATATCTAGCAATTTAAAAATATTCAAAATTCAATATAAATCACACTCAATTAAATTTTCAAACTGCAAGGAATGGTAGCATTACAAACCAATATTAATAGGAATATCACTCCACCAGACATGATTAAACCAGAGATCCTCTCTGTACAAAAATGCTTATCTTTACCCATTCTCTATACATTTGCTGGCCAACTGATAATCTCTCACAGCTTTTAGCTTTGCCTTTGCTTGTTTCCATTGTAATTTTCATTTCTGGGCTTCATTCACTGAATAAGGAAAGGTTTGAAACCAACCAATAAGGTGACCAGACTCAGCACAGAAAGCCACTCTGCAAGTGATCCTCTGGATTTACTGTTACAACAGGGGTGTTTGGGATGTTTGTATTACTGGATAGTGTCTGGTTGAGATGATGTAAAACTTTGGCCACAAGAGAAGGGAAAATCTCTTGCAAGGGCTCTGCTTTAATACACCACACTGAGATGAGGGATGTTGCTGCAGCAGTTGGCTTAGTGGCTGCATGCAGACTCAGGGCTACAGTACAGGAGTGGTTTCTTACAATTTCTGCAATAAGCACATTGGAAGTGCCTGGCCTGAGAGAAGAACCACAATGTGACCAAAAAACCTGACTGTAATCTGGCATTTTGTTCATTCCATCTGGACTTAGATCAGCATCACTGACTCGCAATAAATTGACAATGGCCTTGGAGAGACATAGCATTGTGTTCCATGAATCTCCATGTCCAACTCCAATGAAGCGAGCTTGGAGACTCTCAGCAGGGTTCATGGGAAGCTGATTAAAAATATTCTCCAGTGCTGCCCAGAAACTATCTGACTGTCTTGGAAAGAACAGCTGTACCTTATGAAGCTTTTGATTCAGTGAATGTTGGTAATTAAACTTTGATAAGCCAGGATGCATGAGAATAGGCTCATTCTGCTTGGAGCTAACCAATAAGATTGTTACAACAACAAAAATAAATGTTAAAACAGCAGCGAGTTTTAACGAAACAAAGAAGTCCGATTCCAGAGAGACTGGGGAAGGCATCTGCTCCCTTGGTTCCATTTTGTACCTGCAGGAATTGTGTTCAACTTCAAGAAAGCTATGGAACTGATCTGTGTCAGAAATCGCCATCTGTTCATTGGATGCATCCCTGACTGTGTTCTCATCTATGACAAATAATTAAAAAAAAGTTTCATTAATTTAGCACTTTTTATCTTACACTTCACATGAAATTCAAATGAAGTTACAGATACACAGGGAAGGGTTGAGTTCAATTTACACTGGGCACAATTAGTGTACCAGTTAGTGCAACACTTATAGTGCCAGCAAGCCAGGTTTGAATCTAATGCTGTCAATAAGGAATTTGTAAGTTCTCCCCATGAGATGTAACTTTCATTCCACCCTCCAAAATTATATGGGATTTTTAGGTTAACTGGTGTATTGGAGGCATGGGCTTGTGGGCTGGAAGGGTCTGTTACCTTGCTGTGATGTTTAAAATTAAAAAAAAAATTAGATGCAGATATTCTAGCCTCAAGCATCATCTGCTGAGGGACAAACAGAGTAGTTTTTTTTAATAGCATTTTTGGGGATTATGATTGAGGTCTGAGAGTGAGACTTGCTTGCTAATTATGATGAGGATGGGCTTTCAAGAGCACTGCTTGGCCACTGGGATCAGGTAACAAGTGCACAATAGACACACCAGATGCAAGGTCTGGCTTTTCCATTCCATCCCCTTGCTGACATGTCTGTCCATGGCCTCATGCACTGCCAGACTGAGACCACCCACAAATTGGAGAACACCTCCTCATTTTCCGTCTGGGCACCCTCCAACTGAATGGCATTAACAGCAACTACTGTTTTTTTTAACCCCCCGCACCCCCATCTTCTTCCCCCTGACTCCTTTCCACCAGCTCTGACTCCCTCTTCCCTTTTCCTCTGTCTCCTTTCAGAGCCAAAATCAATTCTCACCTTTCCTCTGAAAGTACAACACAAAAGTCTGCAGCCACTGTGGTTGAAGTAAAAACACAATGCTGGAGGAACTCAGTTGGTCAAACACTGTGATTGTTGTAAAAGCACAGAAATGCTGAGGAACTCAGCTGGTCTCATAGCATCCATAGGTGGTAAAGATACATTTCTGTCTTCAAGCCTTCTTCAAGGCATGAGTAAAAAGCAGGCACGCACCCAAAAACATCCACCTCCCCCAAACAATTCTCATCTTTCCCCTCTCCCGTCTTCCTACCATATTCAATTAACACCTTTTGTCTGTTGGTCTGCACTCCTGCCCCTGCCCATTCTTTCCTTCCCTCCAGCCTTTAAATTAGGTGGTTGTCTGCTTTTTACTCATACCTTGAAGAAGGGCTCAGGTCCAAAAAAAATTATGTATCTTTACCTCCTATAGATGTTGCGAGACACAATGATGTCCTCCAGCATTTCTATGTTTTATAATTTTCCACTGAGATCAGGGAATGTCGATAAAGCAATTCAGCTATCATGGGAGTCATCGTGGGTTTCACGCAGCCACGGTGGTGCTGTCCCTCCTAACTTTAACCTTTCCTCTTATCATATCCAATGGACAGCTTTAGTTTGTTGGTATGGACTCCTCCCCTTCTTTTTCTCTCTCCCAATTCTTTACTTCAGATACCTGCCTGCTTTTTGTTTATACCTCGAAGAAGGGCTCAGGCCCAAAACATCAGTAATATATCGTTACCTCTCATGGACACTGTGAGACTGGCTGAGTGCCTCCAGCATTTATGTATGTTAACTGGAAACAAGACTGCCCCTTTCACCTCCACACTTGCCACCCGAGTTCTCCCAGGCTCTTCACTTCAGATTCCCAGCATTTGTAGTCCCGTGTCTTCACAGTGTTAAGTCAAGTTTATTGTCATCCAATTGGACAAGTACAATCTGACTAAACAGTGTTCTCCAGTCCTCAGTGCAAAACACACAGACACACAACCAGACATAACACAAATACAGACAAACAATATGCATGTAGGACAAGTATTTATATATATATATAAATATTGTTTCATGAATATAAGATTCTCGATGGTTACACTGAACTTTGTCAAAGATGAAGAAGGCATGTCTGTCCATGGTCTCGTGTACTGCCATACTGAGTTGACCCCAATTCCGGGATTTGTGTCAACGTTAGCCCCAACCCCAGCCCTACGGAGACAACCTTCCTACTCTGGCCGCCCCACCTGCCTCCTCTCCGCTCACCTGGAGCCATCTCCCCTGGGCTATGGGACGGGGGTCCGGCCGAGGCCGCTCGCCCACCGCTGGAGGAGACTGCACACCGGGGTTCTGAACCCCTGCCCAGGGCCAGGCTTTCGGATTCGCCTTCATTCACCTCCATGGAAGGATCCAAAAACCGGTCGGTCCGGTTCAGGGAGGGAGGGAGGGTCAGGGGAGGTGTGTCACTCAACCGGCGGCCCGAAGCCACATAACCGCAGCAGCCCTGGGGCGCGCGGCGAGCCAGGCACCGCTACCTCACCTGCGCTGTGATGCCAGCGTCACAAACTACAGCCATTCTGAACTACCTGTACATGCGCCATGCTGAATTTTTAAAACTAGTCCCAGCTCTGATTGGAGGGAAGTGCCGCAGCGCCATGATGTAGTAGGAAAGAACGTGAGGTCCCTCGATGACGGGGGTGGCAGGGGCAGAAGGCGAGGCGTCATGATGTTGAGGGGTAGAGGCAGAACGCGAGGCGCCATAATACTGAGGGGCAGAAGGCGAGGCGCCATGATACTGAGGGGCAGAAGGCGAGGCGCCATGATACTGAGGGGCAGAAGGCGAGGCGCCATGATACTGAGGGGCAGAAGGCGAGGCGCCATGATACTGAGGGGCAGAAGGCGAGGCGCCATGATGTTGAGGGGCAGAAGGCGAGGCGCCATGATGTTGAGGGGCAGAAGGCGAGGCGCCATGATGTTGAGGGGCAGAAGGCGAGGCGCCATGATGTTGAGGGGCAGAAGGCGAGGCGCCATGATGTTGAGGACATTAAACAGGAACGTTAGCAGATAACGCTGAGGAAGACGGTTTCGACATTGACGTAAAACCGAAGTGCTGCGAATTTCCAGGTTGTGCTCCTAAAGTTTGTGGAAATTCATGGCGATGAGATTTGTGCGGAGCGGTGAGTGAGAATCTTGCGGGTTCCTCCCGTGGGTTGGGTAGCGGGATGGAAGGAGGGAAGCAGGCCCAGGCCACGTCCTCGGTCCCGCCATCGCCTCCATCCCTCTCCTTGTCAGCCACCCGGCCACATTTGTGCAAGAGACTCCCATTTATCTGCTCTGTGGTTATTGTACCAACCTGCTTACTTAAGTACACAGTGCCTGAAAAAAAAACAGCAAGGTCAAACTGAATCTGTTTGCAGACATTCATAATTATAACCATCTTACTATAAAAATAAGAAAGAATAGTGCACGGATTCATCAGGAATCTGATGGCCTTGTGTCACTGAGTGCTCCTCTTCAGGCTCTTGTACCTTTTCTCAGACGGTAGCAGAGTGAAGAGGGCATGGCCTGGGTGCTGGGGTCTTTGAGGACAGAGGCTGCTTTTTTAAGACACCGTCTCTAGTAGGTCCCCTCATTGGAGTGAAGTCTGGTGCCTGTGATGTCACAGGCCGAGTTAACAACCCTCTGGAGATTTTTCTTGTCCTGAGAGTTGGCGCCACTATTCCAGGCAGAATACTCTCCTCAGTACACCTGCAGAGGTCTACAAGAGTCTTTGGTGACATACTGAACCGTCTCAGACTCTTCACAAAGTACAGCCACTGGTGAGCCATCTTGGTGATTGCATCAACATGGAGACTCCAGGTCAGATCCTCGGAGATGTTGACACCCTGGAATTTGAAGTTCAAGTCCTTCTCCACTACTGAACCCTCAATGTGGACTGGGCTGTGCTCCCCTGACTTCCTCCTGAAGTCCACAATTATGTCCTTGGTTTTGCTGACATTGAGCGCAAGGTTGTTGTCGTTACACCCTCAACGAGCTGACCTATCTCCCTCCTGTACGCTTTCTCATTGTCGCTTGCGATTCTGCCGACATGTGATGTCATCAGCAAACTTGTCGATGGCATTGGAATTGTGCCTGGCCACCTAGCCATGGATGTATAATGAGTAGAGCAGTGGACTAAGTAAGCATGCATCCTTGGGGTGCACCTGCGTGGATAATCAATGAGGAGGAGACTTTTCCAATTCACACTGACTGTGGTCTTCTGATGAGAACGTCAAGGATCCAGTTGCAGAAAGTGGTGGGGTAGGGGGTGTCTTTTATTTCAGTACTCTGTACAAAATGAAGGGAATAAAGTTTAGGGAACTCATCAGGGTAAGTTTTTTTTTAACACAGAGTTGTGGATGCCTGGAATGCCTTGGCAGAGTGGTGGAGGAGGCTAGAACAATAGGGGTATTTAAGAGGAACATGGAGGAAGGAAAAATAGAGGATTATGGGGTAGGGAGGGTTTATTTTTATGTTTGGAATTTATGGGTCAGTACAACATCCAGGGCTAAAGGACTTTACTGTTCTGTAGTGTTTTATGTTCTCCAGGTTCTATACTGTAAAGATAATGATACATAACCAATGTATTGGGCTTGAGCCCTTCATCATTATTATATCTTTATCTTTGTTATATAAATTCTGCTGTTTGACCTGCTGAGTTTTGCCACCATTGTGTTTTTACTTCAATCATGGTGCGTGCAGACCTTTTGTGTTATCCTTAAGTATGGGTTGACTTGTACAGCTAGCACGAAAATCAAAACTTTTCACTGCAGACTTGATGCTGAATTTTGGAGCAAAGAACACTGCTGGAGGAACTTGAGTGCATCTGCAGAATTTCTTATTTAACGCTGCGGGTGGAAATCAGCAGGTCGAGCAACATCAGGGGGGAGGATAATGATTGTCAAGACTCAATGAAGGGTTCAGACCTAAAACGTTGATCATTCTTCTTTGCCCACTGATGCTGCTCGATTCAGAGTTCCTCCAGCTGAGTGTGTTTTTTTTTTGTACAGCTTTTCACTGTATCTTTGTACATTTGACAATAAACAATTTATTTTAATTCTGTCGTGGTGACACTAACATCTTCCATTTCAGTTTCCTGTTGTTATTTTCTCTCTGTACTGCTTTTTCCACCAGCCCTACCTCACCCCTCTCGTCCCACTGGCCCTACTCCACGACTCATCCCATCTACCCTCCACAAAACAGAAACTCTGTTTCTCTCTCCACAGATGCTACTGACCTGCCGAATGCTTCAGCATTTTCTTTTTTTTATTTTGGACCACTAACATCTATGTTAATTTTTGCTCCCGCAAACCTCTCTCTTACAAGCTAGTTTTGGCTGAATGCCTTGATTTCATGTAATATCATGTATTTTCTCTCTGTTTGTTTTAGTACTGCCACAATTGGGTTTTGTAACCCGATCTGTGCTTGGTTCTAACCACCAACTGAAAATCCAACTCTATGGGCATGCCACAGGCCCTCTGCCGGTCATACGTGAAGCAACAGAAGCAGGTAAGTGATGGAGGCTGATGCTCATTCGGGCACATAAATACAAGCATTGCTCAGGAAATCAAGAAGTCTTTTCAGGAAAATTATGGCCTTTTCTGTGAACAACAGCAATCTGTGGAAGGGTTGCCATCCAATTAGTCAGTGAGCAAGTGGAAGTGAAAGGGAGCTGCAAAAAACATTTAAAATCACTGAATTTTAGAAGCCATTGAGAGACTAAGGGAGTGTTGGAGGAAAGTTGTTTCCTGCTCTAGTTTTTTTTTAATGCTTTCAGTGATTGGGCGTGGAGGTTATGGTGTTAATGAGCCAGTGAGAGGAATTTAAATGGTGGATTTGGATGAGAGTGAGATGGGTGGTCATGCATCCTTGTTCACTTCTTATTTCTCTCTAATTTGGTGACATATATCTGAAAACACAATGTCACTTTCCAAAAGTGTGCAAATTCCAGCCATCTCTACTTCACTGGGACTTCATTTGATCATTCTACTCCTATAAATTGTCAGATTATCTTATTAATGTGCATTACTGGATTGGTAGAAATTTATCCTGAGACTGGGAGATTGTTTCATTGAGCACCATCTCTCTGTTAGCTGCAATAACAAGGACCTCTCAGTAGCCAACCATTTTAATTCCACACCCCATTCCCACATGGATATGTCTGTCCCTGGCCTCATGCACTGATAAATCAAGGGCCACCTGCAAGTTGAAGGAACAACACCTAATAATTCCATCTGGGCGCTCTCTAACCAGATGGAATTAACATCAAGTTCTCCAGTTTCTGTTAGGCCCTTCCCTGTCTCTCTTTCCCTATCCCTGTGTATCCTTTCCTCCAGTTCCCCACCCACTTCTCTATCCATTTAGAGAGCTACGTCCCTCCCCCATCATCATCTTTTTTCTCTTCTGCCCTCCCAACCAAAAAAAAGTCAGCACTGCCGCTGGTGCGGAGACACAGGACTCCCCTGTGGGTCAAACTGCCTAGTCCAACTGCCATTGGCTCTGCACAGACTTTAAATGACCAATTAATGAAGCCAATGGTGGTTTATTTTCAAATTCTGTGACTGCGTGTCTGGGCCCAGGATGGCAGTGTCTGAAAATGGCAGTGGCCATGAGGGGTTGCAGACTCTGGGGAAGTAGATGATTGACACAGGGCACCAGTAAATGGAGAGTCTGCCTCACATTTGCGAAGAAGAAGCAGAGGAGGTGGCCCAAAGGATGGTGACCATGGCAGCGGACCAGCGAGGGGCTCTGATGCTGAAGGGACACACAGGAAGCAGGCTGTTGGTGACTCGAGAAATACATACAGGTTCCGGGCTGCTAGCGACTGCGGTCAAGGGACTCACACCAAGCTGTGGACTGCTTGAGACTGAGTAAAGGGGCACCAGGAAAGGGAACCAGATGCAAGTGTGATCGTATCGTTTGGATCTGGAGCTCAGGTTGCAGATGGTTTGGACGAAAACTGTGGCTGCAAGAGCACCGGAGCTGAATCCATGGACTCGGTGACTCTGGAGGACTCTCTTTTGCTTCTCTTTCTCTGACATTTTGGGTGTCCAGCAATTTCTGCTGATGGCAAATATTTGCCTTATGTTAGGCTAAAGGAAATTTTAATAATATCACATTTTCTGTTTAACTACATTACAATAACAATCGAATATCCACCTCTTGCCTATTGGCCCGTGCTTGTCCCCCTGCTCCTTATTCTGTCCTCTCTTCCCTCCACCTTTTTATTCAGACAACTTCCTCCCTGCTCATACCTTGACAAGGATCTCAGGCCCGAAATGTTGGTTGTATCCCTTTGCTTCCTATGGACGCTGCGTGACCTGCTCAGTTTCTTCAGCACTTGTATATTTCACTGCAATCACAGTATCTGCAGATTTTTCTGTTTAATCCAGACCCTTGAGCTGGCTCCACTATTCAAAAATACCTGAATGGATAGTAATCGCAACCACATTCCTGCCTATCCATCAACTTTCATTACCTTGCAGAAGAAACTGGCAGATGTGAGCTTAGTGTAAAGTCTGATCTGTGAGTGAGCTGAATTGTGAACGTTAACATTCTTCTGTGTAACTATTCTAGAGGAGGACAGAGTGTTGAACGACCCCTTGAAACATCCTGATTTCTTCCATGTCAGTGAGCTCTTCACTCTCAAAGACCTCTTCGATGCCAGGGTGCATTATGGTCACAAGAGAGGCTGCCGGCACAGGTAGGTGTGTTCACTCTGCACGAGTTAGATAGGCTGGCAGGACTTGCTGTGGTGGGGATTGGTGGAAGGTCGGGTTAATGAAACAAGATGGTACAAGTGCTATAGAGGCCGGTGCGAGGAAGGAGATGGGGACAAGGATGAGCAATTTTCTTTCACCATATCAGATCACAGTAACAAAACACTTGAATGGAAAATATGGCTTGTGTTGAAAGGTTGTAAGGCATGTCATTGCCACCTGTTACTCAGGAACAGAAAGAAGGCTAATTGTCTACTTGAGGCTATTCCAACTTTAAATTGAATTGTGCCTTATCTATACATTCGCTTTATCAATCTACCTTCCTTCTTTGTCTACCTTAAGGTAGACTAAAGGAAATTTTATGTAATATCACATTTTCTGTTTGATTGCATGACAATAAAATAATCTTGAATTAAACTTAATATCAAATATCATTTTGGATATTTGTGATGGCTGCCATTCACCCATAATAACTTTTTGGGGTAGAATTCAAGATTTATTTTTCCACCAGTGGATGTCAGAATTATCTCTGATGTGACCTTTTGAATATCAGATTTAGTTTCAAGATTTCATCACCAGAGGAAATATTTTCTTTCTCAGTCCAGAAAATTCTTTATTTTTAATGATTTTAAATGATTTAATATAACTTGCTCTTTTATTTTTGATAAAGGACATCCCTGGTCCATGCAACATGTTTCCATTATTTAATCCTGTTAGCCTGAATAGTGTTCTGATAAATCTCTACAGCATTCCTTCCAAAGGCAATATATCTCTCCTGGGAAGTAGTGTGCATAATAAACTTTGTATTCTAATAGAAATATGACCAGAGATTCTCTGACCAGAGATCCATGTTGTTACCAGACCTGTAATACAACAAACATATTTTCTCAGCTTTCTTTTATTCTGCTTGAGGAAGATTCTGAACTGAGAAAACTAGCCATCCCAGAGAAATTGTCTCTGGATTGCATTTGAAATGGATTTTTAAATAAATAAATTTTAAACAAAACCTTCAATTTTGGTTATGAAAGGGTTTGAGAGGGAATCTCAGAAGCTCAAATAATGTGGAGAGATATTGTTCAGATGTTGGACCTGTCCTAATACACATTGCTTATTAGGGAATCCATGGGTGGTTATACTTTCCTAGCCAGCTCCTAATTTAGAGTTCAGAGTTTCTAAATTGACACTCAACCTGAGTTTCTGAAGATTTTGACGGAGGGACCGGATCCGAATTGCTGACTGACCCTATCTATCCATGGATGTGCCCTGACCCCGCTAAGTCTACCCAGCATCTCATTGTTGACTCTAGATTACAGCACCTGCAGTTTTGTGTTAATTTTTTTCTGCAGCTGATAGCTAGAGTGAAATATGGCAAGGGACTCAAATTGAAGACAGTCCTTGGTTACGAAAGGAAGGTGTTCTGGCTTCTAAGAGTGCGGCATTTATGTGGTATAGTGGATGATACTTGCTGGCCTGTCTTGGTGTGGCATGTTTGGTGTCTGGATGATTGACTTAGCATTTTTCACCAGCTGTGCTCTGGAGGGAGGGTGGTCTGTGAGGTTTGACTGAAAATAATGGGGAATAATGAAAATACAGTTAAACTCCTGGTATCCAGAATTAAAGCAATCGTGGGGAAAAAAAAATCGAGGAAAATAAATTTAAACAATTAAAATAAATAAGAATAAAATAATATATATAAAAAAAATACGTAAGTTTAAAAATTGTAGAAGTAAACCTCTGAAGTAACACGAAAACCTTTGTTGAAGATGGGAGCAAATATTCAGGGAGCTTATAGCAGCTGTTTGAATAAAATGGTGTGAAACAGTAGTTGGTATCACCCAAGATGAAGAGCTGGTTGATTCCACTCACCTTTGGGGTGACTTTCTTAAAGCATCCCCTTAAGTCTGAGGATTTATCTGTAAAATTGGGAGAAAGGGGGTCGTTATTGGTCATCTGTTGGGTGGCTCTGTGGAGGGGGAGGAACTTGCAGATGCAATTAAATTTCCATAGTGTGACTGAAAATAAAGTAAAATGCTTTGAGGTTTATATATTCATGCAAGTGAAGTTTGTTCATTGAGAGTACAGTGTAGTCTTTTAAACTCTATTCTTAATGCAAGTGTTTTAGTTAGAGGCATTGTTAGAGTAAGACTCAAGCAACCAGAAACTACACTGATTAGCATCTACCAATCCCCATAAGTGCTGGATACTTGGAGTTTTACTGTACTTCATCTCTCTTTAGGCTGATGGAACCATACCTTTTCGGCTGCCGATTGGAACAAGACATCTTTGATTTGGATCAGTCCGTTCTTCATCTTCAGCAGGCACTGAACTTCACTGCCCACTGTGCTTATCGGAAAGGCATCATCTTGTTTGTGAGTCGAGCCCGTCAGTTTGCTCACTTGATTGAGAAAACAGCACAGGAGAGTGGAGAGTACGCACACACCAGGTATTGGCAAGGTGGGCTTCTGACCAATGCTCATGTCCAGTACGCCACTGGAGTTCGTCTGCCTGATCTCATCATCTTTATCAACACTTTAAACAATGTGTTTGAACCGCATTTAGCTGTGCGAGATGCTGCCAAGATGAATATTCCAACTGTGGGGATAGTGGACAGTAACTGTAATCCAAGCCTCATCACTTACCCCATTCCAGGGAATGATGATTCTCCTCCAGCTGTTAAACTCTATTGTAAACTTTTTAAAATGACTATTCTTCGTGCAAAAGACAAAAGACGACAAATGGACCTTCTGCATGGACTACAGAAAGATTGAACTAAGTGAACTAAGTGTGTTGGAAGAACCATTAGGCATAGGGATCTGTAAAAACAGCAAATCTCCATTTTGGGGAAAAAAAATGAAAAGAGTGAATTAAATTTGTCTGCTGTTAGCACCCAAGAAAGAGTGATAGAGTCATGCAAAATGGAAACATGTCCAACTTGCCCACGCCGACCAAAATGTTCCACTTACCTGTGTTTGGCCCATATCTAGCTAAATCAGTGGTTTTCAAACTTTCTATTTCCACTCATGTACCACCTTAAGTCATCCCTATGCCATAGTTGCTCTATAATTAGTAAGGGATTGCTTAAGGTGGTATGCGAGTGGGGAAAAAGTTGAGAACC
This sequence comes from Narcine bancroftii, assembly GCF_036971445.1. Lineage (NCBI taxonomy): Eukaryota > Metazoa > Chordata > Chondrichthyes > Torpediniformes > Narcinidae > Narcine > Narcine bancroftii. The sequence continues at coordinate 86,199,245 of NC_091469.1, forward strand.
ACTCCCTTGACCCAATTGTTATTAAAATATTTTGCTTGAGAAAAATTGTCATTGGCCCATTTCCTTTAGAGTAATGAAACTGTGCACGTAACAAGTCAATGAGGTAGGATAAAAACAGTGGTTTTCAAACATTATTTCCACTCACATACTACCTTAAGTCATCCCTTACTAATCACAGGGCATCTCTAAGCATAGGGATGACTTAAAGTGGTATGTGAGTGGAAAGAAAAAGTTTGAAAATCATTGCTCTAAACCCATCTTCTGAACTTGTGTGTTCAATTTTTTTTCATAAATGTTCCAATGGCACCTACTTCAGTTACATCCTTTGGCTAGTTACTGATTTCCCTACTGTAGGTAAAAGACTCTCTGGGTTTAACTTATCTATTCTTCTCATGATTTGTATACCCCTGAAATCACCCCTTGTTCTCCAGTGCTCCAAGAAATAAAACCCTAGCCTGCTCGACTTTTTCTTGTACCTCAGGCTCCCAAATCCTGGGACCATCATCATACTTCTTTGCACCCACTCCAGCTCGACAACATTTTTCTTGCAGCACAGAGACCAAAACTGAACACAATACTCCACATGAGGCTTCACCAACGTCTTGTACAACAGCAACATGACTTCCAACTTTTATACTCATTACTGTGATGGAAGCAAAGGGGCAAAAAAGCCTTTATTGACCTCCCTATCTACTTGAGATGCCACTTCCCAGGTAATGTGTACCTGAACTCTTAGATCCTTCTGTTCTTCAACACTTCCCAGATCCCTACTATTCAATGTGTAGAGCCTCCCATGTTAAACCGCCCCACCCCTAAAATGTAACATCTCACATTTCTCTATTAAATTCCATCAACCATTCCTCTGCTTACCTGTCCAACCACTCAAGTTCCTGCTGCAATCTTTGGAAACCGTCTTCACTCTCTACAATACCAGACACTTTAGTGTCATCCGAAAACTTGCCATGCATGTTTTCATCTAAATCAGTGGTTTTCAAACTTTTTCATTCCACTTACGTACCACCTTAAGTAATCCCTATGCCATTGGTGATCTGTGATTAGTAAGGTGATATGTGAGTAGGGAAAAAATGTGAGAATCACTGCTCTAGACGCAATTGTTACTGAAATATTTTGCTGGAGAAAAATTGTAATTGGCCCATTTCCTTTGGAATCATGAAACTGCACATAACGAGTCATAACATAACATATATCATAACAATTACAGCACGGAAACAGGCCATTAGGCCCTTCTAGTCCGCACCGAACCAAACACCCCTTTCTAGTCCCACCTCCCTGCACAATGCCCATAACCCTCCATCTTCTTCTCATCCATATACCTGTCCAACCTTTTCTTAAATAATACAATTGACTCCGCCGCCACTATTTCTCCCGGAAGATCATTCCACACGGCTACCACTCTCTGAGTAAAGAAGTTCCCCCTCATGTTACCTCTAAACCTCTGCCCCTTAATTCTTAACTCATGTCCTCTTGTTTTAATCTTTCCTCCTCTTAACGGAAATAGTCTATCCACATCCACTCTGTCTATCCCTTTCATAATCTTAAATACTTCTATCAAATCCTTTCTCAACCTTCTACGCTCCAAAGAATAAAGACCTAATCTGTCCAATCTCTCCCTATACTCTAGATGCTTAAACCCAGGTAACATTCTGGTAAACCTTCTCTGCACTCTCTCCACTCTGTTTATATCCTTCCTATAATTAGGTGACCAGAACTGCACACAGAACTCCAGATTAGGCCGCACCAACGTCTTATACAATCTCAACATCACCTCCCAACTCCTATATTCCATGCAATGATTGATAAAGGCCAGCATACTAAAAGCCTTCTTCACCACCCAATGAGGTATGATTAAAACAGTGGTTTTCAAATTTTTTCTTTGCATTCACATACCACCTTATGTAATCCCTTACTAATCACAGAGCATAGGGAATACTTAAAGTGGTACGAGAGTGGAAAGAAAAAGTTTGAAAACCACTAATCTAAATCATTGACAAATAACAATGGCTTCAGCACTGAACCCTATGAGCTAGTCATAGGTCTCCAGTCCAGAAACCTTCCACCTTCACTACCTGTTTTCTTCCATGAACCCAATTTTCTAACCAATCTGCAATCATGCAATCCAACCTTCCAAAGCAGTTGACTGTGCAGAACCTTATTGAACGCCTTGCTGAAATCCATACTCAAAGAGGTCTTGATAGAATCTTACAATTGGATTTGAATGATTGGGTGGCAATGGGAGACACCAGCAGGTTTCCCTAATAATGCAATCTCATTCACGGATTTTTTAAATCAAATGTATGGTTGTGCAAAGTTTGTGCTTGATTTGGAGCAATTGGCATTGCTTGTTCTTTCAAATGATCACAGAATTGCCTATGAAAATGACACTGTGGCCAGAGCTGCTGTAATATGGATGTGGTCCTGGGCAGAGCAGGGAGTGGAGACACGGTGCTCCTGTGGGGTCCATCCACCCAGTCTGTCTGCTGTCAACTCCATACAGGCTTTTATCTGCCTGTTAATGGAGCCAACAATTATTTTATTTAAAAAATCTGTGACTGAGGTCTGCACCCAAGGTGGCAGCACCTATGATTGACAGCAGCCACGAGGGGGAGCAGAGGACAGGCGCAAAGCACCAGAAAACCCTGGCGAACACCCCCTGTTTGAGAGGGAGAAGCAGAGGAGACGACTCAGGATGGTAACCACAGCGGCAGACAGTGAGGAGTTCTGTGATTGAAGAACACACAGGTGGCAGGACTCAAGGTTAAGAACCCACACAGACTGTGGGAGTGGGGGGGCATTTGCTGGAGACTGGCTCAAGACTAACTGAAGGGGTGCCAGGTATTGGAACCAGGATGTGAGAGTGTGCCGATGGCGCTGAAGGTTTCCTGATCGTATTGGAGTTTTGGATCTAGAGCTCACGCTGCTGATGGTTTGGACTGGACTCTGGCTGTGCAAATCCATGGATATTTGGTAACTCAGGGGACTTGCCCTTTAATCCTGAAATTATGCTCTCTTCTCCTGGACTCTCCCACCATGGGAAACAACCTTTTTTCCATCTACTCTTTCCATGCCTTTCAACATATGAAATATTTTAATGAGATCAACCCCCTCCCCCCCCCCCCCCCCACCCCGCATTCTCTGAAATTCCAACGAATCCAGCCCTACTGAACTTCCTTTGGACCCTCTCCAACATCAGTACATCCTTAAATGAGGAGCCCAAGACTGCTCACAATTCTCCAAATGAGGTCTCACCAGTGCTTTACCCTCAACATCACACCTGCTTTTCTATTCCTCTTGAAATGAATGCCAGCATTGCATTTGCCTTCTTTGCCACCGTTTTAGTCACTGGGCTGCAAGAAAGATGTTGTCGAGCTGGAGTGGGTGCAAAGAAGTATGATGATCCCAGGATTTGGGAGCCTGAGGTATAAGGAAAAGTTGAGCAGGCTAGGGTTTTATTTCTTGGAGCACTGGAGAACAAGGGGTGATTTCAGGGGTATACAAATCATGAGAAGAATAGATAAGCTAAACCCAGAGAGCCTTTTACCTACAGTAGGGAAATCAGTAACTAGCCAAAGGACTTAACTGAAGTAGGTACCATTGCAAAATTTATGAAAAAAAAATGGACACATACGTGCAGAAGATGGGTTTAGAGCAATGATTTTCGAACTTTTTCTTTCCACTCACATACCACTTTAAGTAATCCCTATGCTTAGAGATGCCCTGTGATTACAAGGAATTACTCTCATTTGTTTTCCTTTTATTGTTTGGGGTGCTGAGCAATATGTATGGCGATTTGTTGTTTAAGGCAGACAAAAGCTGAAATTCTGGAGGAATTCAGCAGCTCTCGCAGCATACATAACCTAGGACATTTTGGGCCTGAGTCCTTCTTCAAGGTATGAATTAAAAAGCAGGCAGGTGCCTGAATTAAAAGGTTGGGGTGGGAAAAATAGACAAGGGGAGGAATACAGAACAAAAGACAAAAATTGATTGGATAGAGGAGGGGAAAGGTGAGACTTCACTGGGGGATGGGGAAGGTTTTTTGGGGCTCTGTGGAAACTGAGCTGGGAAAAAGACAGGAAAAAAAGAGACTGAGCTAGAGGGAAAGATGGGGGAGGGGTGGGGGAGTGGTCTAAGGACACTGGAGGTCGATGTTAAGCCATTACATGGAAGGTGCTCTGACAAAATATAAGGAATTGTTCCTCCAAATTGCAGGTGGTCTCAGTCTGGCAGAGCACGAGTCCGTGGACAGACATGTCAGCAAGGAAATGGGGCAGGGAATTGAAATGAATGGTCATTGCGAGACCCCTGCTACTGCGGTAGACCGAGCCGAGGTGCTCAACAAAGTGATTCCCATTTTGCGTCCAGTTTCTCCGATGTAGAGGAGAGCACAACAGGATTGCCGGATGCAGTAGATGACTCCTGCAGATCATCAAGTGAGATGTTGCTTCACTTGGAAGGACTGTTTTGGGCCCCAAATGCTGGTGATGTAGGAGGTGTGACTGCAAGTGGAGCATCTCCTGAAGTCAGAGGTAGATCCCAAGGGGATGATTGGTGGGGAGGGAGGTGTGGACAATCCCCTGCAGAAGGCAGAGAGGGGAATATGTGTCTGGTAGTGGGATCACGTGGTAGGTGGTGGAAATGGTGGAAGAACAACATGGCTTCCCCTCTACCACCATCAATTCGACCCTCACCACATATCCTCCATTAACCGCACATCAACCCTGGCTCTCTCTCAACCCAAGCGCAACAAGAATGTGATTCCCTTTGTTATCACCCCCCACCCCACCAACCTACACCATTTCTGCTTCCTACTACTAAGTGGAAGTATATCACATTTTTATGTATTGTGTGACAATAAAAGGAACTTTCAACAACTGAACATTTCAATATGAATTAGAGGTTTTGGAAAGGTCAGGGTACTTTGTGTTATGGGATCTGTGATTTATACTGTTATGTCAGGCACCCTTCATGAGGGAAATCGAGCATTTTATTTACAGTACTGTTCTGGGATATCCAAAGACACCAGGGGGTCTTTTGTCAGTTAACCATGATGCAGATGTTTAACTGTGGCCATATCCTGTGTGGGTTCACTTTAAAGAGATGGTTTCAGACACCCATTGAGAAAGATGGAGGGGGATTGTTAGTGAAGTGCATTAAAGTGTATCTGCAGGGGTCATCTACTGTATCCTGGGCGCAGACTTGGAGATCACTTTGTTGAGAACCTCAGCTCTGTCCACCGCAATAGTGTGGATTTCCCAATGGCCACCCATTTCAATTCCCCACCTCATTCCCTTGCCAATGTCTATCCATGGACTCATGCATTGCCAGACTGAGACCACCTGCAAATGAGAAACAACACCTCATATACCATCTGGACGCCCTCCAGCCATATGTCATTAACGTTTACTTCTTTGGTTTCCTTTGATTCCCCCCCACTTCTATCCTCATCTTTCCGTCTCCTTTACACAAGCTGAGTTAACTGAGAAAAGATAATTGATAAAGCAGTAATGCCTATTAAATAATTAACGTTAACTTTCTTTCTCAGCAGTTATTTATAGTCTCTTATTGATTGCCCTCAAGAAGGTACTGGTGAGCCACTTGAACAGCTATGGACTATCTAGAGAAGGCATTGCTAGTGTCATTAGTTGGAGAATTCAAGAATGCAGACTCAGTGATAGGGAAGTTATACTGCTGGAAAGATAATTTGCAGGCAGTGGCATTCCCCAATGCATATTCCCTTGCTGATATTAAAGTTGTAGGTTTGAAGATGATGTTGGTGAATTCCAGAAGTGCATTTTGTAACTGGTATACACAATAGTTTGCAGGTGCTGTCTTGGATGAATGCTGGGATGTCAGTCAAGTGGCTACTTTGTCCTGGATGTGAACTTTCTTGGTGGTACATTTCCTCAGGCAGGTGGGTGGTATACCATCACACCCCTGACATGGGCTTTTTAGTGTCTGGAAATGGAGTGTGGAGATAGGAAAACCACCAGTCTTGGGTTTTTCATTTAATTTTTGAATTTAGAGATACAGGCTCTTCCAGCCCATGCCACCCAAATATCCCATGTGACCAATTAAACTGCGAACCTTGTATGTCTTTGGAATGTGGGGGGAAACTGGAACACCCAGTGGAAACCCACACAGATAAGGGAAAAATGTATAGACAGCAACAGATTTGAACCTGGCGCTGCGGTAGTGTGGTGTTAACCATGCTGGCCCTAAAGTAGAAGATTGAACTAATCAGTATTTTTTTGGACAGTCAGTATGGATTTACTGTGGAAGAGTGTAGAAGATGGAAGTGCCAGTCCTGTCAAGTAATGACTTTCCTGCACTTGGCCTGAAAATTTTGTCAATTTTCTTGCTTTTTTTTCTAGAAAAGATCAGTACCTCAACTCCAGCATCCCAATAAAATTTTTAAAAAGTGCTAAATATCCACAGCAAATTTGCAGGTTGGAATATAATGGTCTGTACTTTGGTGAAGATTGCACCTCCTGATCTTGATCTGTTATATCACCACCACATCCAACCAGAGGGGAATCTGTATGTCTTCAGGCTCACCTGGGATGAAGAATGTTGAAAGAAAGCTTGGACTGATGCTGGGGTGGGGTTAATTATTAACTTATTTGGACAAGCAATTACTCCCAGAATTAAAATATTACGTTTCCTTCAAATGCACACTTGGAACACATGCTGTGATGACATTTTCAAACTAATTCAAATATTGGGCTTAAGAAACCAAACTGAATATATTCCAAAACAAAAGCCTTTTGATGAATTCTGTGAAAAGGCAGAGGCATATATGAGGTATGCAGCCAGCACTTTTTTCCCATCGGAGGAGTTGCCAACACCAGAGAACATCTGAACAAAATGAAGGGAGGAAAGTTTAGGGGAGAGTTGTGGGTGCCTGGACTGCCTTGCTAGGGATGGTGGTGGAGGTTGAAACAGGGATATTTAAGAAACTTTTGGACAGACACATGGATGAAAAAAAATTAGAGGGTTACGAGGTAAGAAGGGCTTAGTTTTTTTTTAAACTTTGGTAGGAATACAGTGAGGGCAAAGGGCCTGTACTCTCAGATTCTGTTCTAAAAGTAGATAAACTAACATGATTTGCTGCGATCACTAACATGGAAAAGAAATTGTTGGATAGAATTGGAACTGTATCTGAAGTATGCATTATATCCTGCTTAATCCTCTATATAAGATTATGAAGTTATATTGTGAACTATTCACAACCTCCTTTGAAGAAGACCGCAGAGCCCACCTCACTGACAAAAGGCAAAGGAGGAAAAACCCAACACCCAACCCCAACCAACCAATTTTCCCTTGCAACCGCTGCAACCGAGTCTGCCTGTCCCGCATCGGACTTGTCAGCCACAAACGAGCCTGCAGCTGACATGGACTTTTTACCCCCTCCATAAATCTTCGTCCGCGAAGCCAAGCCAAAGATTCAACTCTTTGTACTCTGAATGAAACCAGAGAGGTAATTCCCTGACACTCAGCAAAAACTCGCAAGCAAATAAATGCTTCTTGTAATACATCTGCTATATTTCACCTTTAATAACATTTTCATCCCTCATACTACAACAGACAAGGTTTGACAAGGTGTTTTAAATTGTCTTACTAGGGGACCTACAGTTACTTGCTGAGAATTTCACAAAGTGGTTGTCACAATTGATACTAATTTATAAATTACATTAAAGGCTCCCAAATACAATGCATAGAGAGCCTCTGATAGTTTTACAAATATTTGGTGTTAGAGATCTTTTTCCAAAGTAGTGTTCTGATGTTGTTCAACAGTAGTGAATGATGTACCTCCATCTGGCTTGCTAAACCATTCAGTGTCATGCAGGTTTGTAAGTGCCTCTGTAATTCATCTCTGAAATCAGAGGGTGCCCCGTGCAGCAGATATTCCTGCAGTAAACCACAAATTTTTGCCAGATTTGGCTGTATCAGTTCAGTATTGCATTGCTTCACGAGTTTGTCACAGGTTGCCATGCAGTCCTTCCCATGTGTGCAGTCTGTGTTGTGCTCACAATGACGCCCTTTATAGAAATCTTTAAGAGTCATTTCTGTCACCACCTTCCTGAGGTTGACCATTTTAAAATCGTATTTCTCATTGTAGCCTATGTTGCTTGGGTCTGTGTCGCAGATATAAAAACTACCATAAGTACCATGAAAAATCTCCTCCACAAATTCAAGGAGTCCGATCGTGATTTCTGCTCGCTTGGGCCATGCAGGAGCAAACCACTGGTTCAGGCTCTTCTGCACCACTGAGGGCAAAGCTGCCTCAAGGAAATGCGGCACCTTGAGACTATAGAGGGAGTGGTAGGGGATCTTCTCGGTGATGTACAAGTCTCCACAGAAGCCCAGCAACTGTGCTGTGTGTTCTTTCTCATGCAGAGAAACTAGCAATAAAAATTCATTGAGCTGAAGCAAAGCCCAAATGGACTTTGCTTCTGCTAAGGACACCTTCTTGTCCTGGTTAATGTCAGCCATTCTGATTATTCTAGTGACAAGGTTTCCGAGCGATTGTTGATCTCCAAGACTGGCCTGAAATAAAATAAAAGCATTGTGATTGACAGCATTGCAGACTCCAAATAAGAACAAGAAAACAGCATAGATTTATGTGAATCTTCTGAACAAAATGTCCGTGGGAGTTCAATGAGTGTGCAAATTAATTTAAACCAAGTGGCAAAAGTAGGTGGTTAGATCATTGGTTTAGGGTTCATTAAGTACAAATAGTTTTGGTGGAGATGTTCTTAAGCTACCTAGAACCATAGAAACAGACCCTTCATCCTACCTGGTCTATGCCTAGTCTATTGACTTGCTCCCAGACCAGAGCCCTCCAAGCCCCTCTTATCCATATACCTGTCCAAATTTTTCTTGTATATCAAAATTGAGCCTGTATTCACCACTTCAGCTGGCAGCTCATTCCACATTCTCACCACTCTGCATGAAGAAGTTCCCTCTATTTTCCCCCTAACCATCTCCCCTTTCGTGTCCTCTAGTTCTTGCCTTACCTCACTCGTAGTTTAGATAGTGGGTTTATTGGGATGAATAGTGTTTGTTACTTGGAGGACAGGTGTGATTGTACATTTTAGAAATCTTGAGGGGTTCTTGAATGAACTTTTAAAATCATGGTTTTAATATTTATGATTGGCTATCAATTAAATATGGGTTGCAGAGAGGTAAGTAAATGTCTCCACCCGCCTGGCTCTGTCTCCCCAAATTTATCAAGATTTTGCAGGTCACTGACAGAGTTGTTAAAGATCTTTTTAAATGAGAAAATCTGCTGATGCTGGGATGAAGTGCAACTCACAAAAGAGCCAGGAAAAACTCAGCAGGTCACACAGCATCACAGGAAGTAAAATGTAACAAATCCTGAATAAAGGCTCAGGCCCGAAATGCTGGTTACCTTTACTTCCTATCGATGTTCCTGTATCTTTTGAGGTTCTCCAGCTTATGTGTGTATTGATAATGACCCTTCTGTTATATTAAGGATGATGCTCACCTTTGAGGCATTCAGTACAGCTTGTCAGCATTCCAACGCATGTGTTCATACTCAACCTTTGGCAAGTGAAGGAAATCTACCTTAAAATTTGAGTTGCCTCAAACCATGTCGATTGTCGTGACAGATCCAGAATCTGATTGAATCCATCAGATTAGTTTACAAATCAGGGACACTTGATAAGAAATTCTATTAAACCAACCTTCAGGAATTTTAGCAGCATCTCCTTGAACTCGTCCATTGAGGTGCCTCTGGTTGGTTTGTCAAAGAGCGCAAGGTCTCTCCGAGGTAAAGTCTCTGGGTTTAGATCTGCTCTGAAGGCATCTTCTATCCCACACTTAATAATGACTTCCTTACCTCTCCAGACACCACTGTAAACCTAGGGGAAGGTTAAAGCATGGGAGCATTACAGGAAGCTGTAAAAACACAAAGCTGTAAAAACTGAGCAAGTCAGTGTCCTTTATATAGCAAAGGTAAAAATACATAACCAACGTTTCGGGTTTGAGCCCTTCATCAAGATATGGAAAATTGTTAGCTGGTGTCTGAACAAGAGTGGGGGGTGGTTGCAAAGGCAGGAGGTGATGGTGGAGAAAGGAGGGAGGGGACAGCAGTGATCAAAGGAAGGAGGGAGGGAGGAGAACTGGAAAGAGTGGGGGAGGGGGAAGAGGAGAGGAGGTTAGCAGAAATTGGGAAAGTTGATGTTAAATGGCATCTGGCTGGAAAGTGCCCAAATGGAAAAATGCGCATTGATCCTCCAATTTGTGGGTAGTTTTGGTGGGACAGTACATAAGGCATGTGAATGTAGGAGTGTGACACAGAACTGAAATAGCTACTGAGAGGTCTCTATCACTGGTGCAGATGGAGTGAAGATGCTCAGCGAAGTGATCTCCCAATCTGTGCCCAGTCTCTCGATGCAGAGGTGGCCATAAGGGGAGCACCGGATACAGTAAATCAGCCCAGCACATGAAGTGTTGCTTCACTTCAAAGGCCTGTTTGGGGCCCCAGACCATGGTGAGGGAGGAGGTTTTGGCACGTGTGTGGCACCTCCTGTGGCCACAGGGGAAGATGCTGGGGGCGTGATTGGTGAGAAGGGATGAGTGCACGAGGGAGTCATGGAGGAAGTGGTCCTTACAGAAGGTGGAGAGGGAATGATGTGTCTGGAAGTGGATCCTGTTGTAAGTGTTGGAAATTCCAGAGGGTAATGGTGTTGAATGTGGAGGCTGGTGGGGTGGTAGGTGAAGATAAAGGAGGATTCTATGTTTGTTGCATCTGGGGGCAGAGGGGGCCAGGGTAGATGAGCAGGAAATGGAAGAGATGTGGGTGACAGCTGAGTTGATGGTGGTGGAGGGGAAGCCATGTTTGCAGAAGACAGACATTTCATAAGATCTGGACTGGAAGACCTAATCTTGGGAAAAGATACGCCAGAGATAGAGAAATTGAGAGAAGGGGATAGAATCTTTGCAGGGGACAGGGTGTGAGAAAATGTAGTCAAGGTAGTTGTGGGAGTTGGTGGGTTTATAATGTATGTCAGTGGAAGGCTTGTCTCCCAAGATGGAGATACAGATCCAGGAAGGGGAGAGGGTTGTCAGAGATAGAAAAGGTGAGTTTGAGATTGGGGTGAAAGTTGGACGCTAAGTGAATGAAGTTGATGTGCTCATTGCGGGTGCATGAGGCAGCACCGATGTGGCCATCGACATACCGGAGGAAGAGTTGAGGCGTCTTGCCTATGTAGGCTTGCAGCATTGATTGATTGATTGCTCCACAAAGCCCACAAACAGGCAGGTGTAGCTGGGACCCATGCGGGTACCCACGGCTACTCTTTTGATTTGGACAAAGTGAGACAAGTTAAAGGAGTTGTTTAAAGTGATGAAAAGTTCTGCCAGGCAGAGGAGGGTGTGGTAAAGGGCTCCGAGCACCCAGTGGGAGAGAAGCAGATGGCAGCTGGCTCAATGTGGGAGTAATGGCTGTTTTCCTCACCCATAATCCCCCACACAGCTGGAACTGCTCAGGAGATGTGGGTGTGATTGTGGCATCTCCTGCGGTCAAAGGGGCAGGTGGCGGGAGGGGGGGGGGGGAATTAGTAGGGAGGGATGAGGGTATCACGGAGGGAGCGATCCTTACAGAAGGTAGAGTGGGGAGGATGTATCTGGTAGTAGGATCCTGTAGTAAGTGCTGGATATTCCAGACGATAATGGTGTTGAATATGGAGGCTGGTGGGGTGGTGGTAGGTGAGGACAGGGGGGGGTTTAAGGGTGAACAACGAGTTTGGCAGCACTGCACCTCTGCTACCGCGTCAGGTCTTAGATTTGGGGGGGGGGGAGGGGTGTCGGGAGTGAGATTGGTGGGGGTCATGAGATCTTTCTTAAGGAGTGGTGGCCAAAACTAAATGCAGTACTTCAGACTTTAAGTTCAGAAATCAACAAATTAAGTTCTTAAAGCACATATTGTTATTTACCTTGGCTGTTTATGAGATATTTCATTGGACAAATTTGCTGCTATATTTGTTAATAGAGCAACATTGCCTGTATGTCAAAATAATTGATAGTGGTGTGTTTTAACACATGATGAGGATGTAAGCTGATATGTTTGGGCAAGTTCATTGATATTAATCTTTCATTGGGACTCAACTATTGCAGGCTGTCCCCGATGGTTTTGAACATTGGACACTGTTTAATTTTGATCATTCAAAGATTTACCTATCATGTCCCAACTCGCTCCAAATACCACTCACCCATATTAGTTTTCACATTAGTGATGCCTCAATTATTGTTCAAATTACACCAGAGAATCTGATGTCACTGTTGGTAACTTGGACCCAAATTTTGCCTGTTATTGCTTCTGAGAAATACCTTCACTCTGAAAATCTATCGATGGAACAGTACAGCACAGGAACAGGCCCAATGGCCCAAGTGTCTGTGCTGAACATGGTATCTGCATTTAGCTGAAACTCTTCTGCTTTCACGTTCCATATCACTCTACTCTCTGAATATTCATGTATCTATCTAGAAGCCTCTGAAAAGATACTATTGTATCTGCTTCAATTTATAAATGGAATATAAATTCAAGTTGTTGTTCTGAGGGACAGAATTATTTTTCTCAAAAATTCTATGCACGTTTACCTCTGAAGATTCTAAAGGCAAAGCCATGGTTGCACATCCGGTTTCTTTAGACACATTAACTAACTCTCTTTGGTCATAGCTTAACGTCTTGAAAAACACAGCACATCATATTCTAAGTCACTCACCTCTAATATAATTTATTGTGATTTGGCAAAAGCCTAGAATTGAGTTTTCTTTGATGATTCCTGGGATTTGTTAGAATTGTGAAGGAGGAAATACAAAAGATGAATTCAGCTGGGAACTGGACAGAGAACAGAATCTTTTTAAATTCTTTTTTATTTACAGCATGGTAGGTGATTCCAGATTCAAGGCAAGACCCTCAACATGTCAAGCACAAAGCATCTCCTGTGTTTTTGTTCTGATGTTTGATTGGATGGCACGGTTAGCACAATGCTAACCACCAATGACCTGGTTCAAATCTGGCACTGTTTGTAAGGAGTTTGTACCTTCTCCCTGTGACTGCATGGATTCCTCTAGGTGACTCGCACTTTCCAAAACGTACAAGGTTGTAAGTTAATTGGGTATATTTGGGGGGCACGGACTTGTGGGCCTGTTTAAATTTAATTTAAATGTAGACATACAGCACAGAAAAAGGCCATGTCAGCCCACGAGTCAGTGCCACCCAATTAACCTACAACCCCTGGTACATTTTGAACAGTGGGAGGAAACCGAATCCCCGGGGAAAACTCATGCAGACACGGGGAGAACGTACCGACTCTACAAATAGCATGGGATTCGAACCAAAGTCCCACTTGTTGGTGCTGTAAGAGCATTGCATTAACTGCTATGCCAAACTTGCTGTATGTCTAAATTTAAAAAAATGACCAGTTCCATCTTCTGGATGGTACACTTTATTAATAAGTGTCAGTTGTTGTCAATTTTCTCATTCCATTGGAACAACCTGCAAAATCCTATTTGGCAAAAAAAATTCACCAATATCCCCATCAAATGCAGAATTTCCTTAGCACTCTTGACACTTGTGGATTATGTGCTCTCTGAATGGAGGAATTGCATCCTAAATTAAACTTGTGTCTATGGTCCATAGTTTCAGGTGATAATTTTCACTCCATGACAATTTGGGGACAAGGTAGTCTGATATCTTGTATCTGATTTGTAGAAAACCCAAGTTCAGAGCCAGGGAAGTGAACAGTTTAGATTTAGCAGGACATTGGTAAGTGCTGGCCTGCCTCGTTATTGTACCAATGCATCAACATGTCTCCCAGTCCCTCTTGGGAGCCTTGTTGTTAACCATTGCATAAGTGCTGGTATTGGTCTCACCAATAAATCGAGTACCTGATTCACAGGGTTTGATGATAGGCATTGTTGAAGTAATAGTTTGCTTTCTTCACACAGGTCCTTGCATGCAGATCCGGAAATAATTCCTTTCTTATAACGATCACACTGAAAAATAATTCACACAATTTAGAGTGCTTTTAATAATTATTACCTACAGTGAAAGGTTCCAAATCTGAGATGCATGAAACATCCCACACACTTTTGTAAACAATGACATAACTCATTGTTATGGTCAATGAGCCTAAAACTTGGCCAGTTTCTCTTCTGATGTTAGGTTCCCTTTTAATCTTTTGTTCTCTTAGTTTATCTGAGTTCCTCTTTTTGAGTTCAGAATCATGTGATGGAAGCTCAGTCCAGAATAAGTTACATAAAATTAAATTTAAAAAAAAAGTACAGTAAAACCCCTGGTATCTGGCACCAATGGCAACTGGTAGATGCCGGATAAGTGAGTTTTTCAGTTGCTTGAGACTTTTATAGTGCCTAACTAATACAGCTGTATTAAGAATAAACAGTTTAAAGGACAAAAATACTATACTGTGTTCTACTGAACAAACTTCACTTGCATGAAAATATAAACCTTCAAGCTTTTTACTTTATTTTCAGGGACATTCTTTGAAAACATTGAACTGTTGCTGCATTTGCTGGATCCTCCCCCTCCATGGAGCTGCCCGAAAGACAAACAATAACATTATAATTAAACCCCTCCTCCCCCAGCTTACAGATAAAATCTCTGACCAGGGACGCTCTTGCTAAGCAAGGATTAGGAAAGACTTGAAAAGAGTCGCCCCAACAGCGAGCGGCATCAACCAGCTCTTCATCCTGGGAGACCCCCCCCATTGCTGTTTCATATTTCTTCTTTGGCTTGGCTTCGCGGACGAAGATTTACGGAGGGGTAATGTCCACGTCAGCTGCAGGCTTGTTTGTGGCTGACAAGTCTGACGCGGGACAGGCAGACACAGTTGCAGCGGTTGCAAGGGAAAGTTGGTTGGTTGGGGTTGGGTGTTGGGTTTTCCCTCCTTTGTCTTTTGTCAGTGAGGTGGGCTCTGCGGTCTTCTTCAAAGGAGGTTGCTGCCCGTCGAACTGTGAGGCGCCAAGATGCACAGTTGGAGGCGAGATCAGCCCACTGGCGGTGGTCAATGTGGCAGGCACCAAGAGATTTCTTTAGGCAGTCCTTGTACCTCTTCTTTGGTGTACCTCTGTCTCGGTGGCCAGTGGATAACTTTATTCAATCAGCAAAGCCCAACCTAGGAACTCTGCTGGATGAATATTTGCTCCCATCTTCACCTATTATTTCATTTTTTTTTTCTTTTGTGTTTGAAATATTTTTGAGTTTAATAAAAAATTACATAAGTAAATCCAATGTATAAGATGGAATATAAAAGAAAAGTCAGTTAATTTGTAAATTTCAAATAAAACCCTGATCATGCATAGTACAAATTGTGTGCACTCTTCCCAATCAAACCCATTATATCAAAATATTTAAAAAAAGAAAAAAAGCCCCTTCCCTCTAAACAAGGCAAACTTGCATATCTAATATACATAGGAAATTCAGAAAACAGACAGTGCTGGTCAGGTGCATCCAAACCCCCTAATTCTTTAAATTATGGAAATACTTCATGAATGGGGCTCCACATCTTTATACGTTTAACATTATGTCTGATTTTTTTTCTAAACTTAGGAAGGACGTGACCTCCTGTAACTACTGAGTATGAATAGGTGGAGCGCTGTCTCCCCATTTAATCAGAATTGCCCATCGAGCTATCAATGAGGTAAACGCTAAAATTCGCTTCTGAGATTAAATCAATAATATTTCCTCTTCTTGATAAAAACCAAACAGAGCAATTAAGGGGTAGGGTTCTAATTTGACCCTAAAAATCACTACTAAAGTTTGAAAATAATTTTTCCAAAAATATTCTAAACTAGGGTAAGTTCAAAACATATGCATCAATGAAGCCTCGAAAATTTTACACATATCACATATCAGAATAAAAGCAATATAAAAGTTTTGAAATATGTGCCCTATGCACCACTTTGAACTGCAATAAACATTGTTGCACACAGAAGGAGGATTCATTAATCAAATTTAAAGCAGTACCCCAGTCCTCGTCTGTGAGTGACAAGTCCAAGTCGTGTTTAATTTTTTTCTTCTCTTTTTCCACTTGCTTGAATTTTGGATACCAGGATATAGAAGAGGGAGATGATAGAAAAAGAACTTCATAGAGTTGTTTGTAAAGATAGGGGTAAACAGAGTAAGAAGTAAGAATTTTAATGCTAGGAGCATTGTAAGGAAGGTGGATGAGCTGAGGGTATGGATAGACACTTGGCAGTATGACGTGGTAGTGATTAGTGAAACATGGCTGCAGGAGGGATGTGATTGGCAGCTAACTCCCTGGATTTGGTTGCTTTAGTTGTGTTAGAATTGGAGAGGCAAGAGGGGTGGTGGTTAGGCAAGATAGATTAGAAGGCTTGTCAAGGGAGCTATATGGGTGGAATTGAGGAATGGGAAAGGGGTAGTTACACTTATAGGGGTGTATTATAGACCACCTAATGGGTAACGAGAACTAGAGGAGGAAATTTGTTGGGAGGTAGCAGATATTTGTAATAAGCACAGGGTTGTGAGAGTGGGAGATTTTAATTTTCCAAATATAGATTGGGAACCCCATTCTGTGAAAGGGCTGGATGGATTGGAGTTTGTAAAATGTGCGCAGGATAGTTTTTTACAGCAATATGTAGAGGTACCAACTAGAGAAGGGGCAGTGTTGGATTTCCTGTTGGAGAACGAGATAGGTCAGGTGACAGAGGTATGTGTTGGGGAACACTTCAAGTCCAGTGATCATAGTGCAATTAGTTTCGATGTAATTATGGAAAAGTATAGGTCAGGGCCTAGGGCTGAGGTTTTCAAGAGGGAGGAAGGTCTTTTAAAGGTGAAATTTTGAGGGTACAAAATCTTTATGTTCCTGTTAGGTTAAAAGGCAGGGTCAAAAGTTTGGGAGAGCCATGGTTTTCAAGGGATATTGGAAACTTGGTTCGTAAAAAGAGGAGACCTACAATAAATATAAGAAACAAGGAAAAAAGCTGTTCGGAGAATACATTGGATGTAAAAAGAATATTAAGAAAAAAAATTAGAAAACCTAAAAGAGGTGGCTATAGCAAGCAGGGTGAAAATAAATCCAAAAAGTTTCTACAAATATGTTAATAGCAAAAGGAGAGTGAAGGCTAAAATTGGTCTCTTAGAAAATCCAAGCGGACAACTATGTGGAGCCAAAATAGATGGGAGATCTTGAACAATTTCTTTTCTTCAGTATTCACTAAGGAGAAGGATATTGAATTGTGCAGGGTAAAGGAAGCAAAGAGGGTAATTATGGACACTATAGTGATTAAGGAAGAGGAAGTACTGGAGCTTTTGAAGCATATTAAGGTGGATAAGTCTCTAGGTCCCGATGGGATTTTCCCCAGGACCTTGAGAGAATTTAGTGAGGAAATAGCAGAGGCTCCAACAATGGATTTTCAAATGTCATTAGAAATGGGTATAGTGCCGGAGGATTGGGATATTGCACATGTGGTTCCTTTGTTTAAAAAGGGTTCAAGGAGCACGCTTAGCAATTATCGGCCTGTAGGTTTGATGTCTGTGGTAGGTAAATTAATGGAAAGTATATATAAGTATCTGGAGAGACAGGGTCTGATCAGGAACACTCAACATGGATTTGTGTGTGGAAGGTCATGTTTGACCAATTTTGTTGAATGTTTTGAAGAGGTGACTAGGAATGTTGATGAGGGTAGAGCAGTGGATGTTGTCTATATGGACTTCAGTAAGGCCTTTGATCAAGTTCCACAAGGAAGGTTAGTTAGGAAGGTTCAGTCATTAGCTATTAATTTTGAGATAGTGGCTGGAAGGGAGATGCCAGAGTCGTAGTGGATAACTGTTTGTCAGGCTGGAGGCAGGAGACAAGCAGTGTGCCTCAGGGATCTGTACTGGGTCCTTTGCTGTTTGTCATATACATTAATGATCTGGATGATGGGGTGGTAAACTGGATTAGTAAATATGCAGACGACACTAAAATAAGTGGAATTGTGGATAATTAAGAAGGTTTTCAAAGATTGCAGGGATTTGGACTGCTGAGAAGAGTGAGCTGAAAGATGGCAGATGTAAGTGTGCAGTGCTTCATTTTGGTAGGAATATTCAAAACAGGACATGTAGTAAATGGGAGGGCATTGAGGAATGCAGTGAGGCAGAAAGATTTAGGAATAACAGTGCATCATTCCCTGAAGGTAGAATCTCAGGTGGATAGGGTGGTTAAGAAGGCTTTTAGTATGCTGGCCTTTATAAATCAAAGCATAGAATACAGGAGTTGGGAAGTGATGTTGAGACTGTTCAAGGCACTGGTGAGGCCAAATTCAGACTACTGTGTGCAGTTCTGGTCACCAAATTATAGCAAGGATATGAACAAGGTAGGGAGAGTGCAGAGAAGATTTACAAAAATGTTACCTGGGTTTCAGCATCTAGATTAGAAAGATTGAGCAAATTAAGTCTTCATTCTTTGGAGCATAGAGGGTTGAGAGGGGATTTGATAGCAGTATTTAAGATTATGAGAGGGATAGAGAGAGTTGATGTGGATAGGGTTTTTCCATTGAGAGTAGGAGAGATTAAAACAAGAGGTCATGAGTTAAGAGGCAAAAGTTTAGAAGTAACGAGGGAGAACTTCTTCACTCAGAGAATGACAGCTGTGTGGAATGAGCTTTCTGGAGAAGTGGTGGCAGGGTCAATTTTGTAATTTAAGTAAAAATTGGAAAGGTCTATGGATGGGAGGGGAATGGAGGGTTATGGGCCGGATGCAGGTAGGTGGGACAAGAGGAGGGTACTTAGTTCGGTGCAAACTAGAAGAGCCAAAAATGGCCTGTTTTCCGTACTGTAATTGTTATATGGTTATATTTTTCAATTCGCAAGTGATGTAGATATTAAAATACGGTTATAGCTTGAGGTAGAAAGAAGACTCACACACCAAGGGAGTGTAATCAACACTGTCTTTATTGGACTGCAGCTCTGCCTTTTATAGGCAGCCGGCCATGTCACTACTGGGGCACGTCTTGAGCGAGGCTAGCTGCTGATTGGTTATCCCTGCTGTGCGGGCGCGGATTGGACCTCTTGAGATCTGCTGGCTGATTGGGCGATTTGACTGCTATTCCTGTAGCCTATGGGAGTGGGCATCTCCTCCCGCGTGCTGTCTGCCCGATTGTCATGTTCGACGACTGTTTGCTGTGTCGGCCCACTACATGACCCCCACCCCCCCCCCGATCAGGACACTGTCTTTTGGCGGCTGACCCCTGCACTGTGGGGTCAGGTGAGTAACTGGCTGGTTAACATCCAAATATGGGCCGGTTTTAGCCAGTTGAGCGCGAAGGTCTCCTCCCTGCCACCTATGTCCAACAAGCAGGTGGAGCCGCTGTGTCCGACAATGTGGCATAGCTCTTCATAAGGTCGTTGAAGGGGTGGCTGGTGAGCCCCATGTTGGATGAAAATGTAGTGATGGTCTGCAAAGTTTTTTGGGATAAGTGTTGGCTTGCCTGAGAGCTCTGGGGCTTAACTGGAGCTAGTGAGCCCAGGTGCTCATACAGTCGAGACAATGTAATCATCCAGGATGACTAGGGGCGTACCATAGACCAACTTGGCAGAGGATACCTTGAGATCCTCTTCCGGGGCGATGCGGATGCCGAGGAGGACCCAAGGGAGTTCGTCTGCCCACTTTGGTTTGGTGAGTCAGGCCACCAGAGTTGTCTTCAGGTACCTGTGGAACCTCTCCACCAGCCCGTTGGCCTGCGGGTGATATGCTGTGGAGTTGAGTTCCCCAAGGCTAAGGCTGTCCACAGGCTGGAAGTGAAATGGGCCCTCCCTCAGATGTCAAGTGTTCAGGGACACCGAAACATGCCACTGAGATGTTCAGTAAATGCCCCGTGTACATGTCTCCATGGAGATTACAGGTAGCAGCACTGCCTCTGGCCATCTAGTCATCAGGTCGACCATGGTCAATAGATAACGTCCACCTTTGATACAGGTAGGGGCCCCACAATGTCTATGTGCACGTGGCTGAAATGATACCATGCTAGTTCGAAAGGATGGACCTTGGATACGTCTTGGCCCACTGAGTGTCCTCTATACGGAGGCCGTGCCAGGCATACCTGTTGGCCACCATTCTAATTGTAGTCCTGAGAGCGTGGTGACCCAAATTGTGGACTGAATCAAAAACTCGCCTCCTCCATGTGACCGGAATGATGGGGTGCGGTTTACCAGTTGAGGTGTTGCAGAGCAGCATGTGGTTACCTGGGGCGATCTAGATGTCCTCCAGTTGCAGGCCGTTAAGTACTGTCTGGTACTCTGGTATGTCAGGGTCTGCTGTGTCTTGATCGAGGGCACTGACTATATGGTAGTAGCATGTGTCGTCTGCGGAGATCCGGCGAATGGCAAACTGTGCTTTGGCCTGCTGGAATCACACCAATGGTTGTGATGTCCAGAAGCCTGGTAGCTTCAATGCTACAGTGTTGATTGTAGTCTGTTCCTCCATCACTGGGTCCAAGGTGCTGTTTGGACCAGTCGGGGTCACCACTGTAGCATGGTTGCTACGGTTAAAGCTTGGGTTATTAGCTCAAGGTAGAAAGAAGACTTGCACACTAAGGGAATGTAATTGATACTGACTTTACTGGCTGCAGCTGTACCTTTTATAGGCAGCCGGCCGTGTCACCTCCGGGCTATGGCTTGAGTGAGGTCGACTGCTGATTGGGTGTCCCGGATGCACGGGCCTGGATTGGACCCCCTGCGATCCGCTGGCTGTGATTGACCAATTCGACTGCTATTGTCGCCCATGGGAGTGGGCGTCTCATCCCGCGTGCTGCCTGCTCGATCATAGTGTTCGACGACTATTTGCTCTGTCGGCCCGTGGAGTAGCCCACTATAATATCATGCAGTCCTGATGCAGGCTATGGCTTTAACACATCACACTTAAAATTTTATTTTTAAAAATTTAAGCATATAGCACAGGCCCTTTCAGCTCACCCAAATGCCCAACAACCCCCAGTACACTTTGGAGGGTGGGAGGAAATCGGAGCCCTCAGGGAAACCCACAACGACACGGAGAGAACATACAAACTTCTTATAGACAGTGCGGGATTCGAATCCAAGTCCTGACAGTGTTGCGCTAACCGCTACGCTAACTGTGCTGCTTTATGAGAGGATATGAAAAGAATAACATTATCAGCTGCAAATCTTGGCCATTTTAAAAGTAGTTTTGTTATTTTACTTCTGATATTTCACTCACTCACTAATTTTTAAAAAATAAATGATTTCTTTAATAATTCAGCACTGACTATTGAACCAACTCTTCAATTTTATTACGCATTGATTAAAAAGGGCTGATTTGTCCAAACCTGGAGTAACTTACAATGATCATTTGGCAGACGTGACCTCGGCACAATTCTGAATAGGAAGAGTAATGCATGTAGAGTGCCCAACTGCCGAGCAGGATTCCTAACCACATTAAGAACAGGTACTTCACTTTGACACCAGGAAGACGCTTCTACAAAAAAAAACAAATAGTTAAAGTCCTGAAAACACAGCTCCACTGCCACAATTTGCATTAATAACTACAGAGAGAATAACAAATGTGGAATCACCAACCAGGGACACACTGTAAAAAGACAAAATTGCCAATTTCAAGAATGCATTGGTAAAAAAAAGGATCCCAAGGAGGATGGACACTTGAGCTCAGTGGCTGGATGTGTCACTTCTGTATACTGTGGAAAAGAATTTGCAGTGGGAGCTGCATTCACTGAGTTGTGATTTGTGACTGAACTGGTGGAATGAGGGGGAATTGCCACCATCAGGTTCAGGAACAGCTGCCATCAGACTCCTCAACAACAAACTCAGTCAGGGACTCAGTTAAGGAGTCTTATTTTGGCACTTAATCATTTTTCTTCTTCTCTGTATTGTATACTTTTTTTGCTCTACCAAAATAAGTGGTAATTCTGCCTGGCCTGCAGGATAAAGAATCTCAGTATTGTATGTGATGTCATGTATTTACTCTGACAATAAATCCAAACTCTGATGTTACACGAATTTCTAGGCCATATTTATATTCTGTAGTTGAAGCAATTTATATGCGTCCATTACATAGGGATGTTTGCTGAATCCATTGGTGGGAAGGAAGTTTTGTTCATCCAGGAGAGGAGTGCTCACAAATAACTTGGTTAAAGAGAAAATATTATTTTTTTAAAGAGAGCATATTGGGAGATGAGGTAAAAACCCAATCTGATCTGAGGAGACAGAGCAGACTGAACTGCAGAACAATACATTTTTAAATGTAGATGTGGAGACAGCAATCATTATACAGTGAACAAATTAAAACACCGATTGGAGTCACTGATATGGCCTATAGCCTGGTATTGAACTAGGCTTTGGCCCATGCACTCTGTGCTTAACTGTAATTGATCTCAGAAATGTGGCAGCATGGTTACTGTAGTTGTTAGCGCAAAGCTATTACAGTGCCAACCAGATTCAAATCCGGCACTGTCTGTAAAGAGTTTGTACGCTCTCCTCGTCTCTGAATGGGTTTTCTCCTGCTGCTCTGGTTTCCTCCCACCCTTCAAAATGTAGGTTAATTAGGGGTATTGGGCAGCATGGGCTCATGTAACAGAAGGGCCTGTTACTTTACTGTATGTTTAAATTTAAAGAGTTAACACAGTTTAATTAAACATTTTGTTGTCAAGAGAAAAAAGTAAAAATGTCTATTCCTTGTTTTGCCAAGCAGCAGGCTGAAATTTACTGGAATCTTCAAATCGACAAACCTCCCTCACCACACAGAACTGAACTCTGAACTACCTCTGTATTTAATAACAATTAAGGCATCTTGTGCTTTAAAGGAACTACTGGAGAATCCCAGCAGGGAAATCTTTGTTTTCTGGTTGCCGATTCAAACTCTGCTACAGGAAAATAAGCAAATGGTCAAGATTGTGACTTTGAGATGACGGAAAGTGCCATTAAACTGACCCCCATTGGCATTCTCCATTGGGTGTGCAAGATCTCTCAGCATCATTTCTAGAACAGAGAAATTAAAAAAAAGCTTACAGCACAATGGGAGGTTCTTGGATCTGAAACTGGATCACTTGCCAAAGCCCTGTAATGGTTCCTTTTTAAGTATTTAAAAGTATTCCCTTTTAAAAATTATTTCTGAATTTCCAAAGCCCTTTCAGAGAGAACAATTCTCTTCCAGAATTCTGGAAATAACCTTAAAACAAATCTCACCAAAG
The DNA here is from genome assembly GCF_036971445.1 of Narcine bancroftii. NCBI lineage: Eukaryota > Metazoa > Chordata > Chondrichthyes > Torpediniformes > Narcinidae > Narcine > Narcine bancroftii. The sequence goes on from NC_091469.1 coordinate 86,222,477, forward strand.
TATCACTCATTGCTGCTGTTGGGTTTGTTTTTGTTGAAATAGGTTGCTGTGTTTGATTCCCCCACCATTTGGGTGACTACCTACATTTTGATCAAGTCCAAAATGTTGGTGATGTGTCTTTATCTTTGCTATTTAAAGTACACTGTTTGGCTGAGTTTCTCCAGCTTTGTGTTTTTACTTCAATCTCAGAATCTGCAGAAACTTTTGTGTTTTATTCCTGTGTTTGATTGTTTCGACAATGTTGACTGCAGATCATTTTGGGCTTGAAACTATTACATAAACTGATTTGTGTTTATCATCACAGGGGACAAGCCAGTGTTATATGCTCACCAAGCTATTGTTAAAGCAACTTCAGAACTGTAACTGAAGGCAAAATAGACCACAGATCCTGGAATGTGGAGCAAAAAAAAAAACAGAATTCTGGGAAGGATTCTAGCAACATGTGCAGAGGCAAGTGGTGTAAGTTGACATAATGTGCCAAGATACTGCATCAGGTCTGGGAGGGAGATAAAATATTGCTAGCATCCAAGGAAAGGCTAGGATAGAGGGTGATAGGTGGAACCAGATGGAGAGAGGAGGACGTTGGGGAGGGTGAGGAGATGGGAAAGGTGATCAGGGAGAAGAAAATTGGGTGGATGGGTGAGTGTGAGAAGACTGAAATTTTAACCATTGAGTTGTAGTCACATAAGCAGAATATAAAATATTGGGAGTTGTGACTGGGGAAAAAATGCTTTTCCCTATCACCTCTAATTTATTTGCTACGGCTTCAGTTACTGTGCTCCTGTGATCTTGTCTTTATGAAGAGTACACTGACATCCTGCCTGCAATGTCACAGGTGCCCATGGGCTCGACTGTCAGCTAAGTGCTTTTGAAGTTTGTAGATGCTGGGATTGTGGTGTAACATGCATAAAAATGCTAGAAAAACTCAGCAGGCCATGCAGCAACCGGAGGAAGTAGAGGTAACCAACGTTTCAGGCCCGAGCCCATCATCAAGGTATAAGCATAAAGCAGGCAGATGCATAAATAAGTTGAGGAGGTTAGGAGAGGAGAGAGGAAGGAGCATGGGGAGGAGCACAGGCTAACAGGTAAGAGGTTATGGATGGATATAGGTGAAGGTGAAAAAAAGCTGAGAAGTGATGAGGGGTGTGGGAGAGTAACTCTGGCAGTAGAGGGAAGTCTGGTTACTGTTGACATTTGGAAATATCCAAGCAATTTGTCTAGTGGGTTAACAAAAATGGGTAAATGACAAGATCATCAGCTTTAGATGTTGCATGAGAGATAAATACAGATTAGGTTATTCAGGAAAAGAGCTGGGTTCTTCATTGAATATTACTGCAGCAGATGGGATCTTGATTTAACATCATATCTGATTTATGGGTACATCCAACACTCACTTATTGGGGTATATCCTACAGTGAAGTGGTCTTTTACAGTTCAGCACCCCTTCAGTTCAATTGTTCTGACAGAATGGGACTCCCTCAGTGCTGTCCCTTGGATGACGCAATGCTGCCTCAGTAAAGCTTCACAGTAGAGCAGTGCTTCCACTATTCTGCAGTGTTAATACAGATTTGGGGTTATGTTTTTCATACAGAAGATTGTACAGCAGCATCCCTCCACACAGGAGAGCAATACTTTATTTTTTGAGATACGGCACGGTAACAGGTTCTTCTGGCCCATGAATCCACACCATCCAACTACACCTACCTGGCCAATTGACCTACCAACTCCTGTACATCTCTGGAATGTTAGAGGAAACCGGACCACCCAGAGGAAATCCAGGAAGACAATGGGAGAATGTAAGGCTCTTTTATCCTTCCACCTATATCCATCCATAAGAGCTAAATGTTAAATGATTTTCTGGCACTGTGTTTTGCACTCATGGGTGTTGTCTGCATTTGCACACTCCAGGAGTCTTTGAAACTAAGTTATGATGCAACTGAGATCACATGAGCAACAATGTGGGAACCATCAGCTCTTCTTGCTCAGGTGAGATGTTTTCATTGCAGTGGTCAGGAGAGAATGCACATTAAAATGCAGAACACAAAAGGAAATTTATCAGCTGAAATAGAGAAACATTGACTGTGGACGTATGGTGCCATTGCTAAAGACAGATTACGTGCCACATAAACACTAGCATTTGGAATTTCTGGTTCAACTTCCCAGAAACCTGTGCAAATATCTGGGGTGATTCTCTGAGAGATTGTGTATATACAGATATATACACTCTACCTCTCCGTGGATTGTCACCTCGTCATGGCGGAGAAGCTTGTATGGTCCTGAGATCCAGAGAACGATGCCGTCTGGAGCTGTGCTCCTGGTAGGGCCACCCATGGCAGTAAGGCTGAGGGTGAGATCCCTGACAAAGAACAATCCAACCAAGACCTCAACAGTGGAACATGCAGACCAAGTTACTTCAAACTCAATGGCTGTGAAGGCAGATGAAGGCTGCAACAAATCAATAATCTCCAATCGTGATTTTCATGCAATTGGAACTCGTTGGTTGATTTGTGAAGTATCATGTGCTTTTTGGAGTGCAACGTTAAGTATGTTAAACAATTGGATGCACTGGCATCTTGGCTCAGTGCGCCACTTTCCAAGATTGGACTCATAAGCCACTTGAGAGTCTTACGACTTCTGGTAGGACTTCCTGTGAGTGCATAATGGGTCACTCACTACATCATCACTGAGGCAGGACCCCTCCCTAAATTGCCAGGGAGGGCAAATTACAGGGAATTTGGGTTGCGGTCTGAAAGGCCCAGGAGGTTCTGCCTTCCCTGGAATTTCATCCGAGTCCAAATAGGGTCACTGCACGCCCGCGGTGTGAAAAGGCCTAGAGAGTAGTGGGTGCATGGAATAAAAAGCCAGCAATGGGAAGGATGGCACAATAGGATCTTTGAAGAGACATTTAGATAGGTACATGGAACTGAGAAAAATGGATGGTTATGCAGTAGGGTATTCTAGGCGTTTGTTAAAGGAGGCACAACACTCTGGCCCAATGAGGCTGCACATCTCTATGTTCTAAGACCATTTTGAAAATCAACATTTTTGCAGACCTTTTGGCTACCTGTCTTAATGTCTCCCAATTCGACTGCGTGTCAAATTTTTGATCGATAAAGCTCTGGCGACGAGCTTCGACGTTCATCGGGGTTGCATACATGTAGTATGCAATGGCTGGGAGCTCAGAACCGGGTTCTCTCGTATGGCGGGATCTCGGCTGTGGCGTTGCGCGTTTCCCTGCCCCAAATGAAAAGCCCGGAGCCCCGGGTACCTGCAGAGCCCTGGAGAATGGGCAGAAGACGACCAGATGGACCAACCTCCGGGCGCCTCTCATCCTTGGACCGGCCGCGTTGCCCGCACCTTCCCCTCGCAAGCAGAGCGGGAACCGGAGCGCCTGGCCGCAGCCTCAGCCGAGGCTGGCTGCAATCCAGCGGGGCGGCCGCCAGCCCATCGGCGGAGACTGAGGCCGCGGCTTCCCTGCGTTCAGGGACGCTGGTGCGGAGGCTCCCGGTTCGGTCAAGTCATCGGCTGCGGCGGGGGAGGCGCGGCGAGCATGCGCCGTGCATCGTGACGAAGGGTTGGGTATGGATGGGGGGGGATGGGGGGGGTAGCGCCTTGCCTCCTGCCAATCCGCAGGAGGAAGGCGAGGAGGCGCCACCTCCTCCTCCCAACCAAAGCCCGGGAGAGGAGCAGGGCAGCGATCCCATCCTCAGCAGCTGTTCCCATGCACAGGAGCTATCCCACAGCAACTATTCCCACCTCAGCCCCTCGGCTGAGCTTTAGTAAGGCTCCCACCGACCTTACCCCACGGTCCTCACACTTGTTTAATAGCATAAAGGGAAATTGTTGGATGCCCTCCCATATTCTAAATGTATCCGCCCGGTATGTGCTGGGAATACACCAGTTCGTGTTTGGTTGCAGAATCGGACATTTCGGTGCCTGCAGTTTGGCGCCAGATATTTTGGGCGGAAAAAAAAAGATATTTTGTAGCCCCCTTGGCGAGATGCACGATCAGTGACACACAGACTGAAGTTGCCGAGACTGAAGGCTTTCATTTACAAGAGATGGACAGCATCCCTGCATTGGGCACTCCCACTGACCCGGACTCGAACTGGGGGGCAGGCTTGTGGCACCACAGTCTTTATGGGGAAGAAGGGGGTGGTGGGGGGAGTCCCGAGCCGCCATGAGGGCAGAATCAACCAGGAAAGGTCATGTAATTTACATATGGCAAACATGTACAATAGTCGTTTCACTCCATGGCGTCTGTCTGAGGGCAAAGACCATGTCAGTAGTTCCTCTGTTTGCGCGAAAGCCGCACTGTGATTCTGGGAGGACATTTTCGGCGACACTAGATATTAGTCTATTAAGGAGAATCCTAGCGAAGATTTTGCCTGCAATGGAGAGCAGCGTGATGCCCCTGTAGTTTGAGCAGTCTGATTTCTCGCCTTTGTTTTTGTACAGGGTGATGAAGATGGAATCACGAAGGTCCTGAGGCAGCTTTCCTTGGTCCCAGCAGAGCTCCGAATCATGGGTCCTCTACCGGCATCACCTAGAACACTTCCATCAGTGCTGTCTCTGCTCCATCCTCAACATTCATTGGAATGACTTCATCACCCACATCGAAGTACTCGAGCTGGCAGAATCCACAAGCATCGAATCCATGCTGCTGAAGACCCAACTGCGCTGGGTGGCTCACGTCTCCAGAATGGAGGACCATCGCCTTCCCAAGATCGTGTTCTATGGCGAGCTCTCCACTGGCCACCGAGACAGAGGTGCACCAAAGAAGAGGTACAAGGACTGCTTAAAGAAATCTCTTGGTGCCTGCCACGTTGACCACCGCCAGTGGGCTGATCTCGCCTCCAACCGTGCATCTTGGCGCCTCACAGTTCGGCGGGCAGCAACCTCCTTTGAAGAAGACCGCAGAGCCCACCTCACTGACAAAAGACAAAGGAGGAAAAACCCAACACCCAACCCCAACCAACCAATTTTCCCTTGCAACCGCTTGCAACCGTGCCTGCCTGTCCCGCATCAGACTTGTCAATCACTAACGAGCCTGCAGCAGACGTGGACATACCCCTCCATAAATCTTTGTCCGCGAAGCCAAGACAAAGAAAAAAGACATGGCGTTTGCAGTTTGACACCGGCTCTCACATTTGATAAAGGACATGGCATGCAATATAATTTTCATGAAATATAATAAATATTAAGCATTGATTAAAATTGTTACTTGGCACTAACAGTTAGGCTACAACAATTTATTCACTTCTTATACTTAATATGAAACAAGGAGCGGTGCTTCAGGCTGTTGTGCGGGACCCTGCATTTGGGATAGAGGCCATTGCTCCAACACGTCAAGCTGCTGACACGGCAGTACGGGCACTGGAGGTTTACCAGAGATGACTGAGTCAATAGCCCCTGTTCCACTGGCATCCCAGTTAATTGGCTGTGCCCTTTGAGCCATTTCCACTTGGCTACCCTTAACTGGGACATTAATTGCTCATCCCTGGGCTTCGGAGTATTCTACCTTCAACTGGAAGCAAGTGACTTTCTGCTGTCCCTTTTCCACTGGTTTTATCAGCACGCCTGCGTCAGCAAATGCGAGGATATAAAGGCGGTTAATCCCCAGTTTGAAATGACATCATTTAATGCCAGCATTCGGACAGTATTTCTTTTCCACTGGACCCTATCCCGGTAAATTCTCCGTTAATTCCTGGATCAGAGTGTCAGTGTAAAAGGGAATAATGAGTCAATGGGAACAGGAAGGAACTGGGTGGAGGGGACCGAGTGGCAGAGGTGGACTGGGAGCGAAGGGTGATCAGAGATCATGAGGGGATCGGTATCTGGTCCCCGGCCTTAGGACAACCCATCTCCACCATCCCAAAAGGGCTCGGCAGCAGGTTTACTCCCACTGTCTGCCTACTCAAAGGCAAGCATTGGTAAGCCTCCAATGCCCATAGTGCCATGTAAGTCTACTTGATGTGATAGAGCGACAGCCCGAAGCACCACTCCTCACTTCATAATAAATATAATAAGTGAAAAAATTGTTGTAGTCTAACTGTTAGTGCCAAAATGTCTAGTGCCAAACTTTATTACAATCAAACAAAATTTTTCCTTACAGAAGCCGTCTGCTAGCCCCGAATAATTTGGAAAGTTTGCTAGTTACAAAAACATAAATAAATTCAGTTGTTAAAAAAAAACAGTCTTGATACAAAATAACACAGGAGAAGGGAGTCTTTTTAAAAAAAAGTAAAACTTTACTCCACATAAATATAGTGATAGTTCATAGTCTTTACCCTTCAGTGGATGCTGCGAGACCACCTGAGACCCTCCAGCATTTCTCTATTTTTACTTTGCAAAAGAAAAGTGGTCCCCTCCCCCTCAGGGTGTCCACCACACAGGTGTGAGGGAGCATGATTGACAGTTTTCATTGCTGAATCTGACGGGGAGAATGGGACACATGGTGGTGATTGGCCTGGAGGCAGTCCAAGAGAGTGACACATTTCCAAAGTCAAGCATTGGTGGAAGATAGGGAGAGGGGATGAGTGGGCGGGTGCTGTGCATGATGCTGTCATTATGGGAGATCATCTGGTTTAGTTGCAGATGGTGTATTCTTTTTAAGGCAGGCAAAATGGAACAGTTTCTGCACCTCTTTGCATTATGGGTAAAAATGCTGACATCTTCTTGCTGCACCGCATGTTGAGAATGCTGCTCCAGCAGGTCTGCACCCCTGTGATGGCTTCAATCTACTCAGCCTCATGGTTAATCTGCCACTCCCTCCAGCTGCTATTTCCATCCTCGGCAGTGATCCCATCCACGGCAGCAATAGCATCCGATGTGCCAACAGTCATCTTGCAACCCAGAAGTGATCACACCATGAAAAATAGAACTAAATGAATCTCCAAACAAGAATTTCATCAGCAGATATACCAGTAACAGGAATTCTTGACAGGAATCCCATTTTGGGGAATTCTTCCCAACAGTTATCCAATCATATCAATCTCATTAATCAGAATCCCAGAAAAGGAATCTCATTGGCAGTTATCCCATCAACAGGGATTGCCACTCCCGACCCCTCAAACAGAAAAGGAACCCCATCAGTAGAAATCTCATTCACAGGAAAACCATCAACAGGATTCACAACAATAAGAATTTCCCCAGCAGGAATCTTCTCAAAACTAATACTGCCATCAGAAGGATCCTCAACAGAAAAGCCTGGTAACAGGGATGCCAGGAACAGGATTCCCATTGACAAGAATCACAACAGGGATTTTATGGTCAAGGTTCCCATGCCTGAAATATCCCAAACAGGAATTCAAGTCATAGGAATCTCCACAGCAAAAACCCCAACTAGAAGGGATGTCCTTCAAAGTAATGCAATCAACTGGAAGCTGATCAGCTGGCATCACCTGAATAGGAACCCTGAACACAGGAATCTCATCATCATGTATCTCCCAATGGGAATACCATCACCAGGAATCCAATGAGTATATTTCTTGCTAACAGAAAGCATACTTTGATTCATTTCTGCAGTGGGAATCTTAGAAACTGAACCCGATCCAACACAAATCCCATGAAGATGTATCCCATTAACACAAGTCTTCAAGAGGAATATCACAAGGTATTTACCAAAAGGAATCTCACCATTTGGAACCACACAATAGAAAGCTGATCAACAGGAATCTTATCAAAGGAATCTTCCCAAGAAGAAAGCTATCATCAAGGATTTCCAAGCAGTCGTACCATTTGTCCTGGGTAAACTTGTACCTCTCATTTTGTTCGTTTTAGATTGGTCACAGTGTTTGAGCTACCGAAAGAAAATAGACACACACACCGAGAGCAGTTCAGTTTATACAAATGTTTATTACAAATTCAAAAGCTGATTTCAAACTACAATCTGCTACCCCTTCCCAACTATACTTATCAATGCCTGGACTGGTCCCAACTGCCGAAGCGAGGCAATGACTGCACACTTGTAGTAGGTTGTCGGGGCGCTGGTAGCAGCTTCTCAACCTCCCTCAACCGGGACGTTAGCTGGACTCTCGAAGTTCTTCTTGCTGAGATATTTTGCCACCTCTCAGAGAGTCTCAAACTTCAGCAATGGGACCATGGCTTATATTACCTGAAAGTTGTTTATCTCTTTGAACAAATGATTTAATTATCTTTAGGGTCTCCTGACAGTCTGCGACCAACAAAAGAAAACTGCATCTCTGGGCCTCATGGTGGAACTTAGATAATGTCTACTGATTCATATGCATCCCTGGGCCTCAGAGTGTAAATTAGATAATGTCTACTGATTCTGCATCCTGGGCCCCATGGTGGAATTTTGTTGTGTCTACTAATTCATATGCATCCTGGGCCTCATGGCATAAATTAGATTATGTCTGCTGATTCTAAAAAACAAGCAGGTTCTCAGCCTTGCAGAAGCAAAGACTGCAAAAGTAAAAAAACACGGTTTAAATCTTCCATTACACCATTAACAGGACTTCCATAAATGAGAATGACACTAACAGGAATCTCATCAATGGAGGTGTCTTCAACAAGAATCTCATTCAGGGGAATATTGCTAATTGGAATTCTCGCAGCAAGAATCTTGTAAACAGGATTCTCCCCAACTGGAATTCCATTGACAAGAAGTTAGACCACAGAAGTGTTGCCAACATGAATTCCATCAACATAATTCCTATAAACATGAATTCCATCAAAATGAATCCCATCAAACCAAAATTTCACGAATGGGAATCTCATCAAGAGGAATCCCATCAGTAAGAATATTCCCAATAAGAAACCCATAATCAAGAATCACAGCAACAGGAATCTCCCCAATGGGAATCCTATCCACAGGAATTCCCACACCTCAAATGTCCCCAAAAGAAATTAATAATTTAATGAACAGCAAGCCCATCAATGGGAATCCCAGCAACATTAACAGGAATCACAGCAACAGGAATCTCTTAAAATCAACAGCCTTCCCCAACCCCCTAAGACACATCCTATTAATAGAAATTACATCATCATGAATCATTTTAATTGGAATCCCATTCATAGAAATATCACCAGCAGGAATATCATCAGCATTCTTCTCGTCCGCAATCCTAATGAACAAGAATCCCTTCAATAGGAATCTTTCCTGTGGGAATCCCATCATCATGAGGCTCTTCATCAGGAATCCTATCAATGTAAATTTCTGTAGGAACCTCAACAACAGGAATCCCAGATAGAATGATGGTGCATGCCAACCACATCAACATGAATCTTCTCCATCAATTACAGCTCATCAATTAAACTGGTAGGAACAGGATCAACAGCAGGTATAGAACTGGGGAATATTGCATTAACATTAATCATACCAAACAGAATCATATTAATGGCATCACATCAATCAGTCCAACTGTGATAATTGTATTAATGGAAATCACACAACAGTTATCCAATCATATCAATCTCATTAATCAGAATCCCAGAAAAGGAATCTCATTGGCAGTTATCCCATCAACATTTGGCAATCTTATGTTACAAAATTAAATCTGCCAGCTTCAAAGTTCTCACCAGTTCAAAGCCATCAGGCCAATTGGTTTTGTGGACAGGAATTGTTTGTGGAAATACTGGCTCATGGAGGCCTAACTAGCATTTAGAAGGAAGAGAGGAAATCTCATTAAAATTGGCCGGATGCAGTGTCCCCGTGCCTGGGTTTCTAGAAGCAGTAGTCACAGTGTCAGGATGTGGGATAAGATGGTTAGCATTGAGACAAGAAGTTCCTCCAATGAGAAGATGTACTTGCAGTATTCTCTACTGCTGTAGTCTGCAGAGTCAAGTTGATGAATATATTTAAGGAGATAGATTTTGAGACACCAAGGGCATTGAAGAACATGGTGGAGAAAGTGGGATTATGTCATTGAGATGAATGATCAGCCAAGAGAGTATCGACATGTGCAACAAGCTAGAAGGGCCCAATGGTTTTGTCCTGCTTCCATTTTTCCAAGTTTGTTAAACAGCAAATACGCCTTGAGGGAACTTACCAACATTAATGACAGCTATTGCAATAACTTGAAAAAGAACAATATAAACAAGAATCAGACCTGCCACAGCATCAGCAACAGGAATCACAAATAGCAGGCAGATCCCATGAAGAGCCACAGCCATGGTAATTCCAATGAAAAGTCAGAGGAACAGAAATTAGATTTGCAGCAACCCCATCAACAGGTATCTTAGTCAAAGGAATAACAGAAATATGAATAAAATGAATAGGGCTCTGCAATTGTCAAAGGACCAGGAATGATGCTAATATTAATCATATTAACAGTAGTACAACAGTAATCACTCCAACAGCCATGATGCCAACACAATCTCACAAACATTAATCACAATTTATCAATTACATCAACAAAAAATACAGCAATGTGAACCACTACACTGTCACACCAACAGCTTTTACATCAGTAGATTCCATTGGTAGGTAAACAAACAATGATCTGAATACAATGATTGGCAACATCCTTGGAAGCAACAATATTTAACCTGGAATCAATAAGCAACAACTCTCTGTACAAGTACCAATAAAAATTATGCCAATTGAAATCACACTGGAGGAATGGCAAAGGCAGCAATGAAACCAGGAATAACAACAGTTATTAATTCTCTCATTTGTTGGAGTTATTAATGTTGGTGTGATCCCTGCTATCCTGATTCTTTTTAATCATATAGAGAAATATAACATGGAAACAGCCTTCTGTGCACTGAGGTTGTACTATTTATTTTTACAAAAGTTTATTCAAACAGCAACATGACAAAACACAAACTATACACGAACTACATCCATACATACTATAGGCATTGTTGAAAATTTGTGAGAAGTGGTAAATCAATGGCATCCCTTGGTTACATACAATTTACATTTTCAAATTAAAATCCCATTGTTATTATTTATCACACATTCGATTCCCTGGGGTGGGGGGGAATCCACTGCTCCCAGAACTTGCCCACTGGCCCTTGGATTCCATGTGCTCCTACTCTAACGACACACAGGCATGAATGTAACCTCGAAAGAAGGTCAGGCAGTTGGCTCATTGAGGACCTGTGAATGGCCAGCTCGGCCAGGCCCATCAACAACCCGGCAAGAAGATCCCCCAAGTGCCCAACCCCACTTCCTCACCAGGTAACCATATATCAGGAGCGTGGGCCTGACAGAGGTTGTGCCATTGTAAAACATGCCCTTATGCAGTAATCTTATAGTAATCCCGTTTTATTCTCCCCAGAATTGCATTAACCTCACTCTCTCCCAACCCCTCAAATTTTTCCGCTTACCCAAATGCAAGAGATAATTTGTTCAAAAAACCTCCTAATCTATGTATCTTTTGAATGTGGGAGGAAACTGGAGCATTTAAAGGAAACCTATATAATCACTGAAAGAACATGCAAACTCTACACAGACTCAAAATCCAGATCAAACCAGCGTGATTGGAGCTGTGTGTTGGCAGGTCTATCAGCCATAATTTTTGCTGTGTTTCTGCATTGAACAAATGTTTTTATGTGATTAGGTATGCTTTCTACTCGTGTCATTACCCTTATAATTCCTCATTTCATTTTTATTTTTGTTTTTTATTTTACTTCAAATTGTATTTTGTTGATGTAATTCCCAATTAATGTTGTTGCTGTTCGTGATGTTTCGAAAGTTGGTTGTATACTGGAAGAGTGAGAAAGTTTTACAAATCAGGAAAGGATGACTTTGATAAAGGGGGAAAAAAAATTAAGGAATACAAAAATAAAAAGTGAGAGCTTCCACAGATATTTAAAAAAGGATGAAAGTTGGGAATTAAGAGCACAAAATAAAGAAATCCTTCACACTGACAAGTACGTTATATCTTGGTGGAAGACATTCTGGGGGGAAAGGAGAAGGAAGAACTTTAAACATTTATTATTACATAGGAAAATTCCATATATTCTCCTGTAAAAGTTGAATTTTGTAGACCATTTTTTAATGTTAAATTTAAGGAGTTGACTATTACATCGATACTCCTTTTGTGAGGCTGAAATTCACACTAGAATCCAAAATACCATATCAGTAGCAGCCGTTCAAATGATCTCTAAATAAATAAAGAACAAAAACACAGCGAATTAAGTAATAATATAGAGCCTTCACATCAAAACACATGTACTGCCATGGTAAGTATCTGCGTCATCGGAGGCGTTGGGATTTTCGATTGATGGGCAGCTGTGCCAAGATGAGAGTCTGTGTTTGAGGCATTTGGAGCTTTAATGGCCAGGGGTGGGGGGTGGGGGGGACGGGGGTGGCTGGATCCAAGGTGAGAATCTGTGTTCAAGGTATCAGGAGCTCCAATAGGTGGGTGGCCGGGGCCAAGGCAAGAGTCCCTGTTCAAGACCTCGGGAACTCCAGTAGGCGGGTGGCTGAGGCCAAGGCATGAATTTGTGACTGAGGTGTTGGGAGTCCAGCCTGCGGGTGGCCCAGGCCGAAGTGAGAGACTAGGGTCGACTTTTACACAAAACATGAAAAATTCCATATTTTCTGGTGAGATTGCGGTGGCACACTCTCTCATGGCGAACCGGCCCTGCGTGTAACGCCACCACATGGCGGGGAAGCCATGGGAAGATGGCGCTGTCAGGGTTTCTCCCTGCCTCAAGTCTCCTGCCCAGCGTGCGCCTGGGGCAGCGATTATGACATCATAATGCACGCAGTGACTGAGCTCATGTTGCCCTTAAAGGAGCACGTGCTGAATTTGAATAAAAACAGTCATTGACGACTTTCAGTGTGGTGGCTGAGTCTTTCTTGGTTGAGTCCAGCACTACATTGCTGACCCCGTTGAGCCCAGACGCCTCTCTGGTCTCAAGAACATGGATCCAGAAGAAACAAATGCGTTTGCCATCAAACTGACCCCCTTCTCGATCCATCGCCCACATATGTGGTTCAGGCAGGCAGAGGTGCAGTTTCAACTGAGGAACATTTCGGCAGATGTCGCGATGTTCTACCATGTTGTGAGTGTTCTGGATGAAGAAATGGTGGACAGTCTAATACACAACCAGCCGAGGGTAAATATCCTGCCATCATGAACCTGCTCCTTGGCACTTTTGGGCTCTCCCCTCAGCAGCATGCCTCCAGACTCCTGCACCTTGATGGGCTTGGGGACTGCCAGGTTCAGTCAGGTTGCGCGTCCAAGAGCCAGCTGGCCGCAACACTCCCCCAAGCACAAGCTGGAAGAGCACCATTCCACCCGGTGCTTTTACCATCAGCGCTGGGGAGCACAAGCTTGTAAGTGCTGACAACCTTGTGACTACCAGAGGAAATGACCCGACCAGCCACCGTTGATAGCTGCAACAGCTGGCCACGTGGACATCCTCCTTCACGTTACCGACAAGTCCACCAGTCGACATTTCCTGGTGGACACAGGAGCGGAGCTGTGCATCCTGCCCCCCACCACCGTCAAGGCACCCATCCAATCTTGTGGTTCCACCCTGTGGGCAGCCAACTGTTCCACCATCAAGACCTTCAGTACCTGCAGGGTGCAGATCCAGATTGGGAATGAGAAATTCCGCTTGGAATTTGTGTTAGCCTCAGTGGGTACTACTTTGTTAGGGGCCAACTTCCTGAGGGTACACGGACTGTTGGTCAACATGAAAGGCAAGAGGCTGGTTAATGCTTGCACCTTCCATTCAATGCACCTGGATGCCATGAACGCCTGCAGGCCTGAGAATGCCACCATCGCCACTTCCAGGGATGAGTATTTGAACATACTCCATGAGTTTCCCACCATCCTTCAACCATGATTCAGCGCCTCCTTAACCTAGTACAGGGTATACCACCATATCTCCACGCAGGGCCCCCTGCTGCACTTCAAGCCCAGACGACTTCCGCCCGAGAAGCTGCAGCTGGCAAAGGGGGAGTTTTCCCAACTACAGTAGTTGGGGATCGTCCGTCACTCGGACAGTGCCTGGACATCCCCTATCCACATGGTCCCCAAATCCTCCAGGGGCTGGAGACCCTGCGGCAATTACTGGCATTTAAACGATGCGACCACACCACACAGGTACCTGGTTCCACACATTCAAGACTTCTCGGCCAATCTCCACAGCGCGCAAGTCTTCTCCAGGGTTGATCTGGTGCGGGGATATCATCAGATCCTGAGGACATCGGCAAGACAGCGATTATCACCGCCTTTGGCCTCTTTGAATTCCTATGTATGCCTTTTGGCCTCAAGAACACAGCCCAGACATTTCAGAGCGTCATGGATGCAGTGGGTAGGGACTTGGGCTTTGTGTTTATCTACCTGGATGATATCCTTATTACCAGCTGCAACTGTGAAGAGCACAAGGCCAACCTCCGTACCCTGTTTGCTCAACTGGTTGTGTTTGGCCTCATGGACAACGTGGTCAAATGTCAGTTTGGCAAGTAGACGCTGCAGTTCCTGGGGCACACCATCTCGGCAGCAGGGGCTGCCTGACGCCAGAGAAGCTCGCGGTCGTCCAGCGGTTCCCCAAGCCAACCACCCTCAAGAGCCTGCAAGAGTTCATGGGGATTGTGAATTTTTATCTTTGGTTCATCTCCGACGCTGCCCGTACCATGCGACCACTGTTTGCTTTGATCACCACAAAGGAGACATGGATGGAGGAGGCAGAGACCAGTTTTGCCACAACAAAAGGAGGCCTTCGCAATTCAACTCTATTGGTGGACCCACGACTGGAGGCACACATGACGCTCTTGGTGGATGCCTCAGCCACGGCGGTAGGGGGCGTATTCAAGCAGTGGCTCAACGGACAGTGGTGCCCGCTGGCCTTCTTTAGCAAACAGCTGCACCTGCCGGATCTCAAGTACAGAGCTTTCGACCAGGAGCTCTTGGCGTTGTATCTATCCATCTGGCACTTTCAATACTTTCTGGAGGGCAGGCCCTTCACAGTGTTCACGGACCACAACCCCCTCACACAAGCACTCGTGATGACCAAAGATCCGTGGTCGGCTAGCCAGCGACGCCATCTCTCCAATGTGTCAGAGTTCACCACCAACATCCGGGACAGGGCAGGCAAAGACAACATCATGGCGGATGCGCTCTCTCATCCGGCAATCAATACTATCGCCCCCGGCCTTGACTACACACAGCTGGCACAAGCCCAGAAGCTGGATACAGAGATGCAGGCTCTCCGGACTGCTATCTCTGGCCTCGAGCTCCAGGACATTCAGTTGCCCAACAGCCCGGACATGCTGCTCTGCGACGTCTCCACTGGCTCGCTGCACCCGGTAGTCCCACCGCAGTGGAGGTCGAGGGTTTTCAGCTAGTCCATGACCTAGCCCACCCCTCGGTGAAAACTTCAGTGCAAATGGTGGCAGAGAGGTTTGTGTGGCATGAGCTCAAAAAGGAGGTGGCCGAGATGGTGAGGAACTGCACCAGGTGCCAGGCCTCCAAAGTCTACCGGCATACGCAGGCCCCAATCCAGCAATTCGACCTGGAGGTACGGAGATTTCAGCACATCCACATTGACATCGTAGGCCCCCTGCCGGTGTCCAAAGAAGCGTGCTACCTTCTCACATTAGTTGATCAGACCACGAGATGGCCAGAGGCCGTTCCCATCAAAGAGGCTTCTGCAGAGATGTGCGCCAGGAACCTAGTCAGTCATTGGATCGCTAGGTTCGGAGTCCCACCGCACATCACCAGTGACAGGGGCACCCAGTTCATCTCTGTGCTTTGGGCTCAGCTGGCGAAACTCCTGGGGGTTAAACTTCACCACACCACAGCCTACCACCTGCAAGCAAATGGTTTGGTGGAGAGGTTTCATCGTTATATGAAATCCGCCTCATGGCTTGCCTCACCGGCCCAGGCTGGGAAGATGAACTGCCCTGGGTTCTCCTCGGCATCAGAACAGAACAACATCCAAGGAGGACCTACAGGCATCTTCTGCGGATCTGATCTACGGTGCACCGCTCTCGCTGCCATGTGAGTTCTTTGGCCCCGAGCCCAATGTCATGTCCGAGCACGCAAACATTTTGGCGGATCTCCGTAAGAAACTATCCTTGGTAGCCCTCCACCTCCCTTGCATCATGGGATCCGGCCGACACATTGTCCCAAAGAGCTGGACTCGGCGGAATTCATATTTGTTCGGCATGGCCCACATATCCCACCTCTACAATGCCTTTATGAAGGTCCATACAAGGTCCTCCAGCAGTCCAGGAGGACTTTCACTTTGGACATAGGGGGTAAAGATGAACTTTTCACCGTGGACCGTTTGAAGGCAACGCACATAGACCTCTCACGGCTGGTGCAGATGGCCATGCCCAAATGCCGGGGCCGCCCGTCAAAGCAGCGGGACGTGTAGCCAGTTCTGGGGGAGGGGGGCTTGTGTGGTGGTGCACTCTCTCATGGCGAACTGGCCCTGCGTGTAATGCCACGTGACGGGGCAGCCATGGGAAGATGGCGGTCAGGGTTTCTCCCTGCCTCAAGTCTCCTGCCCAGCGTGCGCCTGGGGCAGCGATTATGATGTCACAATGCACGAGGTGACTGACCTCATGCTGCCCTTAAAAGGGCACGTGCTGAATTTGAATAAAAAACAGTCATTAACGACTTTCAATGTGGTGGCTGAGTCTTTCTTGGCTGTTTCCAGCTCCACAAGATTGACTTTTGCATGAGTATGATCTTTACATGAGTATATACAGTATACATGGAAAAATAATGTGACTAAAGACTGGTGTGTCCAGGTGTTTTAATGGATAGGTGCGAGATGTATTGGTTATACATTTCTGATATTTCTTAAATACTGGAAAATTTCTTGCCTGTTGGAAAACTGTAAATGTAATAAGCCTATTGAATAAAGAAGAAAACCAGAAAGCAGGTAACCTTAGACAAATTAAATCTGATATTAGGTAAGTGTTGGATTCTATACTTGAGGAAAAATCAATCACAATAAAGCTGAGCCAACATTGTTTAACAAAAGGGAAGTCATTTTTGACAGGTTTATAAAAGTTTTTAAGGGTGAAATATCGTGTGGTATGTGAGCTGCAAAGCATTGGACAAGAGGTCAATGTAGGGGAACATCAAAACATTCAAGGGGATCACTTGGGTCTCCCTTTCCACTAGTGACAATATTTACCAGGAGTGTTGCTCAAATATTATTGAAGACACTTCTGATCCAGCACACAGTACCTTTAACCCAGTAGCACCAAGAAGAAAGTAAAGGAACATCAAAAAAAAAAATTCTGGTCTGCCAGACTGGGAAATAGTGTCTTCCTACAAGCTGTAAGATTGATGAACAGTATCTAGTAACCTAGTAAATGATCCCAAATATATTTATTTATTTAATGTAATTATCACCTGCTGTATAATATGTGTGTGTGTGTGTGTGTGTGTGTGTGTGTGTGTGCGCACGCTGCAGAACAAGTAAAATACACATAAGTGCTGGAGTTACTCAGCAGGTGACAAGTTGAGTAGTTCCTCAAGCACTTTTGTGTATTGTTGTTATCAGGAGGTTTTCTTATTATTAGTAACAATCTGTAAATTGCTGGCTGCCACAGAAATTCCATTGGTAATCTATACCAACGATTTATGAAGGCATCAAGTACATTGGTGCCAAATTTGATGATGGATCAAGTTTATGTTCAAGCTGTGAGGATGACACAGCCTGTAAAAAGGATATGGGTGGACTGAGTGAGCAAAAAAATGTTGATTAGTTGAGGATAATGTGAGATTGTGCACTTTGGTCGGAAAACCTGAAAGGGAGAAAGACTGCAAAATGTTCTATACAGAGAGATGTGGGTGTCCACGTATGAAACAGAAATTTACTGTGCAGGCATGGCAAGTAATTAAAAAGTGTTAGTCTTGGTGCAAAAAACATACCAATTGTTCATGTAATTGTTCATGCAAGCATCATGCACCAAAATTAATCATATAATATCAAAACCGCTAATATAATTGACAGTAGTATCAATTACCTCTGACTAACATTAACCTTCACCAAAGTGATTGACCTCCTCCTCCTCCCCCCATCACTCGGAATTACAACAATACTAGTTATACTTACTGCAATGAGCCAAAAGGGATCTTATCAATATTAATGATTTATTGTGAAATAATCTGCAGGAAACACACCTGCAGGGTTATTACAAAAGGGAAACTCATCAACTTCAATTATAGCAACATAATTTGTGTGAATGCGAAACACACTCTAGTCAAGACTAGTGACTGAAAGGCTTCACAATATCCAGGGCATCAACACAATGAATGTCAAGAAGGAAGACTTACAAATGAATAAAAGCAACAGGAACCAGGAGAAAAGCAATCACACCAACAGCAATAATAACATCAGAAAAACATAAATAGAACATCACGATGTATCTCAACACCAGGATCACACTACATGGAATAATAGCAGTATGACTCCCTGTCCAAATGGAACTGTATGAGCAATATCAAAGCCAATCAAACTGACAGGAATCTCACTAACACCAAGAACATCAATGTAAATGGAATTCCATCAAACAGAATTACAGCAACAAGAACAGACTGGTAGAACGTATGCCATAAGGGATCATACAGCACAGAAACAGGCCCTGCCTTCGGCCCAACATATTCATGTTGATCAAGTTGCCCATCTCAGCTCGTCCCGTTTGCCTGTGCTTGGTCCATATCCCTCTCACCCTTTTCTATTCATGTATCTGTTTTAAAGGTCACAGTAAAAACACTGAAATCCAGACTGCTCGGGGATTGGGTCGGTCAAGATTTTTGGATTCTCAGGCAGTAATTTTAAAATTCAATTAAAGGAGAGTAAACAGGTAAATTTTGATAATTTATTAATGAAACATTTTTTCATACAAAGTACAAAAATTTTAATTTTATTGCCATGTCTTCCTGCTGGGCATCTGTTGCGCATACGGATATGCACGTACCACGCATGCACACACACAAAAGGCAAGAATTTTCAAGATGTCCGGATTACTGGCATCGGGATAATTGGACTTTGTCCCCATGATATGTGATGTACTGCAACAATCAGTGCTAGGACTCTTGTTTGCTACATGCATTAACAAGTTAGATGGGCATGTAGAGGAGGTGTGATTAGAAATTTTGTAGACAGCAGGAGAACTGGTGTCTTTGTTAACAGGGACTGCAGATGATATTTATCAGCAGGGCAGAGCAATGTCAGATGAAACCTAAGGGAATAAAAGGCAAGGATATACAGTGCCCTCCATAATGTTTGGGACAAAGACACTTGTGCTCTACAAGGCTTTTTCAGGTGCATTCTCCGCTAAGAATGCGCCTGAAGAAGCAGAAGCGTCCCTTTAAATTGCAGTTCAGGTGGCAGTGTTGAAGGCACAGCGCTGGCCACCTGAAAAGACAGCTGCGCCGGGATGCGCATCTGAGTGTATTCTGGCTCCTGTCCCTTGGGCTGTCAATTCAGGATGGCCGTCTGTCAACTGGGACAGCCAGCGCGGGCTATCAGCACGGGGACATCCGCACGGGACGTCCCCACACTGATCCCGCTGCCCCATTCTCTCCCCACTCACGGGGCTTGAGCGGCCAGCGGGGGAGGAGGCTGGAGCACTGGTGGGTGAGTACGGGGGCTGGAGCACCAGCAGGCGAGTACGGGGGCTGGAGCGGCAGGCAGGGGAGGAGGCTGGAGCACCGGCGGGGGAGAAGGAGGCTGGAGTGGCCGGCATGTGAGTATGGGGGTTGGAGTGGCCAGTGGGGGAGAAGGAGGCGCTCGAGTCAGGTACCAGCATTGTTTCGGCCAGCCCCCTTCTCCCCTCTCCCGAAATCAGTCACGACAGTGTGAGACAGCTCCCGCCGGCTGCCCGACAGAGTGAGGACTGATTTCGGGAGTGGGGAGAGAACGGGGCAGCGGGATCAGTGTGGGGACGTCCCCGCCCTTACAGCCCACACTGGTCGCCCAACAGCGTGGGAACTGGGAGAGGAGCTTTTCACTAGATCTAGATCATGACAGTAAACATAGAATTTAGAACATTAGGTCATAGTACAGG
Source organism: Narcine bancroftii (assembly GCF_036971445.1). Taxonomy (NCBI): domain Eukaryota; kingdom Metazoa; phylum Chordata; class Chondrichthyes; order Torpediniformes; family Narcinidae; genus Narcine; species Narcine bancroftii. The sequence goes on from NC_091469.1 coordinate 86,242,443, forward strand.
CTCTTCAGCCCACACTGTTGTACTGACCTTTGGAAACGTACTCCAGAACAAGCAAAATTTTCCCTCCCACACACCAATAACCTATTTTTCTTACATCCATGAGCCTATCTAAGAGACTTTTGAATGTCGCTATTGTCCTAGCCTCCAGCAATACAAACCAGGCATCCACCATTCCCTGAGTAAAATTCTTATGTCTGACATCTCCCCTGAACTTTCTTCCTTTCACCTGAACTAATGCCCTCTGGTATTGCTATTGTCGCCCCAGGAAAGAGATGTTGCCTGTCCATCCTATCTAAGCCCTCAATCTTATATGCCTCTATTAAGTCACCTCCCATACTTTGTTGCTCCAAAGAGAAAAGCCCTAGCTTTGTCAACCTTGCTTCATATTACATGTTCTCCAATCCATACAAAATCCTGGGAAATCCCTTCTGCATCTTTTCTAAAGCATCCAAATCTTTCCTTCGATTCATAACAGACTTGGCTCCACTGATTTGAAGGGGCAATGACCCTAAATACCAATGTATGTGATTTGCTTATTTTTCTTTTGTTTACTTTGTCTCTACATTATGGAATTAATTTTCAGTGTTTTAAACTAGTTCTAGCTCATTATATATTTCTGTGAAACACACAAGCTGCAAAAGCTAAGCTGACAAAGAAAATCGCAGGAGGAACTCAACATGTCACAGAGTATCCATGGGTAGAAATAGTCAGTTAACCTCTTTGGTCAGAACCCTTTAATAAGTTGTAATGGAGGATTAAAACCATGTACCCAGATGCTTTTTGCTTATGTGGAACTGACGACACTGGGTCCACACGCAGGTCACCTTACTTTCAGAACTAGCAGATGTAATTAAACTCAGCCATGGGGACTTATCTGAAGATACACTTTGAAATGGAATTCCACTGTGAGGCCCAGGGAAAGCAGTTGTCAAATGCAACACTCTGAAATTGACGAATTGGTCACAACCTGTCTTGCTCGAGAAGTTTTAATAAGTCTTTGTATCTACGAGATAAACCAGGAAATTATAACATCCTGGTTCCATAATAATTAATCTTCTAAATTGTAGAATGTAATGTTCAGTTTTGATTTTGACTGACAAATATTAGAAGGAGTAGGTGCATGATTAATTGTTTTTGGGGTATATAAGCCTGTGGTCCTGCTGCTGAAGTTTAGATTCTCCGAGGGGTGGGAACACCCCTTGTCAAGAAGGAAGAACAGCCAGAGTCCGAGCAACGTCCCGGTCGGGGGAGGTGGAGAGGCTGCTACCGGCGCCCTGACAACCTACTACAAGTGTGCAGTCGTTGCCTCGCTTCGGCAGTTGGGACCAGTCCAAGCGTTGATAAGTATAGTTGGGAAGGGCTTGCATATTGTAGTGTGAAATCAGCTTTTGAATTAGTAATAAACATTTGTATAAACTGAACTGCTCTCGGTGTGTGTGTCTATTTTCTTTCGGTAGCTCAAACACTGTGACCAATCTAAAATGAACAAAATGAGAGGTATAAGTTTACCCAAGACAATTGGCGCTGCGAGTAGGGTTGGTCTCAAGATGTTTCGCCGAAAGAAAGAGGTGAGCCCTGAGCAGTTCTTGATTCCTGGATGGACTTCCAAAGACGATGGGTTTGGCATGTTGGCCAATACCCTGTCTTTGTTGGGACCACCCATTAGTTGGGATGAGAAGTTAGACTCATCAAGTGCACCTCTGGGAGAGCGGGTTGCCACTCTCCTTCGAGAAAGTAAATTTCCTGATAAAAAGGGAACGCTGACGAATGGTTTTTGGTTGCTGGCCACAGCATTACGCCACTCCGTTCAGCGTGAAGCAGAATTAATTCAAAGAGAAGTAGAATCTCAGTACAAAAGAAAGCAATTAGAGGAGGAGCTAGAAGTCCTGCGACAATGCTGTTCCATGATGAGCGAGATTGTTCGCACCAGTCAGGACAGAGCCAAAGAATGGGAAGATAAGCATGTCCAAATGATTTGCCGTAATATTAAACTCCGGCAGCAGCTCTGTGAAGATAAGGAAAGGCATGGAGTAGAACCCGATCCATATCATATTCATGCCATGATAAGGAATGGTGATGATCCTGATGTAATTGAGGATTGGGATGGGAATATCTGGAATGACAATGGTAATAATGCAGATACTCCTCAGCATGTGTCTAACATACTACCCTCTCCATCTGCTGTTCATGCCCGCCCTATAAGGCAGCAGATTTCCCAAACAGACAGAAGGGGGGATGATGTAAGGGTAGAGATGGAAGGGATAGATATCCCGGTTTCCCATGTGGACCCAGGGGAAAATACCCAAACCCCTGCTTATGCTCTATGGCCTACTCCCTCTGTTGGATGGCCTCCACCTCCTCCCCTAGACTGGGTGGAGGACCCTGTGAGCCAAAGTGGGAACAGGGGTCGGAAGGAGTCAATGATCCGTGATTTCTCTGTAAAAGAGCTGGCTGCCATTGGAGATCGATTTAGGCAAAAAGCAGGGGAACATCATCCCCAGCTGCTGAGTCCTCCTGGCCCAGCTGTGCTTTCTGCTCCCACTGCTGCTTCTATCGAGCTGGCTTCTCCTGCTCCAGTTACTCATGATGAGGTAAAACAATGGGTTAAACAGGCTCTTAATGATAACAATAGCATGTGGTCCTGGAAGCCCCCGAACCCTTCTGAAGCCTGAAGGTGTGGGCAGGATTCCCGTGTCTACTCCATCGAGACACGGCGCACACACGGGGATCCGCGGCCCTACATACCGTTAACAATCCACTGGGGTGGGGGTAATGATCGCCAATACTTGGCTTTGGTCGACACCGGTGCAGAGCACTCGGTGATTCCTGGTAATCCCGACCTCTGGACTGGACCGGTCTTTCGAATAGAGGGGTTGGGAGGAGCGGTCACCCTGGCAAAGGAAATAAAAGTCTGTGCCATGGTGGGTGATGGCCCTTCCCCTGTCTGGTTACATGCCCTGGTGGCTGCTACTGACGAGTGTATCCTGGGTATTAATATGTTGGCCGGTACGGCCCTTAATACTAGCCAAGGGGGATTTGCATTTGGAATTCGGACTATTACAAAAAAACTAGTAGTGGGTCAGGCTAAGTGGGATCCTGTGATGGTGCCAGCCCCCATGAAACCAGTGTGCATTACACAATATCGTCTCCCTGGGGGGCAGGAAGAGATTACTGCCACCATCGATGCTCTGCAAGAAGAAGGGGTAGTGAGGCCCGCAACGTCGCCCTTTAATAGCCCTGTTTGGCCGGTCCAGAAGCCGGACGGCTCCTGGAGAATGACAGTTGATTATCGATTTTTGAACAAACATGCCCCACCACTTGCCTCAGCAGTTCCGGACATCGTCACCCTTATTGAAAACATTGCTAATGGGAACTCAGGAACATGGTATGCTGTCATTGATCTCGCTAACGCCTTCTTCAGTATTCTTATAGCTGAGGTCTCACAGGATCAGTTCGCCTTTACCTGGAAGGGGCGCCAGTATACCTTCACCCACCTTCCAGTATCGCCTTCCCTCTCAATTCACCATTATATTGATGATGTGGCCTCCTGGAGCCTCTGGCAGAAACAAGAGGGTCGCCGAGTCCCACTGGGATTCTGGTCACGTACCATGCCCGAGGCTGCCGCTCGTTATTCTGTTTTTGAACAACAGTTACGAGCCTGCTGGGCCCTGCTAGAGACTGAAAGAATGACAGGTGATGCAGATGTTCAATTGCGACCTGCACTAACTATAATGAATTGGGTCCTGGCTAATGATGCTAATCTAAAGATCGGGCGGGCTCAGCAGTCTTCTATTGTTAAATGGAAGTGGTATATTCAGAGTCGTGCGACCAGAGGGCCTGAAGGGGTGGGCCGCGTACACGAACAGGTGGCTTACCATCCCAGGTCAGAAACTCACTTATCGGAGGAGGGGGATGGTGGCTCCAGTCAGTATGCTGAGTTGAAGGCAGTCACTTTACCACTAGATCCCCATGATCACCCTCTTCGCCTGTTTACTGATTCCTGGGCTTTGGCTATTGGACTTGTGGTATGGATGCCTGATTTGCAAAAGAACAACTGGATGATACATGACCGCCCAGTATGGGGCAAAGAGTTGTGGCAGCTGTTGTGGGATGCTTCCCACCATCGTGAGATAACCGTTTATCACGTTGATGCCCATACCAATATGGCGACTAACATGGCTCAACATAATGCAGTAGCAGATCAGCTTGCCACTATCAGCTGTGCTGATACCGTCCCCCTGGCTCGATGGGCACATGAACAGAGTGGTCATTTGGGGGAGAAGGGATCAGCTATGTGGTCCCGTACACATGCTTTATCCATCCATAAGGATGATGTCCGCATGGTCGTATGTACATGCCCAGAATGTCAGCTTGTGAAGTTCCATACCGTTCCACCTGGTCCGCATTGCCGAATAAAACGGGGTGCTCACTCAGCTGCGGTCTGGCAAATTGATTACATAGGCCCCATGCTAGACTGTATGGGTAAATATTACATCCTAGTAATGGTTGACACCTTTTCGGGCCTGGTTTTTACTTTTCCCACCAAGACGGCTGACCAAGCTAGCACTATCCAAGGACTAAACCATTTGATTTATCATTATGATGTTCCAGAGGAGATTCACTCTGATAATGGCTCGCACTTCTCCGGGAAAGCAATCTGTGATTGGGCAAATGACAACGGTATTTTATGGGTCCACCATATTCCTTATTACCCGCAGGCTGCCGGGTTAGTTGAACAAATGAACGGCTTACTGAAGGAACAAATTCGTTTGGAAACATCACTGGGGACCCAGAAGGGATGGTGCCATGTGCTGCAGCAGGCAGTCGACAATTTGAATCATCGCCCTTTAAAAGGAGGTACACCTTTCCACCGACTTCTTCACGCTCCTGAATTACAGCCTATTCCAGAGGAATAACAGTCATTGCCCCCCATCCCCGAACTAGAGAATGTTGGACAAAAGGTATGGGTGGCACCACCAGGTAGTGGCCCTCCTGTAAAAGGGGAAATAGTGACACCTGCCCAGAGTAACACTTTAATAAGTTAAAATTGGAAAAATTACAAATATAAGAAGTTGGGGGAGGGGATGAGAGTGGCAATTTTTTACAGATGGATAATAGAAAGTGTGTTGACCAGCTGCATCATGGTCTGGTATGGAGACACAATGCCCTGAGCATAAAGGCCTGCAAAAGGTAGTGCCCAGGACATTACAGGCAAAACTGTCCCCACCATCGAGAACATCTGCGGTATTGAATACAACATCTCTGACAGCACCACTATTTTTTTTAACAGCCCTGTAAGGTCTCCTGTAAGAATTTCTATGATTCTAGGAGCTAATAAATCTTTACCAGTTTGTCATTATATGTTCATGTCTTTCTTCCACCATGAGCAATAAACATAATTTTCCCATAGTGAGGCAACATTGCCCTACAATGGCCAAAGGAATCACTACAGAATTTTTGTTATCACATCTTGATAACTCTGGTAGATGTAAAAGCCCATTGAAAGAGTTTGTTTGTTTAATTACTTATTTAAATACTTTTTTTCACAAGGATAAATCAATAGAACATGCAATATTCACTTGTAAAACTATAGAAAGGACATTAGTTAACTTGGAAGGGGTGCAGAGGAGATTCAAAGGAATCTTGCCAGGATGGAAGGCTTGAATTACAAGAGAAGATATACAGGCTGAATCTTATCTTCTCTAGTGTAGGTGGCTGAGGAGTGACCTTATAGAGATTTATAGAATCATGAGGTAGCAGGACAAGCTGAGAACACAGTTAATAAAATGTCCCTTTTGAGGTGACAAAGCGACTACATGTCCTGAGAAGACTAAAGTGGACAAGGCTACTGGCAACCATCATAGAAACCTTCTTCAGAAGCTCTATTAAGAGCATTCTGGCTGGCTGCATCACAATGGGGTATGGTTGCTGTAGAGAAATGGATTGGAGGTCAATTCACGGGACTATAAGAGTGGCAGGGAGGATCACTGGAGTCTTCCTCCCTGCCACCACTCCCCCCCCCCCCCCCCCCACCAGTTTACATGATCTATCAGGATTGTTGTCTGAAGAGGGCATGCAAATCATTGAGGACCCCTTCCACCTTGCACACATCTTTTAGCTGCTCCCATTGGGAAAGAGATACAGGAGTATCAGAGTGGACATTACCAGACTGAGAAACAACTTCTTCCCATTAGCAGTGACTGCTAAGCAAGCAAAGGAACTGCTTACATTCAACATTTGAGACTCTCATATTCATGAAGCAAAATTTATTTGTATATATGAATACTTGTTCTGCATATGTATTTTTTGTCTGTATGTGTGTTATCTGGTTGTGTGTCTGTGTTTTGCACCAAGGACCAGAGAACACTGCTTTGTTGAGTTGTACTTGTGCAGTCAGATGACAATAAACTTGACTTGACTTGAAAGAAAAATTTTGAGTTCAAAAGTCAAGCAAGTTCTGCTAAGTCTGAAGCACAATGTGAGTTTGACTAACAATCCTGCGTTTCAGCATACCTTCTTTGATAGATAATGAAACACGTTGATAGCTGCTCTAATTGAAAATGTCACATTATGTGAGAAGTTGAGAAGTACCATTCTTCTTAACAGCTTGATTTCAAAATGCCAGTTGTCCTGTGCAGATTTGAAGATCAAAAAAATTTCAAAGCGAATTGGGAGTTGCAAACATTGACAGGAAGTTAGAGCTGCCATGAGTGTAGCATTCTATTTGACCTCATCCTTCTAAAAGAGCAGAGTTCCCTGTCTCAAATCGAGTAAATATCCAGCTGGCTACTTCTATGAGAAATGAAATATTTGCTCTATATGGTAGCACATTAACACATCATCCCCTGAAATTTTCTACATCAACCAGAGAGTTCCACGACATAATTTATCTCATGTAATATCCAAAGGACATGTTGTACTGCAATAAACTTGTAGCAGCAGTAAATGTGGCCAATTTTCATTTTATATTAGTTGTTGTTCACTGCAAAGTAATTTAGTTACAAATATCCTGTGTTCTATATAAAAAAAAACCACAAAAGCGTAGAACTGCTGGACATTTACAAACAACAGAGGAGAATCATTGTTCACAGTCAGCTATACTCATTTGAAGAAGACCGCAGAGCCCACCTCACTGACAAAAGGCAAAGGAGGAAAAACCCAACATCCAACCCCAACCCACCAATTTTCCCCTTCAACCGCTGCAACCGTGTCTGCCTGTCCCGCATCGGACTTGTCAGCCACAAACGAGCCTGCAGCTGACGTGGACTTTTACACCTCCATAAATCTTCGTCTGCGAAGCCAAGCCAAAGAAGAAGAAGATACTCATTTGGTTCTGTAAAAGACAATAGCTTTGAATGTGTGGGATGTAATTACATCAATTGGTGGTTAATATTTAGGCAGCAGTGTAGGAAATGCAATCAAAGATAAATGTCTTTGAGGTAATGTTGCAGCTATATAAGACCTTGGTTAGACCCACTTGGAATATGGTGTTCATTTCTGGTCACCTCACTGTTGGAAGCATATGGATGCTATAGAGAGGTGGTAGAAGAAATGTACAAGGCTTCTGCCTAGATTGGAGAGGTTGCGTAAACTTGGTCTTATATGATGATGAGAGACATAGATCACTTGGATGGCCTGAGGCTTATTCCCAGGGCTGAAATTGCTAACAAAAGGGGGCATAGTTTTAAGGTTCTTAGGAGCACTCTTCCCTCTAAGCTGTGCCTGTGTGCGCGCTCACACACATTTTGCAACCAGTGCATAAAGGAAATTAAGGTGCACAAAGGAAATTAAGGTGCACACAAAAGGTTAGTTTGTAGCGCCCACGATACGATGGTGCTGCAAAAAGAAAGGAACACATCTGCACTGAGCTGAGTGAACCAATAACTGACTCTTTATTCAAACTGACTGTGCTACAAAAGCAATACTGTGAACCCCCCCCCCCCCCACCTGCTGCACTGCTCCCTGCAGTCCGCTCTTTAACCCTGGCGCTTTTCCTGTGAGGAGGCGGTCTCAGCGCCATTGTGTGTAGGTTGTGTGCTGTGGCAATTCAGCCCCTTGTGTACAGGTTACAAGTTACCTAAAATAATGTAGTTATCTATAATACTATAATACATTACTTCATAGAATGCAATCATACATGTATTATATTAAAACATGCCAATACAGTTTTATTAGCCATGAGAGATAGACTGCCAAAATTATTCTGAAAAAAATTTCAAATTTACATTTGTACAAGCATTCAGTGCGCACATACTTTTATCACAGGACAAATTTGCACAAAAGATTTTTTGCGCACTTTGACTTAAAAAAAATTAGAGGGAACATTGCTTGGGAGTAAGTACGGGGCATTTAAGAGGTAAAATTTTTACACAGAGTGGTGAGTTCATGGAATCCACTGGCAGCAATGGTGGTGGAGGCAGGTACAATATGATCTTTTAAGAGATTATTAGATTGGTGAATGGAACTGAGAAAAATGGAGGGTTTTGCTGTGGGGAAATTCTAGGCAGCTAGAGTCAGTCATTAGGTCAGCACAACACTGTGCAGTAGATTTCTATAGTCTATGTACTTCTTTGTCTTATTAAAAAAAAGATTGAATTTTAGTTGTTAAGCACAGAAATAGGACCATTCAGTCCACCTGCCCAGTCCATCGTGATGCCTATCTATGTCAATTGCAGTTGTCTGCAATAAGATCCCTTTCCTCCTTTCCCATTCAAATAGCTGTCTAAATGCCTTTTAAACATTTTAATTTTAATCTGCCTGTGCTGTTTCTTTCATTGTGATAAAGAAACTTGGGTTCTTTTATATAACTTATATTTTATTGTCAACTCATGACCTCATGCGACACATCCACTTTTTGCATCTAACCCGAGGTGGGACTTCCTGAATCTGGTGCTCTCTAGAGCTCAGGAGGATCACCAGCTCCCATTCATCACATCCCCTTTCCTTCAGATGTTCAATCAAGCAACATTACATGGCAATACAATATTCATTTGAATTTAAAGTTTATCACAAACAAACATAAACATTAACAACACAAACTTTAAGTGTGCAGTTCTTTTTCTTTTGGAGATTTGGTCTATTGGATGCTTTGATAATGCATGTGGATCTTCACAACACAGGTGCATGTGTCAGCTTCATTCATCCACGACTGTCTAGCACTGGCAGGGTTTCCTCTGTTGCTGTGCAGACTGGATATTCTGCATTTTTCTGTTCTTGCAGTGTCACTTGCCACTCAGCAGACTCTTTTGATTCTTCCTCAGCTCTGCTCTGATGTTGTAGTATGGCTGACATTCACCTCTAGGCCAACCTTCATTCAGATTCATGATGACTTTCTGTAGAACCATGTCCTTTCCTGATTCAGCTGCAATCTTCTTGGATTTCATGTCAGATACAGGAAGAGATTCAGTGATCATGATCTGATGGAGATTCACATCTGTCTCTGTGGAACTCTTATTGCGTGCTTCATTCTGCGTCGTGGGCCTGGATAATGCATCAGCTAACACAATAAATTTCCCTGGTGAGTACACCAATTCAAAATCACAATGTTGTAGCTTCATCACTAGTCTTTGGATATATGGCAACATCGCACTGAGGTTTTTCTTGATTATGGATATTAATGGCTTGTGGTCTGTCTCTGCTATGAATGTTGGTAGACCATACACATAACTATGGAATTTCTCGAGTCTATAGACCAAACTCAGGCACTCTTTCTCTATCTGTGCATATAGAAATTCAGTTAGATGTGGTCATCGGCCTTGATATGTATGCAATGGGCCTCCAATCTTCTCCCACAACCTGAAGCAGTATGGCACCTATTCCATCTTTTGAAACATCCGTAGATATTTTTATTCTTCTGGATGGGCAAAGAACATTAAAAGCACTAGGTCTGTAGTTAGAACAGTCTTCAATTGTCCCCATTCTTCCTCGTGGTTGGCCATCCACTTGAATTCACAATTGTCATCTTGTTTTGGAAGATAGGTTGGGTATGAATATACCAATGAAATTGATCTTTCTCAGCACTGTCAATTTACCCTTTTTGTCTGTGGGTCTTGGCATCTCTAGAATTGCTTTCATCTTGCTCTTGTCTGGCTCCTGCCTCTGATAGCTTATCTCCCAGAAAGGTGATTTTGTTCACACCAATCTGACATTTTTCTCTGTTTAACTTTAATCCATACTTCTGAATGCATTGCAGCACTTTTATGAGCCTTTTGTTATGTTGCTCCTGTGTGGATCCCCATAGGATCGTCATCCATATACACACATGCCTTCTATGATGTGTTCCATTGTCCTGTGGAACATTTCAGGAGCTGAGGAAATTCAAAAGGCATCCTCAGACAGGAGTATTGACCAAATGGTGTATTAAATGTACAATATTTTGTGCTATCTTGATGCAGTTTTAATTGCCAGAAGCCCTGGGATGAATCCAATTTGGTGAAAAACTTTGCACCGACCGTCTCACTTGTAATTTCATCCATGGTTGGAATCTGATAATTTTCCCTCTTTATATTGGCATTCACGTCTTTTGGGTCATAGGAACATAGGAACATAGGAAGTAGGAACAGGAGTAGGCCAAAAATGGCCCATCAAGCTTGCTCTGCCATTCAATACGATCATGGCTGATCTAATTTATGACCTAACTCCACCTACCTGCCTTCTCCCCATATCCCCTAATTCCTCTATCATGTAAAAATTTATCTAACCGAATTTTAAATATGTTTAATGAGGCAGCCTCAACCAGTTCCCTGGTTAGAGAATTCCAAACATTCACTACTCTCTGGGAAAAACTATTTTTCCTCATCTCTGTCCTAAATCTACTCCCCCGAATCTTGAGACTGTGTCCTCTCATTTTAGTTTCCCCGGCCAGCTCAAAAAACCTTCCTACATCTATCCTATCCATACCCTTCATAATCCTATATGTTTATATAAGATCTCCTCTCATTCTTCTGAACTCGAGCGAATACAATACATCATAAGTCAACCCCTTCATCCCAGGGATCAACCTAGTAAACCTCCTCTGGACCATCTCCAAAGCCAATATATCCTTCCTCAAATATGGAGACCAGAACTGGACACAGTACTCCAGGTGCAGTCTCACCAGTACCTTATACAGTTGCAACATTTCCTCCCTACTCCTGAATTCAATTCCTCTAGCGATGAAGGCCAACATTCCATTTGCCTTCTTAATAACCTGCTGCACCTGCAACCTAACTTTTTGCGATTCATGCACAAGTACTCCCAAGTCCCTCTGCACAACAGCATGCTGTAGTTTTTCACCCTTTAAATAATATTCAGCTCTTTTATTTTTCTTGCCTAAATGGATAATCTCACACTTACTAACATTGTACTCCATCTGCCAGACCTTTGCCCACTCATCCAGCTTAACTATATCCCTCTGCAGACTCTCCACATCCTCATTACAATTTGCTCTTCCACTCAATTTGGTGTCATCCGCAAACTTGGCTACACCATATTTTGTCCCCTCCTCCAAGTCATCAATGTAAATGATGAACAGTTGTGGGCCTAACACTTACCACTCTCTGCCAACCTGATAAACTCCCATTTATCCCGACTCTCTGCCTCCTGTCAGACAACCAATTTTCAATCCAGGCCAATATACTTCCCCGGACTCCACTTTCCTGTAACTTACTGAGAAGACTCTTGTGCGGCACCTTATCAAAAGCTTTCTGGAAATCCAAATATACAACATCAACCTGTTCCCCTCTATCCACTGCACCCATTATATCCTCAAAGAAGCCTAACAAGTTTGTCAAACAAGATCTTCCCTTTCTAAAACCATGCTGCGTCTGCCTGATTGAACCCTTACATTCCAAAAGTTTCACTATTTCATCTTTAATGACGGCTTCAAGCATTTTTCCAACTACAGATGTCAAGCTAATTGGCCGATAATTTCCAGTCTTCTGCCTACATCCCTTCTTAAAAAGTGGCGTGACATTTGCTGTCTTCCAGTCTGCCGGGACTTGCTCAGAATCCAAGGAATTTTGGTATATGACCACCAATGCATCAACTATAACTTCTGCCTTTTCCTTCAGAACCCTTGGATGCATATCATCAGGACCAGGTGATTTGTCTGGTTTTAGTCCCATTAGTTTCTCCATCACTACTTCCTTTGTAACAAGGCCCTCCCCAACATTCGCATCCTTAACTCCGCACTTGAGCATACTGGCCGTGTCTTCCACCGTGAAGACTGACACAAAATATTTGTTTAATGCCTCGGCCATTTCCTCATTTTTTGCTACCAGTTTTCCTTTCTCATCCTCCAAGGGGCCTATGTTAACTCTGGCCACCCTCTTCCGTTTTATATATTTATAAAATTTTTTGTTTTCTGTTTTTATATTTTGTGCCAATTTACTTTCATAATCCTTTTCCCCATTTCTTATTACCCACTTTGTAACCCCTTGTTGTCTCTTAAAGTTTTCCCAATCTTCCAGTTTCCCACTGCTCTTTGCAGCTTTGTACACCTGCGCTTTCAATTTTATACTCTTCTTTATTTCCTTTGTTAACCACGGTTGATTTTTCCCTCCCTTGCTGCCCTTTTTCCTGACCAGGTCCATGCACACTGTTCTTCTTTTTGACATACACCATTGAATTCACCCATTCTGAGGGATCCTCCACTTTCTCTATGACCCCTAGTGATGTCATTCGGTGTAGTCCCTGCTTGAGCTTGTTTTATAATGATGCTGTAACCAACCTTGGGGCATGCACTACTGGCTGTGCATCCTCCTTGAACTGTATCTTATAGGTGAATGGAAGAATATCAAACCCCTTGAAGATGTCTGGAAATTGATGCAGTATTTCCTCTACACTGGTCTGTGCATTGGTGCTGTTAATGTGGTACACACTCTTGACTAGGCCTAAGTTTTCACATGTTTTGTCACCAAGCAGTGAGTCATGTCCATCTGGTACTACTACAAACATAAGGTGATTCTCTTTACCTTTAACTTTCACCTTGAATCTACATGGGCCTTTCATATCAATGTGCTGCCTATTCTAGGCCTTGAGTGGAACAGCATTTGGATGGATGTGTGGCTTTATCTTTGTTGCCCTGAAATTGCACTCACAGATCAAATTGGCCTTTGCCCCTATGTCCAGCATGAAAGGAATATTTGCTCCATTTTCATGTAATGGCAGCATCCACTTGTCCTTCACAACTCTGTTCATGCTTGGCTGCTCAGTGTCTGTTGGTTTGAAATCTTCCTGTGCTACCATGCCCATGAAGAATGTATCACTGTGAGCAGTTTCTTCAAAAGCATGTACACTTACACTTTTGTTTCTCTTTGGAAAAACATTGTTTTGCAATGATTCTTTCTTTTGCACTTGTTACAGACTTTTCCATAGGCTTGGCATTGTTTTGGTGTATATTGAGTGCCACGTTGTTTACGATTGAATGTCTCTCCATCTTTTTGATGTTTCGTATGTCCCATTCTCTGTTTATGTGTGCATCCAGGCACTGTAGCCACAGCTGTGCCTTAATTTTTACCAGTCCTTTCACTCTCACTGAACATTTTTCACGTGCTGCATAGCTAATTCACTGGTGTGGCATGTTTTCACAGCTCGAGCAAAGGTAAGCTCTGTCTGTTGTAACAACCTCTCTCTCACTTTCTTGTCAATAATTCGGAGCACAATCTGATCACGGATCATTGAATCTTGCAGCAATCTAAAATTGCATGTTCTTGCTTTCAATTTCAAGTCTGTTAAAAAAGTATCAAAGCTCTCTGCCTGCAGCTGTGTGTGTGAGTGAAACATGGACCTCTCAAAATTTTCAGTTTTCTTTAATGAGCAGTATCCATCAAACACCTTGATAACCTTCTCAAACTTGCTCTGACTATCAGCCTTGGAAAAAATAAATGTGTTGAAAATCTCTAGTGCTTGAGGTCCCACCACAGTAAGTAGCAGTGCAATTTTCTATGCATTCGGTTGACTATCAAGTCCAATGGCTTGCAGATATAGCATTGTTTGAACAAACGCCACCTGTGGTTGACATTCCCGTCCAATTCACAGCATCAGGCAGCTTCACACTTTCCATGTCTCCTGCTGATACCCACTCCTGGTACTGTGTGATGCTTTTTCTATTGCGATAAAGAAACTTGGTTTATTTTGTATTACTTATATTTTATTATCAACTCATGACCTCATGGGACACATACATTTTCCGCATCTAACCCGAGCTGGGATATTCCATATCTGACACCCTCTAGTGGTCAGGAGGATCACCAAATCCCAATCACCATCCTCTGTGTTAAAAACCTATCCTTTACCTCCAGTTCTACTTTAAAGCTCTCTCTTATCACCTTAAACCTGTGCCCATGAGTTTCAGACCTTGATGTCCTGAGAAAATAATTCTGATTATCTATCCAATTGTCCTCCTCGTATTTTTGAAAATATCCATAAGATCATCTTTCCACCTCCTTCATTCCAGTAAGAGTAAATGCAACCAATATAATATCATGTGGTTAAACAGGAAAGTCTGCGGTTGCTGGGAATGAGTGCAATAAACAAACCTGCTGGAGAAACTCAGCAGATCACACTGCATCTGTCGTTGTCATAACCCAGGTGTAATATCACACAAAATTGCTTTAGTTTGCCATTAGGCAGACAAAAATTCACTTTCAACGGAAATTGCCCAGTGCCCATTTCAGACTGAGAAAGAGAAACAGAGAGTCCTGATGGCAGCACGGCCATTTTTTTTTGCCTGGGCCCTTTGTCAGGGTTAACCAAAATCAGGCAGGTGTCTGAATAAAAAGGTGGGGTGGGGTGAGTGAAGAGGGGAAGAGGAGGAGGAAGGAGTGGGGGGGGGGGGGGAGGAGCACAGGATAACAGATAAGAGGCCATGAGTGGATCCAGGTTGAAGAGAAAAAAGCTTGAGAAGTGATGGGGAGAGAGGGTAGCTCCCTTATGGGAGAAGGAAGGGAAAGGGAAAGGGGTGGGGAGCTGGAGGAATGGAGTCAAAGGGATAAGGAGAGAGAGAGAGAGAGGGGGGAGGGAGGGGTTAACAGAAACTGTGAAGTAAAACACCATCTTGTTGGAGAGTGCCTAGATGGAATACAAGGCATTGTTCCTCCAGTTTGCATTTACAGTAAAACCTTGGTAAATATAGAATAAGTGTATTTTCAGGTTGCTTGAGACTTATATGTACAATGCTTAATTAACACACCTGCATTAAGAATGAACAGCTTAAAAGACAAAAGACAAAAATATGACACTGTACTTACACAGAACAAATTTCACTTGCATGAATATATAAACTTTAAACTATTTTACTTTATGTTGTCACATTCTTTGAAAACATTGAACTGTTGCTGTATCTACAGGTTCATCCCCCTCCATGGTGCTGCCTGAAAGACAAACAATAACATTATAGATAATTAACCCCCTATCCCCCAAGTTTACACATAAAGCCTCTGACCAGGGTGACCCTTACTAAGCAGAGATAAAAAGACACTTTAAGAGAGTCACTCCAATGGCGAGCGGCATCAATCAATTCTTTATCCTGGGCGACACCATTGGTGTTTCACACAATTCAACCAGCTGCTATGAGCAAAGCATGACCAATTCACTCTGCTGGCTGAATATTTGCTCCCATCTTCACCAAAGATTTATGTGTGACTTCAGAGAACATTTACTTTTACATTTTTAAACTTATGTATTTTGTACCTATTATTTTATTCTTATTTATTAAAAAAATGTAAATTTATTTTCCTTGATTTATTTTGCCGGTTGCTCGAGGCTGCCAGTTGCTTGACTCTGGAAACCAAAAGTGTTACTGTAGCATGGTGAATCGCTTTTATTTCTACCATGACCTTTCTGCAGAGTGGTGACTGTATACACAATAATGTTATTGTAGTCCAATGAGTATTTTATCCTACTAACCCAGCTGATGAGTTATCCTTTGGTGTGTCCATATCTCTTTGAGAAAAAATATTTGCATATTAAATATTAGCCATCTTAACTTATTAATCCAAGGAACTTCTAGAAATTAATTCCTGGTCAGCAACATTAATGGCCATTAAAATAAAAATTATTTTATTGTCATATCATAAAACAGAAAGTGTAATATTGCACAAAATTTCCTTTAATCTACCATAAGGTAGACAAAGATTTGTTATCAGCAAAAAATTCCTGGCGCCCTTTACGACCACAGGAAAAGAAGTGAAAGAGAATCCCACAGGGTCACTGAATGTCCATGGCTTCACTTCCATTGGTTCCGCAGCCTCTGCAGCCACACAGCCTACTCTCCGAACCATCAACAACCCGAGCTCCAGATGCACACGATCAGGAAGCCTCCAATGGTCTCTTGCATCCTGCTTCTGATACCTGGTTCCCCTTCAGTCAGACACGAGCCAGCCTCCAGCAGTCCGCAGCTTGGTGTGAGTCCTCTTACCGCAGTTGCCAGCAGCCCACATCCTATGTGGGTGCCTCTCCCCGAGTCACCAGCATCTTGCCTCCTGTGTGTTTTTCAGCCCAGAAAGCCTTACGGGTCCGCCGACACTCCACTTATAACCTCCACCCACCTTCAGAATTCATCCCACTGAAGCACATTATGGGAATATCATATCATAATTGAGAAAACCTCGAGTGGTCTCCAAATTATAGAAAGGATATAGATAAGGTGGAGAGAGTGCAGAGAAAGTTTACAAGGATGTTGCCTGGCTTACAGCATCTGGATTACAGGGAGAAATGAAGGAGACTGGGACTTTATTCATTGGAATGTAGATGACTGAGAGGGGACTTGATAGAGGTATTTAAAATTATGAAAGGAATAGATAGACTAGACATAAATAGACTCTTTCCCTTGAGCGCAGGGGAGGCTGAAACAAGAGGCCACGAGTTAAGGGTAAGGGGGTAACACTTTAGGAGAAATATTAGAGATGGCTTTTTCACTCAGCGAGTGGTGGCAGAATGGAATGATCTTCCGAATGAGATAGTTGCAGCAGAGTCCATTCTGTCATTTAAGAGAAGTTTGGATGTGTACGTGGAGGAGAGGGGGTTGGAGGGTTATTGGCGGAGAGCGGGAGGTTTGAGCTAGTGGAGTTGTTCTAGTGAACCGGTGCGGACTCGAAAGATCAACCTGGCCTGTTTCCGCTCTGTAAATGGTTATATGGTTAAAAAGGTTACGGAATCACAGAGTAACTCAGTACAGAAGGAGGCTGTACTGAGTCCATGCTAGCTATTAAGCAACCATTTTACATGAACTTTACTGTAGCCCATTTTATTCTTGTCACATTTCTATCATCTCCCCCCCTTACTTGGTCATTCAACTACATACAATAGCTAGTTAACCAACCTAACCTATCAATCCATTAGCATGCTTTAGGTTGCAGATAAGGAGGCGTGAAAAGATAAAAAGGACACCAGGAGCAAATTAATGACACTAGTTCTAATGATGCCTGCTGAGAAAATGGTCTCTTTCCATCCTTATAAAACAAGTTTTGTATTAATAGCAATCCCCCACAAATTACTGCAGGCTTCTTCAAATTCCTAGGATATTTGTCAGTGATTCAAGGAATGTGTTATCTTTAAGACACTAACTTCAAAATTCCTTTGGATGTTATAATCGTAAAACACTTAAAACAACCTTGATGCATTCAGCGGGTCAATCAGCCACTGTGGGGGGAGAAACAGAATTGACCTTTCATGGTAATCACCTTGCATTAAAACTTACTGGATCATTTAGACCAATATTGATGGCGATTGAAAAAATTGAATAAGAATTGACTTACTGAACACTTATAAAAAAATCCTATTCATGGCCTCTTTTGCTTGCAATCCAGTGAAAGACCACCCATGAAGATCATTATTGTTGCTGGATTCTTGAGTTACAGCAATTAAACTTTATGAACACTGCTCTACAGAGAAGGAATGTATATCATCTAAGCTTCTTAATGGAAAATATATTTTCATGTTTTGTAGTTCACTTTTGCTCCTGAAGTTTCAGATTTATTTATTTCTCCACTTTCAGTACTTAGTTGAATCAAAATGGAAAACACATTTTGACATGACCAAACTGGTTGTTGCATCCTCTATCAGTATGTACAAGTCAGCTGGAACTAATGTTAATGATTGATTACAGAAGGGCAATTGATGGAGCCTCAATAAGTAAAAGAAACATCAAGCATCCTTCTATGTAAATTACAAAACTGTTTCCCATTTCATATTTTTATTATGAACCTTTAGGCTATGCACCCTTTTGAAGAGGATCTGTAACTTTTTTTACATGCTGTATTGCAAAACTGATATTAATCATATCATCACATTCCTTGTACTAAATCTGTGGATGCTACTGTCATGAGACTTGACACTTTGGTGAGGGAACAGATATTTTTAATTTTACATTTTTTTTTAGACTTCAACACGGTAATAAAACCCTTTCAGCCCACATGCCTGTGCCACCCAATTAGACCCACTTGATCCACAACTCTGGTACATTTTGAACAGTGGGAGGAAACCAGAGTACCTGGAGGAAACCCATGCAGATGAGGGAGAATGTTCAACCTCCTTACAGACAGTGCTGGATTTGAAACTGCTGTGCTAAATGTGCCTCCAAAATTATTCCCAGCAGCTTTTCATGAACAGCTTGTCCCTTTTATCAAAGGTAAATTTGACTAGATGGCAAATTTAGCTTTGTCCTGACACATTGTGTTCATCAAAGGAAAATCTCAATGATAGCAATCTTCTGAAGCTTCTTTTAATGTAATAAGGAAACTTGAGTTTGTTTAAAACAACTATTTATTAGCTAAACAACTTAACTCAGGGCCATGTGGAGGCATCCATCTTGAAACTACCCAAAGCTGCAACAAACTAGTCTCTAGTGTTCTGAAGGATCACCAGAACTCTATCACTACATCCCCTTTAATCTAACAACACAACATACTAATATTGTATTCATTTAAATTTAAACATAAACACAACATCAGCAGCACAAACTTTTTAAGTGTGCAGTTCTT
The DNA here is from genome assembly GCF_036971445.1 of Narcine bancroftii. Classification (NCBI taxonomy): domain Eukaryota; kingdom Metazoa; phylum Chordata; class Chondrichthyes; order Torpediniformes; family Narcinidae; genus Narcine; species Narcine bancroftii. The sequence goes on from NC_091469.1 coordinate 86,261,405, forward strand.
TTTCTTTTAGAGATTCAGTTTGTCAGATGCCTTTATAACACATGTGGATCTCCTTAACACAGGGGGTGCTTGTGTTGGCTCTACTGGTCACCACTGTCTAGCACTAGTAGTGTTTCCTCTGTTGCTGTGCAGGCTGGATCTTCTGCATTTGTATGTTCTGCTGTGTCTCTTGCTTTTTCTGCAGGCTACTTCAATTCCTCCTCAGTATTTGACCATCCTCTATTCTGACAGTGTAGGATCTTGGATTTACTTTCTCCGGTACTGTAGCCTTTTTGTTTCAAATGTTGTGTCATGTTGTGTCAGAGGCCCTAAGATTCTTGCTGACTTGTCATAGTTTGCTTTTTGTCTCCATTGCAGACACTTTCGTTTCCATTTGACATCTTCGAAATTTTGTTCTTGTTTGGGTCCGCAGAATAGGGCGTTGTGTGTAGTCCCATCAGAAACTCAACAGGTGACACGCCATGTTCAAGTGACGACGCTAGCACTCGAAATGGATCTGAGCCACTGTCTTGTGCTTTCTTGAGCAACTGTTTAACTATATGATTTGATTGTAGATGCAGAGGGCTTGAAGTCACATGTTGAAAATCATACTCTTCTGAAAAGTTCTGGAATTCTCTACAGCTGTAGTATGGTCCATTATCACTTGTAGACAATTTGAGGAATTCATGTCTTGCAAAGATTGATTTCATAGATTCGATCACACAAGCATCAGACATGCTAGGAAGCAGTGCAAACTCTGGATAGTTCAATAGATAGTCAATAACCAGCAAGTAATTCTTTCTATCCATGTGGAACAGATCAGTCCCAACTTTCTGCCATGGATCTGTTGGTACATCAGTTATTATCATGGGTTCCTTTGTTTGCTTTGCGTGATGTTTCAAACAGATCTCACAAATGGAAACCACCCTGTCAAAAATGTCAGGATTTATCCCCGGCCAATACACAGCAGTTCTAGCCCTCCTCCTGCATTTTTCCATTCCAAGGTGACCACTTTTCAACATCTCTTGTCACAGTGATTGAGGAATGACCATTCTGCTCTGTTTGAATAGAAGCCCTTTGACAATACTCGGCTCAATTCTGATGTTGTAGAATGGCTGACATTCATTCCGATTCTTGATGACCTTCTATAAAACTGTGTCCTTTTCTGTTTCAGCTGTGATCTGCTTGGATTTCATGTCAGATATGGTAAGAGATTCAATGATCAGATTCACGTGGAGATTCACATCTGTCTCTGTGGAACTCTAATTGTATGCTTCTCTCTGTGCCATTGCTCTGGATAGGGCATCAGCTAACACAATATATTTCCCTGGTGTGTACACCAATTCAAAGTCATAATGTTGTAGCTTCATCATCAATCCTTGGATTTTCGGTGACATTGCACTGAGATTTTTCTTGATTATTGTTATTCATGGCTTGGAGTGTGTCTCTGCCATGAATACACCCTTTATCATTAACTTTCACCTCATGTAGATGCTTTGTCCATTGTAGTCTTTGAACTGTACTGGATTTGCATGGATGTATGGATTTATCTTCATTGCCCTGATGTTGTGCTCACAGATCAAATAGACTTTTGCCCCGTGTCCAGCTTGAAAGGTACATTTGTTCCATTTGTATGTAATGACACAGTCCACTTGACCTGCTCCACTCTATTCATGCTTTGCTGTTCAATGTCTGTTGGTTTATAATCTTCCTGCACTACCATACAAATGAAAAGTGTATAACTTATAGCAGTTTTTTTCTCTAATGTGTTTTATAGTGTGCACATTTTCACTTCTGTTTTGGTTCCTTTTGGGGAAAAAAAAACCATTGCTTTGCATGATTCTGCCCTTTGCATTTATTACAGACTTTTCCATAGGCAGGGCATTATTTTGGTGCATGCTGAGTGCCACATTGTTTGCAATTGATTGTCTCTCTTCTGTTTTGTTGTTTCCTATGTTTTGTTCTCTGTTGATGTGTGCATTCAAACTCTGTGGCTACGACTGTGCCTTCGTTTTCACCAGTCCTTTCACTCTCATTGAACTTTTTCATGTGCTGCTGAGCTAATTCACTGGTGTGGCATGTTTTCACAGCTCCAGCTAAGGTAAGACAAGCTTCTGTCTCTCATAGTGACCTCTCTCTCACTTTCTTATTAATAATCCTGAACATAATTTGATCACAGATCATTGGATCTTGCAGCAATCCAAAATTGCATGTTCTTTCTTATAATTTCATGTCCGTTAAAAAAAAATCAAAGCACTTTACCTGCAGCTGCAGGTGCAAGTGAAACATGTACCTCTCAAGCTTTTCATTTTTCTTTTGTGAGCAGTGTTCATCAAACATCTCAATAACCTTGTCGAATTTGCTCTGGTCTTTGCCTCGGCAAAAATAAATGTGTTGAAAACCTCTATTCCTTGAGGTCCCACCACGGTAAGTACCAGTGCAATCTTCCATGCATCAGATTTTCCATTGAGTCCAAAGGTTTGCAGGTACAGCATAAATCTTTGTTTAAACAACCTCCACTCATGGTCGACATTTCCAATTCAATTTACAACATCAGGAGACTTTAAACTCTCCAAACTTTCTCTGCTGCTATATTGACTGATGCTCACTCCTGATACTATGTGATGTTTATTTTATTGTAATAAAGAAACTTGGGTTCCTTTAAAACAACTATTTATTAGCTAAACAACTCACTCCAGACTGTGTGAAGGCATCTAACCTGAATCTACTGGAAGCTGCAACAAATTAGTCTCCAACTTCCTCTAGTGGTTAGGAGGATCACCAGCACTCGATCACTACAAACCTGTCTGATGTATTATGAATGTTTCACTGCTGAACTAAATCATCATGGCAAAAAAAGTTTTCAAAACTTACATTCAACTATTAGAATAACAATATGTGTCTCCTGATGTGAGATGGGACCACATATTGGCATAATCATGCTCATCTGTTCTGCAATTTATGCACATTACAATTCATTATTGTAAAATAACTTTGTGTGTGAATTCTTATTTTAAGCTTCCATCTTGTACTCAGAGTGGCATAGCTAAACCTCTATTACACAGAGCAAACTGTTTCACATAGTACATTGTTGGTTTTGGAATGCATCAAACTGCCATTATGTAGATATTCTGAACAAGAAATAGCCTTCAAATAGATGAGACAAAGAGCAGAATATAACACGTGATATATTCTGCTGACACATGACCCTCTCAAGTATTGACATACACGTCCATAAGTTTGAGATTTCCATGAATTTATATTAGAAGTTCTCAGATTATACTGCAAAGAGAAAGGTGATTTAATCCACCAACATTGCATCAATTAATTATGCACCAGTCCTATTTAACTTTTTTCACCTTCCCATCAGCTTCCCTTAGATTCTACAACTACAGTGAAATCTCATTATCTGGAATTCAAGAACTGGTAGCCTCAAGCGACTGGGAAAAATATCATGGAAAATAAATAGTTCAAAAATGTGTAAATTTAAAATTATTGCCATCCTAGTGATCAGTTCACCAATCCACATAACAAAATCTCAAGAAACCGGAAAATTCACTTATCCAGCATCTACCAAATCCCATAGATTCCAGATACAGGGGATTTTACAGTACTAACACAGTCACCCACACACTTGAGACAATTTACAGTGGTTGATTAATCTCCCATCTTGTGCATGTGGACATGCAGAAGGAAACCAAAGCAGATCGAGGAAACCCAGATGTTCACAGGGAGAATGTGCAAACCCCATCCCATAGACAACACTGGAGGTTAGGATTGAACTCGGGTCACTGGAACTATGAGGCAGCAACTCGAATTGCTGTGCCACTTCACTTATGGAGTTTCAGTGTTGGAATCCAACAGTAGAGTGTGAGGCTCTGGAGTTTCTTACCACTTGCATTGATGAATCTACATGAACATCACCAGGTCAGACAAGTTTAATGCTTCTACATTGTATTCATATTCTGAGGTTATCTCAAAAGTATAATATAGTTTTAAACATTTGAATGAACAAAAGTGCTGGAGGACCTCAAGATTCAAGATTCAAGATTCAAGGTATTGGCATGTAATTAAAAAATAGTGTTATATTACACAAAATTGCCTTTTGTCTGTTGTAAAGCAGACAGATTTGCCATCAGAAAAAATTGTCTGCAGCACCTCTTAAGTCAGAGAGAATAGCAAATGAGAGTTCCCCCTACAGTCACTGAATGCCCGTGGATTTGCCTCCAGCACTCCAACAGCCTCTACAGCCACACAGAGTCCAGTCCAAACCATCGGCTACCTGAGCTGCAGATCTGAACCTCCGATACAATTAGGACACCTTCTGCACCCTTGCCACCCTCTTGCATCCCAGTTCCGATACCTCGTACCTATTCAGCCAGTTTTGAGCCAGTCTCCGGCAGTCTGCAGCCTGGGGTGAGTCCCTTGACTGCAGGGTCCAGCAGCCCACAGCCTGGGTTCCTCTCCTCAAGTCACCAACAGCATGCTGCCTGTATGGGTCCTTCAGCTGCAGAAGTAAAAGGGTTTTTTTTTCAAGATTTGAATAAAGCAGTGCGAGAATTTTTATAGGAAGGTAAATTAGCTCGAGTGGCATTACATAGACTTACATGGAAGTATGCATTGGGCTGACTACATTTACCAGATTTTCAAAATTATTATGAAGCGGCCCAGTTGAAGTTTTTTAGTAGATTGATGGATTTAGATCAGCCTCCTAGCTGGGCTAAAGTGGAGATGGTGTGTATTTCTAGGGTTGAGATACATGAATTTATATTTCATTGGAATTTGATTTTATTACAGTAAATACGATAAGCCGATATTGAAAGATTAAAGATATTAAAGATTTGGATAAAAAAAACAGGGTGTTTGGGTCAAAAGATAAATTATCAATTCTAACTCCATTGTACAATAATCAGTTTATTCCTTTTTCAATGTTTACTAATCATTTAAAGATTTGGGACTCTAAAGGTATAAAGAAAATACAAAATTGTTTTGAAGAGGGGAAATTTCTTTCTTTTAATTAATTGAGATTTGATATACCTGTAAATACTTTGTTTGTGTATTATCAACTTAGAGCTTTGACAAAAGATAATTTTGGTAGAGAAATGACTTTACCTACTTTGTCAAGATTTGAATCTTTGATTTCCTCTATACTGAAAAAAGGGTTATATTTCAGTTATGTATAATTTGTTACAAGATGGTATGTATAAGTCAGATTGGGAGAAATCTAAACTTAAATGGGAGAGTGATTTAGTTTTTATTTTTCCTGAAGATGATCGGGAGACTATATGTCAGGATAATGTAATTAAATTGACTAATGTAAGATATGGAATGTTTAATTATAATTTTTTACATCAGTTATATTTGACCCCAGAAAAGCTAAAAAAAAAAATGGATTTAGTAATTTGGATTCTTGTTTTAGATGTGGCTCATGTATTGGAACTTTTCTACATGCCGTTTGGACTTGTGTTAAAGTTCAATCATTTTGGAAAGGAATTAAAGTAGTTTTGGAGAAATTATATAATTTTATATTACCATTAGATCCAATGATTTTGTTGTTGGGAAATTTGTATTCATTAAGGGGAATGGGATTAGATAAAATTCAAATTGCTTTTGTACATTTGGTGTTATCAGTAGCGTGTAAATGTGTTGCTAGTACTTGGAAAGGTGATACTGAGATTAATATATTACGCTGGCACAATTAATTCAAATTATGTATTGTCATGGAAAAATTACCTATAATTTACATGATAATTCTTCTTTTGTTAGTAAGTGGTCTCCGTATTTGAAATATATGCATTTAGATATACTTTGAAATATTATTAACATTTATAATATTTTCTTTTTATATATATAATCTATATATTTTTTTGCCCCCATTAAGGGAGCTGGCTGTAGGGGTGGTTTTTTGGGATTTTTAAAATTATTTGTTTTTTATATATCTATATATCTTTGTAAAATCATTTTTTTGATTATTACTATACTGTACGTTATGGTTTTTTCTATCTTTTAAATAAAGTTTGAAAAAAAAAATGTAGCAAAGGTATGTAACCAATGTTTTCAGGCCTGAACCCTTCATTAAAGTATGAGCAAAAATCAGACAGGCACCTGAATAAAATGGTGGTGGGGGGGGGGGTTGCAGGGAGGAGGAGCACAGATCCACATGCAAGATTTCAGAGGTGGATATGGATGGGAGGGCAGAAGAAAAGAAAACTGCAAAGTCCTAGCAAAAGGGATAGCTCTCTGAATGGAGAGAAATTTTGAGAGTACGGAATTTAAATGCTCCTTTCAGTATTCAAGGCAAAATTAGCAGGTAAGGAACCTTGGTTTTCGAGGTATATTAGGGATCTGGTTTTGAAGAAGAGAGAGGTGTATAGCAGAAATTGGAACGGAGCAAATGCGGAACTTGAGGAGCATAAAAAATGCAAGAAAAACCTTCAAAAAGAAATCAGGAAGGCTAAAAGAAGACATGAGGTTCCTTTGGCAGCCAATGTGAAGCAAAATACTAAAGGCTTCTACAGGTATATTAAAGAGCAAAAGGATAGTAAGGGACAAAATTGGTCCCTTTGGAGATCATAGTGGTTGGCTTTATATGGAACCAAAAGAGATGGGGGAGATCTTAAGTTTTTTTTCACCAGCACAGTATTCACTCAGGAAAAGGGCACAGAGTCATGGAAAGTAAGGCAAGGAAGCAGTGAGGTCATGGAACCAATACAGATTGAAGAGGGGGGAGTGCTTGCTGTCTTAAAGCAAATAAGGGTAGATAAATCACCATAGCCTGACAAAATATTCCCTCAGACCTTGAGGAAGGCTAGTGCAGGAAATGCAGAAGCTCTGGCAGAAATATTTAAAATGCCTCAGCCACGGGTATGGTGCCAGAGGATGGAGGGTAGCTCACATTGTTCCATTGTTTAAAAAAGGCTCCAAAGTAACCGTGGAAATTATAGGCCAGTGAGCCTGATATCAGTAGTAGGTAAATTATTAGAAGGCTTTCCTAAGAGATTGAATATACAATTATTTGGATAGCCAGGGATTGATTAGGGATAGTCAACATGGTTTTGTGTATGTAAGGTCATGTTTAACCAATCTTATGGAGTTTGTTGAAGAGGTTAACAGGAAAATTGACAAAAAAGTAGATGTTGTCTACATGGACTTTTATAAGCCTTGGACAATGTCCCACATGGGAGGTTAGTCAGGAAGGTTCAGACACTAGGTTTTCTTGGTGAAGTATTGAACTAGATTTGACAATGTCTGGATGGGAGAAACCAAAGAGAAGTGGTGGACAATGGCTTCTCACATTCAAGGCCTGTGACTAGTGGTGTCCCAAGAGTCAGTGCCAGAATGAGTGTTGGATGAGGACATTAGGGTAATCGGGTGGAGCACAGTTTGACAGTTGTAAATTTGCTCAGCATAGACTCGGTCAGCAGGGGCAGAGGGGGTGCTGGCAATGGGCTACCTGCCAAGCAGACATAAACCTCTTCCTGACGCTAGTGACACTTGATGCACGGTAGTGACACAGGTGAGGGTGGGTGTGGGTCTGACGGTGAGCATTGACTGCAAGTGTATAAGGGTACAGCACCTCGCAAGGAGGGGGCCATGCCATGCCATGCCATGTGAGTGCATGTGGGCACCACACCTTCCAAGGAGGGGCCATTCTCCCCCTCTTGGCACTGACCATGGGTGCATCTCATGGGTCAGTGCTGGGACCATTGTTTTTTTTAATCATTTATATCAATGAATGGAATGATGTGGTAATTGGATAACCAAGTTTGCAGGTAACACTAAGATTGGGGCCGTTATGGACAGTGAAGAAGGTTTTCAAAGCTTGCAGAAGGATCTGGACCAGCTGGAAAATTAGCTGAAAAATTGCAGATGGAATTTAATGCAGACAAGTGTAAGGTGTTGAATTTTGGAAGGATAAACCAAGAAAGGATATACACTGTAAATGGTAGTGCACTTAGGAGTGCAGTAGAACAGAGAATCTGGGAATACAGATACACAATTCTCTGAAAGTGGCGTCACAGGTGAATAGGGTTGTAAAGAGAGCCTTTGGCATATTTGCCTTCATAATCAAAGTATTGAGTATAGGAGTTGGGGTGTTACAATAAAGTTGTGTAAGATATTGGTGAGGCCAAATTCAGAGCATTGTGTGCAGTTTTGGTCACCTAACTACAGGAAAGATATCAATAAGGTAGAAATAATGCTGAGAAGATTTACTGCCTGGACTTCAGGAACTGAGTTACAGGGAAAGGTTAAACAGGTTAGGACTTTATTCCCTGGCGCATAGAATGAGGGGAGATTTGATAGAAGTATTTAAAGTGATGAGGGGGATAGAGTAAATACAGATAAGTTTTTTTCCATTAAGGGTAGGAGAGATAAAAATCAGAGGACATGGGTGAAAGGTGAAAAGGGAAATGTTTCGGGGGAACATGAGGAGGAAATTCTTCACACATAGAGTGGAAGGAGTGTGAAACAAGCTGCCATCTGAAGTGGTGAATACAGCCTTAATTTTAACATTGAAGAAGAATTTGGACAGGTGCATGGTTGGGAGAGGTTTGGAGGGCTATTGACAGGGTGCAGGTCAATGGGACTAGGCAAAAAAATTTTTTTGGCTCAGTCTAGAAGAGCTGAAGTGACCTTTATCTGTGTTGTAATCTTCTATGGTTTTTTGGTTCTAAGGATTAAATGCAGAATTAGATAACAAAGACAACAAATAGGAAAATAAATATGAATTAATTGTACATTGGAATTGGCACATTAATAAATGCATTTTGGTGATCTAAGTGTGGTTTTGTTCAACATTAGCACTAAAGTGATCATGGGAAGTCATTTATGTTCATCCAGAAATGACACAGTGAGAAATACAGAAACCCATTTAACGTATGGTTGATTTAGGCAATTTTACTTGGTCTTTATCCAGAATTATTTTTAAGAAATCATGTTATATAAACAAATTCAGATAGACATTTTGAATTACATTTGTATTAATTTGTGATTTGTGTATACATATATAATATATAAATCCTACAGATTTATATAGCTATTTGTAACAAATAGCTATTTGTTACATTAGTAGACTTTGTAGGATTTATATTTTAAATTTAATAAAAATATTTAAAAAAGATTTAGGTAGAATTTTTGTTTAAGTATGATATCCTATGGTGGTTATTTTCTTTGGTATTTGTGATGGTGCAGGTTCTTGTAATTGTTTCTGTGTCACCCAAAGGATACTGCAAGGCCACACAAGACATGATATTTGAGAAGATTTATTATCTCAGCTGTTCAATGCCTCAGATGGTCCCCATCAACAACTTCTGAATATGATAACATTGAATTATTAGCACTTCACTACACTCCTAGTCCTAATAATTTGCAGAATACCCTTTCAATCCAGTGCTTCAACATTCATAAATCTATACCTGGATTTTTACCTGCAAAATAATAACAATTCCTTGTTCTGTTCAATAATGATATAATCAAAAAACATATGGGAAATGTAGGTCAATTGGTGTATTTGGCTGGCATGGGCTCGTGAGCTGGAAGGATCTGTTATCATCCTGTATGTCTAAATTAAATAAATTTAAAAATTATATATTGCCATTGTTACAAGACCAGAGGACCCCAAAGCCCAGCAGCAATAGACAGAAGGTTACTTAAATAAAAGTTGTTTTAATTTTCTTTAAACATAAAAAAAAGATCAAACTTTATCTTATTACTATTAACTTAACCTAACTTAATCCCCTTCTAATTTTAAGCATACATGTATGTGATGTGTATATGTTCAGGAAAGTTCTTTGATTCAAAGTTGCATCTCACTTCTTTTCCTCCAAGTTCACCGGTTTCAGGCAATTCTTATACTGTGCACAGAATTTAATATTTACGAAGTTTTCACCAGGCTCTAGTGCTGAAAAGTAATTGGTTACCACTCAGAAAGATTCTTGTTGGTTCCAGAAAGAGATTTGTTGCTCATTGGACACACACAAACTGTATCTTTCCGATCAGCCACTTCAGTGTCTTGCCAAAGAAACTTGCCCCATCATGGGTTTTTCAAATGATAACCTCTTCTTCCAGGTCACCTCAGAGTTCCTCGTTTCCCTTGTTTCAAGAGAAACACTTTAGCCAGCCATTTCCTCTTATAAGGTCTACAAGGATTTTCAAAAGGCTGAACTCAACCTGTTTTCCAAATGGGGTTTTTCCACAAGCTTGCCAGCTTGCCATCTTCCAGTCTCAGCCTGCTGCTGAACTGTGATACTGAATTCTGTCTGTCTGTCTCTCTCTCTCTAAGTGAAGAATTCTGTTTGTTTGTTTTCCTCTCTCTCACTGCTTATAAAAACCAAAGCTTCATGCAGGGCTAACCCAATCCTTGAAAGATCTTATCAGCACTTTGAGCCTGGATTGTTTATTTGCACCTGCTTTTTAAAATTTCTTCCAAAATAGTTTTATTATCTTTTGCAAAGCCACTGGTACCTGCATGACTGGCTTCAGCCAAGCTCTTGCACTTTAAATGAGATGCTAAGTGTAAGTATCTGTGAAGTGACCTCCACTAAATCCCCCCACAATCTATCTCTTTTAGACATATTCATATATAATATAACATATAATATAAACATATTTATATATAATGTAACACCATTTTTATCCTAATTAGTACAACAGTTAATTGAAATATTGTCAATTTTTGTAATAAAACTGAGAGTATATAATCTGAACCTGAAGATTTTATTCTATCTTAGTGTCAGGAAAATCAAAATTATACTAATCAAGATATTAACTTTTACATGATGTAATTCTATTCCAGGAATAACTAAAATACAGTAAAATCCGCATTATCTGGCAAGTATGGGGATTGCGGATGATGCAAATGCATATTTTCCATCTGACTGAGACTCATTCCTCCAATGCTTAACTCATACACCTGCATTAAGAATTCACCATTTAAACGACAAAAGCGAGTGGAAAATGTAAATTATAGTGATTTGGAAAAAAAATCAACACTGTAGTCTTTAATTATGTAAAGTTCACTTTAATCAAGTAATTCCTGTAACTAAATTTAAACCTCGATAGATGGCGCTGTAACAGTGTTGCACTAACCACTATGTTAACCCTGCCTCCACCATAAACCCCCACCCCCCCAAGTTTACAGATAAAGCTTTACTAATATACTTAATAATATACTAATAAAGACTCTTATCAGGTAGGGATAGGGAGATACCTGGGTGAGTCGCTCTAGCAGCAAGTGACATTGGCCAGGTCTCATACTGGGGACCGCCATTTATTCAAACACAACTTTATTGAAACTTTATTAAAACAGCTGCTGTGGGTGGTATGACCATGTTGCTCCTCTGCCTGAATGTTTGCTCCCAAGGGGTTGTGTATTGCTTCAGAGAACATTTACATTTACAATTTATAACCTTTAATTAAAGTTTTTATTTAAAACTTTATTTATTTGTATTTATTTTAACATCTGCTTATTTACTTATTTCCTTAATTTATTTTGCCAGTTGTGTGTTTCTGGTTGATTGAACGCTGGATTACTGTGCTTCCTGCAAGTAATTAATTACTTAATTCACTACTTACAATTCACACAAATTTCAAGGTGACCTGAGAGTTTCTATAGTACCTTTTGATGACATGAACAGGGGAACACATCATTTGGTCAGGGATGGTGAGAATCTTAGATTCTTCTTCATCCAATATCCTGCAGTATCTTGGATGCACAAATATGGCACACATAGTACTTATACATTACCAGTACATATCAAGGGCAGAACACTGCCATTTTGTCATTACCGCATTCATGCATTGACACAACTTCAGGCAAACCCAAGCATGCATGTTCAAGTATTAAAGAGATCTAACATTTCTTGTGCATTTAATTTTGGTATTTTACTTTGCTGGAAGATAGTTTAAACTCTATTTGACCTTCCATCCATCCACTTTAACATGGCTTTCTACAGAAAAGGATTATGAATATTCATTCCACAATGATAGTATCAACAAATCCATCAAACTCTTCCCTTTCATTGTTTAAAAACATTTGCAGGGGTTCTATTATAATCAGGAAGACATGAAAGCAAACATGTTCTCTGCAATTTTTAATTAATTGTTTACATATTTTATTTCTGAATTTTTGGGCGAAGTATTATTCTTTTTGTATCTCAACACACTCAAGACAGCAGAGATCCAGCCATAAATACAAGTTTTGTAGGGGTGTCACATGACTTAGAGTGTTGGAGTATTGGGTTGAAGAGGTAGATACCATGATGTATGAAGGGATTTGGAGTGGCCTTGTTGACAGACTTCCCCATTGACTACTTTCCTCAATGACTGTATGGACACTATGTAAATGAATGACCTTTTTCCTTCCTCCAAACCCAGTATTGCTTCCATCTCCCTTTAGAATAGCATGTAGGCGTTGTTTATTTGGACTTGCTAATGAAAAGTCCATTCCAAAATACCATTGAGTTATTCACTATTTATTCATATTCTTGAAACAATGAATTATACTTAATTAATAAATAAATAAATTGACACTCTCAAAATTACATGGTCAAAGACATTATCTAGAAAAGCTCCATGTTCTTGGTTCTATCAACACAAAAGCAAATTCAAAGCTAAAATTGTTTCTCTAAGATGGTCAAAAAGAAAGCTTTTAACCTTCACTGAAACTATAGAAACACTCAAAAGAATATCAACAAACTTCTGCAAACTGCTAGAAACTGGCAGTTTATGTTTTCAAGTAATTTTCAGTCATTATATAACCCTTACACATAGATTTCTGACCTATCAGGAACAGCACAGAATTAGTGATTGGAGACAAATTTGTCTTTAATTGCCTGGATGTTCATAGTCAAGATTTTTACTGAAAACCCCTCTCTGTATCTGCATTCTGGACCTTCCTAACAGAAAGACCGGATCGGTAGCAGAACATTGAGCACTGTCACTCTGAGCACTGGTGCACCTCAGGGCTGTATAATCAGCGCACTCCTATTCATGCTACTAACCTACGACTGCAGTGTCAGATCCAGCCCCAACAGTGTCATCAAGTTTGCAGATGACACAACAGTAGTTGGCCTCATCGGCAATAACGATATGGAAAATCTTATGTTAAGGTGTGAGAATAACAACATGAGTCTCAACGTGGACAAGATGAAGGAGATGATCATGGACTTCAGGAGGACAATTCTCCACTATACATCAATAACTCTGTAGCGGAGAGCGTGATGAGCACCAAATTTCTTGGAGTTCACTTTAACTAGTGACCTTTGTGGACACACCACATTTCCTCACTTGTCAGGAAGGCACAACAGTGATTGCATTTCCTGAGAAGACTGAAGCAGGCTAGTTTACTGGCCATTATCATGTTAACCTTCTTCAGGAGCTCTATCAAGAGCATACTGGCAAGCTGCTTCACAGTGTGGTGTTGTGGCTGCAGAAAAATAGATTCACAGGACCATAAGAGTGGCAGAGAGGATCACTGGAGTCTTCCTTCCCCTCAGCACAGTGGGTGCATTGATTAGAGCACCAGAGATCGGGACCGGGTTTGAATCCCACTCTGTCCGTAAGGAGTTTGTATATTCTCCCTGTGTCTGTGTGGGTTATTCTCGGGGCTTCCAGTTTCCTCCCATTGTTCAAAACGTACCAGGGGTGTAGGTCAATTGGGAGTAAATAGGGCGGCATGGACTCATGGGCTGAAATGGCCTGTTTCGGTGCTGCGTGTCTAAATTTAAAATTTAAATTTATAAAATTTATTAATTCATCAACGTGATCTACTAGGCTCATTGTCTGAAGAAGTGTGCAAATCTCACAGCATCTTTCAGCTGCTACTGTTGGGAAAGAGATACAGGAGGATCAGAGCCAGCACCATCAGGCAGTGAGAAGGGCAGTGAGAAGGCTGAACAACCAAAGGAATTGTTCCCACTAACCATCTGAGATTTTCAGATTCATGAAACGATATTAATTTATTCATTTATTTGTATATAGGAATACATGTCCTGCATATGTATTGTTTGTTGGTATGTGTGTTGTGTCTGGTGGTGTGACTGCGTGACTTGCACCGAGGTCCGGAGAACACTGTTTTGTTGGGTTGTACTTGTGCAATCAGATGACAATAAATTTGGCTTGAGGCAGTTGAAAGTTGATGTGGACTCAGTGGGTTGAAGGGGTCTGATTCCATGTTGTTATCATTCAATGTCTCTGTGGAGTAACATTGTTTTATTTAAAAGATCAAAGGCGAAGAGCCCCTGAAAGTCTCTGAGGCCAAACTGAAATTTGTACTTGTAAATAACAGCTCCGTGATTATTCAACAGGAGAAACATAGTTGGAGCAGCAGCTCAGTGAAATAACAGAGGAAATTACAGTCACTTTTGGCCTAGCTCTATCACCATTTTATAAACTGCTCAGAGAATCCTCTCCTAAATTATATTATTATTATGAAATAAATTGCTTCAACAACATTCCTCAGTCCTCACTCTCTATTACATTACACAGATGCAATCAATTCCAGATGTGTGGATCAAATACAGTGAATAATAACATCCCAGAAATTAAAGCACAGATGGTTGCCATTCTGTTCATTTTACCCATGGCAGCTGAGAAAAAGCTCCTCAGACTATCTCTGCATTTTTCCAGCTCTCATCCAGTCGCCCCGGAAGTTTACGAAACATCAAGAGGTCATCTTGGGAGATTTTAAAGGCGGTGATTTTTCTGTCTCCACCGCCATTCAGACTCACACCGCTTTTAAGATGATACTTTCCAGTTGTTTTCTAATCCTTATTTCTATGTTATTCAGTTAATGATATTTCAAATAAGGGGATTCCTTTCTAATTGCCTGATCTTGGTTTCTTGTAATTATGTAAATCTCCATTCAATCTGCTGAAAGAATTCCCTTCCATTCTCATAAATCTTTCCTCTTTATGATATTTCTCCATCCCAGACACCAATCCTATAAAATTATCTTTTAATTCTAATCCTCTTCAGTTTAGTACTTTTCCGTCTCAGGGTTGTATGTAATGCCCTGTAGAAACTCAATAAATCTGAACTTTGAATTTAAGCATTCTTCCCTTAATGCTGTGAATACAATGAAAAATAGAAAATATATTGGGTTACATTGACTCATTTTATCCAGAGTTTCCCTGAACGCCTCTGGTTTCACAAATAAAGGTGTCGAGTTCTTCCAGTACATCAGCAGGCTCGCATCCCAATGTCACTATGAATCCAATATGTATATTGCAGAGGCTTGCAGTGTGGTTTCTCCATCCACTCTCTTATTTCTAAATCAAATGATAAAAATAAATAATGCACTTTTTCTTTTCTGCAGATGTCTTTTAAGGAGGAAGCTGAAAGAAGCAGTAAGATGATAATTTACATTGCTTCACAGATTTTTCAGATTTTGGATTTTCAAATTGATTGTCAAAGTACGTACAGGACATCACATAAAACCCTGAGATTCTTTTTCCTGCCGACGAGGCAGAATTACCACTTATTGGTAGTGCAAAAAGCAGTACTCAACATACAGATGTAAACAAGTAAACAAATTGACAGAAAAAAAATCAACAAAGTGCAAAAGTAAGAGTCCTTAAATGAATCTCTGATTGAGTTTGTTGTCGAGGAGTCTGATGGTGGAGGCGTAGCAGCTGTTCCTGAACCTGGTGGTGGGAGTTTGTGGCACCTATAATTCTTTCCTGATGGCAGCACCGAGAACAGGACATATGCTGGGTGGTGTGGATCCTTGATGATTGCTGCTGCTCTCTGACACCAGCGTTCTTGTAGATTTTCTCGATGGCGGGGAGGGTTTTGCCTGTGATGTTGTGGGCTGTGTCCACTACCTTTTGCAGGCTTTATTTCAACGGTATTGGTGTCCCCACACCAGACTGTGATGCAGCTGGACAGCACACTTTCCACCACACATCTGTAGAAATTCAACAGTGTTTTCAATGTCATGCCAAACCTCCGCAAACTCCTGAGGAAGTAGAGGCGATGACATGACTGCTTTATGATGCTATTAGTTTGTTGGGTCCAGGAAAGATCTTCCAAGATAGTGGCTCCCTTGAACTTAAATTTGCTCACCGTCTCCCCCTTTGATCCCCCAGTGATCACTGGATCCCATACCTCCAGTTTTTCCTTTCTGAAATTAACAATCAGCTCCTTGGTTCTGGTATATTTTTATGCAAGATTCAGAGATTCAGGGACTGGAAACTTCAGCTCGACAGAATTGTGATCAAATCACTATCTCATATTGTTGATTCACATCATAATCAGCCAGCTCTGCATATGGTTCAGAGAAGCTACTTGTGTACCAACATTTTCATGAGACATCCAGCTAGTTTATGCCATTATGTTCACAAATTAGATGACATTTTGATGACCAAGGGCATTATCAGTGATCAAAAACAGATGTGACCACTGCAAAGCTTTAAAATCCACATTTGCTGTCATGAATTTTGCTTTCCATTTTACTCTTCCAAGTAAAAGGGTTGGTGATTTGTTGAAATAGTGGAGGAATTTTATTCAGACACTGTTCAGCCATGCTCCAATTTTGCGGTACGGTTGGTCCAACATCTTTACAGTGCCAGCGATTGGGACCAGGGTTTGAATCCCACGCTGTCTGTAAGGAGTTTGTACATTCCCCCTATGTCTGCATGTGTTTTCTCTGGGGTCTATGGTTTTCTCCTACTGTTCAAAATGTACCCGAGGGTGTCGGTTAATTGGGTGTAAATTGAGCGTCACGGACTAATGGGGTGAAATGACCTGTTACCATGCTGTATGTCCAAATTTTAAAAATAATTAAAACACTTTCAATTTAAATTTAACAAAAACTCAAATTTTCTTTTAATTACTACCATATAAAACTTATGTTTTAATGTCCTGTCACTGCATTCTGTTGTGGCTGAGGTTTCATGCAATTGCAATGTGTTTAAGCCTGAATATTGATTTCAGAATGAAAAATATAATAATTGGAGCTTGTGATGGACATCTGGTGAATATAGAGACATGCTGGGAATAAAACAGTACCAAATGGATTTGAATAAAATTGCAAGTAAATTCAGAAAACCCTTAGCAGGTCAGGGAGTATCTCTGGAAAGGGTAACAGAATTCACGGCCCATGATGAGAGATCTGAGTTGAAAGATTAACTTTGTTTCTCTTTCCACAGTTCCTGCCTGAGTTGTTTTTCTTCCTTTTATTTAATTACATGCAAGATTTCTATCCTCAAATTCTTGAAAATGAGCAGTATTTGAAGTTCGAGGAGTAAAGCACGCACGTCTGCAGACACTGTAATTGTCTGCACATTGCTGGAGATACTCAGGTGGTCAAATGGTGGACCTTATATTGCAATGATAAAGACACATAATCAATATTTTTGAGCTTGAGCACCTCATCAAGGTATAAGCAAAATATCTGAGCTCTATGAATGGAGAGGGAAGGGGTTGGAGAGCTGGAGGAAAGAAGACAGGGGTGGGAAAGAGGGGGAGACTAGTAGAAACTGGAGAAGTTGACATTAATGCCATCGAGTTGCAGAGTGCCCAGATGGACAATTAGGTGTTGTTCCTCCAATTTACTTGGTTTGACAGTACATGAGGACATGGACACATGTCAGTGCGGGTATGAGGCACAGAATTGAAATGGTTGG
This sequence comes from Narcine bancroftii, assembly GCF_036971445.1. Lineage (NCBI taxonomy): Eukaryota > Metazoa > Chordata > Chondrichthyes > Torpediniformes > Narcinidae > Narcine > Narcine bancroftii. The sequence continues at coordinate 86,279,011 of NC_091469.1, forward strand.
CCACCTGAAGATCTCTGTCATTGATGCGGACAGAGAAGGCTACATTTGGAGCATCGGATCTTGCAGATTCACAAGTGAAGTGTTGCTTCACTTGGAAGGATTGTTTAGGTCCCTGAATGGTGATGAAGGAGGAGATGTGGGTTCAAACATGGCACTTCCTGTGGCCGCAGGAGAAGGTGTCGAGGGGATGACTAATGAGAAGGAATGAGTGGATGTGGGAATCATGGAGGGAGAGGACCCTAGGTTCCTATGGAGGGTGGAGAGGGGAGGAGAAGGGAATATCTGAATGGTGGTGGGATCATGTTGTAGGTGGTGGAAATTATAGAGGATAAATGTGTTGGAGGTGGAAGCTAGTGGGGTATTAGGTGAGGACAAGGGGAAGCATGTGCTTGTTATGTCTGGGGGAGCAGTGGAGGCCAAGGCAGATGAATGGGAAATGGAGGAGATGTGGGTAATGGCTGATTTGATGGTGGTGGAGGGATAGACATGTTTGTGGAAGAAGGCAGATATTTTAGACAATCTGGACTGGAAGACCTCATCTTGGGAACAGATACGATGGGGGCAGAGGAAATGAGAGGAAGGAGTAGAATCCTTGCAGGGGACTGGGTGTGAACACATGTAGTCAAGGTGGTTGTGGGAGTTGGTAGGTTTGTAAAAATTGTCTGTAGAAAGCTTGTCTCTTGAGATGGAGACAGAGAGATCAAGAAAAAGGAAGAGTATCACCGGAGATGGACCAAGTGAATTTGAGGTCTGGGTGAAAGTTAGAAAAGTGAATAAAGTTGACGAGCTCATCATGGGTGAATGAGGCAGCCCTGATGCAGTCATCAATATAATGGAGGAACAGTTGAGGAGCCTTACCTGTATAGGCTTGCAACATGGATTACTCCACAAAGCCAACAAAAAGGCAGACATAACTGGGACCCATGTGGGTACCCATGGCTACTCCTTTGATTTGGAGAAACTGGGATGAGTCAAAGGAGAAATTATTAAGGCTGAGGACAAGACGAAAGTGGTGGTGGAGGGGGACTAGTTAGGACTCTTGTCAAGGCAGAAACAAAAGGGTTTGAAACCTTCTGAATGAGGGACTGAGGTGTAAACTGGATGTTCAAAGTGAAAATGAAGCAGTCAAGTACAGGGAATTGGAAGTCATTGAAGAGATGAAGGGCATGTGAGGTAGGTAGGGAGGGACTGGTCCAGGGGAGAAAAAATGGATTTGAGGTAAGATGATACTAGCTAAGTGGGCAAGAGCATGCAGAAAAAATAGGTTTACCTGGATAACTGGGTTTGTGCACCTTGGGTACAAGGTGGGGATGGAAAATGATGAGGTTGGAGGCTGTGGGAGGGAGGTAAGCAGAGGTGATGAGGATAGGAATAGTACTGGAGACAATGGCTCGATGTTCTGTGGTGGGGTTTCTGAGAGCTGTCGCCTGGCCTCGGTAAGGTGGAGGTCTGTGCATCAAACCACAACAGCACCTCCCTTTTCTGTGGGTTTGATGCTAAGATTGGGATTGTTGTGGAGAGAGTGGAGGGCAGAGCATTCAGAGGAGGTGAGATTGGAATAAGGCAGGGGAGTAATGAAATTGAGACAGTTGATGTCTTGACAGAAATTGGGAATGAAAAGATCCAGAGTGGGTAACTGGTCAGGATGAGGTGTCCAAGAGGAGGAAGAAGGCTTGAAGTGGGAGAAGGGGTCTTCAGTGGGGGGTGAAGAATCTTAGCTGTTGAAGTGGGCATGGTAATGACAGAAGAAGAGTTCAGCATCATGGCATGCATGGAACTCATTAAGGTGTGGGTGGAAAAAGGGGATGAAGGTGAGGACTCTACTGTGGACAGAGGGAAGGCCAGACGACATGGTAAATATCAAACAGGGGTCAGAGTGGGAGTCAGTGTGGTAGAGAGTGTTAAGGGAAGGAGGGTGGGTGTGATCAGGGGGTGAGGTGGAGGGTTGGGGAGTCAGAAGGTGGAGGTGATAGGTAGGGGAAGTCAGAAGGGGAGGTGGATCATTGGGGAGGTCAGAACGTGGAGGAGGAAGGTAGGGGAGGCCAGAGAGAAAGGTGAAAAGTAGGGAAGGTCAGTGAGGGATGTAGAGGGTAGGGAAGGTCAGAGGGGGACGTAGAGGGTAAGGAAGGTCAAAGGGGGAGTTGAAGGGTAGGAGGGTAGCAATTGATCTTTAATAGTTCTATTTTTGTGCACTTGATGCAAGTTTTATATGTTTTATTTTCATGTAATGTATTTAGAAGCAAATATAAACCACATGAAATACTGAAAACAAAATACATTGTATTTGTAATAAGGAATATGGAAATTCATAAAATGATTTATACAACAATCCTTTCAACTTCCATATCTTCATGTTGTGGTGGTGCCAAACAAATTCATTTAAACAGGCTAATTTTCCACTAAAATGGGATTCAGTCAAATAGTGTTTCTTCCCGTGAAGTCATTGCAGAAGAGCATTGTCTGCAAGGACCACTAGATGTCAGCAAGTGTCCTCTAAATAAGCAAGCTTCAAGATCAATCAGCAGGCTTCATATAATTTTGCCATATTTTTTTCTTTTATGCACTTATGATTTTGTTTGCAATTTCCCAATTACAAACAAAACCTTTTATTTGGTACTGCAATAGGAGGAGGTAACACTATCCAGACTGAAAAGGATAGCAGAAATGCTTTGTTGATGTGGGACTATCAATTCTGCTGAGTCAAGAAACCAAAATCCAATCCACTTTATGTTAATTGCTGCTTTTGCAGTTTTTCAATTAAATGTATTTGGCAAATGCATTCAGCTTACAATGGAGCACGAAAGGAAACAATTAGCACCCATCCCACCCAGAACCACTTTGAATTAAAATTGCTGAAATTGTAGTTTGTAGTTTACTTGAACTTAACACGTGGTTAAAACTCTGCATGCCAAACTGCATGAGTTTTTCAAGCTCTGCTGGGACCTCAGGACCTTCGTGATGCCATCATCATCACCCTGTACAAAAACAAAGGCGAGAAATCAGACTGCTCAAACTACAGGGGAATCACGCTGCTCTCCATTGCAAGCAAAATCTTCGCTAGGATTCTCCTAAATAGAATAATACCTAGTGTCGCCGAAAATGTTCTCCCAGAATCACAGTGCGGCTTTCGCGCAAACAGAGGAACTACTGACATGGTCTTTGCCCTCAGACAGCTCCAAGAAAAGTGCAGAGAACAAAACAAAGGACTCTACATCACCTTTGTTGACCTCACCAAAGCCTTTGACACTGTGAGTAGGAAAGGGCTTTGGCAAATACTAGAGTGCCTCGGATGCCCCCCAAAGTTCCTCAACATGGTTATCCAACTGCACGAAAACCAACAAGGTCGGGTCAGATACAGCAATGAGCTCTTTGAACCCTTCTCCATTAATAATGGCATGAAGCAAGGCTGCGTTCTCGCACCAACCCTCTTTTCAATCTTCTTCAGCATGATGCTGAAACAAGCCATGAAAGACCTCAACAATGAAGATGCTGTTTACATCCGGTACCGCACGGATGGCAGTCTCTTCAATCTGAGGCGCCTGCAAGCTCACATCAAGACACAAGAGCAACTTGTCCGTGAACTACTCTTTGCAGACGATGCCGCTTTAGTTGCCCATTCAGAGCCAGCTCTTCAGCGCTTGACGTCCTGTTTTGCGGAAACTGCCAAAATGTTTGGCCTGGAAGTCAGCCTGAAAAAACTGAGGTCCTCCATCAGCCAGCTTCCCACCATGACTCCCAGCCCCCCCACATCTCCATCAGGCACACAAAACTCAAAACGGTCAACCAGTTTACCTATCTCGGCTGCACCATTTCATCGGATGCAAGGATCGACAAAGAGATAGACAACAGACTCGCCAAGCAATTCGTTTGCAAGAGAGTTGTAAATGGTGAATGTGATTTGACATCAGTAGCCTATGTAGAGGAGATAAAGACACATCAAGAAAACAGGGAAGATAAAACCAACTGTGCAGCAACTTCTCCCAATAAAAACTGGGTAATTCCTCCAGGAAAATATAGTAAATAGAAAAGAGCAGTGGAATCCCCAATCTTATTTGGTTGGGAAATTACTCAATCATTTCTACCATTGTCATTACTAATGGCCTTTTGGATACCTGCAACTCCTATTGAAATGGTTAGGGTATCTTGCTTTGTTTCATCATTAAATACTAAGCTCTTCTTGTCATATATATCTATCCAAATGCCTTTTAAAATTGTGCCCATTTCTACTGTTTGCTCTAACAGGTAGTCCCAGATAGGGGACCCAGCCTCTGAGTGAAAAGGTTGTCCTGCAAACCCCACTTAAATCTCTCCCCTCTCACCTTAAACCTATTCTTTCCACTTATTGTTAGTGTAAACTGTACTCAAGAAAAAGATACATATGCAAAAGAAAGATCAGATAATGCAAAAGAAAAATGGATAGAAGCAGCAGAAAGGATCATTGGGATCTCCCTCTCCCCAATCCATGTGATTTATCGGGATAATTGTTTAAAGAGGGCTCTCATATCAGGGAGGACCCAATCCACCCCACACACAGACAGCATCATCCATTTGCCTTACCTTGATGAAGGGCTCAAGCCCGAAATATTGGTTATGACCTTATATGATTTGACCTGCTGAGTTTCTACAGTGTTGTGCTTTTACTTCACCCATGGTGTCCGCAGACTTTTGTGTTCTCCTTCCTGCTACTTCGTCAGGAAAGAGATATAGAAGTATTAAACCCGGAACCACCAGGCTGAGTTTCTTCCCACAGACAGTGAGACTGCTGAACTGCTAAAATGACTCGCCATCGCGCTACTATTTATTAATAATATTTATTTTAATATATGGGTACTGTGCACATGTATCATTTGTCTGAAAGTATGTTATGACTGTGTGTGTGTTTGCACTGTTCTGCACTGTGGTCTAGAGAATGTTATTTCTTTGGGTTGTACTTGTACAATTGGATGATAAATAAATGAACTTGAAACACATCATTAAATAATGGTGATGGGTCAAATAACCTCCAAAATATGTGTATCTTATAATTTTTGCTCTTGACATGTTTGGACATGTATGTGGATAGACCTTAATAATGTTTTACCATTGGCTGATAATTGGGGAGCCCACATCTAAGTTTAAAGAAATTTGGCTCGGTCAATTTGCAGTGGCACTTGTACCTTTACCAAGTGGAGCAGCCACAGCAATGGGGGTAACAAGGAGGAGAGCAGTGGGAGAGGCCTTCACAGGACTCCCTTCAAAGACAGGAGGAAAACCTCTTCAGGCTAGTGATCCCTCAAAGAGACTTTGCTGTGGAGCAGCCAGCAAAGTGAGTGCTTTTGGAAAAGCTTCATGCATGCCGTTCCCTTGAACATCCAAATTGGACACCATGAAAAGAGGGGAGGATGTAGAATTTGCTAAACTTTGTATTTCTAAAGCCTCAAAAAAGATTGATTTTTATTCTTTTCAAAAGCTTTGCTGTAGACCAAGATGGTGCCTAAAGGCAAGAAGATGTAAACCAGTGTTTAGCTTCTTTTTAACCACTCTGTTGGTATGAAGTCAAACATTATCTAACAGAGTGTGAGCAAATTATGATCATTTAAAATCATTTATGCAGTTCATTTCAATGGTATTAATGGTATATCCTTTCTTCTTTGGCAAGATTTTATTTATACTGGTGTTGACAGTAAGAAGGAAAGCTGGAAAATTGACTGTTCTATGAGTGGGTTGATTCCATTCAGTGATGAATGCAAGATGAAGTGTGATGTAAATCATTGTCCACAACTCATCATTTACCCATTTATGTATTAGGATGGGCAAGTAATTCACGTGGCAAAGATTACATGAAATGATTCATTTGAAATGTCAGCTACATCAATGTAGCATTAAGTTGTTCTTCTAGTATCATCTATCCTCTATTGCAATACTATCACAATTAAAGTTTAACATCATGTCATTATAAGTGGAGGTATGTTGATTTCAACAATAATATTTAGAAACACATTCATTTTTAATCCAAATATTCTCTCAAGGCAACTTTAGAGTATTCCAACTTATAATGATAAGTAAATGGTACTGGACACAGCAGGCTAGTATAGGCACAATTCTCCCCACCTTTGAGAACATCTACAGTGAACACTGCCAACGGAGAGCAGCAGCAAACATCAAGGATCCACCCCACCCAGAAAGTGCTCTGTTCTCGGTAAAGGGCGGGCTGGTGACAATCAGCTGGCAAATGCCTTGACAGCCCCCCCTCCCCACTGCCCCTGCCCCCCAGTGCAGGACTTCAGGGTAGGGGCAGCTGGCGCAGGACTACAGGGCAGGGGCTGCCAGTGCGGGACGTCAGGGCTGGAGCGGCTGGTACAGGATGTCAGGGCTGGGGTGGCCAGCGTAGGACTACGGAGCTGGGGCAGCTGGCGTGGGACTACGGGGCTGGGGTGGTTAGTGCTGGACTACAGGGCTGGGGTGGCTGGTGCGGGACTTTGGCATTTTCTTTCCACCCTCATACCACCTTAAGCAAGCCCTTACTAATCACAGAGCTCCTACGGCATAGGAAATATTTAAAGTGGTATGTGAGTGGAAAGAAAAAGTTTGAGAACCGCTGTTCTACACACTCACAGACAGGGACTGCAGCAGACACTTAAGATCCCTATACCTCAGGGTGTGGCTCAGGGTTAAGTGATATAAAGTTACTAACAGTCTAACAAGACAGGGGCTTAAACACACACTCACCATTCCCTGTACCAATGGGGGAGGTGGGGAGGGTGGTGGTGAAATGGGGGGGGGGGGGGTTTGGGCGGCTCTCTGCAAGCACTGATCTATTGCAGTACTACATCTTAAGTGTAGTGTGCACCTTATCCATGACACTTGCAGAGATGTCCTTAGTAGTGACCTGAAGTGGAATGATTTCCGGGGCCTGAACATGAGGCAGAGAGAAAGAAATGTGTTATGCATCAATGTTTTATACAGTTCTGATCTGGGCGTCTAGCCAGTAATGACCCCTAGGTGATTTAAATGAGCCAACAGCAAGGTGTCCACTAATGGGTGGCTGGAGTCCCTCCTTGATTGACAGGTGAAGTGACTTCCAAATTAGTTTCAGTTAGGGAGGACATGTGACCACCCGCAAGCCACAATATTCTAGACAGGGAGGGAGGCCACAAGTTTCTCCACAATCCTCAGATATCATTCAACCCCTCAAAAGTCATCACTCTGCAATCACTACATAAATTTCCTTCCAGCAAGGTAGTGTCTCCAGTGCCTCATGGATTCTACAATGGCTAGAGCTTCCACAGAGGGGTTCCAGAGTTTGTGGACTTGCAATGTCTAAGAGAAGAATGCAACCAGCCTGCCCGCCGGGTTGAGGGTAGCAGCCAGGATTACATCCAAAGCATTACTTTCCACCTGGGAAAGTACATTCTTATCTACCGCGTTTATGGTGGCTTTCGCAGTGTGATTTCAGAGGTAGTTAAAAGCCGTTTGGGCTTCAGCTGAGAGGGGGAAAATAGCAGCTTTTAAGAGAGGGCAAACCTCATCAGCAATTTGAGGGATCCACCAGGTATAATAAGAGCAAAACCCCAGGCATCTCCTCAAAGCCTTTGTGGTCCTGGGAATAGAGAGCTCTAACAGGGGGTGGATCCTATCGGGATCGGGGCCAATGATGTCATTCTCCACCATGTAACCGAGGATACACAGGCATTTAGTCCTGAACACAAACTTGCTAGAATTATGTGAAGTTCTGGGCTTTTGCCATGTGGAGAAAACTCTGGAGGTTGTTGTCATGGTCTTTCAAGGTATGGCCACAGATGTTCAGATTATCGAGGTAGGGGAAGGTAGCCTTCAACCCACACTCATCCACCATTCTGCCCATCTGCCTCTGGAAGATAGAAACCACTTTAGTGATAATGAAAGGGACCCTCTGGAATTGATAGAGATGATCATTACCCTCAAATGCCGTATATAGATGGTCTTCAGAATTGATTGGCAGCTGGTGATAAGCAGCTTTCAGGTCAATGGTCAAATAGACCCAATACTGCACAATATCATTCACCATGTCCTAAATTCGAGGGAGGGGGGTATGGGTCCAGGAACGTGTACTGATTAATGGTTTGGCTGTAGTCAATTACTACCCATTAGTTTTTCCATTTTACCACTACCAGTTGCACTCTCCACGGGCTGGTGCTAGGTTTGATGATACCTTAATCGAGCAGATGTTGTGTCTTAGACTGTATGAAATCTTGCTCTGCTGTGCTGTACCTCCTGCTCTTGGTAGCAATAGGTTTGCAGTCAGAGGACAGATTCGGGAAGAGAGGTGGGGGGGGGGGGGTCAATATTCAGTGTGGAGAGACTGCATGTGCATTCTGATTTTAGAGGCCCTCCGTTCTAACCCCTTACAGGGGGAGAGGACCAGAATACTTCAAGGTCAGGCTTTTAAGGTGTCATGGGAAGTCCAGACCCAACAGCAGCGGAGCACATAGTTTATCAAGTACATAAAAGAATATTTTACAAAATTCCCCCTTCAAACGACAAATGCACTATACAATGTTGTTGAACACACGTGGAGTGTGACTGAGAAGCAAAGAATATGCAAAATTGGAAGGATACACCTTTAGATTGTATTCTTGCACACTCCGTGAGTCTATGAAGTTTTCAGTAAAGCCTGTGATGATTAGTCATTTAGTGAATGTCCGTTTACCTTCTCAGTCACTACGGAGTTGTTGAGGTGGTGAGGTCTGTTCTGATCTAGAACATCGAGGCTAGGACCCCAGAGACTCCATGCTCCTCACTCGAGTGGCCCACACTCACCATAGCAACCCTTCGTTGCCCGTGGGTAAGATACCATCGACCTCGTGGTGAGGCAAAATGGCCATCCTCCTTCCTCCTCTGATGATGGCAGTGCCGAGTTTGAATTTGAGTTGTGGCAAGATGGCTGCCGAGCCTTTTCGCACCGTTTCCTCACTGGCACCCTCCGACGGTGGGTAGTGCATTGTGGGTTTGGGTGAATTCGGGGCAGATGGCTGGGGCTGGAGTCAGATCCGGGAGCAGTGCAGGTCGTGGACTTCCCCAGGCTTCCCCTCACGTGGCAAACCCTCGCCCGATGTCCTTTCTTGCCGCAGCTGGATCACACTGAGTCTTTAGCCAGGCAATGTAATTGGGGATACTGGTTCTTGCCGCAGAAAAAGCACTCCCTAGCAAGGGAAGTGGCAGCCATTAGTGCTGGGGTATTGGGAGCTGTTGGTCCTTGGAATGGGTCACCTAGGTGAGTTTGGCCTGTTCCAATGATTTGGCTAGTTCAAAGTGGCAAACCAAGTCTTTCTTAACTGACTTGAGTGGACCCCCGCGACTAGTGTGTCCTGGATCTGTTCTTCTTCACGAACACGGCCCACAGCCACTTCGAACCTGCACATCTTGGCAAGCATCCACAGATCCAATGGGTAGCCATTGAAGATCTCTCCTGGCCTTTGGCGACGTAGAGCAAGTTGGTGCCTCACTAGGACCTTGTTTTGAGACTTCAGGTACCAAGTCTTCAAAACCTTGATGGCAGCATCAAATGTAGTGCAGTCCCTGATGACTGCATACCCTTCCAATCCTACCCTTATGCTACTTGGTTCAGCTGGGAGTCGGAGGAGGAGCTTGGAGAAAGTCGGGCTGTGAGTCAGAGGAGGAGGAGCTTACTGAAAGTGAGTCAGAGGAGGAGGAGCTTGCTGAAAGTGAGGAGAAGGTAAGCTATTAAAGTCGGGGGCTTACCGGGACTTGGGCCTACTTGGTTCGGCTGGGAGTCGGAGGAGGAGCTTGGAAAGAGTCGGGCTGTGAATCAGAGGAGGAGGAGCTTGCTGAAAGTGACAGGGTTAATTGATCAAGGCGCCAATAAAAGGAGTGAAAGGGGAGGGTGCGGCCAGCGAGGAGTGGCTCAGTGAGTGAGTGGAGCAGTGAAGGAGTGAGACTTCCTGGCTTTGGCTTATCAGACTTCGGCAAAAGCAGGCAAGGAAAAAAGGTAAGCTGAGTTATTTGCCTTCGTATTCAGAGTCATGCCAATAGAGTTAGTGCTCTGTACTGGGTGTCAGATGTGGGAACAATGGGTGACCTCCACCCTCCCAAATGACCACATCTGCACAAGGTGTACTGAGATGCAGTTACTAAGGGAGCGAATTAGGGATATGGAGTTGCAGATTGATGACCTGTGGCTTGTAAGGGAGAGTGAGGAGTTAATCGACTCAACTTTCAGGGCGATAAATACTCCAGAACCCATGCCAGGTAAGTGGGAAACCGTCAGGGGGGGAAAGAAAAAAGCAAGAAAAACGGAGAGCACAACAGTGACTATCCCACTCAGCAACAGTTATGTTGTGTTGGATTCTGTTGAGGGAGATGACCGGACAGAAGATGGCCACGGGCACCAGGTCAATGGCAACGAGCCTGGCAGAGTGGTGCAAAAGAAAAGGAAAAGGAGAAATGCAGTAGGTATTGGGGACTCCATTGTCAGGGGTACAGACAGGAGGTTCTGTGAGCCAGATAAGTATACCCGCATGGTGTGCTGCCTCCCTGGTGCAAGGGTACGAGATATCACAAATCGGGTCCAAAATATTCTGAGGAGAGGGAGAGCAGCCTGATGTCTTGGTACATGTGGGTACAAACGACACTGACAAAAAAAGGGAGGAGGTAATGAAAAGGGATTATAGTGAGCTGGGACGAAAGCTGAAAGACAGGAACGCTAGGGTGGTGATCTCGGGATTACTACCTGTTCTAAATGCAAGTGATGAAAAGAATGTAAGGATAAGGAAAATGAACGTGTGGCTGAGATGCTGGTGTACAGGGCAAGGATTTGGCTTCTTGGATCATTGGGATCTCTTTTGGGGAAGGCATGATCTTTACAAGAGGGACGGGTTGCACCTAAATCCAAAAGGTGTCAACATTTTGGCAAGTATGTTTGGTACAGCAGTAGGGAAGATAAAAGTAATAGCCAGGAAAAGTAAAATAGGAAAACTAATGTTGGGAGGAGAAATTTAAAAAATTAGATTGTGCAGTGAGTTTTCAGGTCAATGGTAGTGTTAAGAAAATTACAAAGAAAAATAGTGGGCAGAAAAATCAAAAGAAAAGGTTATAGAAGTCACTAGATATTAAAAGGACAAAGAGCATAAGGTCACTTTATCTGAATGCCCGCAGTATTAGAAATAAGGTTAGTGAACTTGAGGCGCAAATCGGTACACATGCCTATGATTTGGTAGACATCATGGAAACATGGCTACAAGGTGACTCTAAATGGGAATTAAACTTTCAAGGGTATCAGGTGGTGCAAAGAGATAGACAGGATGGTAAGGGAGGTGGAGTTGCACTCTTAATCAAAGATGAGCTCCAGGCAGTAGTGAGGAATGATATAAGATCTAAAGAGCATAATGGTGAGTCCATTTGGGTAGAGATAAAGAATAACAAAGGGAAAAAATTATTGGTGGGTGTTGTCTATCGCCCACCAAATAACAATAGTTTAATGGCACAGGAAATAAATAGAGAGATAAGTGAGGCATGTAATAATGATATGGCAGTAGTCATGGGGGACTTTAACTTCCACATAGATTGGGAAAATCAAGATGGTCGTGGGAGTCTGGAAGAGGACTTCATAGAATGCATCTGCGATAGCTTTCTTGAGCAGCATGTTAAGGAACCAACAAGAGAAAATGCTCTCCTGGATCTAGTGTTGTGCAATGAGATAGGTAGAGTAAATGATGTAATAGTCAGAGACCATCTGGGAAATAGCGATCATAGTATGATTGAATTTCTCATTCAAATGGAAGGGGAAATAGTTAGATCTACAACTAATATATTATGCTTAAACAGGGGTGACTACCATAGGATGAGGGAGGAATTGGGCAGAGTGGACTGGGAGCACAGGCTAATTGATGAAACAGTTGAGGAACAGTGGAAGATTTTCAAAGAAATATTTTGTAATTCTCAACAAAAATATATTCCGGTCAGGAAAAAGGGCAGCAAGGGAGGGAAAAATCAACCGTGGTTAACAAAGGAAATAAAGGAGAGTATAAAATTGAAGGCGCAGGTGTACAAAGCTGCAAAGAGCAGTGGGAAACTGGAAGATAGGGAAAACTTTAAGAGACTTCAAGGGGTTACAAAGTGGGTAATAAGAAATGGGAAAAAGGATTATGAAAGTAAATTGGCACAAAATATAAAAACGGAAAGCAAAAAAATTTATAAATATATAAAACGGAAGAGGGTGGCCAGAGTTAACATAGGACCCTTGGAGGATGAGAATGGAAAACTGGTAGCAAAAAATGAGGAAATGGCTGAGGCATTAAACAAATATTTTGTGTCAGTCTTCAGGGTGGAAGACACGTCCAGCATGCCCAAGTGTGAGTTAAGGATGTGAATGTTGGGGAGGGCCTTGATAAAATAGTTGTTACAAAGGAATTGGTGATGGAGAACCTAATGGGACTAAAGCCAGACAAATCACTTGGTCCTGATGATATGCATTCAAGGGTTCTGAAGGAAATGGCAGAAGTTATAGTTGATGCATTGGTGGTCATATACCAAAATTCCTTGGATTCTGGGCAGCTCCCGGCAGACTGGAAGACAGCAAATAACACGCCACTTTTTAAGAAGGGATGTAGGCAGAAGACTGGAAATTATTGGCCAATTAGCTTGACGTCTGTAGTTGGAAAAATGCTTGAAGCTGTCATTAAAGATGAAATAGTGAAACTTTTGGAACGTAAGGGTTCAATCAGGCAGACACAGCATGGTTTTAGAAAGGGAAGATCTTGTTTGACAAACTTGTTAGGATTCTTTGAGGATATAATGGGTGCGGTGGATGGAGGGGAACAAGTTGATGTTGTATATTTGGATTTCCAGAAAGCGTTTGATAAGGTGCCACACAAGAGACTTCTCAGTAAGTTACAGGAAAGTGGTGTCCGGGGAAGTATATTGGCCTGGATTGAAAATTGGTTGTTTGACAGGAGGCAGAGAGTCGGGATAAATGGGAGTTTTTCAGGTTGGCAGAGAGTGGTAAGTGGGGTGCTGCAGGGGTCAATGTTAGGCCCATTGATGACTTGGAGGAGGAGACAAAATGTGGTGTAGTCAAGTTTGCGGATGACACCAAATTGAGTGGAAGAGCAAATTGTAATGAGGATGTGGAGAGTCTGCAGAGGGATATAGTTAAGCTGGATGAGCGGGCAAAGGTCTGGCAGATGGAGTACAATGTTAATAAGTGTGAGGTTATCCACTTTGGCAAGAAAAATAAAAGAGCTGAATATTATTTAAAGGGTGAAAAACTACAGCATGCTGTTGTGCAGAGGGACTTGGGAGTGCTTGTGCATGAATCGCAAAAAGTTAGGTTGCAGGTACAGCAGGTTATTAAGAAGTCAAATGGAATGTTGGCCTTCATCGCTAGAGGAATTGAATTCAGGAGTAGGGAGGTAATGTTGCAACTGAATAAGGTACTGGTGAGACCGCACCTGGAGTACTGTGTCCAGTTCTGGTCTCCATATTTGAGGAAGGATATACTGGCTTTGGAGACGGTCCAGAGGAGGTTTACTAAGTTGATCCCTGGGATGAAGGGGTTGACTTATGATGAAAGATTAAATCATCTAGGATTGTATTCATATAGGATTATGAAGGATAGGATAGATGTAGGAAGTTTTTTTGAGCTGGCCGGGGAAACTAAAACGAGAGGACACAGTCTCAAGATTCGGGGGAGTAGATTTAGGACAGAGATGAGGAAAAATAGTTTTACCCAGAGAGTAGTGAATGTTTGAAATTCTCTAACCAGGGAAGTGGTTGAGGCTGCCTCATTAAACATAGTTAAAATTCGGTTAGATAAATTTTTATATGATAGAGGAATTAGGGGATATGGGGAGAAGGCAGGTAGGTGGAGTTAGGTCATAATTTAGATCAGCCATGATCATATTGAATGGCGGAGCAGGCTTGATGGGCCATTTTTGGCCTACTCCTGTTCCTACTTCCTATGTTCCTATGTTCCTACCCTCAAAATGAGTCCGGACCTCCAGAGTTCATCGGTGTGGAAGACATCTCTGGTCGTGTTCAGGTAGTCCTGGAGGCAGTCTGGCCAGTACGTGAATGCCTCAGCCATGTCGGGGGACAGAGGGTCTATCAGCAGTACCCCTGACCTGAATAGTGGTTCCATCCTTTAGGGAATAAGCTAATAAAATTGTCGTGTGAATAAAGACTCTCATGACTGGAGGGAGAACATATGCTTTTATTAGCTTATAACTGACTGTAGGGTCTAACAGTGGTATTCAGAGGAGCTCAGGGTTTATGCAGGAAACCAAAGTTATATATGTGTAATGGGGGTGGAGCTGGAAGGCAGTGCCAGCCATCAGAATAACACAGCAGTGAATCTCAGTTCACTGCACCTTGAAAACCATAGCTCTGTCAACTTTTGACCCTACCTTTCAACCTAACACGAACACAAAAATTTTGTATCCTCAAAATCTCACCTTTAAAAGACCTCAATTTCTTTACTACATCTTGCCCATAAAACAAATTGTCCCAATCCACTCCTTGTAAATTCTTTCACATCTCCTCAAATCTAGCTTTTTCCCAATCGAAAACCTCAACCCTAGGCCCTGACCTATCCCTTTCCATAATTCCATTAAAGCTAATGGCACTATGATCACTGGACTTAAAGTCCTCCCCAACACATACCTCCGTCACCTGACCTATCTCATTCCCCAACAGTAGATCCAACACTGTCCCTTCTCTAGTTGTTACCTCTATATATTGCTGAGAGAAAAGAAACAAAGGACCATTACAAAAGCTGCACTCAGAATGAGGTCTTTGTTGAGCTCGAGTGTCTAATGATGACATTGATGGTGACATGCATCAAATCATTCAAAGCAGAGTGCAGGTAAAATTCTAGTTCTAATAGACTAATATATACAGCTAGGTTTTGAGGTCTTGCCTCTGTGCAAGCCTAGGCCAGAATAAGGGGGTATGGATCTCCACTGGTTGGATGAGCCACCTGGTGACCCTGTGGTGTAATAACATAACACCACATTCACCCCCCACTTAAAAAAATTGGGGACACCCGTCTCTTTCCACGTGTTCATAAGTCCAATATCTGACGAGGTTTCCTCTTCCTTCAGGACCTTCGGGGTGGCGGGTCGGGGGGGGGATGGTGGGTATCAGAACTGGGCGAGGGTATGTTGTGGGGGTGTAGGGCTTTCTGCCCGCGTGCTGGTCGTTGGGGGTGTGCATGTCCGTCGCTCGTCGTGCTGCTCCATAGGGGTCTGCGACCCTCTCGCGTCATCTGTGGTGCATTCCTGCTGGTCTGCCGGGGTCTGTGGCTCTCCTGAATCATCTGCTGTCCTATCCTGCCAGTCCCTAGAGGTCTGTAGCTTTCCTGCACCGCCCACGCTTCCTGCTGGAGCGAGGTCCCTGGTGGCCATTGAGTCTTCTCGTCTATCCCCGAATCCAATGTATGCGTAGTGAGGGTTTGTATGCCTCACTTCAACAGACTCCACCAGAGGGTCTGTCCTGTGGCATCTGCAGTGCTTCCAGAGGAGCGCCGGTCCCGGTGTCATCAGCCATCTAGGCAGCACTGTGCCTGTCGCGGCTTTCCTCAAGAAAGAAAACATACGGTCATGGGGTGTCATGTTAGTGGCAATACACAATAGCGAGCGTATGGAGTGTAGGGCCTCCGGTAACACATCTTGCCACCTTGCCACTGGTAGGTCCTTTGCTTTTAGGGTCAGCAGGACCGTTTTCTAGATGGTGGCGTTCTCCCTTTTTTACCTGTCGGTTCCCCTTGGTATTATAGCTTGTAGTGTGACTGGTCACAATGCCCCTATCTCTCAGGTACTGCTGGACCTTGGGGCTCATAAAGGCAGGACCCCCATCCGTGTGCACAAGCTGAAGATGGACTGCAGGCACTTTATCACCATGGCTGGATAGATGTCGGGACACAGGATAGCAAAGTGGAAGCATGAGTATTTGTCAATGGCATTGAAGAAATAAACGTTTCTATCGTAGGAAGGGAGTGGACCTTTAAAGTTGAGGCTGAAATGCTCGAAAGGCCTGGTAGCTTTTATTAGTGTGGCTTTATCTGGTCGGCGGAACTACGGTTTGTACTCCATCCAAATGAGGCAGCCCCTGCTTACCGTCCGTACCTCCTCTACTGAGGTTTTGGGCCCTTATAAAGTGGAAAAGCCTAGTAACTCCCGAGTGGCCCAGCTCATTGTGCAAGCTCTGCAACTGGGACATATGGTTAAGGGCCGCACAGGTGCCTCTGGACAGTGCGTCTGGGGGCTCATTGAGCCTCCCTGGGTAGTATAGAATTTCATAGCTATACGTAGACAATTCTATCCTCCAGCGCAAGATCTTATCAATCTTCCCCTGTTCTGGTTATCGAACATGAACACTACGGATCGTTGGTCCGTGACAAGGGAGAAGCATTTACAGGCCAGAAAGTGTCTCCAGTGTCTCATCGTTTCCACGATGGCTTGGGCTTCCTTCTCCACTGCCAAGTGTCTTACGTCAGGCCCCTGCTGGGTCTGCGAGAAAAAGGCCACTGGTTTCCCCTCCTGGTTCAGGGTGGCAACCAACGCCACATCTGAGGCATCGGCCTCTACCTGAAAAGAGACCGTATCATCTTCTTTTGCAATCAGATCCTTAATCTCCTTAAAGGCTTTGGTAGCTGCTGGGCTGAGAGGAAAAGTTGAGGCTTTTATAAGTGGGCGGGCCCTGTTGGTGTAGTTGGGGACCCACTGTGCGTACTACAAGCAAACATCTCTTTAATGTCTTCTGTGAATGTGGAATTGGGAGGTCTAGGAGCAGATGGATGTGGGCAGGGTCCGAGCTGATTTCCCCGTTCTACACCACATAGCTCAGACTAGCCAGCTTCCTAGTGCTGAAGATGCTTTTATCCTTATTATACGTTAGATTGCGGTCCTCTGCTGCCTGAAAAAAAGTTGGAGGTTAATGTCATGGTCAGCTTGCGGGTGGCCGCAAATCGTAACATTGTCCAGGTATGGGAACACCGCCTATAAGTGGTATTCGTCCATTATGTGGTCCATCTCCCGCTGGAACAGGGATACCCTGTTGGTCATGCCAAAGGGGAGACAGAGGAACTGGTACAGCCTGATGTCCGCCTCGAACGCCGTGTATATCTGGTCGCTCTCCCTAATGGGCAACTGGTGGTACGCTGCCTTGAGATTAATGGTGGAGAACACTTTGTACTGGGCAATGCTGTTTATCATGTCCGCATTACATGGAAGCGGGTAGGCATCCAGCTGTATAAATTTATTGATTGTCTGACTATAGTCCACAATCATTTGCCTCTTTTCCCCAGACTTCACTACAACAACTTTGCTCTCCAGGGGCTGGAGCTCTTCTCTATAATGCCCTCCTGTAGGAGTCTGCGGACTTCTGCTCTAATGAACTTTTGGGCTGTACCTCCTACTCTTGGAGGCCACTGGGGTGCAGTCGGGAGTGAGGTGTGTGAATAACGGGGGTGGTTCTATATTCAGGGCCGTAAAGTTACAGTGTCATCTATTTTTAAGGAGTAGTGAGAGGAGCGGCCCATCATGCACAATTGTGATGCTTTTCAGCTGGCACTGAAAGTCCAGCCCCAGCAGTACTGGCGCTCAGAGGCGTGGGAGCACCAGCAACTTAAACCCCTCATCCTCCGTACCCTGTATCTCCAGTGCGACCCTGCAGAAATGTTTGACCTTAGTTACATGTTTGTTAGACGCCAATAAAATTTGGTGGTCACTCGGGTACATTTTTAACACAAGGTATTCTACTAGCCCTTGGTCTATGAAACTCTCCATACTCCCACTATCCACTAAACAATTTACAGTGGACCCGTTAATCTTAATACTAGCAGTCATGTCTGATAAATCGTGGGGACTCGCCTGATTCAGTCGCAGTGAGGCCAGCATGGCACGTCCTCCGTTCTGGTAGGAGTCTGCATCTTGGTCATAGTCGCATTCGGCATCGTACTCGTCACCCAGTCACGATGTCCTCTGTCCAGTGTCCCTTCCCCTAGATGGCCGACAGCACATGGCACTCTGCTTCTGCTTGCCTGTGGGGGAAGGAGAACTTTCCCATCTCTCATTTGCATGAGAGAGGGCTTTGATGGGAGCCTTGTAGCTTCTGCAGACTTTCGCATAATGCCCCTACTTTCCACACCTCAAACAGTCTTTCTCCCTAGCTGGGCAGTGAGCTCTGGGGTGCTTTAGCTGCCCGCAGAAAGGATATTTGGGGTGCTCCAGTGGGGCTGCTTGTAGAGGATGGCAGGATGATACTGAGCTGAGCTCCGGTGTTGAATAGCAGTTTGCATCCCATGTACTGACCAGTGGCATATAACAGGCTGGTCTGATCGCCAACCGCCGAGCCCATCAGTGGTGGTTGGCATTGTAGTTTCCCTGGGAGTCAACCACGTAACTGCATTCTTGCCCCACTTTCTGTGGTAGAAACACCACTCGCTGTTCTCCAATGGCTTTTTCTTTCTCGGTAGCTTGTGGAGTGTCATCGAACTGGCGGCTGCATTGACTTGACTGTCCAAGGTGACCTGTTGAAACTTTGCCATGGGAGGCTGTGGTACCCTGTGAAGTCTGCCTGCCTCCCTCACCACTTCCCTTGGTTTGGAGAAGTGAACAGCAGAGCGATGTCACGAGGGAGCTGTTCTAAGACGGCTGCCTTGAACATTAAGCAATTAAAATGCCTGTCTGCTAACTCAAGCATTTCATTCATCAGTTCTGATGGTCTTCTGTCCCCCAGATCAAAGAGGTGAAGTAAGCAGGCCCTTCTTTCCAGGTCAGACATGCCGAAAGTCGTGAGGAAGTGTGCTTTAAAAGCACTGCATTGATCCTCCTCAGGTTGGTTGTTGATAAAATCATCTACCTTGACTGCAGAGTCTTCATCTAATGTGACGACTACATGACATAATTTTACGGCTTCATTTGTTCTGTTTCTAATGTGAAACTGTGCCTCAGCCTGCTGGAACCATGGACATGGTCTGTGAGGCCAGAAGGTGGGTAGTTTCACAGCCACCGTGTTCAGCGCAGTCGTGGCATCCATTCTCCAGGCTTTCTCACTATGTTTCACTGTTGGGGCTCAAAAGAAGTTGAGCAACCGTCATGGTCACCAATTTACTGGGACTAACTGCAGAGCTCAAGAAACACAGCTACCAGAGAAGAGTCAACTACCAACGGTTTCATTTTAAACAATTGCGCACCTCACAAAGGGGAGTGATGTCAGCGCACTTCATAAAGGGGAGTGAAGACAGCAGACTTCTTAAAGGGGAGTGATGTCAGCGCACTTCATAAAGGGGAGTGATGTCAGCGCACTACATAAAGGGGAGTGATGTCAGCGCACTTCATAAAGGGGAGTGATGTCAGCGCACTTCATAAAGGGGAGTGATGTCAGCGCACTTCATAAAGGGGAGTGATGTCAGCGCACTTCATAAAGGGGAGTGATGTCAGCGCACTTCATAAAGGGGAGTGAAGTCAGCGCACTTCATAAAGGGGAGTGATGTCAGCGCGCTTCATAAAGGGGAGTGATGTCAGCGCGCTCCATAAAGGGGAGTGATGTCAGCGCGCTCCATAAAGGGGAGTGATGTCAGCGCGCTCCATAAAGGGGAGTGATGTCAGCGCGCTCCATAAAGGGGAGTGATGTCAGCGCGCTCCATAAAGGGGAGTGATGTCAGCGCGCTCCATAAAGGGGAGTGATGTCAGCGCGCTCCATAAAGGGGAGTGATGTCAGCGCGCTCCATAAAGGGGAGTGATGTCAGCGCGCTCCATAAAGGGGAGTGATGTCAGCGCGCTCCATAAAGGGGAGTGATGTCAGCGCGCTCCATAAAGGGGAGTGATGTCAGCGCGCTCCATAAAGGGGAGTGATGTCGGCGCGCTCCATAAAGGGGAGTGATGTCGGCGCGCTCCATAAAGGGGAGTGATGTCGGCGCGCTCCATAAAGGGGAGTGATGTCGGCGCGCTCCATAAAGGGGAGTGATGTCGGCGCGCTCCATAAAGGGGAGTGATGTCGGCGCGCTCCATAAAGGGGAGTGATGTCGGCGCGCTCCATAAAGGGGAGTGATGTCGGCGCGCTCCATAAAGGGGAGTGATGTCGGCGCGCTCCATAAAGGGGAGTGATGTCGGCGCGCTCCATAAAGGGGAGTGATGTCGGCGCGCTCCATAAAGGGGAGTGATGTCGGCGCGCTCCATAAAGGGGAGTGATGTCGGCGCGCTCCATAAAGGGGAGTGTTGTCGGCGCGCTCCATAAAGGGGGGTGTTGTCGGCGCGCTCCATAAAGGGGGGTGATGTCGGCGCGCTCCATAAAGGGGGGTGATGTCGGCGCGCTCCATAAAGGGGGGTGATGTCGGCGCGCTCCATAAAGGGGGGTGATGTCGGCGCGCTCCATAAAGGGGGGTGATGTCGGCGCGCTCCATAAAGGGGGGTGATGTCGGCGCGCTCCATAAAGGGGGGTGATGTCGGCGCGCTCCATAAAGGGGGGTGATGTCGGCGCGCTCCATAAAGGGGGGTGATGTCGGCGCGCTCCATAAAGGGGGGTGATGTCGGCGCGCTCCATAAAGGGGGGTGATGTCGGCGCGCTCCATAAAGGGGGGTGATGTCGGCGCGCTCCATAAAGGGGGGTGATGTCGGCGCGCTCCATAAAGGGGGGTGATGTCGGCGCGCTCCATAAAGGGGGGTGATGTCGGCGCGCTCCATAAAGGGGGGTGATGTCGGCGCGCTCCATAAAGGGGGGTGATGTCGGCGCGCTCCATAAAGGGGGGTGATGTCGGCGCGCTCCATAAAGGGGGGTGATGTCGGCGCGCTCCATAAAGGGGAGTGATGTCGGCGCGCTCCATAAAGGGGAGTGATGTCGGCGCGCTCCATAAAGGGGAGTGATGTCGGCGCGCTCCATAAAGGGGGGTGATGTCGGCGCGCTCCATAAAGGGGGGTGATGTCGGCGCGCTCCATAAAGGGGGGTGATGTCGGCGCGCTCCATAAAGGGGGGTGATGTCGGCGCGCTCCATAAAGGGGGGTGATGTCGGCGCGCTCCATAAAGGGGGGTGATGTCGGCGCGCTCCATAAAGGGGGGTGATGTCGGCGCGCTCCATAAAGGGGGGTGATGTCGGCGCGCTCCATAAAGGGGGGTGATGTCGGGGCGCTCCATAAAGGGGGGTGATGTCGGCGCGCTCCATAAAGGGGGGTGATGTCGGCGCGCTCCATAAAGGGGGGTGATGTCGGCGCGCTCCATAAAGGGGGGTGATGTCGGCGCGCTCCATAAAGGGGGGTGATGTCGGCGCGCTCCATAAAGGGGGGTGATGTCGGCGCGCTCCATAAAGGGGGGTGATGTCGGCGCGCTCCATAAAGGGGGGTGATGTCGGCGCGCTCCATAAAGGGGGGTGTTGTCGGCGCGCTCCATAAAGGGGGGTGTTGTCGGCGCGCTCCATAAAGGGGGGTGTTGTCGGCGCGCTCCATAAAGGGGGGTGATGTCGGCGCGCTCCATAAAGGGGGGTGATGTCGGCGCGCTCCATAAAGGGGGGTGATGTCGGCGCGCTCCATAAAGGGGGGTGATGTCGGCGCGCTCCATAAAGGGGGGTGATGTCGGCGCGCTCCATAAAGGGGGGTGATGTCGGCGCGCTCCATAAAGGGGGGTGATGTCGGCGCGCTCCATAAAGGGGGGTGTTGTCGGCGCGCTCCATAAAGGGGGGTGATGTCGGCGCGCTCCATAAAGGGGGGTGATGTCGGCGCGCTCCATAAAGGGGGGTGATGTCGGCGCGCTCCATAAAGGGGGGTGATGTCGGCGCGCTCCATAAAGGGGTTGATGTCGGCGCGCTCCATAAAGGGGGGTGATGTCGGCGCGCTCCATAAAGGGGGGTGTTGTCGGCGCGCTCCATAAAGGGGGGTGTTGTCGGCGCGCTCCATAAAGGGGGGTGATGTCGGCGCGCTCCATAAAGGGGGGTGATGTCGGCGCGCTCCATAAAGGGGGGTGATGTCGGCGCGCTCCATAAAGGGGGGTGATGTCGGCGCGCTCCATAAAGGGGGGTGATGTCGGCGCGCTCCATAAAGGGGGGTGATGTCGGCGCGCTCCATAAAGGGGGGTGATGTCGGCGCGCTCCATAAAGGGGGGTGATGTCGGCGCGCTCCATAAAGGGGGGTGATGTCGGCGCGCTCCATAAAGGGGGGTGATGTCGGCGCGCTCCATAAAGGGGGGTGATGTCGGCGCGCTCCATAAAGGGGGGTGATGTCGGCGCGCTCCATAAAGGGGGGTGATGTCGGCGCGCTCCATAAAGGGGGGTGATGTCGGCGCGCTCCATAAAGGGGGGTGATGTCGGCGCGCTCCATAAAGGGGGGTGATGTCGGCGCGCTCCATAAAGGGGGGTGATGTCGGCGCGCTCCATAAAGGGGGGTGATGTCGGCGCGCTCCATAAAGGGGGGTGATGTCGGCGCGCTCCATAAAGGGGGGTGATGTCGGCGCGCTCCATAAAGGGGGGTGATGTCGGCGCGCTCCATAAAGGGGGGTGATGTCGGCGCGCTCCATAAAGGGGGGTGATGTCGGCGCGCTCCATAAAGGGGGGTGATGTCGGCGCGCTCCATAAAGGGGGGTGATGTCGGCGCGCTCCATAAAGGGGGGTGATGTCGGCGCGCTCCATAAAGGGGGGTGATGTCGGCGCGCTCCATAAAGGGGGGTGATGTCGGCGCGCTCCATAAAGGGGGGTGATGTCGGCGCGCTCCATAAAGGGGGGTGATGTCGGCGCGCTCCATAAAGGGGGGTGATGTCGGCGCGCTCCATAAAGGGGGGTGATGTCGGCGCGCTCCATAAAGGGGGGTGATGTCGGCGCGCTCCATAAAGGGGGGTGATGTCGGCGCGCTCCATAAAGGGGGGTGATGTCGGCGCGCTCCATAAAGGGGGGTGATGTCGGCGCGCTCCATAAAGGGGGGTGATGTCGGCGCGCTCCATAAAGGGGAGTGATGTCGGCGCGCTCCATAAAGGGGAGTGATGTCGGCGCGCTCCATAAAGGGGAGTGATGTCGGCGCGCTCCATAAAGGGGAGTGATGTCGGCGCGCTCCATAAAGGGGAGTGATGTCGGCGCGCTCCATAAAGGGGAGTGATGTCGGCGCGCTCCATAAAGGGGAGTGATGTCGGCGCGCTCCATAAAGGGGAGTGATGTCGGCGCGCTCCATAAAGGGGAGTGATGTCGGCGCGCTCCATAAAGGGGAGTGATGTCGGCGCGCTCCATAAAGGGGAGTGATGTCGGCGCGCTCCATAAAGGGGAGTGATGTCGGCGCGCTCCATAAAGGGGAGTGATGTCGGCGCGCTCCATAAAGGGGAGTGATGTCGGCGCGCTCCATAAAGGGGAGTGATGTCGGCGCGCTCCATAAAGGGGAGTGATGTCGGCGCGCTCCATAAAGGGGAGTGATGTCGGCGCGCTTCATAAAGGGGAGTGATGTCGGCGCGCGCCATTTTGTACTGGTTGCTCGGTGCAGTGATTCTGCCTGTCTAGCTGTGCAGCTGCTCATTCTGCCACATGTTGGTTAAACAACGGCGTGATGGCAGGAAAGCAGTGAAGACAAGTGAAGGGAATCGTAGCTGTCTGTTTTGATGAGCGTTTTGTAGACCTTCACGTCAAGGAAAGGAACAGCTTGAAGGGGAGTCTTCTTGCACATCTTCCCTGGCCCCATCTGCCCCCAGGGGCATCAAGGACAGGATTCCTCATCCTCACCTACCACCCCACTAGTCTCTGCATCCAAAATATCCTCATTGGACATTTCTGCCACCTGCTACGTGAACCCACCACTAGACACATATTCCCCTCTCCTCCCCTCTCTGCTTTCCGCAGAGACCTCTCCCTCCATGATTTCCTTTTCCACTCCTTCCTTTCCACCAATCAACCCCTTGGAACCTTCCCCTGTGAATCTAGGAGATACCCCACTTGCACCACACCTCCTCCCTCACCACCAAACAGTCCTTTCAAGTGAAGCAACATTTCACTTGTGAATCTGCAGCGGTCATCTACTATATCCGGTGCTCCTGCTGTGGTCTCCTCTATGTCAGAGGGACTGGACTCAGACTGGGCGATTGTTTTGTTGACCACCTCGGCTCTGTCCGCTGTAATAGTGGGGATCTCCCAGTGGCCACCCACTTCAATTCTCCATCCCATTACCTTGCCAACATGTCTGTCCATGGTCTCATATACTGCTAGACCAAGACTTCCTGTAAATTGGAGGAACAACACCTCATCTTCTGACTGGGCACCCTCCAACCGAATGCATTAATATCGACTTCTCTGGCTTTCGTTAAACCCCACCCCTTTGCTTCCCCCATCTCTTCATTCCCTGTATCCTTTTTCCACAGACATAATAAATTCTACCTAGTCCCTTATTGTATTCAATTAAAACCTTTTGTTGGTCTGGATTCCTCCACCATTGTTTGAATTCTGAGACTTTCTGATATATCTTGCTTCTGCCTTTTCAAATTTTTCCTTGAAGAAGGGCTCAGGCCTGAAATGTCGGCAATATATCATTGTCTTCTATAGATGCTGAATAGACCAATTGAGTTCCTCCAGCATTTCAGTTTTTTTAGTGCAATCACACTGTCTGCAGACTATCGTGTTTCTTTGAGCTCAAAAGATAGATTAGTCAGGTGCCACTTCTGGTGGGGGAGGATCAGAGGGGAGACTGGTCCAGGTTGAAATGGGCAGTACCACCCCCACAGGGCATTCCCTCACAATGCTTTCTCCAGAGAGCAAACAGGTCTCTCTGAGTCGCTGGCAGGGTGATGTGGCCGAACTTCCCCTTGGCCATACTGTAACAATATTAATATTTGGGGAGAATTTATAAGATTTAGAGTAGGTCATATACATACAGACATTTTAAAACAGATCTTATTTGAAAGACTAAAGAATTTGCATTGCAGGATCTCTTGGAGAGTGTAATCACCTTTCACAAGTAGATGTTAACTGACCTGACATCATAAAATGCTTGAACATTGTCTTGCTGGAGTCATGTTGTCGATGGAGTACCCTTTCTGCAAAGTGCTCACAGAAAGGTCAATTCTGGATTGTTTACCTAAGATAACAACTTGAGAAGAAGAAAGAACTCCTGTTGTTTGCTGGAGAAGGTGGGGGTTTTGCAAGACATGAGTTAAATGCTCTCTTTGGAGTTTCAGTTGGAAAAGAGAGAGAGTTGAGTTAACAGCTCAGTTAGTCAGTCAGTCTGTCAGTCAGTGTGTGGGACACTGACAAGTATCTGAAAAGTGCAATCCAGGGAAAACTGTTTGAAACTGACGAAAGCAAGTTCCAGAGCAGTAGCTGGCTGAAAGTGCTACCTTTTTGATGGTTCTCTTGAAATAGAGGAAAGAATGGAATTCTGTGGGAGCTTGAAGAAAGAGGATACTATCTAGAAGACCCTGATGGAGCAAGTTTCATTAGCGAGACCCTGAGGTGACTAGTGGTGGTACCTCAGTTGTGGAAATCCTTGAGCAACAAATATCTCTCTCTGCAAATCCTACAAGAATCTTCCTGAGCGGTAAACATTTACCTTTCAAGTACCAAGCCTGGTGAACTTTATACTTGTTAAATTCTGTGCACAGTATGGTGATTGCCTGCAACCAGAGAACTTGGAAATTGAACTGTGAACCAAAGAACTTTTCTTGAATTTACACACACACATTACATACATGTGCGCTTAGAATTAGAAGGGGGTAATTTGGGTTAGTATAGAGTATAGTATAAGAATAGAGTTAAGTTAAAGTTTGATTCTATTTTCATGTTTGAAGTTGATTAAAAATAACTTTTGTTTTGGAAGCCACTTGTTTTGGTGAATGTCTATTGCTGCTGGGTTTTGGGGTCCTTTGGGCTCGTAACAGTACAAACTTAAGTGGGAGCTCCCCACTCCATGTACTCTGATCCCTCCAGGAGTGTAATGGTTTCCTGGTGTTTTTCCCAGTTGGGCAGCCCCATGAGGGGAAACACCAGCCCTCTAAGGTCAGGGTGTGTGGTGGTGACTAAATAGTCCATCAAGGCATCTGTCACCTGCTCCCTGGGAAGTGATGCTCACTGGTGCCACCGTAGATACCTGTAATCAGTGCCCACTCCCTAACAACACGTGTCTTCACTCCAATGGCGTGCCTCTGCAGCCAGCCATGCAGGCCCCATTCTAGGTGGGCAGTGAACCCAGCTCAGATCACAGTCATCACCCATTCCACAAGGTGGTGCCATAATCGACCCCTTCTGGTGGCACCCGTGAGATTCAGAAAGACCACCCAGAGCACTCGCTTCCCAATGAGAGAGGCGGACATTGGGGGCCCCTTTGTCCCACAGCCGTGGCAGCGGCATGGCTAGGTGTCCACCTGGCTTCTAGTCCCCTAGCCCAGTTAGCTCCTTGGCGGAGTAGCCCTAGGTCTCCATTATCTCACAGTTACCATATATGAGCATATCTGAGGTACGCCCATTTTCAGTTTCCTCCTCATTTTTGAGGGTGGGCAGGGTGCCCTTTTGACAGACCTGAGACTGCATGGTCACTGGTTGGATTTGAAAAGGCTCAGGCACACAGCGGGGGTGGATGTGTGTCATTGGACTCAGTTTCCTCATGGTCATCACTATCCATCCACACATACCCACCCCCAACCAGCTGTTGATCCCCTCCCCCCACTGGACAATGGCTTGAACTTCACCTGGGTCAAACTGCCAGCCAGGCCAATGAGCTGCTTGCAGCTGCTGTGTTTCAATCTGCTTGGGAGCTGCCTCTAAGACTTTCATTTCTAGGTTGGTCACTCGCACTTGGGCAGTCTGAGCTGGCTCCTGTAATGCATGAGATGTTGCAGGGATTCTATCACCCTATTTTTCTGGGCCCCCTGATTACTTAAATCGCATGTGGTAACCCACTGGTGCCTAAGCAGTGATATCAATAACCGACGGGCTCCCCCACGACTACTCCTGGCCTCGGGAAACCCTGATTCCTCCAGGAGGGAGACCATGTGGGATGTCCAGCCTGGTGATAGATTCGACTGGCTCAGAGTTAAGTAATATTCAGTTACTAACACACTCTAACAACACAGAGACTTAAACACACCCTCAGTTTCCTGTTCCAAACTGGGGGGTTTGCTGGGCTGCTCTCTATAAGTACTGATGTCTTGCAGTGCTAGGGCTCATCTTAAATGTAGTGCACATCTTACCTGCGACACTTCCAGCACTGACCATTGTAGCGACCTGGTGTGTACCACAAGGCAGAGAAAAAGAAATGCGGTATGCTTCAATGTTTTATACAGTTCTGATCTGGAGACCTAGCCAATAATGACCCTAGGTAATTTAAATGAGCCAATGGCAAGGTGTACACTAATGCGTGGCCAGAGTCCAACCTTGATTGACAGGTGATGTGACTTCCAAATAAGTTTTGGACAGGGAGGACACGTGACCACCTGCAATCCACAATATTCCAGACAGCTAGGGAGTGCACATTTTTCTCCACAATCTACATATAACAGAGAGGT
This sequence comes from Narcine bancroftii, assembly GCF_036971445.1. Taxonomy (NCBI): domain Eukaryota; kingdom Metazoa; phylum Chordata; class Chondrichthyes; order Torpediniformes; family Narcinidae; genus Narcine; species Narcine bancroftii. The sequence goes on from NC_091469.1 coordinate 86,306,440, forward strand.
AGCAGCTGTTCCTGAACCTGGTGGTGCGAGTCTTGTGGCACCTATACCTCTTTCCTGATGGAAACAATGAGAACAGAGTGTGTACTGAGTGATGTGGAAGCTGCATTATTTCTGTTGCTTTCTGATGGATTGTTCTTGATGGTGGGGAAGGATTTACCTATGATGTCCTAGGCTGTGCCCACTACTACAATTTGTAGTATTCTGGATTACTCTGGATGTGCAGGGAACTAATGGAGCTGGGGGAAGAAGATGGGAAAGCTGGGAGAAAAGGTTCCAGAGAAAATTACTGGGGAAGCAAGTTTGCTCAAATGAGGTTGCATGGACTTGAAGAAAAATAACTCCTTCCTATATCATAGAGGAATATGGTACCAAGGATGTGGAAGTTAATTTCTGGGGAGAGAATGTTTTCCTTTGAGATAAGAATGTGAAAAGCACAGAAAATGAAGGTACTCAAAATTATGGGATAATAAATAGAAAAAGAAGGATTCCATTGTCAGAAGGAACCATAAACTGAGGATACTGATGCAAGGTAACTGACAACAAAACATTGTTGTTGAGAAGAGTGATACAGCATGAAAATAGGCCCTTTGACCCACTGAGGCCATGATCATCAAATGAGAAACATAGAAACATAGAAGATAGAAGCAGGAGTAGGTAATTCGACCCTTCGAGCCTGCTCCGCCATTCAACGAGATCATGGCTGATCTTAAAGTTCAGTACCCCGTCCCTGCCTTCTCTCTCTTTTTTTTTTTAAATTTTTTTATTTTTCACACCATAAATCACATTAGCCATGATATACACTTTTTCTTTTTCACACATATACAGTGACTTTTTCTCCCCCCCCACTCCCTCCTCCCAAGCCACCCCCCCACCCCCCCTCTCATCCATTTTAGGTATACAATCTAGGTTGCATTAAACCAGTCAGACAATGTTGTCATTCAACAAAAATACACCAGAAATTCTACTGAGTCCATTCTTTTCTTTCCTTCTCCTTCCATCAACTTAGGTAATGTTTGTCCCCGGTAGGTTTTCGCTATTGTATTTAATGTAAGGCTCCCATACTTGTTCGAATATTTCAATATTATTTCTTAAACTATATGTTATTTTTTCTAATGGAATACATTTATTCATTTCTATATACCATTGTTGTATTTTCAAATTATCTTCCAATTTCCAGGTTGACATAATACATTTTTTTGCTACGGCTAGGGCTATCTTAACAAATCTTTTTTGTGCATCCTCCAAATCAATTCCAAATTCTTTGTTTTTTATGTTACTTAGGAGAAAGATCTCTGGATTCTTTGGTATATTGTTTTCTGTTATTTTATTTAATATCTGATTGAGATCATCCCAAAATTTTTCTACTCTCTCACATGTCCAGATTGCATGAATTGTTGTTCCCCTTTCTTTTTTACATCGAAAACATCTATCAGATACTGTTGGATCCCATTTATTTAACTTTTGCGGTGTAATGTATAGTCTGTGTAACCAATTATATTGTATCATACGTAGCCTCGTATTTATTGTATTTCTCATCGTTCCAGAACATAATTTCTCCCATGTTTCCTTTTTTATCTTTATATTTAAATCTTGTTCCCATTTTTGTTTAGTTTTACTATTTGTTTCCTCATTCTCCTTTTCTTGCAGTTTAATATACATATTTGTTATAAATCTTTTGATTAACATTGTATCTGTAATCACATATTCAAGGTTACTTCCCTCTGGTAAACTCAAATTGCTTCCTAATTTATCTTTCAAGTAGGATCTCAGTTGGTAATATGCCAGCGCTGTATCTCCAGTTATATTGTACTTATCTCTCATTTGTTCAAAGGATAAGAATCTACTTCCTGAAAAACAATTTTCTATTCTTTTAATCCCTTTTTTTTCCCCCATTCTCTAAAGGAAAGGTTATCTATTGTAAAAGGGAGTAGCTTATTTTGCGTCAATATTAGTTTTGGTAATTGATAATTTGTTTTATTTCTTTCTACATGAATCTTCTTCCAAATATTGAGGAGATGATGTAATACTGGAGAAGTTCTATGTTGTACCAATTTTTCGTCCCATTTATATAATATGTGTTCAGGTATCTTTTCCCCTATTTTATCTAATTCTAATCTCGTCCATTCTGGTTTTTCCCTTGTTTGATAAAAATCTGATAGGTATCTTAATTGTGCGGCTCTATAATAATTTTTGAAGTTTGGCAATTGTAAGCCTCCTTGTTTATACCATTCTGTTAATTTATCTAGTGCTATCCTCGATTTCCCCCCTCTCCATAAAAATTTCTTTATTATTTTCTTTAACTCTTTGAAGAATTTTTCTGTCAGTTGTATTGGCAATGCCTGAAATAAGTATAATATCCTTGGAAAAATGTTCATTTTAATACAGTTTATCCTTCCTATCAGTGTTAGTGGTAGCTCTTTCCAATGCACTAAATCGTCCTGTAATTTTTTCATTAGTGGGTTGTAATTGAGTTTATATAATTGGCCTAGATTTTTGTTTATTTGTACACCTAGATATCTTATTGCCTGCATTTGCCACCTGAATGGAGATTCCTTCTTAAATTTTGAGAAATCCGCATTATTCATAGGCATTGCTTCACTTTTATTTACGTTTATCTTGTAACCCGACACTTCTCCATATTCCTTCAATTTCTTATATAATTCTTTTATTGATAGTTCTGGTTCTGTTAAGTACACTATAACATCATCCGCAAATAGACTGATTTTATATTCCCTGTCTTTTATTTTTATTCCTTTTATGTTATTATCTATTCTTATCAATTCTGCTAGTGGTTCTATAGCTAGCGCAAACAATAAAGGTGATAGTGGGCATCCCTGCCGCGTTGACCTGCTTAAGTTAAATTGCTTTGATACATGTCCATTTACTGTCACTTTCGCTAACGGTCCCTTATATAATGCTTTAATTCAATTAATATACTTCTCCGGTAAACTGAATTTTTGCAATACTTTGAACAAATAATTCCATTCTACTCTGTCGAAGGCCTTCTCTGCGTCTAAAGCAACTGCTGCTGTAGGTGCTTTATTTCCTTCTAGTGCATGAATTAAGTTAATAAATTTACAAATATTGTCTGTTGTGCGTCTTTTTTTGATAAATCCAGTTTGGTCTAAATTTACCATTTTCGGTACCTGTTCTGCTAATCTGTTTGGTAATAGTTTAGCTATTATCTTATAATCTGTGTTTAGCAAAGATATTGGTCTATATGACGCTGGTGAGAGTGGATCTTTCCCTTGTTTTAGTATTACTGTAATTATTGCTGTTTTACATGAATCTGGTAAGTTTTGTGTCTCATCAATCTGGTTGATTACATCCAGGAGGGGCGGTATTAATAAGTCTTTAAATGTTTTGTAGAATTCTATTGGAAATCCATCCTCTCCTGGTGTCTTATTATTTGGTAATTTTTTTTATTATCTCTTGTATTTCTACTGTTCCAAATGGTTCTGTTAATTTATTTTGTTCCTCTATTTGTAGTTTTGGTAGTTCAATTTTAGTCAAAAATTCATCTATTTTCCTTTCTTTCCCTTCGTTTTCAGTTCGGTATAATTGTTCATAGAATTCTCTAAAGTTTTCCTTAATTTCTTTTGGATTATATGTAATTTGTTTGTCTTTTTTCCTTGATGCCAATACCATTTTCTTAGCTTGCTCTGTCTTAAGCTGCCATGCTAGGATTTTATTTACTTCAAAATACATTTTTAATTGTTTTTCAATAAATTCTCTAAAATCCTGTCTTTTAAGTAGCATGGGGTTTAATCTCCATCTATACATTCTTGGAGGGATGTCCTCTAGCTTTACTGTCAATATTAAGGGTGAATGGTCCGATAGCATTCTCGCTTTATATTCTGTTTTTCTTACTCTATCCTGCATACTAGCTGATAACAAAAATAGGTCTATTCTTGAGTATGTTTTATGTCTAGCCGAGTAGTATGAGTATTCCTTTTCTTTTGGGTTTTGTTTCCTCCATATATCCAAAAGTTTCATTTCTTGCATTGATTTAATTATAAATTTGGTTACTTTGTTCTTCCTGTTAATTTTTTTCCCCGTTTTATCCATATTTGGGTCCAAATTCAGGTTGAAATCCCCTCCTATTAGTATGTTCCCTTGCGTATTAGCTACCTTCAAAAAGATATCTTGCATAAACTTTTGATCTTCTTCGTTAGGTGAATATACATTAAGTAGATTCCAAAACTCCGAATATATCTGACATTTTATCATAACATATCTCCCTGCTGGATCTATTATTTCCTCTTCTATTTTAAATGGCACATTTTTACTAATTAATATAGCCACTCCTCTTGCTTTTGAATTGTACGATGCTGCTGTTACATGTCCTACCCAATCTCTCTTTAATTTCTTGTGCTCCAATTCAGTTAAGTGTGTTTCTTGGACAAATGCTATATCAATTTTTTCCTTTTTCAGTAAATTTAGTAGTTTCTTCCTTTTAATTTGGTTATGTATTCCATTAATATTTAAAGTCATATAGTTCAGTGTAGCCATTTTATATTTTGTTTATCTTCTCTTTCCGTTTTTCCATCATTACCTTTCCTCCTTTTCCATTTCTGTTTTCTTATTTTCAACTCTTTATAAGACAACATTCCTACAACATCCAACATTTTCCTTATTCTCCTATTTCTATCTTCTTAATCCCCAATCTCCCCTTCCCCTCCTGAGTTGTCCTTTATCCCTTGTCGGACAACCACATCTCCCCTCTCCATTTGGGTTTGCGAATCCACTCGCAAGCGTCAACTGATTTTGCAGTGACCGCTATTTCCCCCCACCCAGCCCCCCCCAGAAAAGATTTCACTTTTCATATGTCACAAAGGTCACTCTTTTAATTCCCTCCTTATTCTCTCTATTCCATTACCTTCCCTTATTAATTCTTGTCTATACTATCTATATTTTCCTCTAAGTACAGATACATTCACGTATGCACATTGTCTATTCACTCTTATACCTCTTTACCCGCATACATATCAATCGTGATCATTTTTACTCTCATTACCCGTCTTCATCCCTCAGTCTATTTTTGTCTTTACCCACATACATATCAATCGTGATCATTTTTACTCTCATTACCCGTCTTCATCCCTGAGTCTATTTTTGTAATTGTTCTGCAAATTTTCGTGCTTCTTCTGGATCCGAGAATAGTCTGTTTTGTGGTCCTGGAATAAATATTTTCAATACCGCTGGATGCTTTAGTATAAATTTATACCCTTTCTTCCATAAAATCGCCTTTGCTGTATTGAACTCTTTTCTCTTCTTTAGGAGTTCAAAACTTATATCTGGATAAATGAAGATTTTTTGCCCTTTATACTCCAGTGGTTTGTTGCCCTCTCTTACTTTTTCCATTGTCTTCTCCAGTACCTTTTCTCTTGTAGTATATCTTAGGAATTTTACTAAAATAGATCTTGGTTTTTGTTGTGGTTGTGGTTTAGAGGCCAATGCTCTATGTGCCCTTTCTATTTCCATTTCTTGCTGTAGTTCTGGACATCCTAGGGTCTTAGGGATCCAATCTTTTATAAACTCCCTCATATTCTTGCCTTCTTCATCTTCCTTAAGGCCCACTATCTTTATGTTATTTCTTCTGTTATAATTTTCCATTATATCTATTTTTTGAGCTAGTAGTTCTTGTGTCTCTTTAGTTTTTTTATTAGATTCCTCCAATTTCTTTTTTAAGTCTTCTACCTCAATTTCTGCTGCTACTGCCCGCTCTTCCATCTTGTCCATTTTCTTTCCCATTTCTGTTAAGGTCATATCTATTTTATTCACTTTCTCTTCTGTGTTGTTTATTCTTCTTCTTAAATCATTAAATTCCTGTGTTTGCCATTCTTTAAATGACTCCATGTATCCTCTAACAAGAGAAAGTATATCCTTTACCTTGCCTTTCCCTTCTTCTATTTCACTGTACTCTTCCTCTTCTTCTTCCTCTGGGTTGACCATCTGTTGTTTCTTTGTTGCCCTTTTCTTCTCTTCTTTCTTGCTTTCATTGTCTTCTGTGGTCTCTTCTTGCTGCAGGTGTTCTGCAGCTGTCGTTGCCGGCTGTGGAGATTGACTCCCCAGCTGGTCCCCCCTCCTGTCGGTGTGTTTTTTTTCATGCGCATCGCGCACTTTTACTCGGCTCTGCGAGCCATTTTGGTAGTCCTATTTCTACTGACCTGAGGAAGCGGGCTTCTCTCTCCACAGCGGGCCTCTTCGGACAGGTAAGGCCTTCTCCTTCTTCCTCCGTTGTCTTCTCTTCCTCTCTTCTTACCGTTGATTTTGATTTTTCTTTTTTTGTCGCCATCTTCTTTCCACCTTTATACTCACTTTTCTTTAACTTTTATTTCTGTGCCTTTGTATTTTCTCTTGTTTTTCCCGACTTTTCTGGAGAGGGCTGGAGTTCACCGTCCGGCCACTACTCCATCACGTGACTCCTCCCCTCCCTGCCTTCTCTCCGTAACCTTTAATACCCTTATACTGAAGAAATAGATCTAATTTCCTCTTAAATATATTTAATGAACCTGCCTCTACTGCCCTCTGTGGCAATAAATTCCACAGATTCACCACCCTCTGGGTAAAGAAATTCCTCCTCATCTCGGTCCTAAATGGTTTGCCTATCATCCTCAAACCATGGCCCTGGGTTCTGGATTTTCCCATCATTGGAAACATCCCATCTGGATCCATTCTGTCCAGTCCTGCCAGAATTTTATATGTCTCTATGAGATCCCCTCTCAATCTTCTAAACTCCAGGGAGTACAATCCCAATTTGCGCAATCTTTCCTCATAAGTCATTCCTGCCATTCCAGGTATCAGCCTGGTGAATCGCCTTTGCACTCCCTCCATTGCAAGAACATCCTTCCTTAGATAAGGTGACCAAAACTGCACACAATACTCCAGGTGGGGTCTCACCAAGACCCTGTACAGCTGCAGTAAGGTATCCTTGTTCCTATACTCAAACCCTCTTGATATGAAGGCCAACATACCATTTGCCTTTTTAACTGCCTGCTGTACCTGCATGCTCGCCTTCAGAGACTGATGTACAAGTACCCCTAGGTCTCTCTGCACTTCCCCATCTCTTAATCTATTGCCATTCAAATAGTAATCTGCCCTCCGGTTTGTATTACCAAAGTGGATAACCTCACATTTATCCACATTGTAGTGCATTTGCCATGTATCTGCCCAGTCCCTCAATTTATCTAAATCACACTGGAGCTTCCTGACCCCCTCTTCCGTGCACACAACCCCTCCTAGCTTAGTGTCATCTGCAAATTTGGAGATATTACATCCAATCCCCTCATCCAGATCATTAACGTAAATTGTGAACAGCTGGGGTCCCAGTACAGATCCCTGTGGTACCCCACTGGTCACCACCTGCCACTCAGAAAAAGAGCCATTTATCCCAACTCTCTGTCTTCTACCTGCCAGCCAGTTCTCAATCCACATCAATACTTTGCCCCCAATCCCATGAGCCTTGATTTTGGAAGCCAGTCGTTTATGCGGGACCTTGTCGAAGGCCTTTTGGAAGTCCAGGTACACCACATCCACTGGCTCTCCCCCATCTATTTTACCTGTCACCATCTCAAAGAATTCCAATAGATTTGTCAAGCACGATTTACCTTTTGTAAATCCATGTTGACTCCGTCTGATCCCTTCTCTGCTAGTCATATGCTCCACTATTACATCCTTAATAATGGATTCCATCATTTTGCCCACTACTGATGTAAGGCTCACAGGCCGACAATTCCCCGCTTTTTCTCTACCCCCCTTTTTAAATAGTGGGGTAACATTAGCTACTCTCCAATCCATGGGTACTGATCGTGAGTCTATCGAGTTCTGGAAAATAATTCTTAAAGCATCTGCTATCTGAATGGCCACTTCCTTGAGTACCCTAGGATGTAGATTATCAGGCCCTTGGGATTTATCTGCCTTCAATCCCATCAATTTCCTCAAGACCATGTCCTTAGAGATACTGATTTATTTCAGTTCCTCCCTTGCATTAGTCTCTATGTTTCCCAACATCCTTGGGAGGTTATTTGTATCCTCTCTTGTAAAAACAGAACTAAAGTAAGAATTTAATTGGTTTGCCATTTCCTTATTCCCCATTATATATTCCCCTGATTCCGACTGCAAAGGACCTACTCTGGATTTCACCAATCTTTTCCTCTTGACATATTTATAAAAGCTTTTGCAGTCAGTTTTTATATTTGCCGCAAGCTTACTTTCGTAATTTATTTTTGCTCTCTTGATTAATCCCTTTGTCCTCCTTTGCTGCATCTTGAACTGCTCCCAGTCTTCGGTTGCGGTACTTTTTTTGGCCAATTGATATGCTCTCTCTTTGGATGCAATGCTGTCTCTAATTTCTCTTGTTATCCACGGTTGAGTCACCTTTTTAGGTTTATTTTTATGCCAAATCAGTATAAACGATTTTTGCAATTTCTCCATTAGATCGGTGAATGATTTCCATTGTCTATCCACAGTCAACTCCCCCATAAACACCACCCAATCAATCTTACTCAACTCCCATCTCATACCATCATAATTCCCTTTATTTAAATTCAGGACCTTCATCTCGGTTTTAATTTCATCACTCTCCATGTCGAGTGAGAATTCGATCATATTGTGATCGCTCCTACCCAAAGGACCTCGTACAACAAGATTGCTGATTATCCCCTTATCATTGCATAATACCCAATCTAAAATGGCCTGCTCCCGAGTTGGTTCCTCGACATATTGGTGTAGATAACCGTCCTGTAAACATTCAAGGAATTCCTCCTCCTCTGTATTTTTACCAATTTGACTAGTCCAATCTATATGCAAATTAAAGTCTCCCATGATGACAGCTGTTCCCTTATTGCACGCTTTTCTAATTTCTCTTTTAATGCCTTCCCTCACCTTTACACTACTATTTGGAGGCCTATATACCACCCCCACAAACGTTTTCCGCCCCTTGCTATTCCTCAGTTCTACCCATATAGATTCCGCATCTTCTGAGTTAATATCCTTCCTGTCAATTGTGTCGGTCCCTTCTATCACCATCAATACTACCCCACCCCCTTTTCTTTCTTGCCGATCCCTCCTAAATATTGTATACCCCGGGATGTTAAGTTCCCAGGCTTGCCCACCCTGCAGCCATGTTTCTGTAATCCCAATCAAATTATATTTGTTTATCTCAATTTCCACAGCTAATTCATCTACCTTGTTCCGAATGTTTCTTGCATTAAGATATAAAGCCTTCAGATTTGCTTTTTTCACCCTCCTTGCTCTTTCTGATTTTTTACTTTCGCTGCCTAACCTAACTTTTCCTGTTTTATCTTTTCTGTCCTTTGCCCCATCATACAGGTTCCCACCCCCCTGCCAAATTAGTTTAAACCGCACCCGACGGCTGTACCAAACCTAGCTGCCAATATATTGACCCCTTTTGGGTTTAGGTGTAACCCATCCTTCTTGTAGAGGTCATGCCTTCCGCAAAAGAGATCCCAATGATCCAAGAAGCCAAAACCCTGTCCTTTACACCAGCCCCTCAGCCACACATTCATTTTTCTTAACCTTCCATTTTTGTCCTCAGTTGCACTTGGCACAGGTAGCAAACCAGAGATCACCACCCTGGCTGTCCTATTTCTTAGTTTCTGTCCTAGCTCTCTGTAATCCTTTTTCAGTACTTCCTCCTTTTTATCTATGTCATTTGTACCCACATGTACCAAGACATCAGGCTGTTCGCCTTCCCCTTTTAGAATACACTGGACCCATTTGAGATATCCCGCACCCTTGCACCAGGGAGGCAGCACACCATGCGGGCATACCTATCTGGCTCACAGAATCTCCTGTCTGTATTTCTGACAATGGAGTCCCCAATGACCACTGCATTCCTCTTTACCTTTTGATCCACCATGCCAGGCTTAGTGCCAGCGACCTGGTCACTGCTGCCAGCTTTTGTCAGGTCATCACCCTCCACAGCATCCAACAAAATATACCTGTTACTGAGAGGGATATTCACAGGTGCGCTCTCCATTTTCCTGGTATTTTTCTTCCCACCCCTGACAGTTACCCACTTACCTGACACATCTGGTCTTGGGGTAACTATGTCCCTGAAAGTTGAATCTATCAACTCCTCACTCTCTCTTACCAGCCGTAGGTCCTCAAGTTGCAGCTCCAGTTCCCCAACTCGGTCCTTAAGGAACTGCATCTCGGTGCACCTGACGCAGATGTGGCTATTTGGGAGGGTGGGACTCACCCATGGTTCCCACATCTGACATCCAATACAAAGCACTAACCCCATAGGCATGGCTGAGCTAAAATAATGCCACTTACCCTTCTCCTCGCCTGCTGTTGCCTAAGCCTGTTGAGCCAAAGGCTGGAAGTCCCACTCCTTCAGTGCCCCACTCACTCAGTGAGCCGCTCCTTGCTGGCCGCTCCCTCCCCTTTTACTCCTTTTACTGGCCCCTTGACCAATTAACCTTGACCAATTAACCCAGTCACTCTCTCCAAGCTCCTACTTCTCTGACTCACAGCTCAAACTCCAGCTGCCTCCTCCTCAGACTCCCAGCCTGATTTGAGTAGGCCCAAGCCCCAGTAAGCCCTTGTATTTAATTGCTTACTTCCAAGTCACTCTCTCCGAGCTTCTCCTCCTTCGACTCCCAGCTCGAATTTACATATAGATTGGACTAACCTAATTAGTAAGTCCAGCTATTTATTCTACTCACCTCTCTTATGCTGTCTCTTGGCTCCTCCTCCTCTCACCCGACACCAGGCACTGACTCACTGTCTCCTCTGACCCTGAGTCTGACCTTTTTGACCTTTATGAGGCATTTACATTTTAATCCTTTCTTTTATTCTCCCCACTTTCTTATCAACTCTCCCCAGATTCTATCAGTCACTTTACGCATTGGAGTCAATTTCCAGTCACCTATTAACCTTGCAAGCTACACATCTTTAAGATGGGGGAGGAGACCCATATGGTCGCAAGGAGAACATGCAAACTCTGCCCAGACAGCACCCGAGGTCTCTGTCATTGTGAGGCAGTGACTCTAAAAGTTGTGCCACTGCGCCTCCAAATTACTTTTCACACTCTGGAGTGCCTTGTATGAAGGATAGGGGCAGCAAGGTCTATTTCTGAAGTTGAGGTCAACCAAGTGGGAATTTTCAGGAATCAGCGTGGATGCTGCATTTCTCATAGGGTTCTGGACCAGAGCATGAATTTACAGGAATTCCTCAGTGCACATGCTAGGTAATCAACTCCAACAGCCTGCACCTGATTAGATTTGGCTTAGGAACACCATACACGCTCATTTGAATGAGTGAAATGGCTAAAAGGTATAATTTTTGCTAACTTATTGCTCTAAAACAGTTTATTTCATTAATTTAAATATTTTGTGCTCTTTCTGTAGTCTCTTTATCTTAATTTATAATTAAAAAAAATTGTTTATATATTTATAATAATGATTAAAAATTTCTGAATGCTGCAGAAACTTTTCAAGTTTTTAAAAGATTTGATACTTAAGATGTGGGTTTGTCAGCTTCCCGAGATTTTTCATTTTTACAGTGATAATTGTCAGCTCTGCATTGCTATCTGGATAGAGGATGTCCAGATGGAAGATTTGGTGTTGTGCCTCCAATTTTTGGGTGGTCTCAGACTGGCAGTGCATCAGACTATGAGCAGTCAATAAGGGAATGGGATGGGGATTTAAAATGGATGGTCACTGGGAGATCCATGTTATTGCGGCTCTGAGGTTAGGACAAACTGGGAATGCTGGTTGATGGTAGGGCATCCAATCAAGAGACGTGTGTTGTTAGTCCAGACAGGATATTCTGCAGCTTTCAGTCAGTAGCCTGGTGCTGCAGTTAGTTTGTTGGCCAAATGATGGCAGTCATGTATGTGATGCAGCAGCATGAGCCACTTCAGAGAACATGCCAATATCTCAAAGAAAGTACCAATGCAGCATAACACAGAAAACGTATAAAACACAGCACTTATAGTTTAACAAGAATGGCCAATTGGAAACTGTTAACTGGTCCAATAACGTGCATATCCCAGTGACCATTTCAATTCCCTGCCCCATTCCCTCACAACATGTCTGTCCATGGTCTTATGCACTGCCAAACTGAGACCACATGCAAATTGGAAGAACATGTCATCTTCCATCTGTACACCCACCAACTGCATGGCATTAATATTGACTTCTCCATTTTCTGTTAAACCACCCCTATATTTGTCCCTATGTCTCCTTTCTTTGAGTTAAAACACAATGCTGGAGAAACTCAGCAGGTGAAACAGTGTCCTTTATCTTCTTCTTCTTCTTTGGCTTGGCTTCGCGGACGAAGATTTATGGAGGGGTAATGTCCACGTCAGCTGCAGGCTCGTTTGTGGCTGTCAAGTCCGATGCAGGACAGGCAGACACGTTTGCAGTGGTTGCAAAGGAAAATTGGTTGGTTGGGGTTGGGTTTTTCCTCCTTTGTTTTTTGTCAGCAAAGGTAAAAATATATAACCAACGTTTCTGGCTTGAGCCCTTCATCAAGTTATGGAAAAACGTCGGCAGCGTCTGATCAAAAGAGTACAGCGGAAGGCATGATTGCAAAGGCAGCTGATAGGTGGAGAAGGGATGGAAGGGACAGCAGCAAGCAAGGGGAGGAAGAATGGCTGTGAGTAGAGAGGGAAGGGGGGACTGAGTGCTGGAAAAGGGGGAGGGGGAAGGGGGAGAGGGGAGCAGATTAGCAGAAACCAGAAAAGTCGATGTTAATGCCATCTGACTGGAGAGTGCCCAAACAGAAAATCAGGTTCCTTCAATTTGTGGTGGGGGGGGTGGGTGGTGGTGTGTGGTCTTCCTTTGTTTGGTCATTTACTGAATTTTTTCCATAACTTGATGAAGGGCTCAAGCTTGAAACACCAGCTACGTACTTTTACCTTTGCTATATAAAGGACACTGTTTGTCCTGCTGAGTTTCTCCAGCTTTGTGTTTTTACTTCAGTCACCGTGTCTATAGATTTTCATGTTTTACTTTCCTTTCCTCTAGTTTTCTCACTCTTTCTCTCTTCCCTTTTCCCTCTGACCATCCACAGAACCAACATCAATGATCACCTTTCCTCTTATCATATTCAATAACACATTTTGTTTATTGGTCTGGACTCATCCCCCTGCAATTTTTCCTCCTTTTTCCCTGTCTTTATTGAGGTGCCTGTCTGTTTTTTGCCGAAACATTGAAGAAGGGCTCAGAATGGAAATGTTAGTAATATATCTTTACCTCCTAAGAATGTTGTGAGCCTGGCTGAGTTCCTCCAGCATTTCTGTATGTATTTTGACCGTTCATCTGCAGATTTCTGTGTTTCACTCCAAACATGTACACTTTCTGCACTTACTTCCCACAGATTCATGTGGTCTCAATACTGCGATGATGTAATTATGTACTGGTGCAAATAGCAATATATTTTAATGTTCAATATTTCAATGTTATACTCTCTTTGTTCCAATTAAAGGTATTTCTTGGGAAGCACTACAAATATCCAATGACATAATACTTCTCAAGGTATAATAAAATTCTTGTTATTTGGAATTCAAGCAAATGGCAAGCTCAAGCAACTGGCAAAAAAAGAAATGCAGAAAAATATTAGGTAAAAAATACAGAAGTTTAAAATTGGCACCTCTTGCTGTTAGTTCACCACGCATGCAATCTCAAGCAACCCCTGGAGTTGCCAGATACCAGGGGTTTTATTGTAGTTGGTTAATATGATAACTGCTGACAGTGTAACAAAGCAAACACAATCTGCTGAAGGAATTTAGCAGCATCGAGAAAATCTACGTAGCACGCTGCCATCTGAGAGGATCAGCAATCATCAAGGATCCACACCACCCAGCACACGCTCTCTTCTGGCTGCTAACATCAGAAAACGGTCAGGAACAGAAAGTTTGTCAAACACGATTTCTTTTTCATAACACCATATTTTCATTGCTTGATAATCCTAGGATTTTCTATGCATTCTGCTATTACCTTCATGATAATAAACTCCAGTATTTTCCCAATGACAGGGTGAAGTTAATTGGCTAATAGTTTCCTACATTTCAACCCCTTCATTTTGTGAATTGTGGATTTATCATTTTCCATTCCTCTGTGCTTTCTACAGAAACTTGGAAATCATGGGGAATTCCCACCAACTGCCTTTGCAGCCACTTCATGTAAGACCCTAAGATGTAGTGTTAGGTCTGCTTTGTTCATGAATGAGTGAGACAAACACCAGGCTGAGTCGAAATCAGGGTTCTTTGTTCTTTATTACCGGATTGTAACACTTGCGACTAACCATGTTAGTCGGAGAATGCATTCTGCCGTTATCAGCAAAATGTTGATTTTTTATACCCTTGGATATGTGCTTAGAACATCATCATATCATTACTTGTCCAATGACTAAAACTGTTGCTATCCTTTCCCTGCTAGCTTCCTGCCTCTCAATCCATCAATGTCTCTCTTATCTTGTAAGTACAAGGATGCATTCACATCTTGTTACAGCCCTGCACATTCCCATCTCATGATGTTTTACCTAACAGGAGTACAAGGACACCTCCCCTTCTTGTTACAGCCCTGTACAGGGTAACTCCTTACACATTCCCATCTCATGATGTTTTACCTTACAATAGCCAATCACATTGAAGAGGCCTGTTGCCTTTAGTTCCATTAGTTTGACTTGTACTTTCTCTCCAAGTGCAAGAGATTGTCTTCACTTTTTCCCTCCCTTTTGCCAGCTGATTATCTATTATTATTAGAATGTTTTTAGTGTCATCTTCCATGAAGACCAATCCAAAGTAATTATTTCGAAGCAAATGAACTGATGAACTGAACACCTTTTATTCCCGCTTTGAGAAGGAAAACCAAACTGTGTCTACTAGAATCCCTGCAAAGGCTGAGGACCCTGTGATATCTGTCTCTGAGGATGATGTCAGAATGTTAACCCTCACAAGGCAACAGGTCCTGATGATGTACCTGGCAGGGTATTGAAAATCTGCACCCACCAACTAGCTGGAGGGGGTCACTCATTGCTGCAGTCAGAGGTTCCCATCTGCTTCAAAAAGGCATCAATCATCCTGATACCGAAGAGTAGTGGGAGCTGCCTCAACAACTATTGCCTAGTACAGGTACACGATCTTTTATCCGGACATCTAAAATCCGGAAAGCTCAAAAATCCAGCAAGTGGGGAGAGAGGTGGCAGTGCGAGTTGGGCAGCTGAGGGACTGGTACTTTGGGGAGGTGGCCGAGGGACTGGCACTTGGGGAAAGTGGCTGAGGGACCGGCGGTTGGGGGAGACGGTTGGGCGGCCAAGGGAGGACCAGCTGTTGGGAGAGACGGCCGGGTGGCCGAGGGACCGGCACTTAGGGGAGGCTGCTGGGCGGCCGAGGGACCTCAGTTGGGGAAACCGCCAGGCGGCTGAGAGACCGGCGCTTGGGGGAGATGGCCGGGTGGCTAAGGGACCAGCAGTTAGGGGAGACGGCTGGGCAGCCGAGGAACTGCGGATGGGGGAGATGGCCGGGTGACTGAAAGGGGGTGGGGGTGGATACGGCAGCACAATTCGGGTGAGCTTTCCGAAATCTGGAAAAATCCGAAATTTGGAACACACCGTCCCCCAAGGGTTCTGGATAAAGGATTGTGTACCTGTAGCACTAACTTCTACTGTGATTAAATGCTTTGAGATGCTGGTCATGGCCAGAATTAACATGTACCTATACAAATATCTGGACCCACTGCAATTCACCTATCATCTCAATCATTTTATAGCAGATGCAATTTCACTAATCTCCACTCAGCTCTGGATCACCTCGAAAACAGCAAATCATACATAGAGTTGCTCTTCATCAACTACAGCTCAGGCTTCAATGCCATTATTCCTTCAGTCCTGGTCAATAAACTACAAACTCTGGGCCTCTGTACCCAACTCTGCAACTGGATCCTTGACTTTCTCATCAGAAGACCACAGTCAGTACGAGTTGGAAATCACGTCTCCTCCTCACTGATTATAAACACAGGTGTACATCAAGGATACATGCTTACCCCACTGCTCTATGATTGTGTCCCAGAGAGGGCAGGAACAGGAAGTTGTGGCAGATGAATGAATGGCTGAAGAGTTGATGCAGGGGGCAGGAGTTCAGATTTGTGGATCATTATGATCACTCCTGGGGAAGGTCTGACCTGTTCAAAAAGGATGGCTGCACTGAACTGGAAAGGGACCAATATCCTGGCATCAGGTTTGGGAGGTTATAAACTCGTGGGAGGGTGGGATCCAGAATGTGAGTGCAGAGATTAGGGCAGAAGGTTAAAAGCATGAATCTATGTGTTCTGAGTTTGTGAGAAGGGACAGGCAGGGGACAAAACATAAATGTGGCCAGTGAGAGGGGTTGAAATGTGTCTATTTCAGTGCTCAGAGTATTGAGAATAAAGGGGTTGAACTTAGAGCATGGATCAGTCCATGGAACTACAATGTTGTGGCCTTTACAGAAACTTGGTTGGAGGAAGTGTAGGATTGGATGATGCAGATACTTGGGTTTAGGTATTTTAAAAGGAAAAAGATGGGAGGTAGGAGAGGGCGAGGCAACAGCAGCATTACTGGCCAGGGATAGTATCATGGCTGTTGAAAGGGAGGGCACAGCAGAGGGAGTGACCACTGAGTCAGTGTGGGTGGAAGTCAGAAATAGGAAGGGAGCTATCACTGTGCTGGAGTAGTCTATTGGTCCTCAAATAGCCCTCACAACTCCATGGAACAGATAAGCAGGCAGATTTTGGAATGGTACAGGAAATATAGGGTTGTAATTATGGGTGATTTCAACTTCCCTAATATTGACTGGCACCTCTTGACTGCAAGAGGAATGGATGGGGTTGAATTTGTCAGGTGTGGTCAAGCAGGATTCTTGACACAGTATGTGGACTAACCGGCGAGAGGAGAGGCCATACTGGATCTAGTTCTGTGGAATGAATTTGGTCAGGTGGCGGACCTCTCAGTGGGGGAGCATTTTGGTGAGAGTTATTACAGTTCCCTTAGCTTCAGCATAGTTATGGAAAAGGATAAAAATAGACAAAATGGGAAAATACTTAATTGGGGAAGGTCTAATTATGAAGGGATGAGACAGGAACTAGCAAGAGTAAATTGGAAACAGTTGTTCAGGAGTGAAACACAGAAGTAATGTAAAGGAAGTTCAGGGACAACTTGTGCTGGGTTCAGGATAGGTTTGTCCCATTGGGCTAAGGAAAATATGGTGGGAAAATATGGTGGGAAAATATGGTGGGAAAATATGGTGGCTGATGAAACAGGTGAGGCAACTGATCAAAAGGAAGAAGGAAGCATACATTAGATATTGGAAGCAGGAAACAGGAAGGGCTCATGATAAATATATGGTAGCCAGGAAGGAGCTTAAGAAAGAACTTAGGGGAGATCAAAGAGGGCATGAGAAGGCCTTGGCATGTAGGATTAAGGAGAACTCCAAGGTATTCTATGAGTATGTGTAGAAAAAACGATAACGAGAATGAAGGTGGGGCTGCTAAAGGATAAAGGAGACAACATGTGCCTGGAGGCAGAGGAGGTTGGGGAGGTCATAAATGAATACTTTGCTTCAGTATTCACAAGAGAAAAGGACCTTGGTCTGGGTGAGGTTGGAATAGAACAGGCTTGTGTGCTGGACAATGTAGAGATTAAGAAAGAGGAAGTATTGGATCTTCTTAAAAATATCAAGATTGATGTCCCCAGGGCCAGACACGATATATCCCAGGTTACTGTGGGAAGTGAGAAAAGAGATAGCTAGGATGGTATCTATGATATTTGAGCCCTCTTTGGCTGTAGGGGAGGTGCCAGAGGATTGAAAAATGGCATATATAGTCCCCTTGTTTAAAAAAGGTAATATGGAGAATCCTGGGAATTATAGACCAGTGAGTCTAACATCAGTGTTATGCAAACTATGGGAGAGGATTCTTAAGGATAGGATATATGAGCATTTGGAGAAGTACAGTCCACTCAAGGATAGTCAGCATGGCTTTGTAAAGGGGATGTCATGCCTCATGAGGCTAATTGAGTTTTTTGAGGAGATAACAAAAGAAATTGATGATGGTAGGGTGGTAGATGTGGTCTACATGGATTTTAGTAAGGCATTTGACATGGTCTCCCATGAGAGACTCATCCAGAAAGTCTTGATGCGTGGGATCAGCTGAACCTTGGCTGTGTGGATAAAAAATTGGCTTGCAAGTAGAAAGCAGAGAGTAGTAGTGGAAGGCAAGTATTCTGCCTGGAGGCCAGTGATTAGTGGAGTGCCACAAGGATCTATTCTTGGACCCCTGCTCTTTTTTATAAATGACCTGGATGAAGAGGTGGAAAGATGGATCAGTAAGTTTGTGGATGACATGAAGGTTTAAGAAGTTGTGGATGGAGCTGAAGGTTGTCAAAGGTTATGAGAGGATATGGACAGGATGCAGAGATGGGCAGAAAAGTAGCAGATGGAGTTCAATCCGGATAAGAGTGAGCTGATGCATTTTGGAAGGACATACCAGAAGGCTGAATACAGGGTTAATGGTCGGTTACTTAAGGGTGTGAATGAACAGAGGGACCTTGGGGGTTCAAATCCATATATCCCTCAAAATCACCACATAGATTAATAGGATAGTTAAAAAAGCCTATGAGATGTTGGACTTCATTCATAGGGGAATTGAGTTCAGAAGTAGAGAGGTCATACTGCAATTCTACAAATCTCTTGCAAGACCACACTTAAGCCACTTTCACACTTGCAAATGGTCCCAGGAATTATAAGCCAATCAGCTTTTAAAGTGTCTTGTGTGAAAGAAAAGTACTCTCAATGCCGGCTTGGGAGGACATTATCTCACGCCAGGGATTGATGGCCTCGACCCCTAGTACAATCCAGGAGTCTGCAGACGCTGGCATTGCAATCAGACAAGCGTAGAATGGGCAATTGCATTGTGGGATTGAAATGACCCAAGTTTTTGCGTGAGTGCAGGAACATGAAGGAAGAAAAGATTGAAATGAAGGTATAAGCTTTGCCATGGGAAAGTTGCAATGGGAGAGAGAGAGAGAGGAAATAAATAGCAATAAATGGCAATAGTGGACAATTTTTAAACACCATGGGAAAGTTGGTAGCGCTATCACACAAAATTCATAAAGATTGTGGGAAAAAGTGATGGCAGACCTGCCTTCCCAGAGTTCTGTGCAGCAGAGAAACCCCTCTATGAATGGTACAAACATGCAGCTGTACACACAGCCTTTTTTCTGCCGGGGATGGCTCCTTGAAAGTGTGAAAATGATTAGTATCCCAGTTAGGAGTGGTCAAGTGTGAAAAGTCAAACCCCCCATTCCTATCCCAGGGCACTGAACGACCGATTTAGTGGGACCCAAGTGTGGAAGGGGCTTTAGAGTTTTGTGTTCATTTCTGGTCATCTCATTATAGGAAGGACGTGAAAGTTATGGAGAGGGTGCAGAGAAGATTTACCAGGATGCTATCTGGATTGGAAAACAAGCCTTATGAGGCAAGGCCAGCAGACCTAGGATTTTTCTCTTTGGAGTGTAGAAGGATGAGAGGAGAGTTAACAGAGGTCTACAAGATTATGAGAGGCATTTCCCAGGGCTGGAATAGCAAGCACCAGAGAACATATGTACAAAGTGAAGGGAGGGGAGTTTATGGGAGGCATCAGAGATAAGTTTTTTATGCCAAGAGTTGTGAGTGCCTCGAATGCCTTGCTGTGGAGGCTGAAACATTAGGGGGATTTAAGAGGCTCTTAGACAAGCACGTTGATGAAGGATAAATTGAGGGTTATGGGGAAGGGAGAGTCTAGTGCTTTTTTTTAGGAATATATGGGTTAGCAGACATTGAAGACCAAAGGTCCTGTACTGTGCTGTAGTATTCTATGTTCTATGTTCGAAAATAATAAATATGATTGAAATCACCTTTATTTAATTAAAAATATTAAAATCAACATAAATAAGCCACTTGCGTGTGCTGACTCTTTTAGACAGGATCAATGACCACATCCAGACCCTCTGCTCTGTAAGTTGGTGCAGAGCTGGAGAAGCTTTGATTAGAGGCATCTGACCTCTAGCTTGCCTGTAACTTCCACTCTTCAATCCACAACCTTTGGCCAGAGGTATGTGTGATGCAGCCAAGCATTCCCTCAGATTCATGGACTAATGAACTCCAGTATGGGAGTTGAAGTCCTCAGAATGAAGCGAAGAACGATAATTGGCAGAAGGTGGCGTGTTATTAGAAAATGTCTTTCATTGTCAAAACAATTTTCAACTATTGGCAGCACTTTTACACCATTCAAAATTCTTGAGAAGATGAAGGCTTGGGTTGACACTGATCAGTTCTTGGCAAACCATAGATTTGTCAAAGTTACTAACTCTTTTAAATCCATCATTGCGATGTATCCCACTGTGTGCTTTGAATGGAGTTTAGGGTGAAGTAAATCTTTGATGTTTA
Source organism: Narcine bancroftii (assembly GCF_036971445.1). Classification (NCBI taxonomy): domain Eukaryota; kingdom Metazoa; phylum Chordata; class Chondrichthyes; order Torpediniformes; family Narcinidae; genus Narcine; species Narcine bancroftii. The sequence goes on from NC_091469.1 coordinate 86,326,877, forward strand.
ATCAAAAGCCAGGCATTCATTGGCTCTGTTTTTATCATTACACAATTCACAAGGAAGTTAAAATTCTAACAATTTACACATGTGCAAAAGGATTATGGAATATATGAATCTCAAACATAGAATAACATACTAATTGATGCTACCTGCAAATTAGAGGAACAACACCTTGTATTCCATTAGGCACTCACCAGCCAGATGGCATTGTCATGAACTTCTCTAAATTCTGTTAACCCCTCTACAGTGTCTCTCTGTTTCCTTTCCTCCACTTCCCACCCCCCTCTCCTAATCTGAGACCTATGCCTTGCCACCCCATTGATATCAGCATTTTTCTCTTCTATCCTCCCATCTGTATCCACCATAATCTCTTATCTCCTGGCCTCTGCTCCTGCCTCTCCCTACCTCCTCTCCTCTCTTCCCCCTCACTTAATTTTTTTTATTCAGGTACCTGTTTGCTTTTTATTGCTCATACCTTGATGAAGGGCTCAGGCCTGAAGCATTGGTTACCCTTTAGTTCCTACAGATGCTTCATGACCTCCTGAGATCCCCCAGCATGCTTGTGTATTGCATTACATGCAAATTAATTATAGAATCTGGGATTTCTATCCAATCAGTGTTTCTTGGTGCTTAGCTCCCTCATATGTATGGACCTTAAATTCATGTTCCTGTCCTGCTGTATTCCCCTTTACCCATCTTATCCCAAGGCTAGGAAGCAGGGATGAAGCAGAGAAACAGAATTTTGAGGTGCAGGGGCCATTCAGCCCAACATGTCTTTGGAGGGCAAATAAGGCATTTGTGGGTTATTTCAGGTGCTCCAGTTTCCTCTCACTTGTTAAGACTTGGGGGGTGATAAGTTATTCAGATAATATTGAAATTAGACTCTGACTACCATTCTTTTCCTCTTTACTCTTCTATCAGTTTGAGAACTGAGTTGTCTTGGAATACCCTCCTGTGAATGGCTCTGCGAGGCCTTGATCTGCAATCTGTCTTCTCAGCTCTGAAATGTGTACCAAGCAGATTTAGAATATAAATTGCTGAAGTAAGTGGAATTCTCTTCAGAAGTAGCTTCAAGCAACAAAGTGAGTGTGTATATAAAATGATGCTCTTCCAATTTGCATTTCAACTCTCCATGGCACAGAGAAATCTGAAGACAGACATGCCAGAGTGGGAGTTAGATGGTGAGGTAAAAGGACCTGCAAATGGAAGCTCAAGATTGTCCTGTTGGACAAAGTGCAGGTTCTCCACAAAATGGCTATCTAGTTTGTGCATAGTTTCGCCAGTAACGAGGATGCTTTATGAGCACAAAATTCAATCGATCAGGTTGGAAGGGGTGCAGGTCAATCCTTTTGATTATGCTGTTGGGTGCGGTGAAAGGACAAGATTTAATCTTCCAAAGAGAAGACAGATGTGCAAAGGGACAGGGAGGGGGTGGGTGGTGAGGGATTAATTCATGGAGAAGCAGCCCCTGCAGGAAGCTAGGCAGGAGGGGAAAATATGATGGATGGTGGGATCACATTGGAGCAGGCAGAAATAGCAGAGGTTGATGTGTTGGATGCATGTCAAGGTAAAACACAATAATTTATTGTCTGCAAATCATTTCAAAGAACAGAGCCTTGTCATTACTCATTTATTAAATACTTAATAATCTGACTTTGCTTTCAAACATTACTTATGTACAATAACTGATTATGCATTATACTGGCCACTGTGCTGGCAAAGTCCAATTAATTTGTACTGGTTGAAAGTGAAAATTTTCCAGTGTGGGAAATCCATGCTATCATAGATCATGAAAACTCCCAACCCCAATATACCACCACTCAGCAATTATCACCCCCATTATCATGGTCTGAGACCCACTGACTCACAACTATTCAACCACTCCTCACTCCAAACAAATTATACCTCCTCTCATACTGATTTCTCCAAGTTATGAGAGTGAAACACAGAAGTCTGCAGATGTTGTGATTGTAATAAAAATACACAGTAATACTGGAGGAACTCAGCCGGTCTTGCAGCATCCATAGGAGGTAAAGATATATTACCGACATTTTGGGCCTGCACCCTTCTTCATGGTATAAGAAAAAAAAAGGCAGGCGTTTCAATAAAGACTCAGGGGGAAAGATGGAAGAATGGGTCGAAGAGGAATCCAGACCAACAAACAAAAAGTGTTAATTGGATATGATAAGAGGAAAGGTAAGAATTGATTATGGCTCTGTGGAACAAGACAGAGGGAAAAGGGGAGAGAGATAGAGAGAGAGAACTAGAGGAAAGGAGATGGGGAAGAAGATGGGGTGGGGTTTAATGGAAACCGGAGATGTCGAAGTTAACGGAAACCACCCTCCAACTGGTTGGTAGGGTGGCACAGTTAGTGTGGTGGTTAGCATAAGACCATTACTGCGCCAGCAACTTGGACTAGGTTTTGAATCCTGTACTGTCTATAATTAGTTTGTACATTCTCCCTGTGTCTACATGGGTTTTCCCCAAGAGCTCTGGTTTCCTCCCACTGTTCAAAATTTACCTGGGGTGTAGGTTCATTGGGTGTTATTGGCTGGCACGGGCTAGTGGACTGAAATAGCCTGTATGCCTGTATGGCATTAATATTCCCAAACTATCTCACTTAAACATTCCTCAAATTATTAAAATCATCTCTAACTACACATGAACCATTCAATATGTTGTCACTGCCCACCCTTAATATTCCCATCACCACTCACAAGCCAGCCCTCCTTGTGCTGCTCTTTTCACTCTCTCACCTGTTGAGGTAGAGAACTGAGGAAGGGAATCCTTTAAAACCTGGAGTTAAAGCCATGGCATTTGGTTAAACTCAAGCCTTCATTTACTTCAACCACAATTCTTCCCTTATCACCCAATCCAAAATGACTCCAAAATCAGACCTGAGTAAAAATTGGGGCTTATGCTTCATGGGGCACATGCATTAGCTGTGGTGATTGTAGAAGTGCCTGAGAATGGTTGTGAAGTTTGAGGAATTGAGTTTTGAGGACACGGCAAATAGACTCGAGATCTGCATGTGGTATATGGCTGATCTACATCTGAACAGTTGCACCATCAGAGTCACCTCAGGGTTAGTCTCCTCCCACATTTCAATTCCTCCTGCAAACACATGAGCCACATGCACTGGGGATTTTGTATGTCACCAAATTTCTACAGGTGAACCGTAGAGAGCATTCTGACTGGTTGCAATTCTGGAATAGAGATATCAATGCACAGGACAGGAAAAGACTACAAAGTTTCTTTAGGAGTTTACTCCTTGGAGTGAAGAAGAATGAGGGGAGATTTGATAGAGTTTAGAAGATTATGAGAGGCATAGACAGAGTGGATGAAAGTAGGCTTTTTCCACTTAGATTGGGGGAGATAAATACGAGAGGCTATAGTTTTAAGCTGAAAGGGGAAAGGTTTAGGGGGAACATTAGAGGAAATTTCTTCACTCAGAGTGATGGGAGTGTGGAATGAACTGCGATTTTATGTGGTTAATGTGGGCTCGATCTTGAATTTTAAGAATAAATTAGAAAATACATGGATGGGAGAGGCCTAGAGAGTTACGGAACTTGTCAATGGAACTAGTGTAGGGTTTCCCAAACTTTTTCTTTCCAGTCACATACCACTTTAGGTAATTCCTATTCAATAGGTGCTCTGTGATTGGTAAGGGATTACTTAAGGTGGTTTGTGCGTGGGAAAAAAGGTTGAGAACCACTGCTGTAGACCCAATTGTTACTGAAACATTTTGCCTGAGAAAAATGGTCATTGGCCCATTTCCTTTGGAGTAAGGAATTGTGCACATAATGAATTAATTAGATATGATTATAACATTGCTTTTCAAACTTTTTCTTCCACTCACATATCACCTTAAGCAATCCCTTACCAATGGCATAGGGATTACTTAAAGTAGTATGTGAGTGGAAAAAAAAGTTTGGGAAATCCTGGACAAGTACAATGATGATCAGAACAGACTTGGCCTATTTTCTGTGCTGTAGCATTCTATGGTTCTAGTTGTGAACTTGACAAGTGCCATCATGGGCATCAGTCTTGATTCCATTGAGGACATCTACAAGGGGTGGTGCCTTAAGCGAGCAGCCTCTATCCTTAAGGATCCTCACCACCCTCTTCACACTACTACCAGTGGAAAGGAGGTAGACAAAGACAAGTTCCTCTCTGCTGTCAGGTTTCTGAATGGACAATGAACCACAGGCACTACCTCACTTTTTCTTCTGTTGCATTAATTAATTAATTTATTTTAAAATGTAATTTATAGCAATCTTTGCCCTGTGACGCTGCTGCAAAACAACAAATTTTGTGACATGTTCATGACAATAAATTTTGATTCTGATTCAGGAGTGACTTTCTTTGGAAAATCATATGGGCACAGAAATTATTTGTTTGTCTGAATGCATCCAGTGCATAACAGCATGAACCAAATGTTCTATTTATCCTGGACACAGGTGGATTGTCATACTCCACCAGATACCCCTCTTGTGATGGTCTCTTGTTTTTTTCTCTGAAATATTGGTTTAAGCTATCTTACTTTATAAGTGAAGAACCAATGAGATATTATTGGTTATTGGCTGAGGAAATATTATGGTCTCTAATCTCATCCAAGATGTCTTGCCCCACTATATTTAATGATGACCCATACCTCACTTGCACATCTATGTGGTGAATCAAAGGCTAGTGAAAGCAATCATTCCTGTCAAGTTCCACTGCCCAGCATTTCATCCATAGCTCTACAGGCCATGGCTCTTTCAATAAACAGTCATGGAGAATTTAATATGATGAAGTTTTCAACTATAAGCTCCAGACTCCCACCACGTGCATTGCACTCCAACAGGTCCAATGCAGTACATTCATGTTTAAGAGCAATCAAGTCCCAAGATCCCACCTTCATTATCAAAGTTGAAAGTTCAGATTTATTATAAGAGTACATACATATAATCCTGAGATTTATTTGGGCCAGGCAGAATTACCACATATTGGTAGTGCTAAAAACTGTACTCAAGTAGATACAGATACAATTACAGGTTTGACTTACGATTTTTCAAAGTTGTGTTGGTTTGAATCTGTACTTCAAATTTCAAATTCTGATCTGTTCCCGTGCTTGTGATAAGTGGCTTGCTACTCTCTTGCGATGTTGGGTGATGGCAGGATTGCACAAGAGTAGCATATAGCTTACTCTCTCATGAGGCTGACTGGACTATGCTTGCACATGAAGTGCCTTTGAACAGATGCTGCTTTGCCAACAGCAACAAGACTGATGACAGTAGGTTTAGCTTTTGGGAGCTTTAATTGAAGAAAGTGCAAATGAGTGAAACTGATAACCCTATCACTTTTGCATCCCCACCATTCAGCAATTAATTTTAGTTCAATACTTCAGACATTCTTCATGCCCAGTGTGCTTTCAGCTGTGCATGTTAATGGTTTTTTTCTGTGTGGAATAAAGGTATTCAAAATTTAATTATAAAATATGGTAGGTGCGGTATTCATTTTTGATTTACGATTTTTTCCCACTTACAATGGGAAAACCCCACATAAGTTGAGGAGAACCTGTAAACAAATAAAGAAATATAAACAAACAGACTGTGCAATAAATAGAGAAAAAAAATCAATAATTTGCAAAAGTTGGAGTCCTTAAATCAATCTCTAATTAAGTTTGTCATTTAGGAATCTGGTGATGGAATGTTAGCAGCTGTTGCTAAACTTGGTGCGAGTCATGTGGCTCTTATACCTCTTTCCTGATGGTAGCAGCGAGAATAGAGTGTGGTGTGGATCTTGATTGCTGCTGCTCTTTGATGGCAGAGTTCTATTTAGATTTATTGATGGTGGGGAGAGTTTTGCCTGCGATGTACTGGGCTGTGTCCACTACCTTTTGCTGGGCTTTATGCTCAGGGGTATTGATGTCCCCATACCAGACAGTGATGCACCAGTCAGGACACTTTCCACCACATATTGGTTGAAATTTACCAGGGTTTCTGATGTCATACGAAACCTCCACAAACTCCCAAGGAAGTAGATGCAGTGATGTGCTTTCTTCACAATGCCATTAATGTGTTGTGTCCAGGGAAGATCCCCTGAAAGAGTAGCCTCCCAAGAACTTAAATTTGCTCACCCTTTCCATCTCTAATCCCCCAGTGATCACCAGATCGTACACCTCTGGTTTTCCCTTCCTGAGATAATAATCAGCTCCTTAGTTTTAGTGCCATTGAGGTTGTTATTGGTGCCCCATTCAGCCAAGTTTTCAATCTGTCTCCAGTATGCCCCTTTTTATGCAACCCACTACCATGGGATCATCAGCGATATCCTCCTTATTTCTTTACGTTCTTTCCTTATGATGGGAAAATAATGTGAAACCTTGTGTATGTTCCAGTGATCCTTTTGTATTGCCATGGTTTTTGGAGCTGAACTTTTCAACATGTGAGTTTTTTGCCAATAAACTGACTTCCTTTCGAAACTGCCAAATTTCAAACCCTGCATTTATTTCTTACGCAAGTTCAGAGACTCTTGCACCATTTATTACTACACTGGGATTGTATGCAACCAGTGGGGAATACAGATTCTGATTTCAATCAGGCCACTTCCAGACAAAACAAATTGTGTGAGAAAGAAAAAAAAGAGCGACCTAGAGAACAAATTAAGTACAAATCCTGTAAATTGCAAAATGTTGTTATTCTTTCTTCATCTGCCTCTGAGTTTCTTCAGATCCAGTATCTTTTGAAAATGACTATAAAATGTCTTATCAGATTGATGAGGAAATGATACATTTTTAGTAAGTTAAATTGCCTTTGTGAAACACATCTGGTGGGACAGAATTTGCTCTTCACTGGAGTCTTCAAAGTTCAAAGTTCAAATTTATTTTCAGAGTACATACATGACATCTCCTGCGGGCAAGGTAGAATTATCACTTATCGGTAGTGCAAAAAAAACTACTGAACATTCTCATGTAAGCATATAAATGTAAGCAAACTTACTGTGTAGCACAGAGAGAATACAATCAATAAAGTGCAAAATGATTCTTTAAAAATTCCCTGATTGAGTTTCTTGTTGAGGAGTCTGATAGTGGAGGGGTAGAAGCTGTACTTGAACCTGGTGGTATGAGTTTTGTGGCACCTATACCTCTTCCCTGACAGTAACAGCGAGGACAGGGCATGTGCTGCATGTGGATCCTTAATGATTACAGCTGCTCTCTGATGGCAGTGCTCTCCGAAGATGTCCTCGATAGTTGGGAGAGTTTTGTCTGTGATGTCCTGGGCTGTCTTCATTACCTTTTTCAGGGCTTTCTGCTTAGGGGTATTGGTGTCTTTTCACCACACATCTGTAGAAATTTGTCAGGGTTTCTGATGTCCTCCAAACCTCCAGAAACTCCTGAGGAAGTAGAGGTGCTGATGTGAGCATGTGGTAAAGAACTTTGGTTCAGAGCTTTTACATTTGAAGTTGGGGTAGTGTTTGACTCAGGAACTGGCACAGACGGACATGTCTACTGCTGGTCTTTGAACTTCACACCTGTCACTGTGTTCAACTTGCATTGCCATGGCCTTTGGAGCATTAGAGGTGGAGACATGTGATAATACCAGCACCCCCTGGACAACATCTGAGGACGATGACATTCCCTTTTCCAGATTCTGTCACTTAAGTGAAGAGATGGAAGTTTAGGGGAGACATCAGGGGTATGGATTTTACGCAGAGTGTTGTGGGTGCCTGGAATGCCTTGCCAAGGATGGTGGTGGAGGCTGAAACTTTAGTGGCATTTAAGAGACTCCTCAACAGGTACGTGGATGGAAGAAAAAATTTACCAGGGTTTCTGATGTAGGCTTTGGGTAGGGAGGATTTAGTATTTTTTTAAGGAATATATGGGTCAGCACAACATCAAGGACCAAAGGGCCTGTACTGTGCTGTAGTGTTCTATGCTCTGTGTTCACTGGATGAATGTAGCTTCATTTATTTGGTGATGTAAAAGTTGTTCATCTTCTGAGGGTGTGGGTCTGCCTGAACTGTAGGAGTTGTCTTTTCAATTATCCATTGTGCAGAGGTTAGGATATCCTCACTCTCAGATAATTCTGAACCTGTGCTTAGTCTCTGATTTCCCACTCCTGAATTCAGTTAAATTCTAATAAGAAGTGAGCCACTTTATTAAATTTCCCACTGATATTTAATCTGTGTGGATGAACATTCTTCATTGCCACTCATGGATCCTTAACTATGCCTTCCTCCCCTTCATCCATGTTGGAGACTTACAGAGGTGCTGGCTGTACAGTTGACTCCCTCTAACTACGTGGATAAACCAGAGCTTTTATTGTGCCATCTCCAGTCCAAACATCCAAGTCCCCAATTCACTGAGAGCTAAGAATGGAAGTGAAATTTCCAAGGACAGAGAATATCTTCTGGAAGTGTCATCTCAATGACCATCTCAATCATCATTCTATCTGTGACATGATTGAAGGTTACACCATTCCATATTTGAACTGTAGAACACTCCCACACTGACATGTCTGTCCATGGCATGATGCACTACCAAACCAAGGCCACCTGTACAATGGATGAACAACACCTGATATTTTGACTGGGCACTCTCCATCTGGATGCATTAATATTGTCTGCTAGCCCACTCCCACTCTACCTTATATTCCCTATTCTGATGACTCCTTTCTTCCAGCTCTCCACCATTTCTTCCCTCTCCATTCCCAGAGCTATCCCCTCTCCCATGTTTTCTGTTGTGCCCTCCCTCCCTTATCCACCTATTTCCTCTTGCCTGTGGGCCTGTGCTCCTCTCCCTGCTCTCCCCCTCCCTCTCCACAATTTTGTTCAGGCACCTGCCTACATTTTGCTCATACTTTCATGAAAGGCTCAAGCCTGAAATGTTGGTTAAGTATCTTTATCTTTGGTATATAAAGTACGCTGTTTGACCTGTTAAATTCCTCCATTGTTGTGTTTTTACTTCAATCACCGTGTCTGCAGACTTTCGTGTTTTACTTCATAGAACCATAGAACACTACAGCACAGAAACAGGCCCTTTAGCCCTATTATTCTGTGCTAAATTATCTATTCATCTAGTCTATCTTGTCTCGCTAACACTCCTGATTGACAAAGCATGGTTGTGAGGTTGCACAGAATAGTTGATTTGTCAATTGAAGTGAAAGTACCTCATGAGGAATCAGCATCCTTCCTGAAGTTCTAAGAAATATCCGTGAGGAATTTTGGAGATGTTACAATTATCATTCCCTTCAAGGAAAGAGACAAACATGACTGCAGTGAATACGAGAGCTCTTACTGCCACAGGCAAAGTCATTGTCAAGGTGTACCTCAGCCATCTCTTTCTAGTGGCTCTGAAGGTGCTCCCTAATTACATTGTAGATTTTATCCATCTCAAGAGAGATAAAAGGAACAGCAACAACCATTATCCACAGCCTTCTTTGAACTCATTGGAGCTTTTGATCTCAATGACCAGATTGACTGTACAGCCCTCTCATCAAATTCAGCTGCCAGCAGAAACATTTTCATTTTGTTTCTTGATTTTTATGTAAGCGATGATCTTAACCTCAATGAAGTAAGGCTATGTCATTGCCCTAATACTTATTTTCAGTCTTGTGAGAGGAGCGAAAAATGCGTAATTTGTTTACTTACCTTGTTAGGTCGGTGTTCCAGGGTCGATCGGCTGGGCACAGCCATTTTTGTTCTTGTGTGCATGCACAAGTTCCAGAAGCATGCACAGTGCATTAGTATATTAGAATGCCGGCTGGAGCATGTGTAGTGCGGTATTAGAGTGCTGGCTGGAACATGCGCGGTGTGTTCGTATATTGGAGTGCCGCTTGGAGCATGCAAGTTAGTGTATGGCATGAATTGGGAGCTTTACAGTATTATTATACAAGTGGTGACATAAAGAAGGGTGAGTGAAACACTCACAATTTCAATGACCGCTATCACAGTATTCACATTTCCACTGAGATTAATAGAGATGTTATTAAATGTTTAAAAGAATGTTACTTATGGACATTTCAAAGTTTAAGAAGATTGTTTAAAGTTTATGTGTTAAATAAAGGATTTAAATGTATCTGGTGTTGTTTTAGAAATAATTGAAATGTGTCACAAATAAAGTTTCTCACAGCCTTTAAGTGACTATTTATTGGATTGAATTCACTACATTTGTCCTCCCCATCATCCTTGGATTAGAACATAGAACATTGAACATAGACTATAACAGGCCCCTCTTGCCCTTGATGTGCTGAGCGATATATTCTAACCAAAAAACGAGTACTAAACCCTTCCTACGTTGTAATTTTTCTTTCATCCATGTTCCTGTCTAAGAGTCTCTTAAATGTCCTTATTGTTTCAGCCTCCACCACCACCCCTGGCAAGGCATTCCACACACCCACAACTGTCTAAATAAATAATTTACCCCTGATGTCTCCCTTAAACCTTCCTCTCTTCACTTTGTAGAGATACCACCTGGTGTTTGCTATTCCTGCCCTAGGAGAAAGGTGTTGGCTGTCCACCCTATCTATGCCTCTCATAATCTTGTAGACCTCTAATAAGTCTCCTCTAATCCTTCTACACTCCAAAGAGAAAAGTCCCAGCTCTATTAATATTGCCTCATAAGACTTATTTTACAATCCAGGCAACATCCTGTTAAATCTCCTATGACTCCTCTCCATTGATGAAGGAATGGCTGTGGATGTTGTCTTTATGGCTTTTGACAAGATCCCACAGGAAGGTTAGTCAGGAAGGTTCACATACTAGATATTCATGATGAAGTAATGAAATGGATTTGACAATGGCTGGACGGGAGAAGCCAGAGTAGTGGTGGATGATTGCTTCTCAGACTGGAGGCCCATGACTAGGGTATACCTCAGGGATTGGTGCTGGGACTATTGTTGTTGGTTATCTATATCAATGCTCTGGATGATATGTGGTAAATTGATTCAGCAAGTATGCAGATGATACTAAAATTGGAGGTGTTGTGGACAGAAAAGAAGGATTCCAAAGCTTGCAGGGGGATTTGGACCAGTTAGAAAAATGGGCTGAAAAATGGCAGATGGCATTTAATTCAGATAAATGTGAGCTGTTGTATTTTGGATAGACAATCCAAGAAAGGACATACATGGTAAATGTTAGGGCACTGAGGAATGTGGTAGGTCAGAGGGATCTGGAAATACAGATACTGTACATAATCCCTGAAAGTGGTGTCACAGGTAGGTAGGGTTGTAAAGAAAGCACATTGGCCTTCATAAATCAAAATATTAAGTATAAGAGTTTTGGATATTATAGTAAAGTTGTACAGGACATTGGTGAGGCAAAACTTGGAGTATTGTGCGCAGTTTTGATATCTAACTACAAGAAATATATCAATAAAATGGAAAGAGTGCAGAGAAGATTTTCTTGGATGTTGCCTGGATGTCAGGAACTGAGTTATAGAGAAAAATTATTCCCTGGAGTGTAGAAGAATGAGGGGAGATTTGATCAAGGTATTTAAAATTATTCTTTTTTAAAAACTTTATTTATTCGTTCAAAAAACAAATAATATATGACATATACAGCAATTAAACATGAACATGAACATTTTTTCAATATATAGAAAAAAAAAGAAAAGAACCCCCCTTCAGCCAATTCTCTTAAGGAGAGCCACAAAAAAAGAAAACAAGAAAACATTAAAAAAAGAATTAAATATACATATTAAAATCTAGTCAATATAAATTGAAATGTAAATATTCAGAGTATAACAGCCACTTATTAATAAAAAAATTAAAATTATCATGCGAAACATATGTAATTTTTTCCATTATTAAACAATATTTCATCTCATTATGTCATCTATTAATATCAATCATATTGGTATCTTTCCATGTACTAGCAATAAATTTTTTTGCTACGGAAAAAGCTAAATATAGAAAAGCAAGCTGGAATTTATTTAATCCCAAACCTTTCAGAGGTTGCAAACTATCCAATAAAAATACTGTTGGATCTAAAACTATTTTAATCTTATACAGATATTCTAAAAACGATTGAATTTTCTTCCAAAAAGATTGTATATGTATACATAACCAAACAGCATGAAAAAAAGTTCCAACCGTATCACCACATCAGTCCACTTCAAATTAATAATATTCTTATAAACTGAATAATCTCCTTCACTTACCAGTAATATTTCACTTTTTTCCCATTAACTTTATATCCAGAAAGACATCCATATTGTATTAAACATTCCTTCAAATGCAAAAGTGACTGAGCTGGGTTTATTAAATACACCAATACATCATCAACAAATAAATTAATTTTATACTCCTCATCTAAAACTTTCATACTTTGTATCTGTGTATTTTGTCTTATCAACTGTGCTAAAGGTTCAATCACTAGCGCAAACAAAGCTGATGATAAAGGACAACCTTGACGAATTGATTGAGTTAACTTGAAAGATTCTGAAATCAAACCATTCATCAATACTCTAGTTACGGTTTTCTATATAGAGCCCTAATCCAACCAATAAAAGAAGGACCAAACTTAAATTTCTCCAAAACTTTAAACAAAAAATTCCATTCAACTCTATCAAATGCTTTTTCTGCATCTAAGGATATCACTATCGGATGATCTAAAAATTGTCGAAATCTATTAATCAAATTAATCACGCGCAAAATGTTATCTGAAGCATATCTATTCTTTATAAAACCTGATTGATCAATATGAATCAACTTTGGTAAAAAATTAGCCAATCTATTTGTTAATATTTTAGCTATTATTTTATAATCTACATTTAACAATGAAATTGGTCGATATGAAGATACTTTCAAAGGATCTCTATCTTTTTTAGCAATTACTGTAATTAAAGCACTAGAACAAGACTCAGGTAATTCATAATGTTCTCCAACTTGACATAATACATCCCAAACACCGTAGATAAATCATCATAAAAATTTTTATAAAATTCAACTGAAAATCCATCGTCACCAGCATTTCCAGAATTTCCATTTTAATTTCTGAATCAGTAAATAGTTCTTCTAACTCCTGTATATTTCCATCCTCTAATATCGGTAAATTCAACTGTGATAAAAAAAAAGATCAATCGATCCAGTTTCCTGTTTTCCTTCAGATGTATATAACTTTTTATAAAATGAATAAAACTCATCATTAATCTCATGAGGTTTATAAGTAATAAGATAATTCTGTCTAACAGCATTAATAGTCCTCAATATCTGTTCTTTCTTTAATTGCCACACCAATACCTTATGTGCTTTCTCTCCCCATTCGTAATACCGTTGTTTAGTCCTATTAATCACACATTCAAATTGATAAGATTGCAAAGTATTATATTTCAATTTCAGCCTAGATAATTCTATTTTCTGATCTTCTGTAGCATCTTTCTGAAATTCCTTTTCTAACTCATCGATCTGTTTCTCTAATTCAAGACTCTGATTTAATCGATTCTTTTTTTATTTTAGAAGTATAACTAATTATTTGTTCTCTCAAATAGGCTTTCATAGCATCCCATAATACAAACTTATTTTGAACAGATTTAGAATTTTCTTTCAAAAAAAATTATTTTTTTTTCAAAAAAATCAATAAATTCCATATTTTTTTAACAACATTGTATTAAATCTCCAATGATAAGCTATTTGAATTTTATCAGAAGTCTCATATGTAAAATATAACAGAGAGTGATCTGAAATCACCCTACTTTTATATTCCACTTGTTGTATTTTCCCTTGTAAATGTGCCGATACTAAAAAGAAGTCAATCCTTGAAAACGATTCATGTCTAGATGAATAAAAGGAAAAATCTTTCTCTGTCGGATTAAGACATTTCCAAATATCGACTAAATTAAGATCTTTCATCAACGCTTGGACCTGAATTGCCATCTTGGATTTTTTAAATTTCTTCGGAGAATTATCTAATAAAGGTTCCAAAACACAATTAAAATCACCACCAACTAAAATATTATCAATAGCCTGGCCCAAACATAAAAATGCATCTGAAATAAATACTTCATCATCTGCATTTGGAGCATAAATTTTAAGTAAAGTCCAAAATTCACTAAAAATCTTACAATTCAATTTAAGAATACATCCTGCCTTTTCCTCCATTGATTGTAATTCAAAAGATAAATTTTTATGTATCAAAATTGCTACACCTTTAGCTCTAGAATTAAATGAAGAAGAATATACATGCCCAACCCAGTCCCTCTTTAATTTCACACTTTCCTTCATATTAAAATGTGTTTCTTGTAAAAAGGCAATATCAATTCTGATTTTCTTCATATACGCCAAGACTCGCTTACATTTAATCAAACTATTTAATCCTCGAATATTAAAAGTAGCAAACCTCAACTTTGACAAATCTACTATTATTACTAAATACCAATAATATCTTTATATAAAAACTCAAATCAATGTATATAGGCCCTCCAATAAAAAAATTAAAAAAAATAATAAAAAAAAGAAAATCCCCGCCCCCCCAAAAAAAACTACCAAAAGGTAGTAATCCCCTAAACAAAAACTGGTGGGTCACCCACCAGTGGCTGATGACTAGTAAAGAACTTAGTGCAAATCTTTCCCTCTCCAGCCAAACAATCAATAACATCAAAATATTATAATAACAAAAGAAAAAATAGAATAAGAAAATTCTTCTTTTCATCCAGAAGATTCCAATCTCGAAGATCCCATTTCAGAAGGAGGTGGACTCTTTCCATTTCCATTTTTCCCATTTCTGCCATTTCTTTCATTTCCAGAGCAACCAGATTTTTCTTTAGGAGATAATGGTGGACGACGTCTTTGTCCTTTTATATCTGGCAATGAATCAGCAAAAATCATTGCTTCATGATCAGTTTGAAAAAACCAAAATTGATAGTCTCCATAAAATACCTTCAACTCTGCAGGGTAACGAAAAGTAGACTTATAACCTTTATGATGCAAAACTTCTTTAACTGGATTGAATCGACGTCGACGTTGAATGACCTCTTGACTCAGATCAGGATAAAAAAAAGACTCTTCTATTCTAAATCAATAATGGGGTTTGTCGTTGTCTCGCATTTTGTACTGCAAGTCGAAGTATTGCTTCTCTATCCAAATAACTCAAACATCGAATTATTACCGGTCTCGGTGGTTGACCAGCTGAGGGTGTTCTTCTTAAAGCTCTATGGACTCTTTCCAGTGCCAATCCCCCAGATAAAAAATCTTGCCCTAATATTTGCAGAATCCAGTCTTTAAAGAAACGAAGAGGATCTTGTCCTTCTATACCTTCTGGCAAACCAACAATTTTCACATTATTCCTTTTGCTTTGATTCTCCAAATAATCTATTTTTTCTTTCTAGCTCCTTCTCACGTTCTCCTAATTCTATGACTGATTTTTCCACCTTCGACAAGTTTCTGGTGAGACCACACTTAATAATGTGCTCATTTCTGTGTTAGAAGTTTACAGTCCAAAAAAGCAGTCTGAAATTTTTTAAATTCTTCATAAGATGCATCCACATGTGTCTTAACCATATTTAATTCTGAACTTATACCAGCATTCATATGAACCATTTCATTCATTTGAGATGTCAACAAAGGTTTTATAACAGCTTGGATAATTGCATTCAATTGCATGCACTGTAAGTCAGTAAGCTCAGCTCTGGCCTCTCTGACATAGTGGCAGAACAAGGTAACTGCAGCTCCTGCTGCAACTCAACAGAAGGCATTTTAAAGGTTTTACTGTGAGTCTGGACTCCCAGCGATGGCACCCCGACTTCCTCAGGGGGTCGTCGCTGATCTCCCCCCATATCTCGTTGTTTTTTCATCAATTCACGAAGAAAAACGATTTCTTCAGATTGAAATGCTACCTGATACATTTCCAACAATGGAGTCGTCTTCCTGCATGCTCCCTCCGTTGAAATTGAAAGGCTTTCCAAATTGGGGTCCACTTCTTGGGAACACGCACTTTCTTCCGGAGAACGGGTAATTCCAGCGCCATCCTTCATTTGGTGAGCAATAGATATATTTTTTTCAGCCCCCACAGGCAATCTTTGGGGTTTAGACAATGAAGAGATTGAGCCTGGGGCTGTATCAAGTCGTCTAGGCCCCAAATCTTCAGCACTTCGAAAATGTAACTTCTTTTGAACTTGAGGTTTAGTCTTTTTACCATTAGTGGCCATAATATTTCCTTAATACTTTAAACTAAAATTTAAAAAGTTTAAACTTGAAAACAAAGGGTTAAAAAACGGGTATTGAAAAGTCTGGCCAGAGAGGTCGAGATTGCACATCTAGACTCTATGCCATCTTGCCACGCACCCCCCCAAGGTATTTGAAATTATGAGGGGGATAGACAGAGTAAATTTAGATAGGTTTTTTTCCACTAGGTGTAGGTGAACTACAAACCAGAGGACATGGGTTAAGAAATTTTAGTGGGAGCACGAGGAGGAACTTCTTCACATAGAGAGGGATGGGAGTGTGGAATGAGCTGCCAGCGAAGTGATGAATGCGGGCTCACTTTTAACATTTAAGAAGCATTTGGTCAGGTATGTGGATGGGATAGGAATGGAGGGCTAAGGACTGGGTGCAAGTCAGCGGGAATTGGCAAAAAAATGTTCAGCGCAGACTAGAAGGACTGAAAGGCCTGTTTCTCTGTTGTAATTTTCTATGGTTCTATGGTTTTATCCTTCCTATAATGTGACCAGAAATGAGCACATTATTAAGTGTGGTCTCACCAGAAACTTGTAGAGATGCTGAACATGACCTCTTAACTCTTGAACTCAATCCCCCAATTAATGAAGCCCAACATCCCATAGGCCTTCTTAACTATCCTATCATCCTGTGCAGTAATCATGAGTTATGCATGGATTTGGATCTCAAGGTCCCTCTATTCCTCCACACTGTCAAGTATCTTACCATTAATCCTGTACTCAGCCTTCTGGTATGACATTCCAAAATGAATCACACTTATCTAGATTGAACTCCATCTGCCATTTTTCTGACTATCTCTGAATCCTGTCCATATCCTTTTATAACTTATAACAACCTTCAATCCGGATAAGTGTGAGTGATGCCTTTTGGCAGGACAAATCATAAAGCTGAGTACAGGGTTAACAGTTGGTTAATTAAGAGTGTGGATGAACAAAGGGATCTTAGGGTTCATGTCCATACATCCCTCAAGGTAGTTGCTCAGGTTGATAGGATAGTTAAAAAAAACCTATTGGATTCTGGGCTTCATAAATCAAAATATTGAGTAATAGTGTAGTTAGGGGGATTGTGTATAAGAGTAGAGAAGTCAGGTGGGACCATATTTGGAGTATTGTGGCCAGTTCTGGTTGCCTCATTATAGGAAGGATGTGGAGGCTATGGAAAAGGTGCAGAGGAGATTTACCAGGATGTTACCTGGATTGGAGAGCATGTCTTATGAGGCAAGGTTGGCAAAACTGGGACTTTTCTCTTTGGAATGTCAAAGGATGAGAGGGGACTTGATCAAGGTCTACAAAATTATAAGAGATGTAAATAGGTTGGACAGCTAATACCTGTTTCCTCGGGTGGGAATAATAATCACTAGATGACATATGTATAAGATTAAAGGAGAGAAGTATAGGGGAGACAACAGGGGTATGTTTTTTGCACAGAGAGTTGTTGAGGCCTGGAATGGCTTGCCAGGAGTGCTGGTAGAGGCTGAAACATTGGGGGCCTTTAAAAGACTATTAGATAGGCTCGTGGATGAAAGGAATGTAGAGGGTTGTAGGGTAAGGAGGGTTTAGCATTTTTATACATTCGACACAACATGGAGAGCTGAAGGGTTTGTACAATGCTGTATTGTTTTAATGTATTTTTTAATTAACTAACCTCAACTCCTCCAACGTGTGGAAACTTATGGACCCATCCTTCTGCTTCTTCATCTAGGTCATTTATAAAAATCATAAAGAGACATGTAAACTAGTTTTAATCCACACTGCCTCATGACTTTCCTTCTTTTTCAATCTTTTTATTAACTTTTCATAATATGCACGGCATAAGGAGAATAGAAATAACACAATTAAAATGTTTTGTCTGAGTCTACATCGTTTAAATATCATATATAAATTCTAAACTGTGAAAATGTGACAGATTAGAAATAATTCTCCTCATAGAGAGAATAGAGATAAAGAAATACTTATATAAACATCTCCAGATAATCTACTAAAAAAAAAATAACAAAAAAAAACAACTGAGCAGCCTATCCCAAGGATCTGTCGAATAGTTTAAAAACTAGCTCCGGTCCACACCTACAGATAACAAAACAGCAGGAATTATATTAGGTCTGGAAAGGAAGAGTTAATTAATAGAATAATCCCAGTTATATCCCATGAAAGTAATCAATAACTGGTTTTCATGTTTCTTCAAATTTAGTAGTTGATCTAAAGAATGACCTGATGTTTTTCTGGATTTAAGAAAGTCATTAACATGAGAAAGCCATTAGAATAATGTAGGAGAATCAGAGTCTTTCCATTTAGGTAAATGTCTCTTCTAGCTAACAGTGTAGAAAAAGCTATAACTTGATATGCAGAAGTAGGTAAACAACCTACATCTGTAACTCCAAAGGGAGAAGTTAAGGGGTTAGGCTGTAATTGAATAACCAGTATCATTGATAGAGTTTTAAAAATATCTTTCCAAAAATTTTCTAACACAGGTCATGACCAAAACATAGAAACCACCTCATAAGCATCTATCATAAGTCACACTAGCATTAGGAAAGATTGGAACTAGTTTATCTTAAGACATATAGCTCTATGAACTATTTTCAACTGTATTAAAGAATGATGTGCACAAAGTGAAGAAGTATTAACAAGTTTAGTAAATCTTCCCCATGTTTCAGGAGATAAGGTTCATTGAAGTTCTGATTCCCATGTTGGATGAATCTTTTCCATGGGGACTGACCTCAAACTTAATGTGAGTCTAAATAGTACCAATTAAAATCTTCGGAAAGGGGTTTAACTGGAACAAAGTGCCAAGAAAATCTGGTTGCTGTAATGTTAGATAATTAGACATCACCATATTCAGGAAATTTCTAATCTGCAGATATCTAAAAAAATGCATGTATGACCAATTATATTTGATTGAAAGTTGTTCAAAAGGCATCAAAGCACCATCAACCAATAAATCTACAAAAAAGATAATTCCTTTAATCTTCCAAATAAGGAAGTTTCATTCAAGAGTAGATGGTGTAAAAAATAATTACGATATATGCATTAATCAAGGCAAAATTTTTTGGTCCAAAAAACCTTTGAAATTGAAACCAAATACATCATGAATATTTATTAATTGGATTGGAAATATATTTACTGATCTTAGATAGTCTAAAAGGTAATGCTAGTCCTAAAAATGAAGCTAAGGAAGAATTCTGGACAGATTTCAATTCCAAATCTACCAAGAGTTGATGATCAAATTTATCAAAGTAATAAATCAAAAAAATAATATGGTGAATAGTAATATGCCCAATAGTAAAATCTCAGATTCAGTAAGGCCACACCACCATCCTTCTTAGGTTTCTATAAGTGAAGCTTATTCAATCTGGCCCCTTTACCATTTCAAATATAAGATGAAATCTTAGAATCGTGACTTTCTGAACGAGTCTCTCATAGGGTCCTTGTCAAATGCCTTACTCAAATCCATATAGACCAATTCTACTGCCCTACCTTCATCAATTTCTTTTGTTCCTTCTTCAAAAAAAACTCAATTAGGCTCATGAGGCATGAATTTCTCTTCAAAACTGACTGTCCTAGAGTAGACTCTACTTCTCCAAATGCTCATGGATCTTATCCTTAAGAATCTTCTCCATTAGTTTGCGCACTGCTGATGTAAGACTCACTGGACTATAATTTCCAGATTTCTCCCTATTACCTTTTTTAAACAGGGGGACCACATTTGCCATTCTCCAATCCTCCAGCCAAAGAGGACTCAAAAATCTTAGCTACTGCCCCAGCTATCTCTTCCCTTCCTTTCCACGTTATCATGTGGTATATTGCATCTGGCCCCAGGGCCATCAATTTTAATGTTTTTAAGAGGATCCAACACTTCCTCTTCTTTCATCTCAGCATCATCCAGTACACAAGCCTGTTCAATTCCGACCTCACCTTGATCAAGGTCCTTTTCTCTTGTGAATACTGAAGCAAAGTATTAATTTAGGACCTCCCCAACTTCCTCTGCCTCCAGGTGTATGTTGGCTCCTTTATCTTAAGTGGCCCCTTTCTCGTTATCCACATACTTCACATACACATAGAACACCTTGGGATTCTCCTTAATCCTACTTGCTAAGGCTTTCTTATGACTCTTTCATGCTTTCCTAAATTCTTTCTTGTTCCTTCCGGGCTACAATATAATTCTCAAGAGCCCTTCCTGTTTTTTGCTTTTTAAATCTAATGTATGCTTCCTTCTTCCTCTTAATAAGCTGGCTCTTCTGATTTGTCAACCATGGTTCCCTTTGTGGATTGGGCTACCACTCCACTGCTTTCACCTATTTTTAGTGTACAGATGACCATGAACTGCCTGATCACCAGCACTGACCATTTTACTGGAGATGGTGTCTCTCCTAACTCAGTCTTACATTAGGATTTCCCTCAAGTCAGGGAAAAGTTTCATATTGTTGTCACCTGACATGTTTGGGATCAAAAAAGTAAAAAAATACAATGCTGGAGAAACTTTACAGATCAAACAGTGCACTTTATATAGCAAAGTTAAAGATACTAACAAATGTTTTGGGCTTGATCCCTTAGTCAAGTATGAGATCAGTAGAATTCGGTGAGAGAAGTGAAAAGAGCAGCAGTCAATGTTGTGTAGGTATTTGAGATCCTTGTGGGGGTCAAACTGGAAATTACGAGGCACAAGATGGCAGCGGAGGCAAATAGCAAGGTAGACAATAGAAGCGAGTCTGCATGAGTACATGGTCATAAAGCTTGAAAGCAGTAGGAATTGCAGGTGGGAGCAGTGAGAGAGAATCCCAGAGAACTCCCTTCATAGAGCAAAGGAAAACTTTTACAGGGTAGGCATCCCTCAAAGAAATTTTGCAGTTTTACAGTAGACAGGAGTAAAACATGATTGGGTCAGCTGGATACCCTCTCATAGGGTTTTAAGGAATCAGCTTCAATATCTTCCCTCTTGCTCCTATCCTGTGCTTCTGCTTAGGTATCTGCTTTCACTTTGTTGATGCAGTAGCCCCATCCTCCCTATTTTCAGCTCCAACATACTTCATGCAGTTGGCGACAATCTCAGAGCTTCCTTGGCCTGACCGATTCACAGTCTGCTTGCAATGCTAAGTGCTTTGTACAATTGCATATGGACAACTATTCAGATCAAATCATCGAGGGAAGGAAAAATTCTGTGGGCTAATTGGACACACACATCATCATGGTCAGCTCAGAATACTGGGCATTCGTACTTGAGGAAAGACATTCCCCAGTTCTACTCTCTCTGGCTCCCCAGCCTTACATGGACCAGGCACCAGTTCACTTCACTCCTCTTTCTGACACATCCTTTCCCTTGCCCACCTTGTTTGACATGAGCAGATCGACCTAGAATAATATCCTGCCATTCTCTTTCTCAAGCACCTACTTGGCCCTCCTTCTGCTATAATTTAAAAAGAAAGTTAAATTGGAGTGTGTGATATTTTCTTCTTGAATTTATGCAGTTTTAACAACACTGACCACAAAGCAAGAGGATAATTGAATCCATCTCCTTTAATTGTGTGCGATCAGTGAGCAAGATAAATTTGCTGGTCCCCATAAGGTGAAATACTTCACAGTACAAAATGTGGCCAAAGGTATTGCAGTCATGCAGAATACTAGCTTTTGATGGCAGAGAGCATCCATGAGACATGCGCATATACCTGGGCACTAGTTGTAACTACACTTCAAGTAGCATTGGTTGCTCATCTTTTCAGTCAATATCCTTGGTTGGGATTGATCACCTGGAGCAATTTACTTCTTAAATTGTTTGAACACTTCTTCTCACTGGTCTTAATCGACTTGTGTCACTTGGAGCCTTAAAAAACAGGAAACCTCTCACTGCAGTTCTTCATTAATTCATTGTGGTATCCCATTATCACCAGAAAGATGTGAGAAGGGATGCTCCTCGGACATGTGGCAAGTCTTGAATGATTCCCCTTGTGGCATTTTCGGGTGTCCTCCCTCCTCGTGTCTGTACCAACTGCCAAAATTCCATTTGCTTCTGCCCAATTGTAATTTTGTACCAAATTTGTTGGACTCCTTGGTTATTGTTCATTTGTCCAAGGATTTGATGATTCATGGCTGTGGGTACTTTTCACTCTTTAGACTGTATACTATATATAGAATATATATGTTGATGCTGTGTAAAAGTTGACCCACCCCCTCCTATTTTTGGCACCAAAAATCTGATACTTTCCATATATCACAAGTAAAATTTGACCCCATTCCCTATCTATTACAGGCCTAGCTACCCTCACATCCAAGATCCCAACACCCCAATTGTGAATTCTCACCTAAGCCTGACCGTCTGCCCATCTGAGCACCCAACACCCTAAACGCAGACTTACCACCCAGTCTTGGCCATCCACCCACCCATCTGAACTACCAATGCCGATCCCGGTCACCCATCTGACTCCTGATGCCCTGATGACGCAGATAATTACCGAAGTTTAAAATAGCATGCATGTAGTAGTCAACCCTACTCTAAAAATTGGTCTACAAAATTCAGCTATTACATCTGTAAATCTGGTCAGTGCATTCATTTATGCAATCACCTTGAATCTTCTGACAGATGCTTACTTTTGCATTTCTTTCAGGTATCAAGGTATTTATCGTGTATGGTATTCCTCTCTGTGTCTCTGTTTTCCTCCTGAAATATGTTGCATAACCCTAAATGCAGCCATCAGCACCTCATCTAGCCATCACTATTTCAAGCTGTTGCCACCTTATCCTGCAAGGAAGTCATCAACTCAGTACCCACTAGTTATGCTTAAGATGGTTCCATCTTCAAGCAAAATGGTGCTTCTGAAAATGAAATTGTTCTTACTTTTAAATGTGAAATTTAAATGTAGACATGCAGTATGATAACAGGCCCTTCTGGTCCATGACTCTGTGTTGCCCAATTACACCCAATTGACCTGCATCCCCAGAACATTTTTGGAAGGTGGGAGGAAACCAGAGCACCTGAAGAAAACCCACAAAAACACAGGGAGAACACATAAACTCCTTGCAGACAGCATGGGGTCCGAACCTGTAATAGCATTATGCTAACTTTGCCGCAACTATGCTAACTGTAGCACCCCTATGCTAACTGTGCTTTTCGCAGACCTCATCTAGCTACTGATTAATGATGCATTCCTTCTCACTTAACAGCTCTTTTAGATTACTAAATGACTTCTTGAAATTAAATAAGGATTCCTGGAACTATCTACAATAACTTCTGTCCCACTCTATGCCAAAGGCCATTTAGGATCCTGTTAGTCTCAAGGGACTGAGACTAACAGGATCCCTGCCAATCTGTTTATCTTTTATTGACACTAGCAAGAGCTGCATCAATTAAACAATCAGATGAATGCTGACTTGAACCAGGAAAGTTTACAAAATAGAGGTTGCAAATATAGAAATCAGAAACTGACTTTGACAGAACAATGAATAGTTTTGATTTTGCAAGGAATCCCTTGATGAGAATGTCTTCACTCATCTAAACTCGTCAAGAGCAAAAAGCAAGAATCTGCCTGCATGAATTCAGGCATTTGCCTTCTTTTTGCTTACACCTTGGAAAAGGGCTTGACACATTGGTTACCCTTTATTTCCTATACACGCTGCATGACTTGCTGAGCTTCTTCAGCATTTTTGTGTATTACGGGTCTCATTTTAACAAATTTTACTTCTTCACTTGTTCTCACTAAATTGCAAAGTTCTCTTTCTATTCACATTAGTACAATGAAATCCATTAAATTTGGATTAATTACATTGGACAATAATTTTTTTTACAAAAGATTTGCTTCCTGAAAAAAAAAAATTGGGGATTATGATAGACAACTGACATAAAAATGTTTTGCCGCTGATTTTCATTTGTACTCAGCATCTGATGCCTCTTGTGCCGATGCCCAATGATAGTCATTCAACATTGATGGATCCGAGTTGCCCTGTTACCACTTTTACATGGTCGCAATGTCCTAGTGAAACCTTTCACTATGTTCGTCACTGACTGCACCAAGATCAGCAGGGAAGAAGTCCAAGTGTGAATGCAGAAAAAGAATTTTTAATAACATGTTTCACTTCATGGTTTTGTATGCTTGAAGTAGGCTTCACAAAAATAGGTTATATTTAAAAAACAGTATGGAATTGGAACATTTTAAGATTTTTGTGATCAGCAGTCCAAAATCCATAAAATATACGTAAAAGTGTTTTACATTGCCATATCTTTGTTGTCCAGTGTTATTTTAGAGATGATTTGCAGGGAAGCATGAGATATCTGCTGTTTCTCGTTCTGCAATGTGCGTTTTCATTTTAATGAGCAGAACTTGTGCATCTGCAGAAAGGTCGCTGGTTCTGGCCTCACCAACACTTTCAGTCATGACAGTTGGTCTGCTTTTTGTCCACAGTGACATTAAACAGAAATACTGTCTGCATTTTTGATTGCATATAAAGCACATACCGAAATAATTGGAAAGGAACAGGGTACAACCCGATTGTTCCGATTGAAACTCTCCCAAGTGGTTCCTCCAGGTGGCTCAGTGATTCCAGCAGACAAGTACTTGATTATTACTGGCCAATTCGGCTTGATTTTTCTGAGTGGTTGAATTTCATTAATTTGTGGCCAGTCAGCTTGACAGATGACTTCCAGAACGTGGCAACACTGTGGCACAGATCCAGCATCCATATCAATGAGCTTCCAATATGGTCGGGCAGTATCCAGCACAGGCCATCCAACTCCCTCGGAGCGAAGTTCAAAGTCAGAATTATACTCAAAACTATTTTCAGATGCCTTCTGGTATTTATCATAAAATGCATTTAACTAAAACTGAGAAGGACTACCATTTACACCCTTCAGTGTTCAAAACAGCATACACTCTCACCTTGGTGAGGGCAGTAAAGCATGTTATGGAAAAGTTCAAGTTCAACTTGAAATTTATTGTCACATTATACGTGGTACAGCGAGAAGAGATCATTTTGTGAGAAGTGCAGCATATCAGCCCTAACATGCACACCACAGTGTAAAGTAGAACAAAAGCATATTGCAGTGTGCATTGCTACATTTAAAGATCAATCATACATAGCAAGGGCAGTATGCTACACAATTCTGACTTTCATCCAGGAACGTTGATAAAGAGTCTCAACCTGAAATGTCGACTGACCATTTCTACCCATGGACACTGCCTGACCTGTTGAGTTCCTCCATTGCTTGCTCAAGGTTCCAGAGTGGGCAGTTTTTGAGTTTCTCATTCAGGAGCCTGATGTCTGAGGGGAAGAGATTGTTGCATTACAATTTCTCCCAGTTGAGGTGGGTGGGGGTAATGGGTCTTTCAGTAGGTTAGCTGCCTTTCTGGGCCAGTGTGAAGTGTGGATGGAGTTGATGGAGGAAGGGAGGGAGGTTTATATGCTGCATGCACCATCTTCTATAGCTTCTGTTCTTGGGTGGAGCAGTTCCCGTCCCAGGCTGTGATGCATCCAGCTAGGATATTTTTGATGGTGTACCTGTGGAAGTGGTTTAGAGACTTGGGAAACATGCCGAACTTCCTCAGGCTTCTGTGGAAGTGGAGACATTGGAGTGCTTTCTTGATAATCATGTCAACGTGGATGGTTCAGGTCAGGTCACTGTAAATGTTTACTCCCAATATTATGAAGCTATCTGCTGCCTCCACTTCAGCATCATTGATGTGGACAGGGTGTGGGCTCCACCGCCTCCCCTCACTGAGATATATGATCAGCTCTCTTGTCTTGGTGACATTGAGAGAGAAAGGTTGTTATCTTAGCATTAGACAACTAGACATTTCATTGGAGGGTGAAAATAATGTTTCAAATGAAATGTGGCTTAACTTTGCAAGCAATGCTTTCTTTTCATACAATCTTTCAAAATACCTCATCTCAACATCAACAAAAATAATCATTAAATATTTTAACAAGAGGAAATTATGTTATCCCTCAATCTTGATTCTCTTTGTAATTTAATCAGAGCTGATGTGTGCATAGTAACTGCAGGCATGTCAGTTTAACAGTGGGGCTGGGCAACTTTTGCAGACACTAATCCTGAATGACTTTAATTATTATTTAAAACTACGAGGTAATATGTAAGCGTATGGATTTGTTATAATGTGCTTTGGTAAGTTCATTGACTTATTTGATGAAATAAAGAGATTAAATGTCAGTAGTGCAGTTGGACACAATAGTATTGAAAAAAGTAGTATTTAATTGATTTATTTGCAAGATTAGTAGAATTATTAGCCCTTGTGATTAAAGGCACGGTGATAGTCTATTTAATATCTTGAATTTGTTTTTTCAAACTTTGCTGACTATTTGACATAATAATTAATGAAGAAGATTGCAAATTGGCATATACGAATGAGAAATGAAATTTAATACAGGGAATTGCAAAGTGATACATTTTGGAGAAGAATTTTTGATGAGGAAATGTAAACTAATTGATAGAATTTTATTAGAGATATAGCAATCGAAAGACATGCACACAAATCTCGCCACAGAATAAATCGAGAATGTAATTTTAAATAAATACAGGATCCATGGCTTTATTATGGCATGACAAAAGTATGAAAAACATTGGGGTTATGTTTAATCATTAAAAATACTGGTTTCTTCTCAGCTAGAGGATTATGTTTAGTTCTGGACCTCACATTTTAGAAAGGATTTGAAGCTTTTGGAAAGGGCGAAGGACCAGAATCTGAATTTTAAATTCCAGATGGACCTGGTTGAGGCCATAAACAAATTAATTATAATTTCTATCCTGTGCATTCTAGACAACTTGAGAAAAATATTGACATTCCTTTAGACTTTTTATTATTGACTACTATTGTTTATTGATTTATAGCACACGCAAACTAATTTCGTTGTCTGTTCACCCTGGGTCATTATATAAATATTATGATTTGTTTCTTGGTTCCATACATTAAATTTCACCCATTTCACTTTTTCCCATTCACTTATCTGTTTCTGCGTAATCTGCTCTCTCCCATTCAATTTATTGAGCAGTTCTTAAGCCATGCAACAAAGAAAATATTCTCAGGCATTTCATATTTAGGAGCAAGCAGTATGGCAGTGAGTTAGAAGATGTGGGTATGTGGGAAAATAAATGTGAGTAGAGCTCTGAAGAGCTTCTTAAGAAGTTCAATAATAGCACGAACATAAGGGAAATACTGAGCAGAAGGATAGGATCAGAGGAATGAAGCAATCATGGTGGATACAAGGCTTGAGCAAACAAAAAGAAGCTGGAAAGCCTCAGCAGATCAGATAGAAACCATGGAGAGAAGTGGACAATCAAAGTTTCAGGTTACGACCCTGTCTTGAGGCTTGAAAAAGCACCTGAAATAAAACATTGTGAGTCCATTTCTCTCTGTGGATGCCTCCTAACCTGTCAAGTCTTTACATCTTTCTTTTGTTCACTCAACATCCCAGCATCAGCTGTTTTTTTGTGTTCTTGGGATGCAAGGCTTAAGGTGGGGCAAGACACAGAGGAATGTGCACACCAAGATATCACAATGAATGTTGAATCTTTTCGGCAGGAGAAGACAAAAACTGTCAAGTTTTGTAGCTAATGTTGAAAGAATGACAAGAGGTCATAAAAGTCAGCAGTGGTTGAAGGCAAGGTGTACCACGTTAGTGGAAGCACACCTGGAAAATAATCAAGTATTGTACTTCAAGCAATTGTTAGTTTAGACTGGGACACTGATTCTAAAAGATGGTGATGTTCAAGAAAAGATGTTTTGAAATGTTTATTACATTGATAGATGGAGTGCACAGACAAGCTTTAGATACAGACCTCAACAGATTTTTTAGTGATTAAGTGGTAAGAAACATTATTGTTCAATTACCAAATATAGTCAAAGACCGGCTTGTCAGCCCTAAACTGGTGAGTCAACAACCGATTTTCCTTTGAACATTATAGAAGAAAATATCCAAGTTTGGATTTCAACTTACAATGAAGTTCTCTAGTTTTTTCTAAATTGATTTGTACATGACAAATCTCTGCTAGTAGGTACACACTCCTTTATCCAGAACCCTTGGGGGACAGTGTGTTCCAAATTTTGGATTTTTCCGGATTTCAGAACAAAAGCCAGCTGCCCCAGATTTAAGCCCACCCGAATTGTGTTGTCGTATCCACCCCTTTCCAGTCATGCTGCCGTCTCTCTCCACCCCCCCCCGCCTGCCTGAGTCGCGCTGCCATCTCTATCCCCCCCCGCCCAACTTAGTTGTGCTGCTGTCTGTCTGTCTGTCTCTCTCCACTGTACCAGCACCAGAAAAAAAATGCTTTCAGGATTTTAGATGTCCGGATAAAGGATTGTGTACCTGTAGAAGGCTTAGTCTGGCGGATGTTTGACTTTCTACCTGGTCAGAGAATTGTTGGAACAAAAATCTTGAGTAGTTTTGACAGTCAGGAACCAGAATGTAGGGTCATTCTATATGTTCTGAAAGACCTCATATTCACAGTCTGAACATAGGTGGTGATGTCTATATATATGATGAATGTGTGTGTGTGTGTGTGTGTGTGTGTGTGTGTGTGTGTGTGTGTGTGTGTGTGTGTGCACGTGCGCGTGTGCGTGCGTGTGTAATGAAATTTATAATGTCAAGTAGCTGATCTTGAGTTACATTTTCAGACTCCAGAACATGATTAACGATTTCATTAGTAACATTATCCATCTATTAATGTGCTTTAAAGTCTATTTGATCCAACTGACATTAAGCCAGTACAAATCTTGGTCATTAAAATATTCCATATAGATTTGATACCAGAACATTGTGTCCTTGTATTCTGTATTCCACAGACATTCCAGTAACTGGTAATGAGTTGTTTTATTAGGTTGACTAACTCTTTAAATAAGAGCAAATACTCCATACCAAAACTGAAAAAAAATCTGAGGAATCGATGCTTGTAAACTTAACCAGACTCAATCTGAATTTCTAAATTCATACAAAGTAGTACAATAGTAATTTGGGTTTTAGACTTCTTTTGATAATAGGATTCCGCTTTTATGATAGTCTTTCCAAATGTAGATTAACATAATTTATGTCTGTATTTAGAACCCTGAAATTATTTCCAGTTGCAGTTTTATACAAAAATATCCTTTGCAAGATAGATTATATGAGACGTTCTTCTCATGGAACCTGCTTTTAATTCGTAGAGCTTACAATGTTTTGACAATAATCCGGTAGTTTTATGGTTAGCTTTGTATTCTATTTTATTTAATTATTTGGGTTTAAATTCTTCAGTGGTCTGTGATGAGATTTAAACACATCTCTCGATCAATGGTCTAGATCTCTGTTCCATGTGTCTGCAGATGGTTTTTCAGAAGTAATGTTGATAATTGGATTGAATGGTCATCTAAATGGCATTGGCTCTTTTCATCATCTGGATAAACTAGATGTGGTTTGGAAATGAGCTCATTTTCCACAAATCTTGTTTTTGTTTTGTGCTGATTCCAAAATGACTTCTGGTTATTGAATGAGTTCTGGAAAACCAACATGGTATTTCTATTCCAATTTGGCATACCAAGGTAGCCAGATGCAAAGGGATGTGTGGGTCAAACCTTCCTGTTGTAACAGATTAACAGCATGAATCTGCAATGTGACCTTCCAAATTGGGCAATATTGAATAGTTGGTTCACAGTTCCACAAAGTTTCAATGATATGCTCACCAAGTTGAGAGAACAGTTTCAAACATTTTGGAGTGAAGAAAGACATATTTCAAAGGATCTTTCCTGGACCCAACACACTAATTGCCATCATGAAGAAAGCACATCATTGCCTTCCTTCAGGATTTTGCGAAGATTTGGTATGACATTGGAAACCCTGGTAAATTTCTATAGATGTGTGGTGGAAAGTATGCTGACCAGCTGCATCACAGTTTGGAATGAGGATACCAGTATCCCTGAGTGAAAAGCCCTGCAAAAGGTAATGGACACAGCTCAGGAGATCACAGGCATCTACGGGAAACACTGCCATCAGAAAGCAGCAGCAATCAACAATGATCCACACCACCCAGCACATGTTCTGTTCTCACTGCTTCCATCAGGAAAGGTATAGATGTCACAAGACTCGCACCACCAGGTTCAGGAACATCTGCTACCCCTCCACCATCAGACTCCTCAACAACAAACTCAATCAGAGACTCATAAAAGGACTCTTACTCTTGAACTTCATTGATTGTGTTTCTCTCTGAATTGAAGTCAATTGGTTTACATTTCTTTATTTGTTTACATGTATATGTACCTTCTTGAGTACAGTTTTATGCACTACCACTAAGTGGTAGTTCTGCCTTGCTGTCAAGGAAAAAGAATCTCAGGGTTGTATATGATGTCATGTATGTACTTCACCAATAAATCTGAAGTTTGAACTTTGAATGGGAAAATTTAACTGAAGATTATAGAACTAAACAGAAAACCAGGCTAAAATTTTCTGACCTTAAAATTTAACAGTTTTGGGAGATAGCTGAAAAATGTTTGATGCAATATTGACTTTGAAGGATTTTTGACTTCTTTCCCCTAAAAGAGGCAAGAAGATGCTGGTCTCAGTAGTAAAGGGTTAATACTTAATCACAGGTTATTGTGTTGTTCTGAAGCTTGGACGTAGTTCATTTAGGTTTGTGTTCATTTGGTGCTATTCATGATCTTACTATTTCCTTGGCCTCATTGGGTTGGCATCTACAAGGCAAGTGGCTTAGAACTGGAATCTCCTTAAGGGTGGGATGATCAAAGCTTATTGACAGTGTAGCGCAATCAATAACCACCAGCAGACTCGAAGCAAATGATTAAAGGCTTTAATAATCTAAAATGCAGGCACGTCATCACATGCTGCTGGCCTGGATCCAAGGCTGGTATGAAGGAAGGAGACTAGAGTGGCTCAGCCTTTATTGGGGAATTTTACGGGGAGGAGTTACAGAGATGGAGGTGGGCTAGCCTATACAGTATGCAAGCAATGCTGTATTCCACCACATTCACCCCTTCTTTTTAGATAGAGTCTGGTGGGGTGGAGCACGACGGAGTCCATTGTTACCATTTGTACAGTCTTTTACAGTTCACAGATCCAACCAGTCCAGTGGCTTTATCTGCCACTGTGATCACCGAAGCGCTGATCACATAGTTGTCTGCTCCTGTGGGCCGGTGACCTATATAATGTCCAGATATTGAACTGTGTTAGTCTGAACCAGTTCAGGGGGTGTGTGAGGCTGTTTGGGGTTCAGTTCATGGTGGCAGAGTGGTGGTGTCGGAGGCCTGAGGGGTAGTAGTGATGGGTCAAGCACTCGCTTAAGGACCCATCTGGACAGTGGCTAGGCTCCCGGGTGCACCTCTACTGATGAAGCCCCTGCCTGAGCCAGGTTCCAGATGGACACCGTGCCTTCCTGGCCATCATGGTACTTCCTGTGGGTAGATTGGTGGTTCGCATGTAGGAGGTGTACCTCCTTGACCAGCTTGTCTGCCTTGTGGTTCCTAATATGCCTGTGGATTCATCAGCCAGACCAGCAGCGGGATTCCTGACGCCAACCTCCTAGGTAAGGAGAACAGTTCCTCATGTGGGATGGCATTCGTACTGTACACAGTAGGGTCTTGGTAGCATGTAGAGCTTCCAGAAGGACCTCTTGCCACTGGGAGATGGCCATCCCTTTTGACTTGAGGGCCAAGAGGATTGCCCTTCAGATGATGCCATTCTCCCTTTCCTCCTGTCCTGGTGATCCTGCTTATGGCTAAGTCCTTGTTCACGAAATATTGGTGCAACTCCTCACTCATGAATTAGGATCCCCAATCACAATGAATGTAACTGGGGTATCCGAACAAAGTGAAGAGGTTGTGGAGGGCTTTAAGGACCGTGGGCATTGTCATATCTGGGCGGAGAATAGTGGATGGGAAGCATGAGTACTCATCCATGATATTGAGGAGGAGCTTGTTTTGATTCGTGGAGGGGAGGGGACCCTTGAAGGGGCAGGTGGCCTTGATCAGTTGAGACCTCTCTGGCCGCATGCACTCTGCATAGTCCGAGCAGTTACGGGTCAGGTCCTTAATCTCCTCCACTGAATAAGGGAGGTTGTGGCACCTCACAAAGTGTTAGATCCTGGTGACCCCAGAGTGGCAGAGGCTATCATGGAGGGCCTGGAGGTGGTCTGCTTGTGCATTGGTGCAGGTACACCGGGACAGGGCATCACGTGGCTCATTGAGTTTCCCAGACCAGTACAAGATCTCGTAATTATAGGTAGACAGTTCAATTGTCCACCTCATGATCTTGTCATTTTTGATCTTCCCCCCGTTTATTATTAAACATGAATGAGACAGCTCTCTGGTCTGTCAGCAGGGTGAATGATCTGCTGACCAAATAATGCCTCCAGTGGAGTACGGCCTCAACTTTAGCTTGGGTGTCCTTCTCGATGGTTTTTCCTGAGTTCGGGGCCCTGGAGGGTCTGGGAAAAGAATTGCATGGGGTTGCCTGCTTGGTTCAGTGTGACAGTCAGGGTGAAGTCGAAGGCATTGTCTCCACCTGGAAAGGGATGGATTCATTAATGGTATGCATCACCGCCTTGGCAATCTCATCTTTGGTGCCCTCGAAAACCTTCTGAGCCTCCACCCACAGGGGAAACATGTAGTCTTTACCAGGGGGTGGGCCTTGTCTGTATAATTGGGGACCCACTGGGCATAGAACAAGAATAACCCCAGGCACCTTTTCAAGGCTTGAGATTTTGAGACATTGGGAGTTCCATGAGGAGGCACATATGGTTGGGATCGGGTGCAAAATTTCCATGCTCAACCATGTACATTAGTATTATTAGATGTGATGTGCAATACGCAATTCTTCTTGTTATATGTCAAGTTCAGCACTTTGGCCATGGAGAGGAAATTCTGCAGTTTTGCGTCATGTTCCTTCTGGTTATGGCTGCAGATGGTGACATTGTCCAAATATGGATATGTTGCTTTCAATTTATGGTCATTCACCTTGCAGTCCATTTCCCTCTGTTACATGGACTCTCCATTTGTGAGGCTGAATGGGACCCAGAGGAAATGGTAGAGGTGGCTGCCAGCCTTGAATGCTGTGTATGGATGGTCCTCAGGGTGGATCGGGATTTGGTAATGCTGATTTGAGGTCAATGGTAGAAAAGACTCGATATTGGGCAATCTCATTCACCATGTTGGCTATGGAAGGAAAGGTGTAGGTGTCCAATAAGGTGAACTGGTTGATGGTTTGGCTGTAATCAATAACCATTCGATTCTTCCCCCCCCACCCCCCCCCTCTTCACCACCACCACTTGTGCCCTCCAGGAGTTGTTACTTGGTTTTATAATGCTCTCCACTAGCAGTCACCCTACTTCTGGTTTTATAAACTCTCTGTTCCCAGGGCTGTATTGCCTACTTTTTGTGGCGACTGGTTTGGGATGAGATTTTGGAAGGGGAGGGGGAGAGCGGGTGGAGGGGCTCAGAGGGTAGCCAGGCTGCAGGTTGGGTGGTCTGGGCAGCATTGCAACATCTGATTTGCCTTGTTGGAATGAGGGGTGGGCTATCATGGAATTGGTTGTTTTGGACCATGAGGGGAGGATGGGGCCCATCAAACTGCATGAGCATGCTCTTAAGCTGACACTGGAAATCCAGTCACAGTATGACAGTGCGCAGAGGTGGGCATGATGAACAGCTTGAAATTTTTTTACTCCGTGCGCCTCATGGTCAGGATCACTGTGCAGCACTCGTGGTCTTCCATGAATTGGGATTTTGACACTAGTGCTACTTTACACCTTGCAAGGGACTGGCATTGTACAGTGCCTAGGCATATGAAACATGTTAAAAAGGAAGCCTGTGGCATGACCATTTACCTCTATGTCCATCATGGATCGTGCCAGTTGGTGTGGCCTGTTCTGATCCAGAACGATTGAGGCCAGAGTCAATTCATTCTCTGAGTTATGATTGATTCTCTTTCAGTGGATCACACAAAATGACATACCCCAAACTTTAGTCTTGGTCATACTTTCTTTATTCTGCAGAATTGTGAGTTATCTGCACAGTCTTACAGAGATGCCCTCTCTGTGAAAGCTGGCAGAGAAAACTGAACATGTGTTTCAAAGCTTTCCCTTTGTCTGGTCCAAACATGGGCGGAGTTACATTTGGCCAAATCAAAAGTTCACACAATACATTCTTACCCAATGCAATTGCTACTAAGTGCAAAATCCATTGCTTCAGATGATTGACAAACTCTTATCAGTCATGCTTGTTTGATTGATTCAGAGAAAATTCCTACAGTTAGCCATCATGTGGTCCTTTTGAATTGCCATGCCCGCCTTACTAGAATGCTGCAAAACCTAGCTACACTATCACTAGCTGTTAACCCTTTTCTTTCTCAGAGTCACTGCTGCTCTACTGTGGCAGCTGCTGCCACCAAGGTAGCTGTCCTGGAGATCCAGAAGATGGTCGCCCCCATGAATCGCACATGGTGGGCTTCGGAAGAGATGCCGGAAGTGACGTTGACCCATTTAGTTCTCTGCTGCCAGAAATGATGCTGGAAGTTGGTCATTCCAAGGTAGTGATGCTGGTTGTGGCCCACACGCAGAGCTACTGGAGGAAGGTTTGGACTGGCATACCTTGGGGTAGTGTCCCTTCCTCAGGGATTTCGAGAAAGTCATGCTATGGGCCAGGCAGTACTTTTGTCAGTGCTCAGACTGGCCGCTGTAGTGACACCTTGTGTGTTCAGTCACAGCAGCAGCTGTTAGGGACCCTGTGTCCCAAGATGACGGTACTCCTGCTCCCCACCTGGCGATTGTGTTGCCAGTGGAGTAAACTTTGGCATTTCTCTGGGCCGTTTCAAGCAATCACGCCAGCTGCATGATTTTCTGCAGGGTCTTATTACCCTTCTCCAGGAGATGCTCTCAGATGTGGTTCGAATGGAAGCTGCCACTGACTCATTGTGGATGAGTTCCTTTTGGTAGACTGCTGCAGTTTCACCTCCGCACCCACAGGCTGGTACCAGCTCCCACATGGCCCTCACAAAGTCATCGACAGACTCATCTGGGCCTGATGCCAGGTGACCAGAAGGTAGGTCCATCACGTAATCATACTTGTCCCAGTCTCAAATGATTTTATAAGTTCCGTGGCCAACAGATAAGAAGAGTAGATAGTATGTATTGATGTTGTCTCTGATCTCATTGCACCTCATGTAGGCCTTTAGGCAGTGCAGCCACATGTTGAACTTGTTGAAGGCCTCTGAATCCTTGGGATTGGACTCCAGCTTCTCCACACGCATCGCCTTGCCAATGGCAGTTATTGAGGTAATTAAATTGTAGCACGATCAATAACCATAAGCAGACTCGAAGTGAGTGATAAAAGGCTTTAATAACCTAAAACACAGGCTTGTCTTCACATGCTGCTGGCCTGGATCCAAGGCTGGTATGAAGGGAGAGACTAGGGCATCTCCGCCTTTATTGGGGAATCTTACGGGAAGGAGTTACAGAGTCCGAGGTGGGCCAGCCTGTACAGTACATGCAATGTCGTGTTCCACCTCAGACAAATTAGTACAATGCACACAAATTCTTATTTGTTGCAGCCATAAGGCACATCAACTACAATAGTAGATATTAACTTGCTACAATATGACATGACAAAAAAAGGAGCAAATAAATATGAAAGGATAAATAAATACATATTCAGAGATGGAGTTAGTGCAAGAAATAAAGTGATATTTCAGTTGTGCAGATCGATCTTTTAGTGGTCCTGGTCTAATTTATGACAGGGTAGTGGGGAGGCTCAAGATTCTTGACAGCTGTTGGAAAAACTGTTCTTGAGCCTAGAGGGGCTTCAGGTATCTGATCCTTCTGCCTAAAGATAGCATCAAGGAGAGAATTTGACCAGGGAGAAGGGGGTACTTTATGATGTTGGATGCCTTCTTGAGGCAGTGTCTTAATGCATGGGAGATTGGTGTCTGTGATGGCCAGGTTTGTCACTACCTGCTGCCTTCTGCGTTCCTGTCCACCTGAGTTGTCTAGGTTGATCAAGGGGACATTATAGTTTATCAATACTAATTAGATGAGGTCAGAAGGTATTTGGGGTTGGATTTATGATCAGGGTCAGATCAAGTTCAAGCTGCCTAATTTTACAGGATATGAAATGCACTCCTTATTTTGGTCTTAATTATTTATCTGTGCCTTTGACAAAATAAGCGTTGCAAGTCCATTGCTAATTTTTCCCTCAAACTCTTGCTGACAAAGTCATTTCAGAGAATCATCAAGAATTATCCATTTTACTGGATATAGCATCTGATTGCACAAGTACAACTTGACGAAACAGCGTTCTCTGGTCCTTGGTGTAAAACATATAGACACACAACCAGAAATAACACACATACAGGATAAGTATTCATCTATACAAGTAACTAAAGGAGTATTGCTTTGTGAATATGAGAGTCTCATATGGTAGTGTGACCAGTTCCTTTAGTCGTTCAGCATTCTCACTGCCCATGGGAAGAAGCTGTTCCTCAGCCTGGTGGTGCTGGCTCTGATCCTCCTGTATCTCTTTCTCAATGGGAGCAGCTGAGAGATGCTGTGTGCAGGGTGGAAGGGGCTCTCAATGATTTTGCGTGCTCTCTTCAGACATCAGATCTCATTGTAGATCACATTAATTGTGGGGGGGGGCGGTGGAAATAGAGACCCCAGTGAACCTCTCTGCCACTCTTATAGTCCAATGGATTAATCTCTGATTCATTTCTCAATTGTACCACACTGTGATGCAGCCATGATGCACTTGACAGAGCTCCTGGAGACAGTTGACATAATGGTGGCTGATAGCCTTGCCCACTTCAGTCTTCTCAGGAAGTACAGTTCCTGATGCACCTTCCTGACTGTGAGGAGATGCTGTGTGTCCATGATAGGTCACTAATTAAGGTGACCATCTGATAGTATCTGTGGTGATATGTAATTACACCACTAGGTCACCAGGGGTCATCCCGGTGAACTTGTATATAAAGCAGTCCAGAGCTACAATCTAGCCTTCCAGGTTTGTCTTGCAGAGAGACAGACCTCTTAGTGTACTAATTAGTTTATTAAAGCTGTCTTATACTCGCACTGCTGTTGTGGTTATTGTCAGTACAATTTAATAAACTAATATGATAGCTACTAGGATGGAAGCTGCTTCTGCTCCAATGCGCATTCCCGACCACCTGGAGACTCTTCCTGAGGAATGGAATCTGGGAACGTCTAGCATGCATGTGCTTCCGAGGACAGAGATGCCGAGGAACCGCTGTACTGGAATCGTGGTGGAATGCAGGGAAGACCACAGAAGTACGATAGGGCAGGTAAGAAATGGCCAAAAGCCCTGCCTGCCCGTGGGTTTGCCGGTACAGATGCTGCTGACCTTAAACCACGGTCCGATCAGAAAGGAGCCACTACAAGTGTGGGTGGAATGATCTCCACGTCGTGCTCCCGATCACCATGTATGTGCAGAATTCCCAACAACTCCAGAGCCAGGGAAAGCAGACATCACAACCATTATTCCCCCAGCAGATGTTTCCCAGTACCATGGAGACCTGAAGCTACCACTGGGATCCCCCACTAAGCCCTCTGCAAATGTCCAAAAGCCAAAGACTCAGCCAACAGCCCCAAGAACCCAGGTTACTCCTCCAGCAGACACAAGCCCCACAGAGGCTCTACCAGCAGCTCCCAGTACTCCAGGGTCCACCCTTGCTACACTTAAGGGACCAGAGACTGCGGCCAATGGAGTGTCCCTGTTTCAGAGAGA
Source organism: Narcine bancroftii (assembly GCF_036971445.1). Classification (NCBI taxonomy): domain Eukaryota; kingdom Metazoa; phylum Chordata; class Chondrichthyes; order Torpediniformes; family Narcinidae; genus Narcine; species Narcine bancroftii. The sequence goes on from NC_091469.1 coordinate 86,364,728, forward strand.
AATGGACCGAATAGTAGATGAGTACCAACTGAAAGCGGTGTTCCCCTACTTAGACAAAATGACAATCTGTGGCCACATTTTATTTAACATGAATTTAAAACGCTTCTTCCAGGCAGCTGAGGAAAGGAACCTAACGTATAACAGGGACAAAGGCGTCTTTAGTGCCAGGAAGTTGCCAATCCTGGGCTATATAGTGCAGAACGGGGAAATCAGCCCAGACCCAGCCCGTGTGTTTGGGGCTGTTTGGTTACTACGCCCAATGGGTCCCCAACTACGCCAATAGGGCCCACCCACTTATAAAAGCCTCAGTTTTCCCACTCTGCCCAGCAGTCACCAGAGCATTCAGGGACATTAGGGACCATATCGCTAAATCTACCATGTGGTCCATAGATGAGTCGATCCCATTTCAAGTAGAAACTGATGCATCCGATGTGCCTATGGCAGCCACCCTAAACCAAGACGGACAACCGGTGGCCTTTTTCTCGCAAACCCTACAGGGGTCAGAAGTAAGACACTCAGTAGTATTGAAGGAGGCCCTAGCCATTGTGGAAGCGGTAAAACACTGGCAACATTATATGGCGTTCAAATACTTCACCCTCGTCACGGAGCAACGGTCTGTGGCTTTTATGTTCGATAACCAGAACAGGGGGAGAATTAAGAATGACAAAATCCTGCACTGGTGGATAGAATTGTCTACATTTGACTACGACATTCTATACTGCCCCAGGAGACTCAATGAGCCCCCGGACGCGCTGTCCAGAGGCCCTTGTGCCATCCTGAACCACACGTCCCAATTGCAGAACTTGCACAATGAGTTGGGCCACTCGGGGGTCGCTAGACTGCTTCACTTCATTAAAACCCAAAACCTCCCATTTCCGGTAGAGGAAGTGAGGTCAGTGAACAAGAGCTGCTCCATCTGTGTGGAATGCAAACCGCAATTTTACCGGCCAGACAAAGCCACCCTGATAAAAGCTACCAAATCTTTTGAGCCACTCAGCCTCGATTTTAAAGGCCCACTCCCGTCCAATAATAGAAATGTCTATTTCCTAAACATAATAGATGAATATTCCCGTTTCCCCTTCACAATCCCATGTTCTGATGTATCAGCAGCCACTGTTATAAAATACTTCCAACCCATCTTCAGCATATTTGGGTACCCGAACTACATACACACAGACAGGGGTGCTGCATTCATGAGTGCAGAAGTACAGCAGTACCTGTACGAGAGAGGGATTGCTACCAGCTGCACTACAAGTTACAATCCCAGGGGGAATGGACAAGTCAAAAGGGAAAATGCCACTATCTGGAAAATGGACCTCTTGACTTTAAAAGCAAAAGACCTGCCTGTTACTAGATGGCAAGAAGTGTTGCCAGAAGCCCTATATTCTATACGTTCTTTGTTGTGTGCTGCCACTATCATGACCCCACAAGACCGTATCTTTTCTTTCACAAGAAAAGCCATGACAGGCACAGTGCTGCCTAAATGGATGATGACACCGGGACCTGTTCTTCTCCAGAAGCATTACAGACCCCACAAAGCGGACCTGCTGGTGGTTCAAGTGGAGGTGAGGCATGCGAACCCTCGGTATGCCTTTGTCACATTCCCAGATGGAAGAGAAGACTCGATGGCCACCAGGGATCTTGCGCCGGCTGGATGTGCGAACAGCCCAGAGGAAACACAGATGTCTACGGATCAACAAGGAGCGCATCACCAGTCACCACAACAGTCGTCCAGAGTCACCCCAGAGGACTATACCACCTACCCCGAAAATCAGAACCCTGGGTACGCCCAGCCCACAAAATATCACCACCCTAGACTTGATGGCAGGACCTAATTCCATACAAGAGGATCCCCAGCCCACATGGCCACATAACTGTACTGACAATAACCACAACAGCAATGCGAGTATAAGACAGCTTTAATAAACTAATTAGTACACTAAGAGGTCTTGTCTCTCTGCAAGACAAACCTGGAAGGCTAGACTGTAGCTCTGGACTGCTTTATATACAAGTTCACTGGGATGACCCCTGGTGACCTAGTGATGTAATTACATATCACCACATTCACCCCCCCTTAAAAATTGTTATTTCCCCCCCCACCCCACCGTCCTCCTTCCCTTGTTTGTAAGTTCACAAGTCCAAAATTTTTCGTGGTTTCAATTGCCTTCTGGACCTCCACGGTAGTGGTATAAGGGTGGGGAGTGCAGTCTGCCTTTCGATCTTTTTTGGTGGAGGTGTGGGAGTGGGAAGTACTGGTTGGTCATGTGGCCGTGTGGGCTGGGGATCCTCTTGTATGGAATTAGGTCCTGTCATCAAGTCTAGGGTGGTGATATTTTGTGGGGCGGGCGTACCCAGGGTCCTGATTTCCGGGGTAGGTGGTATAGTCCTCTGGGGTGACTCGATGGACGACTGTTCTAGTGACTGCTGCTGCGCTCCTTGTTGATCCGTAGACATCTGTGTTTCCTCCACGTTGTTCACACATCCGGCCAGCGTGAGATCCCTGGTGGCCACCGAGTCTTCTCTTCCATCTGGGATTGTGACAAAGGCATATTGAGGGTTCACGTGCCTCAACTCCACTTGATGCACCAGCAGGTCTGCTTTGTGGGATCTGCAGTGCTTCCAGAGGAGAACAGGTCCTGGTGTCATCATCCATTTAGGCAGCACTGTGCCCGTCATGGGTTTCCTTGTGAAAGAAAAGATACTGTCATGTGGGGTCATGTTAGTGGCAGTACACAACAAAGAACGTATAGAGTGTAGGGCTTCTGGCAACACTTCTTGCCATCTAGTAACAGGCAGGTCTTTTGCTTTTAAAGTCAAGACGACTGTTTTCCAGATAGTAGCATTTTCTCTTTCGACTTGTCCATTCCCCCTGGGATTGTAACTTGTAATGTGGCTGGTAGCAATCCCTCTCTCGTGCAGGTACTGCTGTACTTCTGCGTTCATGAATGCAGCTCCCCTGTCTGTGTGTATTTAGTTTTGGTACCCAAATATGCTGAAGATGGGTTGGAGGCATTTTATAACAGTGGCTGCTGATACATCAGAACACGGGATTGTGAAGAGGAAATGGGAATATTCATCTATTATGTTTAGGAAATAGACTTTTCTATTATTGGACAGGAGCGGGCCTTTAAAATCGAGGCTGAGGCACTCAAAAGATTTGGTAGCTTTTATCAGGGTAGCTTTGCCTGGCTGGTAAAATTACGGTTTGCATTCTGCATAGATGGGGCAGCTCTTGTTCACTGACCTCACTTCCTCTACCGAAAATAGGAGGTTTTGGGTTTTAATGAAGTGAAGCAGTCTAGCGACCCCCGGGTGGCCTAGCTCATTGTGCAAGTTCTGCAATTGGGACGTGTGGTTAAGGATGGCATAAGTGCCTCTGGACAGCGCGTCCAGGGGCTCGTTGAGTCTCCCGGGGCGGTATAGAATGTCGTAGTTAAATGTAGACAATTCTATCTGCCAGCGCAAGATTGTGTCATTCTTAATTCTCCCCCTGTTCTGGTTATTGAACATAAAAGCCACAGACCGTTGCTCCGTGACAAGGGTGAAGTGTTTGAACGCCAGATAATGTTGCCAGTGCTTTACTGCTTCCACAATGGCTAGGGCCTCCTTCAATACTACTGAGTGTCTTACTTCTGACCCCTGTAGGGTTTGCGAGAAAAAGGCCACCGGTTGTCTGTCTTGGTTTAGGGTGGCTGCCAGAGCCACATCGGATGCATCCATTTCTTCTTGAAACGGGATTGACTCATCCATGGACCACATGGTAGTTGTAGCGATATGGTCCCTAATGTCCCTGAATGCTCTGGTGGCTGCAGGGCACAGTGGGAAAACTGAAGCTTTTATATGTGGGTGGGCCCTGTCGGCGTAGTTGGGGACCCATTGGGCGTAGTAAGAGAACAGCCCCAAACACCTTTTTAGTGCTTTCAGGGTGTGTGGCACTGGGAGGTCTAGGTGAGGGCGCATATGGGCTGGGTCTGGGCTGATTTCCTCGTTCTGCACTATGTAGCCCAGGATTGGCAACTTCCTGGCGCAAAAGATACATTTGTCCCTGTTGTATGTTAGGTTCCTTTCCTCGGCTGCCTGGAAGAAGCGTTTTAAATTTGTGTCATGATATTCCTGAGTGTGGCCACAGATTGTCACGTTGTCTAAGTAGGGGAACGCCGCTTTCAATTTGAACTCATCTACTATTCGGTCCATTTCTCTCTGAAACAGGGACACTCCATTGGTGACACCGACGGGAAGTCACAGAAATTGGTACAGCTTGCCGTCTGCCTCAAATGCCGTGTAAATGCGATCACTGTTTCTAATGGGCAGTTGGTGGTATGCTGCCTTCAGGTCTATGGTGGAGAACACCTTATACTGCGCAATGTTGTTGACCATGTCTGCTATGCGTGGCAGGGGGTAGGCATCTAGTTGTGTAAATTTGTTTATTGTCTGGCTGTAATCCACTACCATGTGCACTTTTTCTCCTGACTTTACTACAACCACCTGGGCTCTCCAGGGTCTGGTGCTCTGCTCTATGATGCCCTCCTGTAGTAGTCTGCGGACCACTGTCCTAATGAAGGCTCTATCCCACGGGCTGTACCTCTTGCTCTTTCTGGCTATTGGTGTGCATTCTGGGGTCAGGAGTGTGAACAGCGGAGGGGGGTTCTATGTTCAGGACAGACAGGCTGCAGTGTTGTTTCTTCGTAAGGCGTAGTGGGGGGTGAGGCCCGTTGTGCACTATTGTAATGCTTTCTAACTGACCCTGAAAATCAAACCCCAATAGTACCGGGGCACAGAGGTGAGGGAGTACTAGTAATTTGAACCCTTCATATTTTGTGCCCTGGATTTCTAGAGTAACTCTGCAAAACTGTTTTACCTCAGCCGCAAGGCTGCTGGCTGCTAACAGGATCTGGTGCTCACTCGGGCATGTTGGGAGTGCAAGGCGGTTGACTAACCCCTGGTCAATAAAACTTTCAGTTCTTCCACTATCTATTAAGCAATTTACCCTCACATTATTAATTTTGTTGCACACAGTGGCGTCAGATGACTTCCCTGATTTGTGTCCTTCCATCCGATAGTACTCGGCATCATATTCATCTCCTGAAGACTGTGTCCGCTGCTTTGTAGCATTTGTCCAAGATGGCCGACTGCACATGGCATTCTTCTTCTTATTTGTTTGTGGAGAAAGAAGAGCTTTCCTGTCTCTCATTAGCATAAGAATGGGCCTTGGCTGTGGCCTTAGGGCTTCCGCAGACTTTTGCATAATGCCCATGTTTTCCACAGTTGGAACAGACATTTTCTCTGCCCTGCCAGAGGGTTCTGGGGTACTTTCTTTGTCCACAGAAAAAGTACTTGGGACCCTCAAGTTGTGCTGCTGCTGCTGTGAATTCCTGTGAGGCAGCATACTTTTCTTTTCGTGGGCCTAGAGAGTCCAGTAGTGTGACGTTTGTCCCAGCCCCAGGGTCCTCTGAGTACTCCTCCAATTCTTTCCTGGTGTTTTTTAAAGATTCTGCAATAGTCTCTGCCTCATCTAGCCCCACCATTCCTTTCTCCAGCAATCAATATCTCATCTCAGTGGACTGTATGCCCGCAACAATTCTGTCCTTACTAAGGTCCTCCGCATACTCCTGAGCTGATACTGCTTTAAAGTTGCAGCCTCTTGCCAGGTCTTTCAGAGAGAGTATAAAGTCTCTGACAGACTCCCCTACTTGTTGTGACCTGGTCATGAGTCTGAACCAGGAGTGGAGTTCACTATGCTCCTTATTGTAATGCCTCTGTAAAATGCTCATTGCGTCTTGGTAGGACCTGGCATCCTGTATAAGGAAGAAAGTGTGGTCTCCCAGCAGCGCTAACAGCAGCATTAATAGCTCTTTATCCGATGCCTCAGCACCCTCCATGTAATTCAGAAAGCATCTCTGCCAGTGGCCGAAGTGCGTGCCGGCTCTGGGATTTCTGGGGTCGAGCTCCAGCCTGTCTGGTCGCAACACATGACTAAGCCGCAGTCTCTGTTCCCTTAGGTGTAGCAAGGGTGGACCTTGGAGTACTGGGAGCTGCTGGTAGAGCCACTGTGAGGCTTGTGTCTGCTGGAGGAGTAACCTGGGTGCTTGGGGCTGTTGGCTGAGTCTCTGGCTTTGGGACATTTACAGCGGGCTTAGGGGGGATCCCAGCGGTAGCTTCAGGTCTCCGTGGTACTGGGGAAACATCTGCTGGGGGAATGATGGTTGTGATGTCTGCTTTCCCTGGCTCTGGAGTGGTTGGGAATTCTGCACATACATGGTGATCGGTAGCACGACGTGGAGATCCTTCCACCCGCACTTGTAGTGGCCCCTTTCTGATTGGACCAGGGTTTAGGGTCAGTGGCGTCTGTACCGGTGAACCCACGGGCAGGCAGGGCTCTTGGCCATTTCTTACCTGCCCTATCGTACTTCTGTGGTCTTCCCTGCATTCCACCACGATTCCAGTACAGCGGTTCCTCGACATCTCTGTCCTCAGAAGCACGTGCGTGCTAGTCGTCCCCAGATTCCATTCCTCAGGAAGAGTCTCCAGGTGGCCGGGAATGCGCATTGGAGCAGAAGCAGCTTCCACCTTAGTAGCTATCATATTAGTTTATTAAATTGTACTGACAATAACCACAACAGCAGTGCGAGTATAAGACAGCTTTAATAAACTAATATGTACTCTAAGAGGTCTTGTCTCACTGCAAGACAAACCTAGAAGGCTAGACTGTAGATCTGGATGCTTTATATACAAGGTCAACGGGATGATCCCTGGTGAACTAGTGGTGTAATTACATATCACCACAATGACCAACCAGTACTTCCCACTCCCACATCTCCACCAAGAAAGGCTGAAAGGCAGACCGCACTCCCCACCCCTATACCACTACTGAGGAAGTCCAGAAGGCAACGGAAGCCATGAAAAATTCTGGACTTATAAACTTATAATCAAGGGAAGGAGGACGGTGGTGGGGGGGGGGGGAAGGAATAACAATTTTTTAAGGGGGGTGAATGTGGTGATATGTAATTATACCACTAATTCACCAGGGGTCATCCCGCTGACCTTGTATATTTCTTCTTCTTTGGCTTGGCTTCGCGGACGAAGATTTATGGAGGGGGGGTAAATGTCCACGTCAGCTGCAGGCTCGTTTGTGGCTGACAAGTCCAATGCGGGACAGGCAGACACGGTTGCAGCGGTTGCAGGGGAAAATTGGTTGGTTGGGGTTGGTTGTTGGGTTTTTCCTCCTTTTTCTTTTGTCAGTGAGGTGGGCTCTGCGGTCTTCTTCAAAGGAGGTTGCTGCCCGCCGAACTGTGAGGCGCCAAGATGTACGGTTTGAGGCGATATCAGCCCACTGGCGGTGGTCAATGTGGCAGGCACCAAGAGATTTCTTTAGGCAGTCCTTGTACCTCTTCTTTGGTGCACCTCTGTCATGGTGGCCAGTGGCGAGCTCGCCATATAACACGATCTTGGGAAGGCGATGGTCCTCCATTCTGGAGACGTGACCCACCCAGCGCAGCTGTATCTTCAGCAGCGTGGACTTGATGCTGTCGGCCTCTGCCATCTCGAGTACTTCGATGTTAGGGATGAAGGCGCTCCAATGAATGTTGAGGATGGAGTGGAGACAACGCTGGTGGAAGCGTTCTAGGAGTCGTAGGTGATGCCGGTAGAGGATCCATGATTCTGAGCCGAACAGGAGTGTGGGTATGACAACGGCTCTGTATACGCTTATCTTTGTGAGGTTTTTCAGTTGGTTGTTTTTCCAGACTCTTTTGTGTAGTCTTCCAAAGGCGCTATTTGCCTTAGTGAGTCTGTTGTCTATCTCGTTGTCGATCCTTGCATCTGATGAAATGGTGCAGCCGAGATAGGTAAACTGGTTGACCATTTTGAGTTATGCGTGCCCGATGGAGATGTGGGGGGGCTGGTAGTCAAGGTGGGAAGCTGGCTGATGGAGGACCTCCGTTTTCTTCAGGCTGACTTCCAGGCCAAACATTTTGGCAGTTTCCGCAAAACAGGACATCAAGCGCTGAAGAGCTGGCTCTGAATGGGCAACTAAAGCGGCATCGTCTGTAAAGAGTAGTTCACGGACAAGTTTTTCTTGTGTCTTGGTGTGAGCTTGCAGGCGCCTCAGATTGAAGAGACTGCCATCCGTGCGGTACCGGATGTAAACAGCGTCTTCATTGTTGAGGTCTTTCATGGCTTGGTTCAGCATCATGCTGAAGAAGATTGAAAAGAGGGTTGGTGCGAGAACACAGCCTTGCTTCACGCCATTGTTAATGGAGAAGGGTTCAATGAGCTCATTGCTGTATCTGACCTGAACTTGTTGGTTTTCGTGCAGTTGGATAACCATGTTGAGGAACTTTGGGGGGGCATCCGATGCGCTCTAGTATTTGCCAAAGCCCTTTCCTGCTCATGGTGTCGAAGGCTTTGGTGAGGTCAACAAAGGTGATGTAGAGTCCTTTGTTTTGTTCTCTGCACTTTTCTTGGAGCTGTCTGAGGGCAAAGACTGTATCAGTAGTTCCTCTGTTTGCGCGAAAGCCGCACTGTGATTCTGGGAGAATATTCTCGGCGACACTAGGTATTATTCTATTTAGGAGAATCCTAGCGAAGATTTTGCCTGCAATGGAGAGCACGCTGCTCTCCTTGTATATAAAGCAGTCCAGAGCTACAGTCTAGCCTTCCAGGTTTGTCTTGCAGAGAGACAAGACCTCTTAGTGTACATATTAGTTTATTAAAGCTGTCTTATACTCGCACTGCTGGTGTGGCTACTGTCAGTGCAGTATCATTGTCACCTCCTCTGATAAAGCTCTTTATTTTAGTTTTATTTAACTACTTGAATTTAACTTCCCCAGCTGCCACACTGATTCATTTCTAGTTTGGATTACGGGTCCAGCAACCTTAATTCAATTTCCCAGTAAGTGATATCTCAGAATATTGTCAATTTACATTGAATTGTTACTGACATAATTTATCATTAATTAGACTTGCATAGAGGCTGCTCTTTGATTTTATTCAAATTCGTTCCGTAAACAAATATTGCCATCTTTCCATTCCAGCATCGACCCATCACTTCAATGTTTGAGTCCAAAAGCACTGGATCATAAGTGTTGAGCCTCCCATCCATCAGCAGTAGGAGTTTCCTCAATGTGAAGACAGTAATGGCCTTGGAAATTCCCACTATCATCTTCTCATGAACGTTGGGATGGGAAATGAATGTTGTCTTTGACAACTATGCCTAAGATAAGCAAAAAAATACATCAACCACACTGACATTTATGAAGGAATAATTCCCCACGTGAAGATAAATTTTGGCTCCTTAAACCTTTAAATGCTTCAAAGCTGCACTGAAGTGGAGAGCTTGCAGCTTTATTTTATCTGATCGCATACCCTGCATGCTTTTCAAAGTCCTCCCTGCTGAGCAACTTTTGTGAACTTTTGCCTCAATTTATGGAAATTGACTTCACCCTCTCAGAGCTTGAAGCTAAAAGCTTCCAGTCATTCTAAGGATCACCCCACCATAAATACAAAGAGTAAGTTGCAAAGTACTCTCTCGGAACAGAAAAGGGCTAGAAGGTGGTCAGAGTTCCAAATTCTGGTGAACTTCCCTGACCCAGCAATAACAAAGATAATGGAAGGTATGAATATGGAGCAACTTGTTCATTGACAACTTGATCAGAGACTGACATGACTGCAGTATCCTGGGCCACTATTACCAGAACTAACTCATGTGCTGCAAGTCCAGAAGTGAACGGCTTACTTCCTAACTCCCCAGACACAAGTGCCTTGCTTTTATGTTCTCCACTAACATATCCTACAATTCTAACAGAGCTTAACAAGCAGAACAAAGCTTCCAACTTGAGCAGTCACCAATCCAAAACCTTAAGCTTTCACTCTTACCACCACATACTCAACGGTTGGAAGGTGTTCTCTTTACAAGATGCATGGTAACCTCTTGCCTGGACTGATCTGACACCACCATCCAAACCCACGGTTACAACCACTCAGAAGGAGGAGGGCAGTAGATGGCAGGGTACTATTTCACCCCCAGATATCTGCCTCACAAAAAAAAAATCATTCTCAGTGCGCTGGAACTATCAATTGAACAGCATTATCAGGGGTAAGCCGGCACTGAAGATGTCTCATAGCTCCAGTGAGCAGGTTCAATTTTAACCTCTGTTGTTGCCTATGTGGAATATGCATATTTTCCTTTTACCATGCAGGTTTCCTCTGCACGTCTATCAGTAGGTTAATTGACCACTACACATTGCCCATAGTGTGAAGGTGAGTGGTTGAGTCTGGGGGATATTGATGTGAATGTGGGGAGAAATGGCAGTTATTGCATAGCTATTGCAGGCCAGCGACTGGGTTTTGAACTTGTAAGAAGTTTGTACATTCTCCACGTGTCTGCCTGGGTTTCCTCTGGGTGTTCCGATCCCTCCCACCCTTCAAAAATGCATGGGAAATGTAGATTAATTGTGTATTCTGGGGGCATGGGCTTGTGAGCCATAAGGGCATGTTACTATGCTGTACATCTAAATGAGAAAAAGTGAGATCAATGTTGGATTAGGGAAAATGGTTGTGGAAATATACTCAGTGGATTAATGCACTCACTTCTGCTGTAAGCCTCTATGGATCTAGGGATGGTGCAGCTGTTGGTGCAGCTGCCTCTCAGATCCAACGATCTTTGTTTGATCACTGTCTACGTGGAGTTTACTCATTCTTTCTGTGATCACAGAATTTTCCATCAAATGCTCTAGTTTTCTTCCATAACTCAAAAGTCATTGTGGTTATCAGGTTAATTAGCCGTTGAACATTACCTCTGGTGTGGGGAGATGGTAGGAACACCTTGGGAGAATTAATGGATGTGTGTGAAAAGAGGAGTCAGGAATAAATGGAGGAATGGGATTGACAAGATTGCTTTGATAGCATGGCCTTGATGGGTCAAATGACATGTTTCTGTGTTAAAAGGAAATTTGATGAAACATGAAAACTGAAATACATATGATATCTACATAGAAAATAGATATCTATAGCACAGTACAGGTCCTTCAGCATACTGTGGTATGGCAACCTAATAGCCTACTCTAACAACTGCTTGGAATTTCGCTACTGCATAAACCTCCATTTTTTGTCTGTTCCATGTACTTACCTAAAAGATCCTGTTGTACCCACTTCCACCACCATTGCCAGCAGCGCATTCTATGCACACACCACTCTCTGAATGAAAATGTACCTCTTAAGTTCACTAAATCTATCCTCATGAGGCATGCTTTCCAATCCAGGCAGCATCCTTGTAAGTCGTATATAGTTACAACATTGCCTTACATACATCCACATCTTTACTTTGAAAAGCTTTGTGAAAATCATCTAGGGAATGACGTGTTATTCTTTACAGGCATATCGGAGGTTTGGACCTGGAGCTCAGGTCACTGATGGTTCAGACAAGGAATCTGTGTGGCTGCGGAGGCTGCAGGAGTTCTGGAGGCATATCTATGGACACTCAATGACTCTGGTGGGACTCTGTTTTGCTTCTATTTCTCTGACAGTAAGGGGCGCCGGGCAATTACTGCTGGTGGCGGATCTTTGTCTGCTTTACAGTAGACTAAAGTCAATTTCATGTAATATTGCACCTGTTTGATCATATGACAATAAAGCAATCTTAAATCTTGAATCTGAATCTGCCATCCACAGATGACTAATCGCGGAAAAAAAAAGAAATTGGTATCCACTCATTTCACAAAGGGAATGAACAAAAGCAGAAAATGCTAGACCAGGTGAACAAGAGACTCAAATGCTGGAAAACAGGAGAAATGCACAAGAAGGTGTATCCGTGGGAAACAATAGACAGTCAACGTTTTGGGCTGAGTTAATAAGCTTCAGCATCCATGGATGCTATCTGATCCATTGAACTCCTCCAGCATTTTGTAAGAGGCTACAACAGAATAGGGAGCAACAGTGAACAGGGAGAGCTGATGTTCCTGTACATGTTGGAATTGTGAATGAAGAAGAATAAGCTGTGGGTCAGGCACCATCCATAGGGAGAGACTCGCCACCATGCGAACCTCATTCTAGAATCTGGGACAATTAAGAGAAGCAAGAAAGCAACCTGGATATTTGGACATGGAGTTTCATGGGCAGCCATGAACAATGACCTCACTAACAATTGGCACCTGATGGTGTTTGTCATATATGTCCAACAACTTTCAGAACTAGTTGTTGATCATCACTGAAATGACCAGAACCATCAGTTAATTTTCCGTCAAGTCAGTATTAATGAAAGCACTTCCAAAATTCTCACAGAACACTGAGAACAGGAAAAGCTGTGAAAGCAAAACTTTCATGAGAGCTCTGGATGAGACTAGATATTTAAATTAAGTTCAAATTAAAAGGTACAAGGACTGCCTAAAGAAATCTCTTGGTGCCTGCCACATTGACCACCGCCAGTGGGCTGATAACGCCTCAAACCGTGCATCTTGGCGCCTCACAGTTTGGCGGGCAGCAGCCTCCTTTGAAGAAGACCGCAGAGCCCACCTCACTGACAAAAGGCAAAGGAGGAAAAACCCAACACCCAACCCCAACCAACCAATTTTCCCTTGCAACCGCTGCAATCGTGTCTGCCTGTCCCGCATCGGACTGGTCAGCCACAAACGAGCCTGCAGCTGACGTGGACTTTTTACCCCCTCCATAAATCTTCGTCCGCGAAGCCAAGCCAAAGAAGAATTAATACTAAATTAGCATTGTGTTTGTACTTCAATCACAGTGTCTGCAGACTTGCATGCTTTACTCAAATTAACAGTGAATCTGGTTTTGAATGGCTTCAAATGTGATAGAATAAAATGTGATAGAATAAGAGAGTTCAGGTGTGTCATATCCAGGGATTTCTCACCCATCTTAAGCTTTCCATCCTTTCAGGCAGTCCCGGAAAATATACTTAGCAAATATAAGGGAAATACAGAAAAACCTCTGAAGGATATCTGGAATTCCAAAAATCAGCAAAACAATAGAGGAAAATAAATAGAAAAATAAAATAAATAAGAATAGATAAAAAATACTTAAGTTTAAAATTGTAAAAGAAAATGTCTCCTGAAGTCACACATAAATCTTTGGTGAAGATGGGAGCAAATATTCAGCCAGCAGAGTGACTTGGTTGTGCTTTGCTGGTAGCAGCTGTTTGAATAAAGTTGTGTGAAACAGCAATGGCGTCGTCCAGGATGAAGTGCTGGTTGATGCCGCTCGTCATTGCGGTGACTCTCTAAAGGTGTCTCTTTATCACTACTTAGTAAGAGTCACCCTAGTCAGAGGCTTTATCTATAAACTTGTAGGTGGTGGTGGTGGGGGTTAATTATCTATAATGTAACTGATCATCTTTTGGCTGCTCCATGGAGGGGGAGGAACCTGCAGATACAGCGACAGTGAAATGTTTTTAAAGAATGTGACTGAAAATAAAGGAAAATAGTTTAAGGTTTAAATATTCATGCAAGTAAAGTATAGTATAATTTTTTTCTTTTAAACTGTTTATTCTTAACACAGGTGAGTTAATTACATTTTGTAAGAGTGAGTCTCATGCAACCAGAAAACTCACTTATCTGGCATGCACCAATCCCCATAGGTGCCAGATACCAGGGGTTTTACTATAGTAGGGAAGATTGCAGATCCATGCCTTCTACTGAAGAGGACTGGCAGTCAACCTGCAACCTCAGAGCACTGTGCCAGTGTAAACTGGTGGTGGGGCATAAGTGTGATTCAAAAGAAAAATCAAGTGATGGCCTCCTTGATCACAGGGTGTACTCGCGAGTCCATACCTTACATTCAACACGCTGTGATGAAAATTTAAATCCTATTTTAAAAATTCTATTTAGAGGTGCAACTGAGATTTTAACATCATTTAAAGAACTAGTAAACTACCTCAAAAAATGCTCTCTTTTCTCAAAATATTTTTAATGCTTTACTGTCCTTTAATTTATTTTCATTGATGAAAGCATTCAGCTCATTTGGGTTTTTGTCTTCTCCCTGTAAAGGAAGCAAATTTTGCCCCCGTCGGTGTTCTTTCTCCATAAACCTGTGCAGTGAACTGGGAGTCACTGGTAGGGTGTTGTGCTGATGGCTGGCCCTGCCTCCCGGCTCCGCCCCCATTTACTCACATATAACCCTGGTTTCCTGTCTAAACCCAGAACCCTTCTGAAGACTACAGTGAGACCCTATCCATAGTTATAAGCTATGTTTGTTCATAGTTTGTTCTCCCTTCAGTCGTGAGAGCTTTTATTCCGCTACAGCCTGCAAATTATTTCCTTCAACTACCTAGTCTGTTAGACCTATTGGGATTTGTTCAACTCCATCAAATCTCCGATCAGCCTTTGTTGTTCCAGGGAGAATAATGGTAGCTTCTCAATTGCTGCATCTTCTATCAGACCTCCACATGTTTGGCATTGCAGGCTTGCTCCTCCAGCCCTGATTCCTCGTGTCATCAATGTGTAGTTTACATTCTTCTGATGACTACATCAATTTTTGGCTTCCTCTCACATCTCAGAAATGTGTGGCTTTGTAGCTTGTTCGGCCTCACCAAATTGCTCTCAGTGTGTTAGTGAATGTTAAAATCTAGGAGGAATTGCAAGGAAGATGGGAAGAATAAAGAGGGATTCATGTAGGATTAATAAGGGGCTTGACTCTTGCCGTGACTTCATGATGAATGGTGAGTGGAATCGGAATTTCATGCACTATTATGGTTTTTGTATTACACACTCTCGTTAATCAAGACTAGAATCATCTGGGATGGTTTATAAATGTCTTTAGCAACATATCACTTCATGTGAATTTCATGATTTTAGAAAGTGTTCGAGCTGATTAAAATTTGCTGTCACTTGTAACCAGAGAAAAGGCTGATGCACACCTTTGCAAGTGCTTGGCAGGCTTTGATACTCTCCTTGTGGATGATGTTCTCACACTTTCTACTGAATGACAGTGAATTGAGGGTGGTCCATTCGAGAAAGTTGGACGTTCATGGTGTTTCCCTGGTTCTTGGAAGTGGCCTTACTCTGACTTCGTCAAATAACACATTTTCACCAGAATTCATTTCTTGCCTCAGATCCCATGATCCTGCCGTCTCTTGTGTCAAAAAGGGCTTAATTTGGATGTTTGTGATAGAAGATGAAGTGAGGTTGGGGATATCACTGCAAAGGAAAAATCATCTTCTTGCTGACTGTCACCACATCCACTTAAAAGGCAAAGGATCCATTTTGTGTTTGTATCATGTACATTTACAGAGAAGTTCCCTCTCCCTGCTTTCCTGGAGGAGATACAATTGCATTGCCAAAGATCTTCTGATGCAAAACATCCAAATTGTGTAGTTGTCCAACATACCAGAAGGATTATGAGCAAATAGTGGGATATGATATTCAGACCCACTGTTATAACTGTTCCTAATAGCTCAGGAATCCTCAGACACAGAATGTACTGAAACAGAGATCACATATGTAGCCAATACACTGAGGAAATGAAAAAAAAAACTCGTACTTATTTTCTTCTAGCAAGAATATTCACAAACAATCTAAAATTCACCATTACCTGCCTTATTAATGAACAGATTTAAAATGTTCATTCATGACATCAATAATAATCCAGATGATCTTCTTAATCTCCTCTGCGTGATTGGAGAAACTTTTGAAATATCTCTCCTTTGGTGGCATGAGATGTTTTGATGTATACAGACCCAGGAAAATTATGATGAGATTTTAATTCACAAAGGGAATTACAAAACCACAGAATCGCTTTTTGACTTTTAAATTTTGACTGCGTTGTGGTAAATAATAAACAGTTGGAAAATGTGAAGAATCTTTGACAAGACTTAAAAGACTTGGGTCGTCTTTGTGACTGTTTATCTGTCTGCCATGTATCAATGTAATACCTCTTTCATATACTACTTCTGCTTCATTATTTAAGTGGGTCTGGCTGAGGGCTGTATCAGGAAGAGCTGCATGTGTATGAGGCAGAGGAATTATGTGGCTAATTTTATCTTTGTGTGACAATAAAAGATCTCTGTCAAACTGGCCAACCATTATATCTTCTCCATCTCAATTCCATGGTCAATAGGAAACAAAATAAGGTACAATTTATAAAGAGTGACACAGGTTCAAATTTATCATATATATATATCACACCAACAGTGTTTCTCCAGACCAATGTTCATATGACTGTATTGCCAGATCAAGTTTGCAGATGACACAACATTAATTGGCCTCATCAGCAACAACGATGCGTCACACTACAGAGAAGAGGTGGAAAATCTCGTGGTATGTTACAAGAGTAACAATCTAAATCTCAGTGTGTACAAGACAGAGGAAATGATCGTGGTCTTAAGGAGGACCAGGAATGATGACCCTCCACTACACATCAACGACTCTGTAGTGGGGAGAGGGTTCAGCCCTGAGTTTGTTGGAGTTCACTTCACTAGTGACAATATTTTGGGTGTTCATCAATTTCACATCTTGCGGGAAGAAGCTACTTCCAAGTCTGTCACTCCTGGTTTTGATATATGGTTGTGATTTCTATATTTCTTTCAAAGATAAAGATTAACTTTTAATTAAGGTAGTGTCATAGCCAGAAGAATACTGTAGCAAACAACAAGGATAAGTCACACTCCTCAGCATCTTCATGTCAGGTCTGGATTGTCTCATTGTAGCGCAGTGGTTCTCAACCTTTTTCTTTCCACTTACATACCACTTTAAGTAATCCCTATGCCATCGGTGCTCTGTGATTAGT
The DNA here is from genome assembly GCF_036971445.1 of Narcine bancroftii. Classification (NCBI taxonomy): domain Eukaryota; kingdom Metazoa; phylum Chordata; class Chondrichthyes; order Torpediniformes; family Narcinidae; genus Narcine; species Narcine bancroftii. The sequence goes on from NC_091469.1 coordinate 86,381,459, forward strand.
AACGGATTGTTTAAGGTGATAAGTGGGTGGAAAGAAAAAAATTGAAAACCACTGTTTTAATCATACCTAATTGACTCACTATGTGCCCGGTTTCATAACTCCAAAGGAAATGGGCCAATGACAATTTTTCTCAAACAAGATATTTCAGTAACAATTGGGTTTGTCCTGTGGTCTTTGAATTATAGTGGGTACATCAGTGATAATCACAGAATACCGACGGCATAGGGATTACTTAAGGTGGTATGTGAGTGGAAAGACAAAGGTTGAGAACCACTGATGTACCTAGAATTCAAAGTTCACAAACAAACAATTTATTGTCTTCAAAGCTATGAGGAATGAAAGCAAAACTTCAGAATCAACAGGAGATTGGCTAAAATAGTTTCATAAACCCTGCCCCTCCTCATGGACGACAGGAAATGCTAAAATATGTAGGACTGAATCATCTATTTAAACAACTGAAGATAATAAGGGCAAGTGATATGGGGCTAAAGAGAGAAGAAAAGAAATTAAGTTGGTGAACAAAAGGTGGAAAGGTCGCAAGGTTAATGGGTAACACTCTCAAAAATGCCCACTTTGTGCAATGGCAGTAGCATAGTTCCTTCAGATTCTCAATGTGGTTTCATTCACTGATGGTAATTAATACAGTTGCATTGCCACACCAAAACTATGCAATACATGAAAGGCGGCAAATGATTCTGTGGTCTTTTATCCAACAGGCCTTTATGGGTCCAAAGCTCTATGTCAGCACTTGATTAATTGAGACCATAAGTTCTTTTGTGCTCCCATGCCACTTGGCATCACCCAAGCAAAATAAATGGAGGCAGCTGGGTTGATTTAAAAAAAAAATTAGATATGATTCAATAAATCCCAGATGTGTGTCAGAGGAATGCAGGCAGTAATGCAATCTCATAGCTCATACAGTGATCAAGTCACATAAAAAATACCCGTACAAATTATTTTGCATCTCAAACCCTTCTGATGGGATACTGACTTTTAAAGCAGTCCAGCACTTGCTCAATATGCAAATGATACATTTAGTGTGTGTGTGTGTGTGTGTGTGTGTGTTTTAATCTCTCTTTCACACACACACACACATATTATATATATATATATATATATATATACGAATACTGGTAGATTTTTGTTTTCCAGACATTGTCCTATCATGGTTGGATCTATTAAATGTTTTCCAAGTTTCCCAAAATCTTACCATTTACAAATTTCTCAGACTTTCTGTTTAAAATGTTACGGGTCCAGAGGATCCCAAAATCCAGCAGCAATAAAATTCACCAAGAGAAATCGTTACTTAAACCATGTTTAATTTTCTTTAAACATAAAAACAAGATCAAACTTTAACTTATTACTACTAACTTAACCTAACGTAACCCCCTTCTAATTCTAAGTACACATGAATGTAATGTGTATAAGTACAGAAAAGTTCTTTGGTTCACAGTCCAATCTCACTTCTCACTCCTCTAACTTCACCGGTATCAGGAACTTATACTGTGCATGGAATTTAACATTTATGAATTTTCACCAAGCTCTGGTGCTTACTGGTAATTGGTTACCACTCATGTTGGTTTCAGAGAGAGATTTTTTGCTCATTGGACACACACAAACTGATTCCCTCCAATCAGCCACTTCAGTATCTTGCCAAAGAGACTTGCCCATCAGGGTTCTCCAAATGATAACCTCTTCATCTGCAGGTCACCACTAGCCAGCCATTTCCTCCTGTATGCACCACAATGGTTTTCATCAGGCTGAGCTCAGAATTCACAACCTGTCTTCAAAATGGGGTTTCTACAAACTGCCAGCTTGCCATGACTGCAGAAACCAGTTCTCTCTCTCTCTTAGAGAAAGCCTATTTGGTTTCTCTCTCTCTCTCTCTCTCTCTCTCTCTGCTTGCAAAACCACATGACCTCAGAATGGCAAACTGCAACCAGACAGATTGTGGGACTGGATCCAATCTTCTGAGTCCATTCATCTGTTGCTTTCAAAACAATAATCCATTACTCCGCAGCATGTCCAATTAACACCTTCTTGTGAAGTCTCTGTAGGGATTCTTCTAAGTATTTGCAAAGGCACTGGGAGCCTGGACTGTCTGGCTTGAGCAGAGGTCTGGCATTTTAAATGAGATCTGTTTTGTGAAGTGTTTGTGTTTGTTTGTGACCTACACTACCCCCACAATCTATCTCCTTCAAAAACCTATCCATATACAATATAAAATATAATATAATCTGTCACAAAAGTCAGTCTTATTAAAAATAAACTGAAGAAGGAAGATTCATATAATAGAAAACCAATTGAAAAAATGAGTTGAAAATGGAGAAATGTGGATTGTTCATATGAAACACCCGTCCATTGAAAAGTAACGAGCAATTGGATAGAAAAATGTTATGTGATAACCTTTCATGTTCAACAAATTGTTAGAAATGTCCTATATTCTGGATTCACTGATTACATTACTAAATTTCAGAACTAGCAAAGAACCAAATTGCCATGAGCTCATTAGTCATAATCCTTGGAAAAATGGGAATTTTCTCAATGTGACAAAGCCTCCAAAGCTCTACTATTTAGTAAATAATATTTATTTATTTTTATAGAGTATGCACATTAGTTCTGCATATGTATTGTTTGTCTGTATGTGTGTTACGTCTGGTTATGTGTTTGCATGCTTTTGCACCAAGGACCTGAGAGCGCTGTTTTGTTACATTGTACTTGAGCAATGAGATGATAAATAAACTTGAACTTGAAGTTCCCAAGTTTATAATTAAATTAGTTGAAGCTGGGAAAAGGAAAATGCATCTGTTCAAATGAACATTAAACCAGAAATCTGAAATATATGCGGATCATGTTGAGGGAAAACCAGTCGTCAGACTGTAATTATATTTGTTGTTTCAACTCAGTGACCTTGGGGTGTAACATTGTCATTGTGAATGTCCCTGGATGAAGAATAGCCACATAGCAACTTATTCTTCTTTATTCACAATAAAACATTTATAAACAAAAGAAGAAACAACGTGCAAAGCACCTCACATCCTTCAGGACATTTAGCCTACATTCTGTGTTACTGGTTCTGTACATTGAAGTATTAGCACATGTTTGTTGCACTGGGACCATTGCCACTCATGTGGCCCCCTAAGGCAATTCACCCTTCTGTTGTTTGAAGGGCTTCCCCACTGGTATCAATGTCCTTAGGCGGGAGGAACTTAGACTGTTGTTCTTCCCCACAGAGTTTTGCATAAGTTGCACCAAGCTTCAGGTCACTGCTCAGCAGGTATTCCTGCAGTCTGGAATGTGCCAGGCATTCCCTTATGGATATCCCACTGTGCTGGAAGACAAACAAGTTTTGGCAGGCCAAAGAGAGTCTTACGGATTAATGAACTTTCCTTTCTATAAATTTGAATGAAGAGTGCTGGTGAGGGGAGTGGGGTGAAATTAATCCTGGTTTAATACCTTTTTTTTGCCCAAAATCACATAATACTGATGACAAATTTGTTTCAAGGACATCCTGCTCTCTCAGCAGGATACATGTGTAATCATGTTTGGGAAATTAAATCTATTAATAAAAGTTTATCATGTGCAGATCATTTATAACAGTGAATTTATAACTTAGATTAGTTAAAGCTGGCTCACCCATGCCAAATCCACCTCAACGTGTCTGATAGTTTCCCAGCTGTAGTTGCATAGCCAGATATGTCACACCATGCATTCCTCCCCACTAACTGATCTAAGATGAAGCTTGTAGTCCAATCTGTGAAAACTCATCAAAATACATAGAAGAACATCATGCGGAGATTGATGATTAAGACAGATGATCATGTAAGTGAGGTGTCTACACATCATTCACATCCCTTCTGACCTTCCCCTCTCAGAGACGGAATGCTCTGTCCTTCGGAGATGCCTCACTTTTGTCCTCCTTTGTCCACACCTTAATGGGTTCCGAGCACACCATGAAGCTGAACTCTTCTTCCATCATCTCTGTAAAGATAGTGATCATGCTTGCATGGCCACTAGCAAGGCCGTGATTATAGCTCCTGTTTGATTAGACTTGGTTGCCAGCAGGAGGCTGACACTAAGGCAGATACTGCAGTAAAAGAGATCTGTAATGGAGGCTTACAGCCTCATGGCCTGCCTCATGGGCTGTTTACATTAACTTTAGAGTAAAGAACCTTTTCCTTCATCCATGTGTTGTCTAAGAAATCACACATATGAATGTAAGATGAAACAGTCTCCATCTTTGTGACCACCAGCTCAACCAGGGTTCCCCATCCTCCACTGAAGACCCCTTCTCCCACTTTAAGTCTTCTTCCTTCTCTTGGATACTTTATTCTGGCTAGCCGCCCACTCTGGATCATTTTTTAAATTTCGGATTGCTGCCAAGACATCAACCATCTCAACTTCACCACTTTCCTCTCCTATTCTAATCTCACCTCCTCTGAATGCTTTTCCCTCCACTCTCTCTGCACCAATCCCAACTTGAAAAAAACCCTTCCTCCCCCCCCCACCATTTTGTTGGGCTTCTGCCTACATTTTGATCATACCTTGATGAAGGAGTCAACCCTGTAATGTTGGTTATCAAATACACTGTTTGGCCTGCTGAGTTTATGCAGCATGGTATTTTTACACTATTTCATTCAGTATCATTCATGTCTACTGTTGCCTTTTGATGCATTGATTCTGTGGGAGCCATAAGAGAGTCAATTTAAGTTCTAATCAGTCTCCCCCATCAACTTAGCAAATATATGCCCCTTGAAGCTTCTCGTTCTCCTTCTTTTGGGGACAACACAAATCTCATTTCAGAGTCTGATCCTGGGTGTAAACCATCTTGTATATCTCACCCAATATATTTCAATATTTATTTGCAAACAATTACTTTCCATCTTTAATTGGAGAGGATGATTTATAATATTATTTGGAACCCATGTCATCCATTTTAAGAGAAATTATTTTTCTAGCAAAAACAGTTTGTAAAATCATCATTTATAACCAAGGGAAATAATATTCCCTTTTGAAAGCCAATCAGTTAAGTTCCAAAAAAATCCTTTACATAAATACATGGGTCCTCATAATAACAGAATTTTTAAACATTTTATTAGTTGACCAATGCTGAAATATTAGATGAATCACTCCAATGGCAATGTGATAGCCCACAGTCAATCATAAATATGAAATGATGACCAAAACCATATGTGGCACATGTTTGTATATTTCGTGACTAGTGGTTGAGTTTCAGATAATGTTGATCGTGGTCTTAAAAAATCATCAAATTTTATTACTTAAGTATTGTATACAATGCCTGTATGAGCACTTTATTAACTTTGAGGATGTTAGACGACTCAGTGGAAACATTCTTGAGACTAAAAAAAACAGGTTCAAGGCATTGGCCTTGTGGTGTGATCGGAGATAAAACTGCGTTTGTGCAATAAGCAACTGCTGCTCGAATGGAAATGCCGCCTGTTAAATGAAATGTCAAGATTCTTGCCTTTCGGTGACCTGAGTGATCCCAGGGTACTATTTAAAAACAATTAAGTTGTTCTCCTTGAGTCCTGTCACCCTTCACCCTACACAAGGTATTTAAAGTGCAAATTAGTGATGAATTATTTTTGGATCAAACTGGAGGACCTGAGGTTGATGTGAAATTGAAACAAGGGCATCTTTTTAATAAACTTCGATATGTACAATTTAGCTGCTACGTTTCCTGCATTGCTACAGATAAAAAAGTGTGTTCTTATCGATGAAGTGGTTGGAATTTCCGACAGTTGTTTGCATTTTAATGCTGGAAGTCCTTTTCAATGATCCATAGGTTCCAAAGTAACTTCCATAGGCCAATCACTCATAGCTTATGTTTGCAGAAGGTTATGATACTAGGTCTCTTTAATGGAAATAAAAATAAATTTTAACCCTGTTGAGCTTCATGTGTAGAGACAATGATGGCAGAGCTTTGAAAGGCAGTTTGTTTGGTTGAAGATTCAGTTCTCCCTCTGGCTTTTCAATATCAGTATCTCTTTCTGTTTTGCCTTATGTGCAACTTTCTTCTCCCAATATTAGGAAGTTGCTTAAATAAGTATAAGACCTTACTAGGAGCTGTACGTAAAGCAGCTGAAGCTTGCTCGGAGTTCTTATTTTGAAGTCTGCTGAACTCCTAGAAGTTACTCACAAAGGAATCTCTTTCAGTTGGCTAAATAAAACCAACTACAGTAAAACCCTTGGTATCCAGAATTCAGCAACCAGCAAAAAAAAAGAAAAAAGAAAATAAATAAATAAATTAAAATAGATAAGAATAAAATAATAGGTAAAATATACATAAGTTTAAAATGGTAAAAGTAGATGTTCTCTGAAATGAAACACAAACCTTTGGTGAAGATGAGAGCAAATATTCAGCCAGTGGAGTGCCTTGGTCGTGCTTTGCCGGTAGCAGCTGTTTGAATAAAGTTGCATGAAACAGCAATGGTGTCACCCAGAATGAAGAGATGATTGATGCCACTTGCCGTTGGGGTGACTTATAGTGTCTCCTTATTTCTGCTTAGTAAGAATCACCCTGGTCAGAGACTTTATTTGTAAATTTGGGGAAGGGGAGTGGGGTTAATTATTTATAATGTTATTGATTTGTCTTTCAGGTGGCTCTATGGAGGGGGAGGAACCCTCAGTTGCAGAGACAGTGAATTTTTTTCAAAGAACATGAATAAAAATAAAGTAAAATCCTTTAAGGTTTATATATTCATGCATGTGAAGCATGTTCAGTGTAAGTACAATATAATAATTTATTCAATTAAACATTTAATTGAATAATAATTTATTCAGTTAAACTGTTTATTCTTAATGCAGGTGTATTAGTTAGGCATTGCAAGAGTAAGTCTCAAGCAACCAGAAAATGCACTTATCCAGCATCTACCAATTCCCATAGATGCCAAATACCAAGGGTTTTACTGTATTACTATGGTTCTTAAGGAAACATTCACAAGTTTGTTTCTCCATTTGTGTATTGTAAACTTGAAACTTAAATACAGTCACAAAAAGAGATGATGTGTTATAAAATATGGTTGTTGAGAAACCATCTTATTGCTTTTTTTTCTTTCTGAAGTAGTAAAAGACATTTCAGCTGTTAAAATTCAATGATCTTGTTTTTAAATGCTGTAAATTTCTTATGCATCTTTGACAAACTGTTGTTGAAATTGTAAACTACTATATTGTATTAAAATATTCAAGAGTAGAATAGCTTGTCACAAGTCTAGTTGTATCTTGGAGACACAAGTTACTGCAAACGCTGGGATGTGGAGCAAAAAACAAGCTCCTGGGTCGAGCCACATCTGTAGAGGCAAAGGGATCGTCAATGTTTTGGGTCATGCCCTGCATCATGATTGAAGGCTCTTTACCTCCATTTTGCTGCTTGATCTGTTGAGTTCCTCGAGCAGTTGGCTTTCGCTCAGTTTGTACCTTGACTACTTAGACCCATCCAATCTGAAACTGAGAGAAAGGCTATTTCCAGCCTTGAGATACTCATTGGTGGAACTGGAAGACTTGTTTGGTTTTGACCTTGGCCACTGATTGCTTCGAGCTTCTTACCTCCTGTTAGCAGATTCTTAAATCAATCTCCCATTGATAAATGATGATACCTTTATACTGTTTCAACTTTCCTCTATTCTCTGCATTTTGTCTTTGCACCACTATACCCTCCACACTTTGACTTATTGTAGCACTACACCCTGCACTTATTATTGCACTACTTGCTGCATTTAAGTATGAGTTGACTTACCTAGATAGCAGGCAAAACAAAGCTTTCCACTATCTCAATATATGGGACCATTAATTTAATCTTTTAGCAATGTGGATTCCCTCTGAGTGCTCCCACATCCAGAGACTTGTGGAGACGTGGTTTAAACGACCATTGTAAATATATATGTGTGTGTGTGTGTGTGTGTGTGTGTGTGTGTGTGTGTGTGTGTGTGTGTGTGTGTGTGTGTGTGTGTGTGTGTGTGTGTGATAGAAACTGGATGGGAAGGGGGAATTAATGATAATAAAAAAAGGATGAAATGAAGGATCAGTGTATATGGTCACAGGACTTGATGGGCTAAAGGCCCTGTCTCTATGCATCTCCGTCTGTCTCTATAGCCCTGTTACCCTGAAAGTGATCGCAACCATGCAAGATCCTGCTTTCACCTGACATCTGCAACCCTCGTCCATGGAACAGTAATCAACAGTAAAAATCTGGACTTAGCTCACTCATCATTAAGTTGGAGTGTAAAGACCAGCTGTCGTGTTTCTACTAACACGTACACCGTGATCAGCAACCTCACCACAGACCAGGAATTAAGCCCAAAAACTTTCTGATATATTAAGTTCAGTTACACATTGGTGTGACTGGCTGGGTTTTTTTTGTTTTTCTATTATGTAATAAAAATAAAACTGCAACAGAGGATAATTGCATTTGGCTTTCAGGAATAGTCCACAGTATTTCATTTTGCAGCACTTTTGTGTATTGCACTACAATCCCAACATCTGCAGTATTTCCTGTTCAATTTAATTTTGTTAACCTTGCAGGGAAGGTATATTCATGAAGCAAATATTGCTTCAAAATTTAAAAGTGTAAATTAAAATAATTATACTTGGAAAACACATCTTCAGTTGCTAAAGAAATATTTCACACAGAAGAATTGCTGAAAATTTAAAGTAGAAAATAGGACATTCGTTTTCATTCCAAAGTTCCAATCCACCCAAATAGTATTTACAAAAGCTACCTTGTTGAATGAAAACTGGCTGAGGATTTCTATGAATGAAACATCTGGTGTTTTTACAGTGAGTTTAAAAGTCTGTGGGAAAAATCAATACAAATTTTGGCAAAAAATCTTGATTATCAGGAGAGTGTTCTATGAAAAATGTGAGGTTATCAGAGCTACAGTTTTGCAAGTGTGGAGTGTTCACAATCCAGTCCGATCCTTCGGGCATTTCTCTTTCAAATCAAACTATTTACTGCAAGTACAACCTACATTTAAAATAAGCTATGCTTTCAAATGCTTTAACTTTGTTTTACACCATTTTTTTTTCTTTAAATGTTTATACAACCTTTGTACCTGTGGAAACAGCATTAACAAACATCTGTCTTTGGCGACTGTAGTATGGAGGGTCATGTGACCCCTCGGGTGGGAATCTGGCTGGAAGCCACTACATCTGTCAATCAAGGTCAAGTCCACCCACAGTGAGCACACACCTGGCATGGGCCCATTGAACAAATACACATCTTGTTACTGGGTCTTTTAATCACCTGCCCTATTTTGGGCATACCTGAGCCAGCCCCCATTGGCCTGCTGGGGGTATAAAGCCCAACATGTGTAGCATCTCTTTTCCCCTGAGGATGAACCCAAGTTTCACTCCAGGTCATGAGCCATAGATGACGCTGGAGAGTCAATTACAAATGTGTGCCAGTTAAGGGTCGTGGGTCCACACATACAAATCGATCATTGTAAATTATTTCTTTCTTAACTAAACAGTGTTCTGAACATGCATCAGATCAAGGGGTGGCAGGTAATGTTGCATCTATATGCTATATTCTTTTGAAGTTACTGGTTGTTAGTTGCGTCTGATGCAATGGTGTTGTATGCATCTTATCTGATTGTCTGTGTGTGTTGCAATTCCTGTGGCAACATACCCTCAATGGCAAATAAAGGTCTTTTGTTGCAATCAACGTATTCAGGCTCATTGCTTCTTGGACCCACCAAAATTGTTCCTCACTTCAGAGTAACTCTTATCAATTTTGTCTTGCTAAGACTTGGAAGAAATTGTGTGTCCACTGCCATAGACTACCTTGCTAACATGCCAGAGCAAATCTTCCACTGAAGATCTCATAGACCTGCCAGCAGAGATGGCGACAATTACAGAGTCTGCAATACAGAATCCTACTCAGCAGTGTGTGTTCAATCTGTAATGCTGTCTTCTCAAGGAAGTATCAACTTCAACAAATTTCCCAGCTTTCAGGCTAGGAAATCCTTCTGCTGAACACATCTGCCAGGTTAACCTGATGACCAACAACCTTGCACTCAATGATTGTTGACTTCAGGAAGGGAAATCAAAAAGGCAATAAATACAGAGCAGGTTCATTAGCTATTAACGATGATGTTTGTTAGACAAACTGGTATTTTACTGTACATACGGTCAAAAGAAATAACTGCACCCTTTTGGACATAAAAAATCTAGTTCTGTCCCCACACACAACATATAACCCTAAAATCCTTTCTTCTGTTGACAAGGCAGAATTATCAATTATTTGCAGTGCAAAAAAAAAAGGACTTAACATACACATGTAAATAAATAAAGAAATGTAAACAAACTGTGCAATACAGAGAGATAGAGAGAAAAAAAAGTAAAGTGGAAAAATAAGAATCCTTATATGAGTCTTTGATGGAGTTTGTTGTTGAGGAGTCTGATGTGGAGGGGTAGAAGCTGCTCCTGAACATGGTGGTGCGAGTCTTGTGGCACCTGCACCTCTTTCCTGATGGTAGCAGCATGAACAGAGCATGTGTTTGGTGGTGTGGATCCTTGTTGATTGCTGCTGCTCTCTGATGGCAGCATTCCCTGTAGATATTCTTGATGGTTGGAAGGGTTTTGCCTGTGATGTCCTGGGCTGTGTCCATGACCTTTTGCAGGGCTTTACACTCAAGGGTATTGATGTCCCCATACCAGACTGCGATGCAGCAGGTCACCACACATCTGTAGAAATTTGTCATGGCTTCCGATGTCATGTCAAATCTCCACAAACCCTTGAGGAAGTAGAGGCTCTCACAAGCTTTTTTTTTCTCTATACTATTTGAGTGTTAGGTGCAGGAAAGATCTTTTGAGATAGCGACTCCCAAAAACTTAAATTTGCCCGCCCTCTCTACCTCTGATAACTGGATTCCATTCTTCTGATTTACCCTTTCGGAAGTCAACAATCAGCTCCTTGGTTTTGGTGACATTGAGTGTGAGGTTGTTGTGGGTGCACTATTCTGCAGGTGGAATTGTTCATTCCATAAATAATCCTTCAGCAAATTCCCCAAAAATTATTTTTCTTCTTTAAACAGTGATAAAATCTAAATAAAAGATAAAAAGCTATCAGCATTACCTTCATAGAGAAACACAAAAACTGCAGATGCTAGAATCTTGAGTAAACAATGAGCTGATGGAGGGAACAGCAGAAATGGGAAGTCAACCATTTGGATCGGGACCCTTTGTCAATACCAAAATAGTACGAGGTGATATTGTATATAAATGCAGACAGAGGTTATGTGATGTGGCAGGGTGAGGAAGTAAGAACCTGAACCTCCCGGGAAAGTGATTAAGAAGAATTAATAAGTACAGTTTGAAAATACAACCTTGAAGAAAAAAAATCGATCTAATCACTTCAAGAATGTCACCAAAGAGGAACAAACCTGCTGCAAAGTCTTCCAGAGTCCAACCGGCAATCGAAGGAGATTGGGACCAGAGGCCTTCCAGCCAGAACAAGCCTGCAACTGGAGTTCAATCCACCCCTCCAATGAGTAGCTTGCCCATTGGGGTGACTGGAAGTATATCTCCACCACCTGCTGGCACAGCTAGTGCTTTTGCTAGTACAAGCAGATTCTAACTGCTGCAACAGGACATGGAGGAGGAGGATGAACTCATAACAGACTCACTGAGCAGCGATAACAGTGCAGAGGAAGAAGAATAACAAGCTATACAGAAGAAACCCTTGCTGTTTGGTAAAGGTAAACCAAAGGCTCAGAGAAGGGAAGGGTACTATGTGTACCCTTGAAGGTGTAATGAGAGAATCCAGACAACTGAGAATTTCAAATAAAAAAAGAAACAAGTATTTTGAGGTTATGAACAATATGCAAATTGGCATGGGTAACTTGGATGGAAGAGTTAAGACTGTAGAAGATGTAAAAGAAAGAGATTATGAAAAGAATGCCTGGGCCACAGAAAGGAACAAAATGTGAGAAAAATTGGATACACTAGAAAATTTTAGTTGAAGGAATAATATCAAGATTGTTGAAATTAAAGAGTGGATAGCCAGAGTGCTGGGAATAGAAAAGGTTGGACAAAAATATTGAAATTGAAAGAGCACATAGATCCCTTATACTACAACCAGCACCAGATCAAAAATCATGTTGTATATTGATTAAATGATTAAGACATCAATAGAGGGAAAAAATACTGGCTGCAGTGGTGAAAGGAGCAATGGGGAGAGGAGTTCCAGTGGAATATAAATGAAATAGAGAATTCTTCTTTTTGGATATAAGTGCAATACTGTTAAAGTGAAGACAAGAATTCAATCCAGTTAGAAAATCCTCTGGCAAAAAGGCTACAAGTTTGTGCTAAGGCATCCAGTAACTTTGAAACTCATTCTTCTGGGTGGTGTAAATAATTTTTTTCAGACTTTAAACTTGCAGAAGAGTTTGTGGAAACATTGCAGAATGTTAGAAAATGGAGTGATTAATTTATGACAACTTTGTATTTTTCTGTTTTATTTCGATATTACTCTTGTATTGAGAAATTATCATATGGAGAATTTTCCAGATGGAGGTGGTTGGGGGGGGGGGTGGGGGTCAGGGGTGAAGGGAACCTGATCCCTAACATATCATGTAGCATTTGCTACAACCCATAAAATTGAGGAGAGTAGCATTGTATACAGTATTAACAATGCTAATGGGGGAGGGGGCTGCTTAATTATTATAGACACAGTACACATATGTTAAGCTTATTTTAACTACATTCTTTCTTTCATTTCTTTTCCTACTTGCTTTGCTGGAGGGCGTGTGTCTCATCACAGAAGAAAAAGAATATGCAACATTTTGGAGAAGGCACGTGGGGAGAGGGAATGGGGGAGCATAAAGAGTATAATGAGCTTTTGAAGAGATGAATAATGCAGTCAAGTTTATGTTTAATGTTAATAGTTTGAATGGATCAGTCAAGAGCAAGTAAGGGTTAGTACATATTAAAAAAAATAGGAGTTGATCTAGTATTCCTACAAGAAACTCATTTAGTTGAAAATGAGCAGCAAAAACTAAGACATGTATTTGCCTCCTCGTTCAATTCAAAAGCAAGAGGAGTGGTGATCTTGATGCAGAAAAACCTTCAATTTAGAGTACAGGATGTAGTAATAGATCCAGCAGGTAGGTACATAATAGTTCACTGCCAAATATATTCTGAATTCTGGACCCTTATGTATGCATGAAACATTTCTTAATTTGGCAGATGCCTAAGTAAATATTTGGTGGGAGGTGATTTCATTTTTTTACTGAACCCAATTCTAGATAGATCAGCAAGGGCAGTGATAAGGTCAAAAGCCACTCTAAGAATAATGAGAGAGCTGAACTTAGTGGCCACCTGGAGAAGGATTCATCCAAGAGAAAGAGATTGTTCTTTTTATTCAAGTAGACATGACTTCTATTCTTGATATCAGCCAAATTACAGGGTAGAATCATAGATTCTGAATAAAAAGCAAGAATTTTATCAGAGCACTGGGGGTGGGGATAGGAGGGCAGAATCATGATTTTAAACATTTAGTCTCTGACTAAGAATAGGGCAATACAATGTATTAGTCTTAATGTAAATGGTTTTAATGGGATATTAAAAATAAGGTTTTGGTACACATTAAAAAATTAGGTACTGAGCTGACCTTCCTCCAGGAAAATCATCTAACAGAATTGGAACATTTGAAATTAAAGAGAGGATGGGCTGGCCAGGTCATCGCCTCCTCTTTTAATTGTTATGAACAGGGACAATTTATAACTTTTGAGCAAATGTGGATACATTTCTTCTATGGCACATATTAAAATCATATCTGTGAGGTCAAATAATTAGCTATGCTTCTAGGATTAAAGAAAAGAATATACAAAGAAGGTGGGAGAATTAGAAAAGGAGATTACAATTTTGGAAATGGACCTTCAACGAATGGGCTCAGAGGATGAACATAGATGGTTAATTAATAAAAAAAAGCTCAAGTATAATGTGACCAGTTACAAGCCTTAAGAAATTAATGAGGTTTTTAGGCAATTTTCCTCCAGGTTTATACTAATCATAATAATAATTATATAGACTCTATTGATAAATTAACTTGGAATTATGAATTGGGAGGATAAATGGTCCTGATAAGAGAGGATAGTAGAAAAGCCTGTTTATGAATGGAATTTGAAATTATTATCTGGCCCTAAGAAGCCTCCCTATTAAAATAAATAATTAAAATATGGAATAAAATTAATGGTCAAATTGGGGAAAAGAGGGGTCTTTCACCTAAAACACCCCTGGCTCAAAATATGTGAATTCCATTAACAATTGATAATAAAATCCTGGACACTTGGTCCCAGAGAGGGGTCAAGTTTATAGAGGATTGTTATGAGCAGGGACAATTTATAACTTTTGAGCAAATTAGGAATAAAATGGTTTTAAATACATATTTTTTTCTGCTATCTTCAGTTAAGATCTTATTTAAGGGACAAATTAGGTCCAGCACTAACCTTACAGTAGTTTAGGGAAATAGAGACTCTGGTTTGAAAGGGGAGAACAAAAAATAAATTTAAAAATGTATTCCTTACTTCAGGCGGGAACCCCTAAACAAGGGCTTGATAAATCAAGACAAAGATTGGAATCAGATTTGGGTATAGAAATTGATCCATTTTGCTGGTCTGACTTATGTTGGGACAGCATGATTAACACGATTAATGTAAGGTATCAACTGGCGCGATATAACTTCCTGCATCAGCTATACCTTACTCCACAGAAGTTACATAAATTCAAATTGGAAGTATCAGACCAATGTTTTCGATGTGGTCAAGGAATACGTATTTTATTGCACTCAACTTGGTCCTGCCCTAAAGTGAGGCCTTTAACCGGCTTCATCATACACTTTGGAGCATGGGGGATACACTTAAAATGCTTTGGGACAACAATAGCTTACAAAAGGGCCTTCTTATCACATGTAGAACATACTTTTGAGCTTGGTCTTAACTTTAAAATTACATGGTTGTGATATTTCCATTCAAGTTCCTTTCAAAACTGGAGCTGAGTTGTGCCGTGATTTTTTTTTCTCCTTTTCACCGAAAAGATTGCCAAATGGCATTTCCAACTTGAAGCAACTGTGCAGCCAAGAATAACTTCATCCTCCTTTCCTTGAAATGAATGCAGGATTCTCAGTTCATCGGCGATAGCTTGAAGACACCTGTGATGACAACCTTCACAGCCAATATTAAGGAAATCAAAAAAGTGATAAACACAGCACAGGGTTATCAGCTATGGTGTCCCTTGATGTTTATTAGACAAACCAATCTTTTACTCCACATACAGACAAAACGAGCACCTTTTTGGATGTAAAAAAAATCAGTTCTGTCCCTTTTTATTGTTCTTCCCTGCCAATAGAAATAAGTTTTCATTTCACTTTTTGTGAATCTCAGGACCTGGAATATTGAAGATTCCATTGTCGTGTAATGGTACAGAACATGTAATATTGCACAAAATTGTCTTCTGCAGACAAATTAATGTCACGAGGGACCCCTTACAGTAAGAGAGCAATAGAGTCCCTTCAGAGTCACTGTGAGTCCGTAGACTCGCCTCCAGTGCTCCTGCAGCCACGCAGACTATCATTTGGTATCAACAATCCAAGCTCCAGATCCAAACCTTCAGCACCATCAGGAGGTCTTCAGCACGAGGCTTTTTGAGAGCCCTTCTTGCCCTCATCACCCTCTCGAATCCTGATTTCCATGAGTCAGTCTCCATCCTCCTGCAGCCCATGCAGATCCCCTGATCACAGCAGCTGTGTGGATCTCTCAGCTGCTCTGCTCCTCACTGGTCTGCCGCTGCTGTCACCGATCTGTCTATTTGTTGCCTCTGCTTTCCCTTCTCAATGGGGGTGTTCTCCCCATTTCTGGTGCCCTGTGTCAGTCTGCTGCTCCTATGGAGTCTGCAACCCCTCGTGGCTGCTGCCAATCACAGATGCCACCTTCTTGATTGCAGGACCTTAGTTTAAAAAACACTGTCAGCTCCTTTAATAGGCCATTTAATTCCCATCAACCCAAATAGTATTTGGCATTAGGACCTGGTGGTTGAACCCTTCGAAAACCTTCGCACCTGTGTCTTAGCTCTGCATCTCCTGGGTCCACACCTGCAGCAGCTCTGCCATTATATCAGCACTGGAGCCACCACCATTTCAAACTCTGAATTATGTCCAATATCCCTCTGAATGTCAGGATTGTTTATGATCTAACTGGATGAGCATATTTCAATTTCACAAAGGAATGGTAAATGTTACAGAAACATGAAGTCATAGACCTGCAGCACAGAAATAGGTTCACAGGGCACAGCTTGTCCATGCCAAACTAAGTTCTCATGAAAGCCCTCCAGCCTTCATCCCACTTGCCATCCATATACTTGTAGTTATCTAAGTGCTTCTTAAAGGAAGCTAATGTACATGCCACCACCACATTGTCTAGCAGCTCGTTCCATGTACCCACCACCCTCTGAGTGAAGAACTGTCCCCTCACAATCCTTCTAAATCACAACCCCTCCCCTTCTAGTTTTGGCCTCTCATCTTTGATTCTCCTTCTTTTGGAAGCAGAATAGCGCAATTCACCATTCTATGCTCTGCAAAAACATAGGAGAGCAGGGTTCTTGCAACTAATGAGTGGAGTTGATCGATAATAACAAATGATTGTCATGTGGTGATGCAACCACAACACTTGCTGTCCTTCCACCAGCCTCCTGCAGGGGGAAACCACTGTACCTGCAGGTAGGCAACCTGGGAGGCTGGCCTCACCTGGCCGGCTGTCAATTACTGACCTGCATATAGACTCAAGTCGGCCCCTCCCGGGTCAGTCAGACATGTGAAGCCAGCAGAGGACAGTCAGGCACATGTGAAGCCATCAAAATATGACAACTGGTGTGTACAGAGTTTAAATTGACATACGTTCTATTTCTTAGAATGACATGAAACTCAAAAATGGGTCCTGACGAAATATCAACTGATTATTTCTTTCCATAGATGTTGCCTGACATGCTGAGTACCTCCAGCTTCTCATTACTTGCCCATGACATAAAATGAAAGGCATGGCAGAATGTTTCTGCTATCATTATGTTCCAGTGATTAACAATTTTGACTATACCGAAGAAATTTTACAAACTCAGAATTTTTATCCTTCATAAATGTATTCCTATCGAGCTAAAATTGCCAAGCCAGTGAAAACAAATTCATTTTCCAATATTTTAAGAACTCAAAGATTCAGAGAAACTTTTTTATTTATTACATATATCCAAATGGATTCAAAAGAAAAATCAGGACTGTTTGGCCTGGAAATGTTCCATTCTTGGAATCGGTGGGGGACCTGTGTCGACTGTTTTGGGGTTCAGGGGGAGAGATTTACTTTTGCATAAGGCAGGCATGTTTGTATCGAGTACACATCAAAGTACAATCTCCTTCCACTCCAGAGGCTGTAAAAACCACATTATTTAAATTGATTTGCCTTGAACCAGTGGGTAGAAGATGGTGGAGAGCAGCATAGCATTTCCCATGGCCTTTGGGATAATTCGGAAGGTGAGTTGTCAGCCCAGCCTTCATAGAAGGAAGCTCATGCCTATTGGGATTGGAGAACCTGAGGAACTCCAAATTATAATGGCCGTATGGGGTCTTTTTCATTAAGGTGGGCAGAGGTGTTGATTTGCCCAAAATTTTTCTAACACAAACACAAGTACCAATTTCTAATAAAAAGTATTTTATCAATCAACGATGCAGTTGGCACAAAACACACAACATGCAACTTAAATGAAATACTGTTTGCCCCACTGTTTTGTCTGAACTTTGGGGGGCAGTTATCTTCCCCAACCCCTATCCCTCTGTGTTGTACGCCCTTGCAAATTATACTTTACCAGTGGACCCTCCAAGAGGGACCTGGGTAGAGGATGACTCTAAGGCTTATATTAGAATCTCCAGCATTTGAAGCTCATTCCATTTTCTGAGAATATAGGTATATTGCATCATGGTCATTAATGGATTATTGCACCAAAGCTGATGTATGGTGATTTAACATTGAGGTGAGCAGAATGCTTTTTTTTTGCAGGATAGATGAATTTATACAATTATTTTTCATGCTGAGTTTTGCAGGCAAGGATAAGAGGCATTGAAAGCGAAGGCAGGTATTATTTGATTGCACAAGTACAACTGGACGGAATAGCGTTCTTCAGTCCTTAGTGCAAAACTTGCAGAAATACAGCCAGATATAACACACATAGAGAGAAAAAATATATATATGCAGGACAAGTATTCATATATACTAAAAAAATAAAGAAATATTGTTTCGTAAATAGGAGCGTCTCAGATGGTTACTGCGAGCAGTTCCTTTGGTCGTTCAGCATTCTCACTGCTTGTGGGAAGAAGCTATTCCTCAACATGGTGCTGACTCTGATGTTCATATTTCTCATTTGTGATGGGAGTAGCTGAAAGATACCATTACAAGGTGGAAAGGGTCCTCAACATTTTTCCGCTCCCTCTTCAAATAACAATCCCAGTAGATCACATTGATGTTGGGGGTGTGGTGGTGTAGGGGAGGGACAAAGGGATCCTTTTGGGGAGTTACCAGTTGATCCATTTCTCATCTTTCCACATAGGAAGTGATTCAATCGCAGCAACTCTCTGCTACTCCTCTGGTCCTATGGATTGATTCCGATCCATATCTCTACAGCCACTGTGCCTCACTGTGATGCAGCTGGCCAGGACACTCTTGATTGAGCTCCTGTAGAAAGGTGACATTATGGTGGCCAGTAGCCTTGCCAACTTCTGTCTTCTCAGGAGTGAGGAGATGTTGTATGTCCATTTAACAAGTGGACACTAGGAACTTGGTACTCTCTTCTCTCTCCACTACCGAGTTATTGATATATGGTGGAAGGTGGTCATAAAAACATAAAGAACTTAAGAAATAGCAGCAGGAGTAGGTCATCTGGCCCATTGAGAGCCTGCTCTGCCATTCAATAAAATCATGGCTGATCATTGACTCAACTCCACCTACCTGCTTTTTCCCCATATCACTTAATTCCTTCTTTTATGTAAAAAATATATCTCACTGAACCTGATGTTTAATGAAATTGCCTCAACTACTTCCCTGGGCAGAGATTATATCCTCAAAGGACTCCAGAAAGTTTGTCAAACAAGACCTGCCCTTTCTGAATCAATGCTGCATCTGCCTGATGGAACCCCTACATTCTAAATGTCTCGCTATTTCATCCTTCAGTATTTTCCTGACTACAGATGTTAAGCTAACTGACTGATAGTTACCCGTCTTCTGTCTACATCACTTTTTAAAAGATGGCGTGACATTTGCTATCTTCCAATCTGCTTGGACCTGCCCAAAATCCAGAGAATTTTGGTAAATGATTACCAACGCATCGACTATAACTCCTTCAGTACCCTGGGATGCATCCCAATAGGACCAGGGGATTTGTCTGCTTTCAGTCCCATTAGATTGCTCATCACTTTCTCATTTCTGGTCCTCCTGTCGTCCACGTTCATCTCCTTCATTTTGTCGACTTTGACACTCAGGTTGTTATTCACTTGTTATGTAATGAGATTTTCTACCTCTTCTCTGTAGTGTGACTCATCGTTGTTGCTGATGAGGTACAAAGTGTCTTGTCATCTGCAAATTGATGATTCTGATAGAGCTGGATCTGGCATTGCCCTTGTGGGTAGTACCATGAATAGGAGTGGGCTGAGCGCACAGCCGTGAGGCGTGCCTGTGTTCAGTGTGACGGTGCTCGATGTCCTGCTACTGACCCTGATAGACTGTGAAGAACTGGCACAGAGGAATGGTTGTGGACTGGAGCAGGTCCACCGTGTTCATATCAGATGGTGCTGCAGGTTTGAGAGGATAGGTGCCATTACCTGCTCCTCCTTCCTTGTGTGTTTATGCGTTTTCAATCAGTAAGTACACCCAGAGGTTTCTCCTCTCTTTGCAGTCATGGTATCAGTTCATAATGCCAGCTCTTCACCATGTAACTTGGTTGCAGGGATCCTTTGGCAGAGTTACTAGTTGATTCATTTCTCATCTTTATACATAGGAAGTGATCAATCACCCTAATCTACATGCAGACCATGCTAACAAGGTCTACAGCTATCTCAATCTTCACTGCAGTCTGAACAAAGGCTTTTGATTTTCACCGAGTCACAGACAGATATGAGCTTCCATCCATCAAGTAAGCACTGACCATCAACCACCCATCAACACTGATCCAACATTAATCCTGTTTTTTATTCTTCTCCTACTGTTACGAACTTCCTCCAATTTCTGTTGCTTGCTGACATCCCAGGGATAACTTACACCCCAGGTCTATTAACCTATCAACCAGCACTCCTTTGGGATATGGGAGAAAACTGCAAGAAACATCTCGCAGTCACAGGGAGAACATGCAAACTCCACAGAGACAGCACCGAGGGCGGGTCTGAACCTGGCTTGGTGGGAAGTGTGGCTACCATTCTGCAAGCTGCACCACTGCGCCTTTACCTCTGCAGTGGACGTGAGACATGAGTTTGATCATCTCTGTCATTTTTCACCATTTTACTGTCGTCCTTCTGAATAAACCTCCCACTGAAATTAACTGACTGGTCATTCATCTCATTGAGAGTTAAAAAATATTTGAGGTGTTTCTGGAAGACATACAATGCATAGATTTGAAAGCAAAGTTTAAGAACTTAAAGAAACATCTTGCAGTAATGAAATGGGCTTCTCACAAATTATTAAAATTATTGGCTCTGGCAAATACTGATCTCATTGTAGGTCAAAATGACCCACAAATAATTGAGATTTTTTTTCAATGCTTTCTCTGGATGGAATTTAATTACCTTCTGCCATGAAGAGTGACTCACTGAGCTAATTTCACTCTGATTCACATGGATAACACGGAGAACATTTGTTTTTAACAGCTTGATGCAAATCCTTGACATTGCTGCTTGGATCTGAACTAAAGGAAAGTCATACATCGGTTGTTTATCTTGCACCTTTTTGAAGTTCATCCACTGAAAATTTGAAACAAATGTGAATTTGCAGACATTGTGCAAAGTGGTGTTAGATTCAGCTCCTATTTTTTTTCTCTACTCCTTACAAATGAGGCAGACATGTGTGACTTCAATCCAGATACGCCAGTGAGTAAAGCTTAGGCTAAGTAGGAAATGGGTAACAGAGCCTCTGTATCACAGTAACTCCAAGGGTCGTGGTTTAAATAGGACAAGTGTCACTTCACAGCTGTTCTCTGATTGTGAAATAAATACATTTGGTTGAAGACATCTTACAAAGACTTAGTAATTGAATGTTCAAGCTAAATTATCCTTTTGTCATGTTGATGCATGTGAAATGACTCATGTTGAATTAAGAAAAGGTCACTTCAAACATGTAAAACAAATGGACCGTGCGTATAGATATGTATGTAAAAGCATTATATAGACAATACATTGCATCATAACTATGTGAATTACATAGTTATGAAATACAAAATTGATTAGTTTGATGTAATTTTTTTCTTCACCAGATTTCAGATTTATTGTCAGAGAATACACATGGCATCACATACAACGCTGAGATTCCTTTTGCTGCAGGCAAGGCAAAATGACCACTTATTGTTTGTGCAAAAAAAAACTGTACACAAACTGTAAACAGATAATGAAATTTAAACAAACTGTGCAATAAAGAGAAAAGAAAAAAAATCAATAAAGTGCAAAAGTAAAAGTCTTTAAACGAATCCCGGATTGAGCTTGTTGTTGAGGAGTCTGATGATGGAGAGGTAGCAGCTGTTTCTGAACCTGGTGATGTGAGAGTGGTGTGGATTCTTGATGATTGTTGCTGCTCTCCGATGGCAGCATTCCCAGTAGATGTTCTTGATGGTGTGGAGGGTTTTGCCTGTGATGTCCTGAGCTATGTCCACTACCTTTTGGAGGGCTTTATGATCAGTGGTATTGGTGTCCCCATACCAGATTATGATGCAGCCAGTCAGCAAATTTCCCATCATACATTTGTAGAAATTTTCTAGGATTTCTGATGTCATACCAAACCTTCACAAACTCCTGAGGAGGTAGAGGTGCTGACATGCTTTCTTCACGATGCCATGAGTGTGCTGGGTCCAAGAAAGATTCTTTGAGATATTGACTCCCAACTTAAATTTGCTCGCTGTCTTCACCTCTGATCACTGGATCATGTACCTCTAGTTTTCCCTTATGAAGTCAACAAATAGCTCCTTGGTTTTGGTGACATTGAGGGCATGGTTGTGGTTTGTGCACCATTTAGCCAGATTTTCAATGTTCCTCCTGTACGCTGACTCACATAACATTTTTTTCTAATACAACACACTACTGTGGTATCATTTGTAGATGGTGTCATTTATTATTCTATCGAATTAACACCTTTTGTCTGTTGGTCTGGAATCCTCCCCCTCCCAGTGTTTCCCCTTTCTCCCTCAGTCTTTATTCAGACATCTGCCTGCTTTTTGCTTATACCTGCATTTACTGTTTTGATATACTGTAATAAATTGCACAGAAATAACTATTTAACCATCCAAACTGTCTTTCTTTCATCTGCCTTTTGATTGAATTTCCACTTGAAATTATCATTATCATTATTAGATTTTGGTGTGGAGTTTTGAGTTAATCTAATTGGGCATCGACTCACCAATGTTAATTGGATGGATCCTCAACTTTTTCAAAGACTGGGGTTACAGTAAGAATCTTCCAGCAAAAGCAAAGAGGAATGTGTATAGGTCTTTGAACCTTTTGATCTTTGATGGTTCATATGAAATGAGTGATCAATTTAAGATCTTTCACTATGGCTCTTTGTTTGAGAGTGTTCAAAATTCCATATTATGAATGCCTTTTGGTTATACATACTGCTGGTTCCTCAGTACCCTGTGCTTTGATAAGCTAAGCAAATGAAGGAGAGAGACCCTGAGTTTGAAACAAGTACAAATCTAGATAACCAAGGGACGAAATTGGGAACGTAAGTAAAACAAAGGTAAAAAGTAAAACATGTCTTTCTGCACTAATGACTGAATATAACACTGATGTAATGCCAATTTACTCTTTACCACTTTATAAGGCTGCAGTTCCAAAATTGTCTCAAGCCAATTGGCTTCACTCAACATGTTGTCCTCTCTCACTGAGAGACCGAGGGTTAGGTAAAGAGACAAAATTTATATTAGTGCAGTAGAGATGCTATTCTGATTTGGAGACCTGTAATTGTTTGTGTTTGACATTATAATATTGTAAAAATGGATACCAATTTCAGAATAGCTTTGCAGGCATAGATTAGCTGAGAAATCCCTAAATTGCCACAGGTGACTCATTAAAGTCTTCCCTATTTGATAGCTTGCTCTGGCTTTTTCAAAAAATTGCTGAAAATTTCAGATCATTTTGAATTATGTATGAAAACTACTTTCCAAATGCTATAATAGTGTATGTTATAATAGTGTATAATAGTGTAATGTTATAATAGTGTATGTTATAATAGAGTATAATAGTGTATAATAGTGTATGTTATAATAGTGTATAATAATGTAATGTTATAATAGTGTAATGTTATAATAGTGTATAATAGTGTAATGTTATAATAATGTATAATAGGGTAATGTTATAACAGTGTAATGTTATAATAGTGTAATGTTATAATAGTGTATAATAGTGTAATGTTATAACAGTGTAATGTTATAATAGTGTATAATAGTGTAATGTTATAATAATGTATAATAGGGTAATGTTATAACAGTGTAATGTTATAATAGTGTAATGTTATAATAGTGTATAATAGTGTAATTTTATAATAGTGTAATGTTATAATAGTGTATAATAGTGTAATGTTATAATAATGTATAATAGTGTAATGTTATAACAGTGTAATGTTATAATAGTGTAATGTTATAATAGTGTATAATAGTGTAATGTTATAACAGTGTAATGTTATAATAGTGTAATGTTATAATAGTGTATAATAGTGTAATGTTATAATAGTGTAATGTTATAATAGTGTATAATAGTGTAATGTTATAATAATGTATAATAGTGTAATGTTATAATAGTGTATAATAGTGTAATGTTATGATAGTGTATGTTATAATAGAGTATAATAGTGTATAATAGTGTAATGTTATAATAGTGTATGTTATAATAGTGTATAATAGTGTATAATAGTGTATAATAGTGTAATGTTATAATAATGTATGATAGTGCAATGTTATAATAGTGTATAATAGTGTAATGTTATAATAGTGTATGTTATAATAGTGTATAATAGTGTAATGTTATAATAATGTATGATAGTGTAATGTTATAATAGTGTATAATAGTGTAATGTTATAATAGTGTATAATAGTGTAATGTTATAATAGTGTATAATAGTGTAATGTTATAATAGTGTATAATAGTGTAATGTTATAATAGTGTATAATAGTGTAATGTTATAATAGTGTATAATAGTGTAATGTTATAATAATGTAATGTTATAATAGTGTATAATAGAGTAATGTAATAATAGTGTAATTTTATAATAGTGTATAATAGTGTAATGTTATAATAGTGTATAATAGTGTAATGTTATAATAATGTAATGTTATAATAATGTAATGTTATAATAGTGTATAATAGAGTAATGTAATAATAGTGTAATGTTATAATAGTGTATAATAGTGTAATGTTATAATAGTGTATAATAGAGTAATGTAATAATAGTGTAATGTTATAATAGTGTATAATAGTGTAATGTTATAATAGTGTATAATAGTGTAATGTTATAATAGTGTATGTTATAATAGTGTATAATAGTGTAATGTTATAATAATGTATAATAGTGTAATGTTATAACAGTGTAATGTTATAATAGTGTATAATAGTGTAATGTTATAATAGTGTATAATAGTGTAATGTTATAATAGTGTATAATAGTGTAATGTTATAACAGTGTAATGTTATAATAGTGTAATGTTATAATAGTGTATAATAGTGTAATGTTATAATAGTGTATAATAGTGTAATGTTATAATAGTGTATAATAGTGTAATGTTATAATAGTGTAGCCCTTTCCTGCTCACGGTGTCGAAGGCTTTGGTGAGGTCAACAAAGGTGATGTAGAGTCCTTTGATTTGTTCTCTGCACTTTTCTTGGAGCTGTCTGAGGGCAAAGGGCTTTGGCAAATACTAGAGCGCATCGGATGTCCCCCAAAGTTCCTCAACATGATTATCCAACTGCACGAAAACCAACAAGGTCGGGTCAGATACAGCAATGAGCTCTCTGAACCCTTCTCCATTAACAATGGCGTGAAGCAAGGCTGTGTTCTCGCACCAACCCTCTTTTCAATCTTCTTCAGCATGATGCTGAACCAAGCCATGAAAGACCCCAACAATGAAGACGCTGTTTACATCCGGTACCGCACGGATGGCAGTCTCTTCAATCTGAGGCGCCTGCAAGCTCACACCAAGACACAAGAGAAACTTGTCCGTGAACTACTCTTTGCAGATGATGCCGCTTTAGTTGCCCATTCAGAGCCAGCTCTTCAGCGCTTGACGTCCTGCTTTGCGGAAACTGCCAAAATGTTTGGCCTGGAAGTCAGCCTGAAGAAAACTGAGGTCCTCCATCAGCCAGCTCCCCACCATGACTACCAGCCCCCCCACATCACCATCGGGCACACAAAACTCAAAACGGTCAACCAGTTTACCTATCTCGGCTGCACCATTTCATCAGATGCAAGGATCGACAATGAGATAGACAACAGACTCGCCAAGGCAAATAGCGCCTTTGGAAGACTACACAAAAGAGTCTGGAAAAACAACCAACTGAAAAACCTCACAAAGATAAGTGTATACAGAGCCGTTGTCATACCCACACTCCTGTTCGGCTCCGAATCATGGGTCCTCTACCGGCACCACCTACAGCTCCTAGAACGCTTCCACCAGCGTTGTCTCCGCTCCATCCTCAACATCCATTGGAGTGCTTTCATCCCTAACGTCGAAGTACTCGAGATGGCAGAGGTCGACAGCATCGAGTCCACGCTGCTGAAGATCCAGCTGCGCTGGGTGGGTCACATCTCCAGAATGGAGGACCATCGCCTTCCCAAGATCGTGTTATATGGCGAGCTCTCCACTGGCCACCGTGACAGAGGTGCACCAAAGAAAAGGTACAAGGACTGCCTAAAGAAATCTCTTGGTGCCTGCCACATTGACCACCGCCAGTGGGCTGATAACGCCTCAAACCGTGCATCTTGGCGCCTCACAGTTTGGCGGGCAGCAACCTCCTTTGATGAAGACCGCAGAGCCCACCTCACGAACAAAAGGCAAAGGAGGAAAAACCCAACACCCAACCCCAACCAACCAATTTTCCCTTGCAACCGCTGCAATCGTATCTGCCTGTCCCGCATCGGACTTGTCAGCCACAAACGAGCCTGCAGCTGACGTGGACTTTTTACCCCCTCCATAAATCTTCGTCCGCGAAGCCAAGCCAAAGAAAAGAAGAAAGAAAGATAATAGTGTAATGTTATAATAGTGTATAATAGTGTAATGTTATAATAGTGTATAATAGTGTAATGTTATAATAGTGTATAATAGTGTAATGTTATAATAGTGTATGGTAATGTAGTTGCTGTTGAGTGAATGTGTTGGCTCTGAAAAGACTAATATATTTGTGGTTTGAAATTGCTTCACTTAAATATTTTAAAATGGAAAAAAATTCTTGTTTATAAAAAAAATGCTTGTTTATAATATTTCAGATCCTATCCTAATGTGTTTTTCAGTCTCTTTGTTGTGTTCTGTAAAACCATGAAAATGTTAGTTAAAAAGTGTGCCTTTCCCTCCTAGAATCTGTGAATAGGTGGCTGATGGGGTGCTGGATGCCTGCCATCCCTTGAATTTAAATTTTCTATTAAATCTAATTTATAAAATGTTTTAAATTAGACATACAGCACGGTTACAGGCCCTTTTGACCCATGAGGCTGTGTCATCCAATTACACCCAATTAACCTAAACCCCGGGTACATTTTTTGAAGTGTGAGAGAAAACCAGAGCCCCCAGCGAAAACCCACGCAGAAACGGGGAGAATGTACAAACTCCTTACAGAAACTGAAGTTTGTTTGCTGCCATCGAGGGAAAAGGATACATCTAAATTTCAGCAATAAATTCACCACTGAATAGAGTGGGAACCCTTTTTGGAACACGCTGATGGGTATATTTTTGTCCATTTTCATGATTTTGGCATTTCCCGCCAATCCATCAGTTATCAAATCTCTAATTGCTCCTGAAATGGACCATTTCAGAGGATATTTAAGAGTCAACCTTATTGAAGTGGGCATGGAGTCACTTATAGACCAGATGAAGTGATGATGAAACTGTAATGAAGGTGATCATGGCTGCAATGCAATTAGCAATGCCTTACTGTTTGATTAGACTTAGTTGCCAGCAGCGGGCTGATATACAGTATGCAGATCTTTAATGGACGCTTGCAGCTTCACGGCATGCCTCATGGTGCTGTTTACAACAACTTTAAAGTACAAAACCTTTTCCTTCATCCATGTGTTGTCTGAGTATTCACACACATGAATATAAGATGAAACATGATGTCAGGAGTGGGATGAAGGAAATTAGAAGGAAATACTTTAAAAGAAAAATCTAAAGTCAGCAACTGATCAGTGAGAGAAGCTAACACAGTGAAACATGGAAGGATTACACCCACCAGCAAAACTTCAGCTGACAGGTAATGTGGCTGAAAATTGGAACAGATTTAAACAGCATTTTGGATTGTATTTAGTGGCAGTTGGAGCTGTCGAGAAAAGTGATAAAGTGAAAGCATCAGTTTTCTTACATGTGATGAAGCCCTGAAGGTGTATAATAATTTCACATTTCCTGCTGTAGGAGACAAAATGAAATTGGAAAAAAATAATGGAACAGTTTGAGGCATACTGCAAACCTAAATGTAACATGACATTTGAGAGTGTTATGAGCCCAAAGGACCACAAAACCCAGCAGCAATAGACATTCACCAAGACAAGTAGTTTATAAAACAATAGTTGTTTTTAATCAACTTTAAACATGAAAACAGAATCAAACCTTAATTTATCTCTATACTTAACTAACCCAAATGAACCCCTTTCTAATTCTAAGCACACGTGTATGTAATGTGTGTGTAAATTTAAGAAAAGTTCTTTGGTTCACAGTTCAATCTCACTTCTCCTTCTTCCAACTTCTCTGGATGGAGGCAATTCTTATACTGTGCACAGAATTTAACATGTATAAAGTTCACTAGGCTTTGGTGTGAAAGGTAAATGTTTACCTCTCAGGAAGGTTCTTGTAGGGTTTGCAGAGATAGATTTGTTGTTCCAGTATTTCCACAACTGAGGTACCATCATTAGTCACCTCAATGTCTCGCTGATGAAACTTGCCCCATCAGGGTTCTCCAGATGGCAACCTCCTCCTTCAGGCCACCACAGAGCTCCTTTCTGTTCCTCTTATTTCAAGAGAAACATCAGACAGATAGCACTTCCAGCCATCCGCCACTCTGGAGCTTTTCATCAGTTTCAACCACCCCTTCCTGGCTTGCACTGTCCAGCTGCATTCAGTGTCACACACATACTGACTGAGAGAGCTTGTGACTTCTCTCTCTCTCTCTCTCTCTCTCTCTCTCTCTCTCTCTCTCTCTCTCTCTCTCTCTCTCTCTCTCTCTCTCTTTCTTTCTCTCTCTCTCTCTTTCCAGCTGAGAGTGTGATTCTCTCAATGCAAAAAAACCCCACCTTCTTCAGTAAACCATGGGAGTTATCCATCTCTTGGTCAAGCTGTTGTCTTAGGAAAACAAAACCCAGGAGTGACCTTTCTGTGAGCACTTTGCAGAAAGGAACTTGCAGCCAGTTTGTCTCCTATTGCAAACAATGGTCTTTCATTTCAGACATCATTTCAATTAGCACCTACCTGTGAAATGACACACAGTATGCAGGTCTGTAATGGACGGTTGCAGCCTCATGGCATGCCTCATGTGCTGTTTACAACAACTTTAAAGTAAAGAACCTTTTTCTTCATTCATGTATTGTCTAAGGACTCACACGTATGAATACAAGATGAAATCTTAACAAAGTACAAAAGTGCACCTTTGTTCATCACTACAATCAGTAATGGTGAGCAGTGAAAGAGATCGCCATTAAAAAAAAAATCATTACATCTGTAATCATTTGGGCAGCTTTGAAATGTTACATTTCAATTTAACTGGAAATGGAGACAGGCTCATGAGAACCAGGTATCAAAATCAAGATTTGAGAGGAGGCTGAGCACAAGAACGGCTCTCGATGGGACTCTGGTACTGAAGGCTTCCTGATTGTATTGAAGGCTTGGATGTGGAGCTCGGGTGGCTGACAGTTTGAATAGGAGTCTGTGCGGCTGCAGAGACTGTGGGAGCATTGGAGGAAAATCCATGGCCACGCAGTGTCTCTGAAGGGACTCTCTTTTGCCTCTCATTCTCCTGTTTTTAAGGGCACCGGCAATGCTCATGGTGACTCTTTGCCTTCTGGCAGATAAAAGTTGAAGTATATCATGTATGCTACATTTTTAATGTGTTATTAGGTGACAGTAAAGGATTTTTTTGAACCTTTTAAACCTTTGAACCTATACTGACAATCAAAACATAATATGTGTGTAGTGCTATACAAAGGTATCTAAAAATTATGACAACATGGAACAAATATCAGATGACAAAGTAAATGAAAATAGCAAATAGCTTATTCCTATTTCCAGCAATACAAGAGCACAAGTAAAAGCCAAAGAAAATCTGTAATAGGGAAGCCAGGAATTATGGCTGGAGTGAGAGGAATCCTGTGATTAGTCTTCAGCAATGGTCAGCCATCCAAATTACACTGCAGAGAATATTGAATCAGCTAGCATTTTGGAAGATGGTGATTCTGTAAAGGTGAGGGAGAAAAAGATTATGGAGAAAGTGATATTATTACTCGGGCACAGTTTCATTCTGTGTGTCCTTGCATCCTCAAAAAAAAATCAATGAAAATAAGAACAAAATAAATAAGAATAAAATAATTGGTAAAATCTGGTAAATATAAAATAATAGGTTAAAAATGGCTGAATATTTCCCCCCATTTTCACCAAATAAAGAGCTGGCTGATGTTGTTCATCATTGGGAAGTCTCCTTATCCCTGCTTAGTTAGAGTCACTGCAGGGTTTATCTGTATTGGGGCAGGGGGTGATAAATTTAAATTTATTTTATTTTAATTTAAATTTAGATATACAGCACTGTAACAGTCCATTTCGGCCCATGAGCCCACACCGCCCAATTACACCCGATTGACCTACACCTCGGGTACATTTTTGAATGGTGGGAGGAAACCTGAAAACCCCCACAGACACTGGGAGGATGAAAAAACTCCTTAC
This sequence comes from Narcine bancroftii, assembly GCF_036971445.1. NCBI lineage: Eukaryota > Metazoa > Chordata > Chondrichthyes > Torpediniformes > Narcinidae > Narcine > Narcine bancroftii. Next base: position 86,411,831 of record NC_091469.1, read on the forward strand.
AGACAGCTCTGGACTTGAACCCCGGTCCCGATCGCTGGCGCTGTAAAGGCATTGCACGAACTGCTACACCAACCGTGTCACCCTTTGTCATCTACAATGTTATTGTCTGTACTTCGGGCAGCTCCGAGGAGGGGCTGGAACCTGCAGATGCAGCAAAGGTTAAATGTTTTCAAAAAATGTAACTGAAAATAATGTGAAATGTTTTAAAGTTGATATATTTATGCAAGCGAAAGTTGTTAATTGCAAGGACAGGATAGTATTTTTCTCTTTTAAACTGTTTATTCTTAATGCAGGTACATTAGGTAGGCATTGTAAGAGTAAGTCTCAGGTAACTGGAAAATACACTTATCCAGACTCTATCAATCTCCATCGGTGCCAGATACCAGGGTTTTACTGTAAACAGTGATAACCCATATGCTATTGCATTTAAAGCTTGGGGTAGAGTTGGAGAAAAGTTAAACCATTTAATTGTTGTTCCAAGAGCATGAAATCAACTTGAAAGTATTTTTAAAAAATTATATTAAATAAAATAGCTCAGAGTCTAAAAATGTTAACACAATGCTTCAACATCCTAGCCAGTTCACCAATGATATTTATGTATTATGTGATTCCTATTCCTCTCCAATTAACACCCATTTTAAGAGGGTGCAGCGGGCATACTGTTGGGCCAAGTTCTTCAAATAGAAGATTGACATCAATTTGACAGGACAGCTTGGAATGAGGGATAATATCACTGGACAGCACATTTTATCAAAAAGTTTGCTTCCAGAGAGAAAAAAAAGGGGATTATGACAGACAATTTCAAAATGAACACAAAGCCAACCTTAAATTAACTTTTATTGAATTTAGTATGTTTTATCGTATAATGATGTTGACACGTTGCTTTAGTTCAAATGGCCTAAAAATGTTATGCCACTGATTGCCATTTATAGTTAGCATCTGATGCCGGTCACGACTGTGTTCAACAATAGTTGGTCAGCTCTGATGGATTCCAGATGCCCTGATACTGCTTTTCCATGGTTGCAATGTCCTGGTGAGATCTTTCATCATGTTCTTCACTGAAAACACCAAGATCAGCAGGGAAGACGTCCAAGTGTGGATGCAGAAAATGAATTTTCAATGACACGTTGCATTTCATGGATTTGTCTGATTGAAGTAGTCTTAAAAATACAGGAAGTTACAAAAATATGTTATATAAAAAATGGTAGGTGAAAGGAAAATATTAAGATGATTTTCATGATCAGATCCTCAAGTTCCTTAAAATACACCTAAAAGTGATCAGGAAGCAAAATCTTCATTGTCCAGTGTTATCATCTGCCTAATGGTCCCTTCCACCCTGAAAATGATTAATAAAAACATTGTATATTAATTCTCTGATATTGTAACAGAAACAAAACCTGATTATTATTTTTTTTCTTGAACTGCCTTTTTGCTAAGAATGTAGATGAGCTTTGCAGCTTCAAAAAGCACAACACTTTGGACTGGCACTGCTGGCTTGTGGAGCTGAATTATTAAATGTTCTGACCATAGTGTCATGCATAGGTGTGTGTGTGTGTGTGTGTGTGTGTGTGTGTGTGTGTGTGTGTGTGTGTGTGTGTGTGTGTGTGTGTGTGTGTGTGTGTGTGTGTGTGTGTGTGTGTGTGTGTGTGTGTGTGTGTGAGAGAGAGAGAGACTATGCGATTGTATAGTAAGAGGAAGGCTTCCTTGCTTGTTGCCCTTTCTAAAGGGAACACTGCTGCAGAGGTCCAAAGAACATATTAGTGTCACCAATTGGAGATTTATCAGTTCAAAATGCTTCTAAGTGAGAAGGTTTATGCTGTCTCAAGGCCTAAAGTGCAAATCAAGGGCATTAAGTGAGCTGTTAAGGCGCCATATGCATCCTTTGACTATTTGGAAGAAGGTCATGTGATCAATCCCTTCCTCTCTGGCCAATATTTGTTCTTTGGTTAACATTTGTTAAAGCAGATTCTGATCACATAAAGTGTGTCCTTCTGCAGAAAGTAAAATGATTCTAACAGCCAAATCTCCAATAGCACTGTAGTCGAAGCAGGGACGGTTCATTCCAACACACTTTCTTCTGCATGGAACCTTTCTCCTTGCTAGGTTCAGCACTACCAATGTAACCTCAGACAAAACCATGTCCATTCTTCACCCATGTTGCAAGACCACAAAAAATTATTTGGAAAAGATTTTACATAATTTCATCAAACTATATTTCTTGTTTGCCCTAGCAGTTTTCAACATTTGCATTCTCTTACATGTCCAATTAATTGTTTTCTTCAGTGTTTCTTGATTAGTTCAGTCTTTCAATTTTCTTTTGTTTTTATGAACACTTAATGAAACATTTTCATTCTCCCATCAACGACCAGAGGAAAATACATTTTCTTGATTTCCACAATTTTGTTGATTTGCTCAAATTATTTGTAATCCTTTCTCTGCAAAAATAGATCAATAAAACCTTCAACTGATCAAATATATCAGCCAGATATGTATGGTGGAACACAGTACTGTGGGCATGTCTGGGGATGTCTTCACTGGGCTGGGCAGGCTGGCCTGCCTTCAGTCCCTGTAGCTCCTCCCCATAAGATCCCCTAATAAAGGCTGTGTCCCCTAGTCTCCTCCCTCATACTTGCCTTGGAATTGAGCCAGTAGCATGTAGAGGCATGCATGGGTCTTCTGATCAATAAAGTCTTTGACTCTTGCTTCGTGTCTGCGAGTGGTCATTGAACGCACCACAATATGAAAGTCTCGTGAAGCAAAACAAAAGCAGCCAACACACTTGAAAGTTTGCGCAGTGAGTCAACATTTCCCCACGCAAGGGCCAATTAACCTCATCACGACACTGCAGATGTATGTACTCACTGTCTACTTCTATCAAAAACTCAAATTCAGTTTAAAATCTTGGCATTTTTGATGAGAGCTTTCAAAGTTTTACGAAGCACAGGTACAATGCATTTTGCCTTTCTGTGAAGACGCCAAAATATTTTTTTCATCAAACCCAAGTTTCTGGAATGAATCCATCAGTTGTAACTGATCTAGGGCATAAGCACAACCCGACGAAAAAGTGTTCTCCACTTGGTGCAAAAAGTTAAAGTTCACTGCCTGTTTTTCTTTGGCTTGGCTTCGCAGACGAAGATTTATGGAGGGGGTAAAAGTCCACGACAGCTGCAGGCTCGTTTGTGGCTGACAAGTCCGATGCGGGACAGGCAGACACGGTTGCAGCGGCTGCAGGGGAAAATTGGTTGGTTGGGGTTGGGTGTTGCGTTTTTCCTCCTTTGCCTTTTGTCAGTGAGGTGGGCTCTGCGGTCTTCTTCAAAGGAGGTTGCTGCCCGCCAAACTGTGAGGCGCCAAGATGCACGGTTTGAGGAGATATCAGCCCACTGGCGGTGGTCAATGTGGCAGGCACCAAGAGATTTCTTTAGGCAGTCCTTGTACCTTTTCTTTGGTGCACCTCTGTCACGGTGGCCAGTGGAGAGCTCGCCATAGAACACGATCTTGGGAAGGCGATGGTCCTCCATTCTGGAGACGTGACCCACCCAGCGCAGCTGGATCTTCAGCAGCGTGGACTCGATGCTGTCGACCTCTGCCATCTCGAGTACTTCGACGTTAGGGATGAAAGCGCTCCAATGGATGTTGAGGATGGAGCGGAGACAACGCTGGTGGAAGCGTTCTAGGAGCCGTAGGTGATGCCGGTAGAGGACCCATGATTCGGAGCCGAACAGGAGTGTGGGTATGACAACGGCTCTGTTTCGCTTATCTTTGTGAGATGAGACATATAAGGCAATCGAACAACTGAAAAGTGGCAAAGCAGCAGGTATGGATGGAATCCCTCCAGAGGTCTGGAAGGCTGGCGGCAAAACTCTGCATGCCAAACTGCATAAGTTTTTCAAGCTTTGTTGGGACCAAGGAAAACTGCCTCAGGATCTTCGTGATGCCACCATCATCACCCTGTACAAAAACAAAGGCGAGAAATCAGACTGCTCAAACTACAGGGGAATCACGCTGCTCTCCATTGCAGGCAAAATCTTCGCTAGGATTCTACTAAATAGAATAATACCTAGTGTCGCCGAGAATATTCTCCCAGAATCACAGTGCGGCTTTCGCGCAAACAGAGGAACTACTGACATGGTCTTTGCCCTCAGACAGCTCCAAGAAAAGTGCAGAGAACAAAACAAAGGACTCTACATCACCTTTGTTGACCTCACCAAAGCCTTCGACACCGTGAGCAGGAAAGGGCTTTGGCAAATACTAGAGCGCATCGGATGTCCCCCAAAGTTCCTAACTGCCTGTAACTAATTATCAAAGCACAGCAATTATATGCCATGTAGTCATACTTCACGGAACTGGTCCTTCCGCCCAACTCTTTGCCAAACTCTTTCTTCTGTCTCATTTGTCTACCCTTTCAAGCCTTTCTTATCCATTTCTTCTGCTCAAATGGTGGACAAAACTTACTTTCCCAAGCAATTCTTCTTCCGATTATATCCATTTAAGGGTAAATCAAGATATCTTGAACTTCCGAGAGCAAAAATATGACTGAAAAGAGCTGAACTTGAGAAAAAGAGAAAGTTTCTGCAAAGTTGATGGTAATTTTTGTGAATTGGGGAAAAATTTGATTGTTGGGGAGTAGGTTTTTATAGGCAAAAGGGCCTGTACTGTGCTGTTATGTTCTATGTTGAACAGAATATCTTTAGACCACAAGACAATAAGAAACACCCTGATATTCTTTGTTGTGACCTCATTCACTTAATCTGTTGATGGAATAATATTTGATCTGAGCTTCCATGTGTCCAATAACACAACTTATATCCAAAGCATAGAACAACCAACAGCTTCTTTACACAAGATTTAATTTCTTATAATTTTCTAAAGCATTCTGCATCAGATTAAATTTTCATAATGTTCCAATGAAAACTGTGTAAAAGCAGAACACCACTCAGTTTACTCTGGCTCTCAGAGTAAAATTTCACTTGTGAATCTCCACGTGGTTCTTTTACTGCATCTGGTGGTCCCATTGTGGCCTTCCCTACATGGGTGAGACTGGACGCAGATTGGGAGACTATTTTGTCTGCTGCGACAGTACCTCCAGCGGCCAAAAATTTCTGTTGCACACAACATTCCTCCACTGACATGTCTGTCCATGGCCTCATGCATTACCAATCTGAGGCTACCCACAAATTGGAGGAATAACACATAATATTCTACCTGAGCACTCTCCAGACAGCATTAATATCAACTTCTCCAATTTCTGTTACACCCTTCCCCAAGTCTCTCTTTTTCACTATCCCTCTCTCCTTTCTTCCCCTTCCCTCTCTTATCAGAGAGATACTTTCTCCTCCACCTCAGTTTTTTCTCTTCTAACCTTCCTCCTATATCCACCTATGGCCTCTTACCCGTTAACTTGTGCTCCTCCCCCTTCTTCCTTCTTCTTCTCCCTCCCCTTACATTTTTATTCAGGTACTTGCCTGTGTTTGCTTGTTCCTGACGAAGAACCCAGGCCCAAAATGTTGGTTACCCTTTACTTCCTATGGATGCTTTGTGACCTGCTGAGTTTCTCCAGCTCGTTTGTGTCTTACCATCCAAATTCTTCACTTATTTCTCTCATTGACCCATATACACAATTTTTGCAGCAGGCAATGAACACGTCTTACAGATGTAGGAGAAAACCAGGGCATTTGGGAAAAAACCTACATACTCACCGAGAGAACATGCAAAGAGCACTGTAGGTCACTGTAGCTGAGACAATCACAGAACTGAGCTGCTAATTTGAACGAATTGTATTCATTCTATGAACAACACAGGGGAGAACACAACTATTTGACAAAGACCTACAGGGTGTTTACAGGATTTTCTGGTTTTATTTTAGATTTCATGCATCTGCATTGCTGTATGGATTTTTTCTGAATGAATTGTGGTGGCTTGGGGAAAAATGACCATAGGACCTGTTGAGAATGAAAACAGAAGTGACCTGAGAGAGTTTGGTCATTTTTTTTTGAGATACAGCACAATAACAGGTCCTTCCAGCTCATGACCCCATGCCACCCAAATACACAAATTAATCTATGTCCCCTATGCTTTTTTGGAGGGTAGGGGGGAAACCGGAACACATGGAGGAAACCCACGCAGACACAGGAAGAATGTGCAAAGACCTTACGTGGAGCAATGGATTAGAACCAGGTTCACTGGTGCCATAACAACATTGTACTTACTGCTTTGTTAACTGTACTGAAATTAATATTTGTTAATATCTTTATTATAGGCTTAGTTATATTCAATATTTTCTTAGTTTTGTTATGACTATTCATTTAGTTGGAGAAAAGGTGGCAATGTGAGAAATTCCTTCAACAACAATCATTGGAAAGAAATGGAAAAATCACTTAGAATAAATGTTTCAGCTGCAGCATTGAAACTTACTCCAAGGTAGAAGCTGAGGTGTAACACTGAGGCAAAAGTGCTCAGAATTAATACTGTGTGCATAAAAGATCAATGGATTTGGAATGTAAGGAATTTAGAATTTAAATGAATTTAACCTAATTTGGAAAACAAACTGCTTCCCAAAAAAATTATAGCCCCCAACTTTATGAAAGCCAGGTGCCTGGGAAAAAAGAATCAAAAGGTAAAATCCAATTAAAATATATGGCATACAAATAAGGGGTTAGGACTTAAAAGATTGGGAGAAATAAATGCAACACCTACTGGTACATTTGCATTAAAAAAAACTGTCCAATGAGACCAGTTGATTTACATTTCAGTCAATGCATTTTTACACAATGGTTTAAGACTATGCATAATAACTGAAGATATATCCTTATAGTTGAGATGAAACAGTTAAAGATTTATTGGCCAAATGGCCAGATACAACTTCCTTCTCTTTTAAATGGTGTCAGGGGATCTTTTACGTTCACAAGTTTTATTATATATCTTATCTGAAAGATGGAACACTGCAGCACCCACAGTTCTAACACTAACATACTTTACCACAGAGGAGACCAATCATCTCCTCAGGCCCATGTTAGCTAACAGCAGAGAAATCCCTTTAGCATCATTTGCCTGTACCTTGCAAGTCACTTTTATTTTCGCATGAGGATTACTGTGAATATTTATTATGTATTTATTGTCTTTTTAATTCAATTAAGTTTACCGTCAAAGTATTTTCATAAATACCTGTTTGGTTGCAGCAAGTAAGAAAAATTCAATGCCTATGAACATTGTACAAGTGGGCAGCACGATTAGTGAGGCAGTTAGCGCATGGCCATTACAGCACCAGCAACCCAGGTTCGAATCCGGCGCTGTCTGAAAGGAGTTTGCATGTTCTCCCTGTGTCTGTGTGGGTTTACTCCAGGGGCTATGGTTTCCTTCCACTGTTCAGAACATATTGGGGGTATAGGTCAATTGGGTGTGATGGGGTGTCATGGGCTCCTGAGCCGAAAAGGCCTGTTACCGTGCTGCATGTCCAAAAAAAAAATGGATGACGACCTGTCCTCTTTCATTTCTCCTTCAACATCTATTTATTCTTCTGCTAATTTATGGGTAATTACCTCTGGGAGGAAGTTAGAGCACCCAAGGGAGACCCACCCTGTAAGAGGGAGAGCATGCAGACTCCACACAAACAGGGCCCAAGGTCAAGAACTGCTGGCCCATTATACTGCACCTTGGTGTGAATTTAACCTGTTTTATTGTTCCTTTCATTTCTCTTGCTCCAGACCCTTCCACTTCAGAGAGAAAACAAGCATCTCAGAAAAAAATATTTGTTGCCAAAAGTCCTTGTAAATCCTTTGGATTTGATTACTGGGTTAAAGAACAATATTGAAAAATAATTTTACCTAAACAGTATATATAGCATATAATTAATATATATATAGCATAAACATTAAAGTAAATATGTAAATATGTATAGTGAGAAACAATACTGTTAAACCTTTAGTTTTAGTTGGCAAATTCTGTGCATATCGGCACAGAACAAATATATTCTGCACTGGCTGTGTAGATAGACTAAATTAGCATCATGGCAATGCCTAGTGCTGCTTTTTATATTTTATTTATTAAATTGTGTAAATTTATACCAGCTGTGTTTGAAAGCTGATGGAACTCTCAAGAAGTCAAAAATGTCATGTGCATGCAGTCCTCTAAATGTACATGAGGAGAAATAGCAGATAACCAGCTGTGTCTACTCAACCCATTTGTAACTTGGAAACTCCCCGCTGAACTCAGGCCAATTTACATGTCTGCTATTGGCATGGTTGTTTATAATTGATTGGGTCATCCTCACCATGAGGCGTCAAATTAACCTTTTGTATTTTAAGCTAATTTGGGACTGTTCACTGCCACACCACAGTCACATGCCCCTTTCATACTGTTAAGTAGAGTCCCTTGGAGATTGAATGAATGTTAAGATGATTTACTTCGAGGCTTTCAGTATTTTTCAGTAAAGAATAACTTGCCACGACAGAGTGCTTTTCACCAACTCAAGATGCCCCTAAGAGCTTTTTATTATTTTGAGCTGCAGTCATTATTTTAATGAAAGAAATTCAGCAACTGCAGTCTTCCAGAAATAGTGATGGACATTGATGATGTTTTTGCGTGATACGGGTTGGGGATAACTCTTCCATCATTCAGAGAATCAAGCAATAGTGAAGCAGGCACTTCAGCTCATCATCTTCCTGCCAACATCAAATATCCATCTACACTACTCCCAGTGTTTTTAAATGTTATTATGGAGCATTTCAAAGCCCTTGAAATGAATTATATAAAAAACCTCAGAAGAAATCCATGTTGCTTCTGCGTTAATTAATCCAAAAACATAAACATATACTGAAGTAAAAATATTACAAAAGCATGACTGATCATCTTTTCAATGTAGGTCAGATATCTGAAGAATGGGGTCATTACGTGTACACCAGCTAAAGTGCATCCAACTGCTTAGCTCAGCACGATCCATCGAGGGTGAGTCCATTGATGGGGGAAGAAGTCTGTGGCTCATCTCACCTCCAGTGTATTTAGTTCTCTAGGATTGCATGTTGCAGGCACAGACTTTTGGGACAGACAAAATAGTGGATGGAGGATGTGTTGAGCGCACTGCCTTTAGGGAAGTGTTAAATTATTCTTCCATCCTTTTCCTCTGATCTCTGTTGTTCACAGAAATCTCAATGGGATAAAGTAAATGACACCAAGGGGAAGTCTTGTCATTTGGTTGGTTGAACTACTGTAGAATAACCAACTTTCCTCTAGTATGTGTTTCTTGCGATGAATGAAATGGCTGAATTTGGAAAAAATATCCTGATCAGCTTTCAAAAATAAATTTTATCTTGATATTATACCTGTTGTTCTAGGATTTGGCCACTAGGTAGCAATATTGAACACTGGAAGATGCTACTGATAACAATGACAAGCAGCTCTCCACAGCATCGATTGAAGGTGCAGTGGTGGGTGAGGGTTCTTTAGGTTCAGCTGAACAAATAAACGGAATTCTTCTAGTCCCCATGTAAGCTGGACTGGAGCGACCTCATGGATCAGTGAACAAAAATCATCTTAATGGACACCATACAAAAGCAGAACTTAGTGTGCCCAAGAAGCAGTTTAAATTGTGGAATATATTGTATTCTATTAGAAGTTCATTAAGATAATTCTTTCAAAAATACATGAGCACCTAACATGAAGTTGAGGGAAATTCGTAAAAGTTAAAAAAATGTAGAATTTGTAGAAGTTACACCAACTTGACATGGTGGAGGATCAGTTTCTATCCTCGATTCAGGTTCTGAGGTGAGATCTCAATCAGCAGTTTAATCTCTTGAGGAATGAAGGACTCAAACTTTTCTTTAGCTAATTCTTTTTATTTGATACGCAGGCCTATGGGAGGTCTGTCGCCACCATAGAAGATAGAGGAGCTCCCCGAACATACAAATACAATGGTTTAAATTCTCCAGCACTATCTGATATTAATAAATCTTAATACAGTCACCTCCTTGGCAGAAAGCATTATCATATCAGCAATAAACAATACAATGCCTTTCCACATGATGCACCATATTGTGGACTAATCACACAGACATGATGCCCTCCCTACAGTTATTTTTACAGCTTTGGTTCCCTAATACTTGTAAGTTTTATGATTCCAGAGAGAAACAAGACTATTGGTAATTTATCAGCAAGGCTGTTGTTATCAGGCAACTTACATTCCAAAACCTCTTGCTGACTTTGGTCAGAGCAAGTGGAATTTCAGCTTGAGTGTTGTTGCCAGGCAACACACATCCTAAGCCCCCTCACTGTCTTTGGTTATCTGCCACTGTCTCAGAATAAGAATTAACCAAGTTGTATTTATGTATTAATATTTTTGTTAAATAATTAATGTGTTAATGTATTTCATGTATTTATCAACATCAATCTAAACTGGAAAGACCCTTCTACAACACAAATTAATCTGTACAGTATGACATTGTAGCAGACTTCAACAGGGATTTTATCTGAAGGTGGCACCTGGCAATTGGAGTCAGGTGACTCAGGCAGTTGGATTTAAAAAGCTCAAAGCAGCAGAAGCTGATTGGGAATAGCGATCAAGTAATTTTGTGACACAGGGTGGTATTAATTCTCTTCAACTCAGCAGTCTAGAGAGACAATACTTTTTATCTGGAGTTCCACACAATACATGCAGCAGTGAGAACGAAATTTACAACTAACTACTTTTTTTTTCTACAAAATAAAGACTCTGTACACTTTCTCATGACAACATAAAGAAGTGATAGTAAATTTACTGTCTGGCGAAGTATGTGTCTTGCTGTGAGTGTTTGCCACAAAGAGCTGTGATTGGAACTGACTAATTGTACTACAAAAGTCTTTCTGTGGTTGGTTCTGATTTCACCGAGGGGAAATAGATAGCATTCCACTCAGTTGTTTCATTTGCTGGATAAACTTGGCTCAACTGAGATGCCGATGACTTCTGACACCTTCTAGGGAATTGGGACAGGGTTGGGAGGGGTGGGTGCAGAGTGGGGTGGAGAGCAGGCAGCTGGGGACAGTGACCAGATGTGGCAGCAACAAAGGGGGAGGTGGCGTAACCTTGACCATTCACCATCTCTGAAGGGACTTTCTTTCTTTTCTTTCCTTTTGTGATTTTTTTTGCAAAGTGGAGTGAAGGTTTTATCAGTAGCCTTGGAATGGCATGCAGAGGAAAGATTTCCTATGTGTCTTTGTCTTGATACACATAATCATGATAAAGCAATCTCAATCTACTGGACTGAGGGGAAAAAAACTTATTTCAAGATAGTTGTAATACATTTCAAGATTTATTGAAACATATGACAATGGCTGTCCCTAGATTGTTTTGCCATCTTCATTCCCAATGTTCTGCTCTGCTGGTTGGTGACCAGAGCAGGGCAACAGGAGACCAGCTCAGATTAGCTCAAACTTCATTTGAGATGTCCTCCACACCCAGAACATAACTTCCACTTTCTACATAGAATTTTCCTCTGAAATCAAGAGATCACAAAGAATTTCACAGCAACAGAACAAATTAATCCTTTGGGCCGAAACAAAGTAATGTTGATGTTAGTATCACAAACCAAATCTTTTAACACACTCCTGATTGTATTTGCAAGAAAGAATTTTGGTGGATCTGCTCCGCACATTGTATAATGTATGAAATATGACAATAACCTCATTATCATATGGGATCTTGCCAGGTTAGTTTTGAGCAAAGGGATGAAAAGTCATGCCCAACTATTTTTTTTAGAATATACATTCATTGCCACACAGATTGGGGCCATTCGGTCCAGCAGGGCTGTGCTGAGCAATCCAAATTAATCCCATTCTTCAGTTTGTTTGGAGATTGGTAATTTTATTTGTCTCCTGTGTCCTAGCTTAACATTATTTTTTAATCTGCTTCCATCACCCCAGAACACAGCCATAATAAATTGTTTATATTGCACCAATATGTTGAAATATTAGGTCACAAATCTGGGGGTCTGGAATTGTTCTCTTCCCTCTTCTGTTGTTTTCTCTGCACTGCATTGGCAACTATGACTCTCTTTTTCCTCTATGTTTTAGTGTTGGTTCCTGTTGAATTTTGAAAGTTAAAACACGTCGATCTGACAAAGCTGTTTCTACTTTACTGAACACACTGGGGGGAGTTGTATAGTGACATTGTCATCCATGTGGCAGACACATGCAAACAAAAGGGATGATTCCTTTTGAAAAAAAAATCAAACTTAATAATTTACTGGAAAGCATTTGTCATTTGCCATAAATGAATGCGTTTGCTGCCAGTGTCCAGATTGTGAAGACAAGCACATTACACTGTTCCTGAAATCTGAGTTTCCTTCTTAAGTATCAATGTCTCTCCAGCTCATGGTCATGAGAAACAAAAAAAAATTGAATACTGGACTGTGTTGTCTATGTCCACCATGGACCAGGAAATGTTTCACTCAAAACCAATGAAAACAAGCTTCTTTCTAAACTCCTGGTCCAAAGATTCATTGCAATTTGATTCTTGAGTATATAAGGTGGTGAGAAACACCTGAATTAGCTGATTGCTGCGTTCATATTGTTCTCCAATGCCACACAATTGGAGACTTCTGCAACAGGTGAGCACCATGTCTCATTGCCCACATCAGGACAGCATTTCAACAAATTAAAAAGAAACTTTTCCAATGATTAAAAAAACCCAGTATCCCATTCAAACAGGGTAGCAGACATCATTTTCACCAAGGTCAAATATGTTAATGTTCACCATTCCTAGAATGGGTGGTACAGTTATCATAGCAGTCAGCGCAACACTATTGCAGCACACAGTCTCAAATCCGCCACTGTCTGTAAGGAGTTGGTACGTTCTCCTCATGTCTGGGTGGGCGTCCTCTGGGCACTCTAGTTTTCTCCCACCCTTCAATTTTTAATTGCGTATAATTGGGCAGTACGGGCTTCAATGGCTGGAATCAGCTTCTAACCTATCGTAAATAAAAACATTGTGGTTGTCAAGTTGCATGAAGTAAAATGGTCCTTAGACTCAGTTATGGATAGATCACAATAATATAAATCTGTTTAAAATTACAGATAACATCAATACACTTCTTTCATTAAATAAACACTGGGGAAAAGGATTCCACCATATGGATTCTCTTCACATTTTATTCAATGGCAACATGTGTAATAGAGAACACAGGTTTCTTCTGTAGTTGAGTATGACGTTAACACAGAAATACTAAGCATACAATTGGAACTGAATTAACCACATCTGACTCTTTCACTAATTAGAGGCATTTCAAAAATCCATGTTGTGGTGGTGTTTTTAACACAGCAAGTTTCCCAGGATTCTTCACAGTTCATTATAGGGCTCAAAGAGCAGAATAAATGGTGTGATGGGCAAGCATGAAGAATAACTGAGCATGGTGGGCAGCACATGAATTGGAAACAGATCACATGGTTGACTGAATGATGAAAGCGGTGGGACATAATCTTAGCTCCTGCATTAGTGGTAAGGATGAGAGAGCCCAACATCAGCTTGAGGATTTTGGTCTGTGCATTTATCGTGTGGAGTGAGGACGGTCATGTCACCCCTCTGTTTGGAATCTGGTGGGAACGTGAATTGCAGAGGGTCATGTGCCCTCTCCATCTGGAACCTAGGTGGAAGTCTCCTCAACTGCCAATCAAAGCCAAGATCTGCCAACAGGTCAGGCACACCTGCACACATGGGCTCCTTCAATTGCCTCATTGATACTTGGGCTGGACCCTCCATCTGATGGAACTATAAAGTTCACCACATGTGAGCCATCTGCATCTTTTCTTCTGGGATGAACTCAGCTCCACTCCAGGTTGGGAACCATGGACAATGCTGGAGAGTCATTGGTAAGGTGTATGCAGACAAATGGTTAGGATCTGTAGTATTGTGTGTCAAGAAATTGTTGTCCATAATTTAGTCAAGAGCTGTGCCTGATTCAGATATCAAAGGTTGGCAGGTATCATATGCTGTAACTTGATTGTAATGCTTTTTATCTACGAGTGGTTGTGAGTGTGACATTTCATCTAGCGAGTGTGTGTACGTGTGTGTCTTTTACCCCTGTTGTGACTCCCCTACTCGTATAAATAAAAACGATTGTTCAACCAGCCCGTGTTTAGATTCGTTGCTTTTGGGACCAGTCAAACCGGTTTTATACACACAATTGGCATTGCAAGTGGGGTCCTTAGAGTTTCAACTGAACATAGCTGCAGGGGAAATGTTTTAGCATTGGGGCAGGAGAGATAGTGCAGACAGTAAGGATAAGATCCTGGGTGGACTAGTGATGGTGCACGTTTTGGAGCTTGGCGAGCATGCTGGCAGACCATGGCAAACTAGTAGACTGGTCCAAGCACCTGGACTCACGTAGTGAGTAAATGGGTCACCATATGGTGTCCCTCCTTAAGAATTCAGGGTTCCTAAAACCTAGTGGGGTGTATTTTGGCTGCTGGCATCTCTCCTGAGACACCAGTGTGAGATCATAGAGAGAAACGTTTGGGAGAGGGCCCAGAAAATATTGGGAGATGGAGGTGGCCCAACAATGCTGGTGCATGCTGTAGAAGCCAGCACAGACTGCCCAAGTCCAAGCCACCAATCTCGAGGTGAAAGGGATAGAGGTCGCCTGCAGACTACTTAAAATGCAGCAGCTGCGTGCAGCTTGTCGGTCCGCCTGGCAGATACACCCGGTTAAGGTACAGGTCGTTGTCCAGCAAGGGGATGCGCTTGACATGTGATTATGGGAGTGGGATGTGTGGCTGTGCAGTGATGAGTGTGAGGAGGACGAAACCTGCCCCACACTTCCTCCCCCTTCGCACCCGAACCCCTGCAGTCTAGACTGGTGACAGGCGGTCGCCAACCTACCACATGATCATCTCACCGACCTACCGTAACAGGAAACTTGAGAGAATGTGGGGACCTGTGGCTGCTGAAGAACCACAGTGACATGGAAATATTCAGTGAACGAGCTGACTCCATTGATATCGCCAGTGCTTGGGCGAACTGGCCATGTGGCTGCTCAGGCTCTAGAATGAGGAGGCCCCCAGCGTGAACCTCTCCCATCAGGAGGCGATTCCTTAGGGAGTGTATTAAGCTAGCAAACAATTAACAAAGCCCTGGGGGCACCACCTGAGGGATCTACACTGACACCTCCTTGTGGGATCGGGTTATGATGGCAGTGCAAGCTCGATACTCAACTCTGCTAGAATGGGACCTATACCGCCACCCACAGTGGAACACGATTAGTGAGGGGACAAGTGTCACCAGGGAATGGGCTTTAATTATGGGCATATATGGGGGAGCCAATGACTGCCATTTTCCCTATGATCACGAGGGTTACTGATGCCCTAGCAGGCTAAGTAGTCACCACAGTGTGCCCCATCCTAAAATCAGTGATCCCGGACCTCATGGGATTGGCAACTTGAAGACTGCCCAGGAAGCCATCAAATTATTTGAAAGGCTTGAACATGTGGAGCAGGGGGAACTCAGTCAAGTCTGCAAGGCCGAGGTATGGGTAGGCGGCGAGGACTCCCAGTTTACCCACAAAGAGTTGTTTATGGCATTGGTGCATGCCAGTGTGGAGTGCACTCTCATTTATGGGATCACCATCTCCACTTTGTACACACACCTGCACACATGGGCAGGGGGAAGCCCTGATGAGGAGGAGCTCTGAATTCTCCACCTATGACTCAGAACATATCCTCCCTCAATTCGTCCCCCACCCATAGTGGATCCTGATGCTTTTAGGGCAAAGCTGAGAACCCCTCTGAGAGAGGAAATTCCCATATATGTCAGCTGGAAGCATCACCCGCAGGGTGGCAGGTATCAACCTCCCTCCCATAGAATAGAGGCCAGGGCACCTGCTGGACATGCTCAGCTCTCATCCTGGCTGGGTGACCAGAGGCCATATATTCCAGAAGCTGTATATTGGGCCAAAGGGAATACACAGTGTTGGATGGCCCTTGTAGACATTGGGGCCGAGTACAGTATCATTCTAGGCAATCCTACGGTTTGGAGAGGACTGCAGGTCTCCATAGAGGGTTCAGGGGATTTCCATAATTCCAGCCAGAGAAACTACCCTCCACCTATCTACAGGCAGTGATGTACTCCGGTCTGTTTTCATTTTGGTTGCTTATTCCCCTGAGTGTATCGTGAGCATTAATGCGCTGAAGGGGCAATCCCTGCACACCATCAAGGGAAAATTCACATTCTGGATCACCTGGGCAGCCATAGTAGTTGAGACAGCCAAATGGGAACCCATAAATGTTCCCCAAACTTCCAAGTTAGTCAGCAACTGACAATACCTGGTGCTTGGGGCCACCAAGGAGATCACAGAATCCACTAACGCTCTCTTCAGGGAAGGAATCATCCGGCCTGCTGTATCACTATTCTACAGCTGGGTCTGGCCTGTGCGAAAGAAAAATGGCATGTGGTGCATGACCATTGATTACAGACAACTAAACAAAGTCACACCCATCTCTGCTGTAGCCCCCGATGTAGTCACTCTGGTGGAGACAAGCATTGGTACGCTATTGTTGATTTTGCTAATGCTTTCTTCTTCATCCCCCTCAGATCCAATCCAATTTGCCTTGACCTGGGAGGACTGCCAATACATATTCTGCCATCTGCCCCACCCAGCCCTACACTGTGCTATGGCTTGATCGCCCAAGACTTAAACATTGCCCTCTCTCCTTATATTTCAGTGACACACATTACATTGATGATATCCTCCTCCAGTGGCCCTCAGAGGAATCAGTAGCACAAGCCCTTGATAGATTAATTACCTTCTTGTGGGTACGAGGATGGGCCATTAATGTGGAAAAGTTACAGGGCCCCAGTCAAACAGTCCTATTCCTGAGCATCCAATGGCACTCCAGCAGCAGAGATATTCCCATGGCCACTAAAAGTAAAATCCTCAGTGTGGTGGTGCTCAGCAACAAAGTTGAAACACAATGCTTTGTGGGGCTTTTGGGTTTCTATCGCCAACATATACCTCATCTCACTATGCCCCTCCATCCACTGTTCAGCATTTCTAGGAAAAAAAAAAGGCCAGGTTTCAGTAGGGTCCTGAGTAACAAACTGCATTTGAAATGACGAAGCAGGCAGTTGTGCAGACACTCCCTGGCTCCCTGCCAGACTGGAGTGATGATTGAATTACAAGTCTCTGCTACAGAGACAATAATCGAATGGAGCCTCTGGCAAAAGATGCAAGGTCGCAGAGACCGCTTGGCTTCAGGACCAAGTCCATCCCTGAAGCTACTGCCCGTTACTGCTCATTCGAGTGTCAGCTGCTCGCCGCTGCTTCACGCTGCTAGCGATACAGCACCAGATGGTAGCAGAGACAATCACACACTGGAGACATCTCCCCATCATGCGATAGGTTAAATCTGCAGATGCCGCCCACAAGAAGAGCCATGGTCAGCGGTCCTCCCTAGTTAAGTGGAAGTGATACATGTGGACCGTGCAGAGGCCAGTCTCGAAGGGGTGAGCCACTTACATGAACAGATCATGTCCCTGCCCAAAAGTGACAGCCTCCCACCTGAATTATTCACAGTACAGCTTCCCCAATGGCCTGGGGCCAAACGTTCGACACCCTAAAAGTTTGGTTTACTGACAGCTCCCACCGGTAGACGTTCGGCAGACAGCAGTGGAAGGTGGACATGAGTAAAACATTTACACAAGAGGGGATGGGGGTGCAGATAATTGGCTGAGCTAGAGGTTGTGGTGCTTATCCCAAGAGAAATTATTGGGCTCGTCCACATCTACACGGATTCCTGGGCTGTGCCAAATGGGAGGGCAGTATGGATGGCCCGGTGGCAAGAGACAGTGTTGCAGATTGGGCGTCTGATCTGGGGACAATAGCATTGGCAGTTCATTTGGAGGTGGCAAAACAAAAAAATGATCATGGTCCACCATGTGGACAGCGCTGAAGCTGCCCACAGTGCTGCTGTGGACTGAGCCAATCAAATCTGCTTTGCCACTATTGCCCCAAGCTCAGCAACCCCAGCTTCTTGGCATTGTGGGCGCACCATAAAAGTGGGCATCTGGGGGCCAATGGGATGCAACAATGGGCAAAAGGCCTGGGGGTCTCACTATCCCATGATGAAGTCAGAATTGTAGTTGCCAATTGCCCCATTTGTCAATGAGTAAAACCAAGGGGGTGGCCAATGAGCCCTCCAGGCCACATTCACCGGGGTATGGGAGAAGGTCAGGTAGGGCAAGCAGACTATAATTGCTCCTCTCCCACACCAAGGTAAGAAGCAAAAAATGCTGACATTGGTTGATACGTACTCGGATCTCCTGGTGGTTGTGACCTGCCAGTGGGCCGACCAGAACAGCACCATTAAAGGGCTGAAATTCTTCTCTTCCTTTTAAAACAATCAAGTTTATTGTCATCTGATTGCAATCTACAAACCACTGAAACAGCGTTCTCCGGTCGGCAGTGCAAAACATGCAGACACACAAGTAGGCATAACACACATACAGACAAAAAAAAATGCAATTTTTAAAATCTATAATAGTAAATAAATAAATATTGTTTTGTGGAAATGAGAGTTTTGAATAGTGAGTGTGAGCAGTTCCTTTGGTCCTTTAACATTCTCACTGCCCGTGGGAAGAAGCTGTTCCTCAGCCTGGTGGTGCTGGCTCTGATCCTCCTGTATCTCTTCCCTGACAGGAGCAGTTGAAAGATGCTGTGTGCAGGGTGGATAGGGTCCTCAATAATTTTGCTCGCCTTCTTGTCATCCTCATTTATGGAATACCATGGGAGGTACAATCTGACAAGGGCACACACTTCATGGGGGCCAAATTACAGGACTGGGCAGCAGAAGCTATTATCTTGTGACTGCTAAACATCCCCTACTACCTGCAGGCATCTGCTTTAATTGAGCATATGAATGGCCTCCTCAAGATTCAAGATTCAAGGTTCAATTTATTGTCACAGTTATAAAACAGTTTCATATGACATGAAATTTCTTTTTGCCTGCTGCAAAGCAGACAGATTCACCACTGGCAGGAATTGCCTAAGTGCCTCTTACACTCAGATGTACAGTCAGAGGAGAGAAGCAAAAGACAGTCGTCCCCCCTTGAGTCAGCGAGTGTCCATAGATTTGCCTCCAGCACTTCCGCAGCACCTGCAGCCACACAGAGTTTAGTCCAAACGATTGGCAACCCAAGCTCCAAATCTGAACCTCCAACACAGACAGGAACCCTTCAGCGCCCTTGGCACCCCTTGCATCCTGGTTCTGATACCTTATACCCCTCCGGACATTTTGAGCCAGTCTCCAGCAGTCTGCAGCCTGGCGCGAGTCTCCCGACAGCAGTCTCCAGCAGCCCACAGTTTCCATGGGTTCCTCGCCTTGAGCCACCAGAAGCCCACTGAGTGCACTGATCCCACAGCCGCAGAGCCCCCTTAATGGTCCGCTGCTGTGGTCACCATCTCTTTCGGTCATTTCCTCTGCTTTTCCTTCTCAGATGGTGTATGATCTTCCCATCCTCTGGTGCTCTGCTTCCCTGGAGTCTGCAGCCTCTTGTTGCTGCAGTCATGTAATTTCAACTAAAACCACTGTAAGCTCACTCAACGGGCCATTCACAGCCTGTGCGGAGCTGATGGCAGTGGATTGGGCAGCTGGTCCCCATGTGAGCATTGCATCTCCACTCCCTCACTCCCCGCTGGTCCGCACCAGTGGCAGTGGACAACCTAAATTTATGTCAAGGGGGTGCCCCTGCTCTCACACCATCTGGTGGCCTCCAACTTCCCCAAGTTGGAGAAGGTGGAGGTTCAGCACTTCAAAGAATCAGATAGAGTGTTGGTGCAGCAGCAACAAGATCCCCCTCAACTACCCAGACCAGAGTGAGATTTACACTCCCTCCCAACACCTGAAACACATTTCGGATATTTCTGCCTTTGATCTATGTAATTTAACATAACATAACAATTACAGCACAGAAACAGGCCATTAGGCCCTTCTAGTCCGCACCGAACCAAACACCCCTCTCTAGTCCCACCTCCCTGCACAATGCCCATAACCCTCCATCTTCTTCTCATCCATAGACCTGTCCAACCTTTTCTTAAATAATACAATTGACTCCGCCGCCACTATTTCTCCCGGAAGCTCATTCCACACGGCTACCACTCTCTGAGTAAAGAAGTTCCCCCTCATGTTACCTCTAAACCTCTGCCCCTCAATTCTTAACTCATGTCCTCTTGTTTTAATCTTTCCTCCTCTTAATGGAAATAGTCTTTCCACATCCACTCTGTCTATCCCTTTCATAATCTTAAATACTTCTATCAAATCCCCTCTCAACCTTCTACGCTCCAAAGAATAAAGACCTAATCTGTCCAATCTCTCCCTATACTCTAGATGCTTAAACCCAGGTAACATTCTGGTCAACCTTCTCTGCACTCTCTCCACTCTGTTTATATCCTTCCTAGAATTAGGCGACCAGAACTGCACACAGAACTCCAGATTAGGCTGCACCAACGTCTTATACAATCTCGACATCACCTCCCAACTCCTATATTCCATGCAATGATTGATAAAGGCCAGCATACTAAAAGCCTTCTTCACCACCCTATTCACGTGAGTTTCTACCTTCAGGGAACGATGTACCGTTACTCCTAAATCTTTCTGTTCTTCTGTATTCCTCAATGCTCTCCCATTTACCACGTATGTCCTATTCTGATTCTTCTTACCAAAATGAAGCACCTCACACTTATCAGCATTAAATTCCATCTGCCATTTTTCAGCCCACTTTTCTAAGCAGCCCAAATCCCTCTGCAATCCTTGAAAACCTTCTTCATTATCCACTATTCCACCTATCTTAGTATCGTCTGCATATTTACTAATCCAATTCACCACCCCATCATCTAGATCATTAATGTATATAACGAACAACAATGGGCCCAATACAGATCCTTGAGGCACACCACTGGTCACCGGCCTCCAACCTGACAGACAATTATCCACTACCACTCTCTGGCCTCTCCCTTTCAGCCAATGTTCAATCCATTTGACTATCTTAAAATTTATACCTAAAGACTGCACCTTCCTAACTAACCTTCCATGTGGTACCTTATCGAAGGCCTTACTGAAGTCCATATAGACAACATCCACTGCACTACCCTCATCCACATTCCTAGTCACCTCTTCAAAAAATTCAATCAGATTGGTCAAACATGACCTTCCTCCCACAAATCCATGTTGAGTGCTCCTGATCAGACCCTGTCTATCCAGATGCTTATAAGTACTATCTCTAATAATTTTCTCCATTAATTTACCTACCACAGACATCAAACTTACAGGCCGATAGTTGCCAGGCTTCCTCCTTGAACCCTTTTTAAATAACGGAACCACATGCGCAATGCGCCAATCCTCCGGCACTATCCCCATATCTAATGACATTTGGAAAATTACCGCCAGAGCCTCTGCTATTTCCTCCTTCACTTCTCTCAATGTCCTGGGGAAGATCCCGTCTGGTCCCGGAGACTTAACCACCTTTATATTCTTCAAAAGCCTTAAAACTACACCTTTTGTAATCTCTATATTCCCCATATTTACCCAATTTGCTTTTTTTTATCTCACATCTCCCAATATCCTTCTCCTTAGTGAATACCGAAGAAAAGAAACTGTTCAATATCTCCCCCATTTTTCTAGGCTCCACACACAGTTTTCCGCTCTGATTTTCTAAGGGACCAATTTTGTCTCTAGCTTTCCTCTTACCATTAACATATTTCTAGAACTCTTTTGGATTAGTTTTCACCCTGCTTGCCATAGTTTTCTCGTACCTTCTTTTAGCTTTCCTAATTCCTCTCTTAAGATTCCTCTTACATTCAATGTATCTTTCAAACATCTCCTTAACTCCATGCTTCTTATATCTAATGTACGCCTCCCTTTTTCTTCGAACCAAGTTTCCAATATTCCTTGAAAACCACGGCTCTCTCAAACCTTTTTCCCCTCCTTTTAACCTAAGAGGAACATAAAGCTTTTGCACTCTCAAAATCTGATCTTTAAAAGACTTCCATCTCTCTACTACATCCTGCTCATAAAACAAATAGTCCCAATGCACACCCTGCAAGTCCTTTCGCATCTCCTCAAATCTAGCTTTTCCCCAATCAAAAACCTCAATCCTTGGCCCTGATTTCTCTCTTTCCATAATGACATTGAAGCTGATGGCATTATGATCACTGGACCCGAAGTGCTCGCCAACACTAACCTCCGTCACTTGACCCATCCCATTTGCCAACAGTAGATCTAACACTGCTCCTTCTCTGGTCGGCACCTCTACATATTGTTGTAAAAAACTATCTTGCACACATTTCACAAACTCTAACCCATCCAGTCCTTTCACAGAATGTGTTTCCCAATCTATATGTGGAAAATTAAAATCTCCCATAATTACAACCCTGTGCTTATCACAAATATCTACTATCTCCCTACAGATTTGCTCCTCTAGGTCTCGGTCCCCTCCGGGTGGTCTATAATACACCCCTACAAGTGTAACCTCTCCTTTCCTACTCCTCAGTTCCACCCAAATAGCCTCCGTGGATGTGCCCTCTAATCTATCCTTCCTAGGCACCGCTGTAATATTTTCCCTGACAAGCAATGCAACCCCACCTCCTCTTGCCCCTCCGACTCTATCACACCTAAAACAACGAAACCCAGGGATATTCAGTTGCCAATCACATCCCTCCTGCAACCATGTCTCACTAATCGCTACCACATCATACTTCCAAGTATCAATCCACACCTTCAGCTCATCCACCTTTTTTACAATACTCCTGGCATTAAAATATATGAATTTCAGAGATTTCCCAATTTTTAATCCTTGTTTTCCTTCATCTTTAATAACATTATTTACTTTTCCTGCCAATTGCCCTTCATCTTCTTCCAGAGCATTTCCCTTCTCTATCACCTGCCCATCCATATTCAAATACTTACTACAAATTTTCTTTGTTTGCATTCTAACCTTCTCCTTACTGCTCTGTACTATTTTGTTCCCTCCCCCCAACCATTCTAGTTTAAAGAATCCTGAGTAGCCCTAGCAAATACCTCTGCCAGGATTCTGGTCCCCCTGGGATTTAAGTGTAACCCGTCCTTACTGTACAGGTCACATCTCCCCCAAAAAAGGTCCCAGTTATCCAGAAACTTAAAACCCTGCCCCTTACTCCACCCCTTCAGCCACGTGTTAATCCTCCACCTCATTCTATTTCTATTCACACTGTAACGTGGCACAGGGAGTAATCCAGAGATTACCCCCTTTGCGGTCCTTCTTTTTAACTCCCTACCTAACTGCCTGTACTCACTTTTTAGGACCTCTTCTCTAATTCTCCCTATGTCATTGGTACCTACATGTACCACGACCTCTGGCTCCTGTCCCTCCCACTTTAGGATATCTGGGACACGAGCAGCAACATCCCGGACCCTGGCACCAGGGAGGCAAACCACCATCCGGTTCTCCTTGCTGCGTCCGCAGAATCCCCTATCCGTCCTCTTAACTATGGAGTCTCCTACCACAATTTCCCTCCTCTTCCCTTCCCTCCCTTTCTGAGCTACAGGGGTCGACCTCGTGCCAGAGGCACAGCCACTGTCGCTCCCCCCAACCTTGATGTCCCCCTCAACAGTACTCAAAGAGGCGTACTTATTGCTGAGGGTTACATTCACAGGGCTCCTCTCTGGTACCTTACTGTTTTTTGTCCCTCTCCTGACAGTTACCCACCTTTCATCCTTCCGTGGCCCTGGCGTGACCACCTGGCTGTAACTCCTGTCTATGACTTCCTCTGTTTCCCTAACCAGCCTGAGGTCATCGAGCTGCAGCTCTAGTTCCCTAACACGGTCCCTGAGAATCTGCAGCTCGACACACCTAGTGCAGATATGGACATCCGGGAGTCTGGAAGACTCCAGGACCTCCCACATCCGGCACTCCTGACAACACACAGCCTTAACACTCATCCCAATGAAGTAGTAATAAAGACTATCTTAGCTTTCTCTCCACCTGCTTTCGCCGAAGCCTGATGAGCCAAAGCCTGGAAGTCCCACTCCTTCACTGGGCCACTCACTCGCTGGCCGCTCGCTGTTCCTCTTATTTATTGGCCTTTTACCAATTAACCCCTACACACTCTCCTGTACGCTCGCTCGACCAATGGCCGCCTCCGACGCCGACTCCTCCCCGCAGACCCTGGTAAGAGACTTTTAAAAAAGCTCTCTTACCTGCCCGGGACTCTTTTCTTTTCTGTCCTTCTCCTCTCTCCTTTTCTCTTCTCTTCTCTTCTCTCCTCTCCCTACTGCTAGGCTCTGTCCCCAGTAAGAGTCTTTATTTCTGTGGTATAAGATATAATTGGTGTAAAAAATTATATTGAACCAATCTACATCTTGCATTGATTGCTGTCCATACACCAATCTGACCAGCTTCTTTCTGAAATCACCACACCCAAGTCTGACTCCCATCTTTCACTTGACCTCTGTAATCTGGGTTTTGCCCCTTTGGTCTGGAGTGCATAAATTTGGTTCCATTTCACTGAATTCAAGGGTGGGGGGGAATCAACTTTGGTCCCCATCTTTCTCTTAAGAATGATCTAAGCTGGAGAAAATAGAAGAAGGTCCCATTGGCCACTACATATTTGTCGTTCCATTTATCCCATTAATATTAAGACCAATAAACTTTAGTGTTGTATCCATACCTTTTTTTAAACAAATATTATATAACAATAAAATCTTTCCAATTAAAAAAAAATACTGTAACATTTCCCTTTTAAGATACATTTCCATTTTAAAAGACATTTTCCTTTTAAGAAACATGGATATTTCCCCTTTAAGAAACACACACACATCCTTAGCTCTGATGGTGAAGTTAAAATAGAACCTGGAAAGTTGCAAAAAAAGCCCATGGAATCTTCGGAAGAAGAAGAACCCCTCCCTTTTGCACGATTTTTAAAAACCGCTCCACTCCTAGCACTATTTTCCCCCTTAAATCGGAATTCTAACCTTGCTACTTTCTACACCACTTTCTTTCCAGAGTTCTTCATGTAAATTACAATGCTTTTTCTTTAAGTAGTAAAAACTGCCAAAATGTTTGGCCTGGAAGTCAGCCTGAAGAAAACTGAGGTCCTCCATCAGCCAGCTCCCCACTATGACCACCAGCGCCCCCACATCTCCATCGGGCACACAGAACTCAAAACGGTCAACCAGTTTACCTATCTTGGCTGCACCATTTCATCTGATGCAAGGATCGACAAAGAGATAGACAACAGACTTGCCAAGGCAAATAGCGCCTTTGGAAGACTACACAAAAGAGTCTGGAAAAACAACCATCTGAAGAAACACACAAAGATCAGTGTGTACAGAGCCATTGTCATACCCACGCTCCTGTTCGGCTCCAAATCATGGGTCCTCTACCGGCATCACCTATGGCTCCTAGAACGCTTCCATCAGCGTTGTCTCCGCTCCATCCTCAACATTCATTGGAATGACTTCATCACCAACATCGAAGTACTCGAGCTGGCAGAGTCCGTAAGCATCGAATCCATGCTGCTGAAGACCCAACTGCACTGGGTGGGTCACGTCTCCAGAATGGAGGATCATCGCCTTCCCAAGATCGTGTTCTATGGCGAGCTCTCCACTGGCCACCAAGACAGAGGTGCACCAAAGAAGAGGTACAAGGACTGTTTAAAGAAATCTCTTGGTGCCTGCCACATTGACCACCGCCAGTGGGCTGATATCGCCTCCAACCATGCATCTTGGTGCCTCACACTTTGGCGGGCAGCAACCTCCTTTGAAGAAGACCGCAGAGCCCACCTCACTGAGAAAAGACAAAGGAGGAAAAACCCAACACCCAACCCCAACCAACCAATTTTCCCTTGCAACCGCTGCAACCGTGCCTGCCTGTCCCGCATCGGACTTGTCAGTTACTAACGAGCCTGCAGCAGACGTGGACATACCCCTCCATAAATCTTTGTCCGCGAAGCAAAGCCAAAGAAGAAGAAAAACAAGACAGTTCAGTACTACTAAATATAAATTTAAAGAAAGGATTACTCTTTCAGTTAGTCCCATTTTAAAATGGCTTTTTCAATCTTCTCATTTGGCGACTTTAAATTTTTATAACTTTCTTTAAAATTCTTCCACTTCTTTGTTCTTGAAAATTCGTGGATTACCTTCTGAGACATCTACTCTCAATGCTGGGAAAGTCATTGAATATTTAAAATTTTTAGATCACAGTTGTCGCTTTACTTCATCAAATTCCTTTCTTTGTTTGACCAAGGCAGGGCTAAAAACCTGAAAAAAACATTGCTTTTTCATTGTCCTCCACTAATGGGCCATTGCAATTTTTTGAATATTCTTATGCTGCTCCCAAGATTGCATCCCTCTCCTGGTAATTTTTAAGTCTTACCAGGACTGGTTGTGGCTGCTGCTCACTGGGTTCTTCTGGGTCCAGGGTCCAGTGACCCCTTTCCAATTGCAACTTTGCACTTAACTTGTTTCGCCCCATCATTTGTGGGATCCATATTTCAAAGAAGCTTACTTGGTCTTTCCTGTCGATTCCTTCTCTCAGTCTGATAAATTGTTCTATTTGTTGAAATTTTCCATATGATCGAGCTTGTCCATCAATCCTTTTTTGTCTGTGTCCCATGTTTTTTCTTTTTCTTCCAGAGTCTTTAGCCTGTCTTTTGTATTGTCCAGAATCTCCACTTGAGTCATTTGTTTAGTTAAATCAGTGGTTCGCAACCTTTTTCTTTCAACTCACATACCACTTTAAGTATTCCCTATGCCATAGGTGCTCTGTGATTAGTAAGGGATTGTTTAAGGTGGTATGTGGATGAAAAGAAAATGTTTGAAAACCACTGTTTTAATCATACCTAATTAAATTCTTATGTGCATGGTTTCATAACTCCAAAGTAAATGGGCCAATGACAATTTTTTTCAAGCAAAACATTTCAGTAACAATTGGGTCTAGAACAGTGATTCTCAACCTTCCCTTCTCACTCACATACCACCTTAAGCAATTTCTTACTAATCACAGAGCACGGATGGCAAAGGGATCACTTAAAGTGGTATGTGAGTGGTGTAGCATGAATAAAAGCTCTCACGACTGGAAGGAGAACATATGCTTTTATTAGCTTATAACTGAGGGTAGGGCCTTTCAGTGGTCTTCAGAGGGACTCAGGGTTTAGGCGGTAAACCAGGGTTAAATATGGGTAGATGGAGGCAGAGCTAGCCATCAGTATAACAAACCACCAGTGAATCTCAGTTAACTGCATGCACCCTTTCCTGCAGAATTTAGGGTCTGTGGATGAAGACAGAGAAAAATGATTAAAAATAAATTTGCAAAAAATACAAAATTATTTACAAACTTAAGTGGTCTGGGGGTATGGAGATCCTGGTGGAACACCTAAGAACTGGAGGGTCTTGGGCTCCTTGAGTCTCCAGGTCCCCTTGTGGGAGAGGAGTGGCAGGCGGGGTCTCCAGCTCTACAGTGGAGGGAGAGACAATTTTCTCCTGGACTGGCTAGCTCTGCCTCCATCTACCCTGAGGCCTTGGCGGTGGGAATGAGCTCTGTGGCTCGGAGGGGATTTGAGGCAATGGACTGTCTCTTCTGGCGGGTTCCAGGTCCTTGATGGAAACGGTGTCCTCTCTGCCATCAATGTACTCCACATAGGTGTACGTATGATTGGCATGGAGCAGTTTCACTCTTTCCACCAGGGGTTGGTCTTCCTTCTCTTCACATGCTTCCTGAGAAGGACTGGACCAGGAGTGGTGAGCCAGATTGGGAGTGTGTTTCCTGATGCCGACCTTCTCTCGAAATTGAATAGGAGCTCATGAAGTGTAGCATTAGTGAACGCATGGAATGGAGCGTCATAGAATGAACTTCCTGCCAGTGTGAGTCTAGAAGGCCTATTGACTTGAGGGTCAGTTTGACAGCCTTACAGACCATTACATTTTCCTTTTCAACCTGGCTGTTCCCCCAGGGGTTGTAGCTAGTAGTCCTGCTGGATGCGATGCCCCTTGCCAGCAGGTACTGAAATCTTTGCTCTTAAAAGATGAGCCCCGGTCACTACGTATATAGCCGAGATACCCAAACAGGGCGAAAATTGAATCTAGGGACTTTATGACTGATGAAGTGGGCGTGTCTGGACATGGAATGGCGAACGGGAAGCGGGATTACTCATCAATGATAGAGAGGTAGAAAGTGTTCCTGTTCGTGGAGGGGAGAGGTCCCTTAAAATCAACACTGAGCCGTTCAAAGGGCCTGGATGATTTAATCGGGGTGATAGAAGTGCGGCTTACACTCCGGGCAGACCTGGGAATACCTGATCATTTCCCTGAGATCTTCCATAAAGTAGGGCAGATTGCGCACCTTGACAAAATGTGCCATGCGGGTGACCCCTGGGTGGGAGAGCTCATTATGCTGAGGCCACAGTTGGCCGGTGTGTGCAGAGGTACAGCTTCCTCTGGATAAGGCATCTGGAGTGTCAGTAAGGACTCCTGGCTGATAGGTGATGTCATAATTGTAGGTGGAGAGCTCGATCCTCCATCTAGCAATTTTGTCATTTTGATTTTGCCCCTCTCAACATTATTAAACATAAATGTGACAGAGTGCTGGTCAGTGAGGAGTGTAAATTTCCTACCAGCTAGGTAGTGTCTCCAGTCCCTAATGCCTTCTACAATGTCTTGAGCCTCCTTTTCCACAGATGGGTTCCGTAGCTGTGGCCTTGCAATGTCTGAGAAAAATTGCAACCGACCTGCCTGTCTGGTTGAGGGTAGCGGCCAGGTTACGTCCAAAGCATCACTTTCCACTTGGAAAGGTACATTCTCGTCCATCGCAAGCATGGGGGCTTTAGCAATGTGGTTTTGATGGAAAGTTAAAAGCCATTTGGGCTTTGGCCGAGAGGGGAAAAGAAGTGGCTTTTAAGAGAGGTTGAACTTTCTCAGCATATTGAGGCATCCACTGGGCATAATATGAGAAAAAACCCTAGGCATGTCCTCAAAGCCTTTGTGGTCTTGGGAACAGGGAGCTCTAACAGGGGGAGCATCCTATTGGGATCTGGGTCAATGATGCCATTTTCCACCACGTAGCCAAGAATAATCAGACATTTAGTCTTGAACACACACTTGCTAGAGTTATAAGTGAAGTTCAGGGCTTTCGCTGCATGGAGAAAACTTTGAAGTTTGCCGTCATGGTCGCCCAAGGTATGGCCACAGATGTTGACGTTATCGAGGTAGGGGAAAGTAGCTTTCAACCCATACTCGTCGACCATTCTGTCCATCTGCCTCTGGAAGATAGAATCCCCATTAGTAATACCCAAAAGGACACACCAGAATAGATAGAGATGACCGTTAGCCTCAAATGCCGTATATGGACAGTACTCAGAAAGGATTGGCAGCTGGTGATAAGCAAACTTTCAGGTCAATGGTCGAAAAGACCCAATACTGCACAATATCATTCACCATGTCTGCAATTCAAGGGAGGGGGTAAGTGTCCAGGAGTGTATACCAATTAATGGTTTATCTATAATCAATTTATAGCCTAGAATTGTTTTCCCCTTTTATCACCACGACTTACACACTCAACGGGCTAGTGCTAGGTTCGATGATACCTTCATTGAGTAGACATTGTGTCTCAGACTTTATGAAGTCTTGATCTGTTGTGCTGTACTTCCTGTTCTTGGTACCGATTGGTTGCAATCTGGGGATAGATTCAGGAAGAGAGATGAGGGATCGATATTCAGTGTGGAGAGGCTGCATGTGGGTTCTGATTTTAGAAGCTCTCCATTCTGAACTGTTATAGGGGGCAAGGGACTAGAAAGTGACACAGGAAACAAGACCCAACAGCACAGGAGCACACAATTCATCAAGTACATATAGGCGTATTTTACAAAATCCCCCCCCCCCATCAAATGTCAAATGTACTATACAATATTCTAGAATACGAGTGGAGTGTGAATGAGACACAAGGAATATATAATAATTGGAAGGATGCATCTTTAGGTTGTATTCTTGTACAGTCCATGAGTCTATGAAGTTTTCAGTAGAGCCTGTGTTGATTAGGCATTTAGTGGAATGTCCTTTTACCCTCACAATCACTATGGAGCTGCTAAGCTGGTGTGGTCTGTCCTGACCTAGAACCATCGAGGCTAGGACTCTGGAGACTCCATACTCCTCATATGAGTGGCCCCTACCGTTCTGGGTTGCCCTGTATGGGTAAGATGGTGTTGACCTCATGGTACAGCAAAATGATGACAAAATGGTGTCACCTACATAGGTACAATGTATAAACACACCAAAATTCTTATTTGCTGCAGTCACACGGGCATGTTAAGAATGGAAGAAAATTTGTAAATATCAGGAATTTAAATCCAAAATAGGCAATGGTAGACGGCAAAAGAAAAGCCTGGGTAAATAGTTCAATCCGTGTAAATAGCAAATTACACTGACTTGAAATATTGGAAGTTGAGCTGGGCAGTGTTTCATCAAAATGGCCACCCTCCTTCCTCCTCTGATGATGATGGCGTCAAGTTTGAATTTGAGTAGCGGCAAGATGGCGGCTGATCATTTTCGCGCAGCCACCCTCATTCAACACGTTGCACAGCAAGTGGGTTCAGGCGAATTCAGGGCAGATGGCTTTGGGCTGGAAATGGATCTGGGAGCAGTGTAGGCTGTAGACTTCACTTGCATGGCAAATCCTCGCCCAATGTCCTTTCTTGCCACAGCTGGAGCAAACTGCATCTTTAACCAGGCAACGAGATCGGGGATGCTGGCTCTTGCCACAGATAAAGCACTCCCTAGCATGGGAAGCAGATGCTGTTAGGGCAAGGGTAACGGGACCAGCTGGTCCTTGGAAGGAGTCACCTGGGTAAGTGAGCTTGCTAGATTCGAGGTCATCGTTCTCGAGCTTGGCCAGTTCCAGAGACTTGGCCAGTTGAATGTGACCAGCCAGGTCCTTCTTACCCGACTTGAACAATCTCTGCCTCATGTACCTCAAACTGATCCCCCTGACTAGAGTGTCCTAGATCTGTTCTTTCTCTCGAATGTGACCCGTAGCCACTTCGTACCTGCACTTCTTGGCAAGTGTCCACAGATCAACCAGGTAGTCATTGATGGTTTCTCCTGGCCATTAGCGATGTAGAGTCGTGCCCTGCTAGGACCTTGTTTTACGACTTCAGGTACCAAGCCTTCAAAGCCTTGATTGCAAAGTCATATGTAGTGCAGTCCCTGATGACTGCATAGTCTTTTGTTCCTACCCTTGAAACGAGTGCGGACCTCTTGAGTTAATTGGTGTGGAAGACATCTGTGGTTGCATTCAGGTAGGCCTGGAAGCAGTATAGCCAGTACGTGAACTCCTCAGCGGTGTGGGGGACAGAGGGTCTATCAGCATCAAACCTGGCTTGAGCAGCGCTTCCAACTTCTAGGGAATAAGCTAATAAAATTATAATGTGAATAATAACTCTCATGACTGGAAGGAGAACATACACTTTAATTAGCTTATAACTGAGGACAGGGTCTTATAGTGGTGTTCAGAAGGGATCAGAGTTTAGGCGGGAAACCAGGGTTATATATGGGAAGATGGGGGCGGAGCCGGGAGGCAAAGCCAGCCATCAGTATAACACACCACCAGTTAATCTCATTTCACTGCAAGCGGAAAGAAAAAGGTTGAGAACCACTTTGTTAAATCTTCTACGATTTCTTTAATTTCCAATATCTTTTCTGATGTCTCTTATCACTGGTTCAACACTTGTGAAATAAGTGCACAAAGTTTCCATCTTATTCAGGATGGTGGCCAACTCCCCAGCTCAGCTGAGTTCACTCGGTCCCAAGGCTCCTCCTGAGCTGCTTCTCATTGGGGTTTCACTCGATGTTCCTGGCTGAGCTGTGGCTTCTTCAGTTTTTGTTTTTGGTTGCCTTGGTCGTTTACCACTAGTTTTATCCATTTTTGATGATAAATTTCTGGCTTTTGAGCTTTCAGACCGTCTTCTTAATACTTTTTATGGCGAACTCTTTCAAAACATGTCTGCTCAGATTCTCAGCATGACCAGGCACTGCCTCCCACCGCCCCCCCCAACAAAGGTATAATTTAATATGGTGAGTGTGTGTATGTGTGTGTCTTTTGTCTTTTACCCTATTGAAAATCCCCGATGCGTGTAAATAAAAACTACTGTTCAACCAGCCCGTATTCAGATTCATTGCCCTTGGGACCCATCAAACCGGTTTTACACACTTAATAATTGGGACTGTGAGCTGGGTCCTTAGAGTGTTGGCTGAAACACAGCCGCAGGGAAGATGTTTTGGACACAACAGCATTAAAATATGGGGAGCCTTAAGGTCAGAATGTGAATGATGTTTTGCAAGAGCTGTAAGCTTTGTGCGCTGGAGCTTGAAGATCAGTAGAGAGAAAATTGAAAAATGTGGCAATGGATTGAATCACTGTTTTGGTGGCAGTAGAGAATGCAGATAGTGTCGGGTGATTTCTCTGTGTATTTGTCTTGCCTTCATTTAAGTTAAAGGAGGAAGTCTGCAGATGCCGGGGTCGAGTGCAAGGGACAAACACACCAGAGAAGCTCAGCGGGTCACGCAGCATCCATAGGAAGTAAAGGATTTACCGGTTGAAGGGCCCAGATCTGAAACGTTGGTTCCCCTTCACATCCTATGGATGCTGCATGACCTGCTGAGTTTCTCCAGCATTTCTGAGTGCCACCATCATTTGAATCTATTTTTGGTGATTGCTTTATAGTTGTGCTTTTTAAACCTGGTCAGGGGTTTTATTCATCTTTCAGATTCAGGTTCGTTTGACTTTGTGCCAAATGGAGCAAGAGTTCAGGACCAAATAAATTTCTACATCCAGGGAGAATGATGAAGAATCTACCACATTTATAAACTGGGCTCCTCTCACTCTGCCAGATTCACTGCATGACTTTATTGAACATGTTTAAAATCCTTGAAATGGTACATGGCCTGCAATTAGACAGGATCTGTCAGAAAGAAATAGCATGCATGGCAAAGAAAGTGTAAATTCACAGAAAAGTTATGTTCTCTCTATGTGAGAAGCTATCAAAATAACAATTGTCTGTCTAAACAAAACATTGCAAATGTGCTATGAAGCAAGAGGAATAAATTTGCCAGGGTACAATTTTCTGTGAAAATTGAAGGAAATCGCTGACAATTTTTCTTTTTCAGCTGATAATTAAGAATGATTTAACACATGAACAATGAGAAGTGATCCAAAATTATAGTCAGATAAATGACCTGAAAGCCACTGATGCAAAAACAACGCAAGTAGATATATTAAATTCCTAGAAAGCACGTCAACCTTGTCAGAGACGCTAAACAGATTACTATAGATCTATTTTACTGAGAAAATTATGAGCTCATTTGATGATTTAATTCTCTCTCTGCCTTACTCCAAAAGCAGTAATACTCGAATGCATTAGAAAAACAAAAGTATTCCCACAGGCTCCATGTGATCACCCTATTAGTGCAGCAACAGTCTTTCTCTTTCACTTGACTGATTATAAACCATGAGGCAACTTTTAAACCTGTGCCCCTTTTTGCCATTCATGCAGTATGCTATTTATTAATTCATATTCAAAATCTAAATAATGTTCACTCGAAAGATTTCTGTGAACCCATTGACTTTTACAACTGTGATTTTGATGAAACACTGCCCAGCTCAACTTCCAATTTTTCAAGTCAGTGTAATTTGCTATTTACACGGACTGAACTATTTACCCAGGCTTTTCTTTTGCCGTCTACCATTGCCTATTTTGGATTTAAATTCCTGATATTTACAAATTTTCTTCCATTCTTAACATGCCCGTGTGACTGCATCAAACAAGAATTTTGGTGTGTTTATACATTGTACCTATGTAGGTGACAATAAACTCTCAAAAATAAATTCTCAAACTCGTGCTGATACTGAAGAAGTTCAACTTCTTTGCTGTGCAGTGTACAAGTGTGCAGGAGGATCTGTAAGAGGGAAAAAGCAATCTGTGGCTGGTTGAGCCACTCTGCAAGCGAACCGGATTATGGAGCCGAGGACCCTCGGATGGGGTGGGGGGTGGGGGTGGCGAGGGGAGAGAGCCCTGATGTATTTGGCTTGGTTGCAGCCCTTTGGGGCTGACGTCATTTTCGTCCTGGGAGTTGTAGGCGCTATCGGGAATGGGGAGATACAAGCATGCACGCAACTTTGATTAAAATCAGTTGGCCTAACTCACTCATGGCTGCCAGTGTAGTTTGTTTGCTGCACTTCCTTGTGACGACAGTGGTGACCCCGACAGGCCCAAATGGCAATTTTGGCCCCACAATGAACGAGGCTAATTTCACTGAAACTTTGAGTAGACCTTCACGTTGGCCGATGTGTTGAACCCTTGCTGGGCACGGACTTCCTCCAAGCTCACTGCCTCCTGGTGGACCTGAAGGGACATCAATTGGTCGATTCCAAGACTTTTGAATCGATCACCTTACACCAATCCACTCTGCCGGCAGTGACTTTTTCTCAGAATGAGAATGCCAAAATCTTGGCAGAATTTCCAATCATTGTCACCCAGTAGTTCTTTGCAGCTGTACCCAAGCACAGTGACCAGCACCATATTCCCACAGATGGATCACCGCTACACACCCGGCCATGCAGACTACCTCCTGACAAGCTGCAGCACGCCAAGGAGGGGTTCTGGAAGATGGAAGAGATGGGGATAGTTTATCATCTCTCTTACATGAGGTACTGAAGGCTTCTGGGAGATGAAGACCTTGTGGAGATTATTGGCAGCTCAACAACATCATGACTGCAAACAGATACCCAGTCCTCATATCCAGGATTTTACCACTAATCTTCATGGTGCTAAGATCTTCTCCAAGATCAACCTGGTTAGGGGATACAATGAGATTCCGGTCAACACCAATGATCTTCACAAGACAGCCCTCATCATGTCATTTGGGCTGTTCGACTTCCTACACATGCCATTTGGACTTAAGAATGTGGCACAAACATTCCAGAGGCTTATGGATTCAATGAGCCATGGCCTGGATTTCATGTTCATTTATCTGGATGACATTCTCATTGCCAGCTGCTCTTGTCAGGAGCACAGCACCCACCTGCATCAATTCTGCCAGTAGCTCAGTGAATATGGCCTGGCTGTCAATCCAGCTAAATGCCAGTTTGGCCTTACATCTATCAACTTCCTTGGGAACCGTATCGACTAACATAGAGCAATGCCACTCCTGTCCAAAATGGAGGCCATACACAAATTCTCCAAGCCAGCCACGGTGAAGGGTCTACAGGAATTCTAAGGCATGGTGAATTTCTACCATCATTTTTTCCTGGCAGCAACCAGAATTATGCAACCTCTCTTCAAATTTTTGTCTGGACAGCCCAAAGATCTAAAATGGGATGAGGAGTCGACAGCAACTTTCAAAAGAGCCAAAGACGCGCTGGCCAATGAGACCATGCTGGTGCATCCACGAGTCAATGTGCCCACGGTTCTCACAGTCGATTTATCTAACATGGTCGTTGGTGGCATGCTCGTGCAGCTGGTCAATGGAAATTGGGAACCACTCATCTTTTTCAGCAGACACTTCAGGCCTCCTGAACAAAAATGCAGTGCTTTCGAATAAGAGCTCCTGGTTCTTTATCTCGCCATCCGCCATTTCCAGTACTTCCTGGAAGGAAGAGATTTCACCATCTTGGCAGACCACAAGCACCTCACATTCACCTTAGCCATAGTCGGCAAGGCAAACAAAGTCATCTCTCCTCTGTCTCGGAGTACTCTACTTCCACTCGACACATTGCGGTCAAGAACAATCTCATGGCGGATGCACATCTCGGTTGTCCATTCATTCAATCCATTCTTTGTCTCCATGGATTGACGATGCAGCTCTTGCAGCAGAGCAGCAGCAGGACGGTGAGATACAGGCCTATCATTTCAAGGCTCAAACCGGAAGACGTGAGGTTCAGATCTTTCAAGGCTATGCTTCTCTGTGATGTATCCACGGGCCAACCTCAACCCATTGTACCTGCCAATTGGAAACGCTGTGTATTCGACACAATTCATGGCCTGGTGCACCCATCCATCCAAGCAACCACAGAGCTCATCACAGACAAGGGGTCAAAGAGCCCTGATGTACTGGACACGGTTCCAGCCTGGGAGTCACAAGCGTGGTTGGGAACTGAGAGATACAAGCGAATACAGGAGTTCAATTAAAATCAGTTAGTCTAGCTCACTCACGGCTGCCCATGTGGTTTGTTCGCTGCACCTCCTTGCAACAGCAATGTTTTAGCCTGAGCCCTTTGGCCTGAAGCATTGAGTGTCTTTCACTTCCAAAGGCCCTGCTGAGTTTCTCCAGAACTTTTGTGTCTTGCAGTAGACACCAGCTGCTTCAAAGTTTCTTGTTAATTTAATTGCTGTATCCTGAACATTGGAATCAAATCTTGGCTATTCCTTCCTTGGACAGTGTGAAGGCCAGGATCAGAAAGGGGGAAACCCACTGGTTTCATCTGGCCCCCCTGGCTGACCATTACTTGTTTTGTAGTTTATTAGAGAAAACTGCCAGCCATTGGGTTTTAAATCCTCTAAAATGAGAACATTCAATTTTTTTTAACAATACAGTAGTTTATTGGAGAAAACTGCCAGCCATTGGGTTTTAAATCCTCTAAAATGAGAACATTCAATTTTTTTTTAACAATACAGCATGTTAGAAGGCCCTTCCAGCCCATGAAACTGGTGCAGCCCAATTATACCTAATTATCCTACTGACCGCGTACATTTTGGAAGGTGGTAGGAAACCAGAGCACACAGAGAGAGAAAAAACATCAAATGGGGAGAATGTATAAACTCCTTACAGACAGCTCTGGATTTGAACCTGGGTCTGAGCTCTGTAAACACTACATTAGGGAGAGGTAAACACTACAGAGGGACAACCAGAGAGAGGTAAGCTCCCTGCAGGGGACAGGAAGATAGAAAACAGAGGCCAACAGGCCCATACTATTTTTAATCGTCCCTACCAATAAGCATGGAGCAAGATTTTGAGTATAATTTGCTTGTTGACCCTTTCAGTTGCTAGGGAGTACAAGAACAAAATTGGTGGACATTGACAGAATAAAAATAATATATATTCATTGTTGTACAAAGGTCAAGCAGCAGAGGTTCTCAACTTAAATAAAGCTTCATTTTCCAAATAATTTATTAATGTCATCGACTCCAAAAAAGCACATTAATCAGAGTGATATTATAATCATTAAATAGGATTTACTGTTATATGAATTGTTCATAAACTTCGATATAAAACCT
Source organism: Narcine bancroftii (assembly GCF_036971445.1). NCBI lineage: Eukaryota > Metazoa > Chordata > Chondrichthyes > Torpediniformes > Narcinidae > Narcine > Narcine bancroftii. The sequence goes on from NC_091469.1 coordinate 86,449,075, forward strand.
ACGACCCAAGGACCTCGCTGCCACCTCCCAGCTTGCTTGGCCACGGCACACGAACCATGGGTGTAAAGGGTGGGGCCAGTACTGCACACACTGCACTCCACCTAAAAGCTCCTTTGCGCAGGCCCGAGGACAGGTCCACATCCTCCTCCTCAAAAGCAGACGTGGACATACCCCTCCATAAATCTTCGTCCGTGAAGCCAAGCCAAAGAAGAAGAAACAGATTTAGTACAAACTGCGTAGTTACTTCCCTCATATGCTTCACTTTACAAAGAATCACTACATCAGAACTGATTTTAATCCTGTTTTCTTCCGATATTAATTTGTAAATGTTGCACCATAAAAAATACTTTCAAAACATTATATCCGAGAAAACAATAGTTAATTTAACCTCTGCAGAGAAATGAGTCGCTATGTCGGCCAACATCAAAGACATTTTGACAAGGAACAACATTATTATCACATTCCAAGTTCAATTTTTTGCTTGACAAATTAATAGCTTGTAACGAGTTTAGAATTAGCCATTGATGTTAAATTCAAAAGGTAGGAATCTTTCTGTTGCCTGAGCAGTGAGAATGGTTTTAATATTAATGGACTTTAAACATTAATAACTTAATGTTTTGGCCTGATAGGATAATTAATGGTATCTCACTGGTTGTTGGATTAAGCGAATGAAGTGACATACAGTAAAACCCTGGTATCCAATACCTATGGGGATGGATAGATACTGGATAAGTTTATTTTCCGGTTACTTGAGGTTTAAATATTCATGAAAGTGAAATTTGTTCAGTGTAATTATGGTATGGTATTTTTTTTTCTTTTAAACTATTTATTCTTAATGCAGGTGTATTAGCTAAGCATTGTAAGAGTAAATTTTAACAATTGCAAGAAAGTAAGTTAGTTACTGTGTTTCATTGTTTTTTCAGGAATCTGATGGGAGAGTGCTGCTGAGTGTTTGTCTTCAGGTTTCTCTATCTTTTTCCTGATGGCAGCAGAGTGAAGAGGGCATGGACTGGTTGTTGGGGGTTTTTGAGGATAAGGATACCGCCTCTTATAGATGTCCTGGATGCAGTGAAGTCTGGCGCCTGTGATGTCGCAGGCCGAGTTAACAACCCTCTGGAGATTTTTCCTGTCCTGACTGTTGGTACCTCCATACCAGACAGTGATGCAACCAGCCAGAATGTTTTCCATGGTACACTTGTAGAAGTTTTCAAGAGTCTTTGGTGAGATACTGAATCTCCTCAAATGCCTCACAAGGTATATCTGCTGGCATGCCTTCATTATGGATGCATTGAAATGGAGGATTCAGGACAGATCCTCAGAGATACTGACACCCAGAAATCTGAAGTTAATGACCTAATCAACTGCTGAGCCCTCAATGAGGGCTAGTTCATGTTCTACTGATTTCTTCCTGAAGTCCACAATCATTTCTTTGGTTTTGTTAATGCTGAGTGCAAAGTTGTTGCTGTGACAACACTCAACGAGCTGATCTAACTCCCTCCTGCATGCTTCCTCTTTGCCATTGGTGATTCTGCCAAAAACCATGGTGCCATCGGCAAATTTGTAGTTGACATTTGAATTGTGTCTGGCCACACAGTCATGTGCGTAGAGTGAGTAGAGCAGTGGGCTAAGCACAGATGCTTGATGGTCAGTGAGGTGGACATATTGTTTCCAATTCATACTGACTGCAGTCTTCCATAGAATCATAGAACAATAGAACACTATGTGACGTGACTGATTGCACTCAGAGGCAAGTGAGGAGTACAAATACACTTTTAATAGCTTACAATCAATGGCCAGTAGACACAATAGTCCTTAAGTGAATCTGAGGTAAGGCTGAAAAACCAAGGTTTATGTTGGGGTAGGTGAGGGTGGAGCCAAGGGAGGAGCCAGCCATCTGAACAATATATAGACAGTGAATTCCAGTTCACTGCATTCATCCCTTTCTTCTGAATTGAGCCTGTGGATGAAAAACAGAGACCATTCATTCAAAAAAAACTAATATTTTACAAATATTTACAGTTAAGTCTGTCAAGGGGTCTAGTAATTCTGGTCGAGCGCCATAGTACTGGAGGACTTTGGTCTTCCTGAATTTCCTGGAACCCCTGTGGTACAGGGTCCATGGATCTAGAGGGCTCCGGCTCAGGTCGTGGGGTGGATTGGACCACTTCCCGAGCAGTGTCCTCCAGGACCCTGGGTGGGGTATTTGGTAGTTCCTGGCTGACGAGGCATCGGATCCTTAGTTCTGGTGGGTGCCAGGTCTCCAATCAAGATGCTCTCCTCTCTGCTGTTAGGATATGCTATGCAGACATACGTTGGGTTGGCGTGCAGCAGGTGCACCCTTTCAACCAGGAGGTCTGTCTTGCACCTCCTCACGTGCTTTCTCAGCAGGACCGGCCCTGGTGCCATTAGCCAAGCCGGGAGAGTAGTCCTCTGTTCCTCTGGAACATAAACATGTGAGGAGTTGCGTTGGTCACCGTACAGAGGAGAGACCTTATGGAGTGGAGCACTATGGGTAGGACTTCTTTCCAGCGTGAGTCTGGAAGGCCTTTGGATCAGAGAGCCAATTTCACAGCCTTCCATATTGTTGTGTTCTCTTTTTCAACTTGTCCATTCGCCTAGGGATTGTAGCTAGTCATCCAGCTTGAGGCAATGCCCCTTACGAGCAGATACTAGTGTAGCACGACATCGAGGGTTGAAGGGGCTGACTTGTACTATGATGTTTTATGTTCTATATTAGCATGCATGTTGTGCTGTTTTATAGATACTCATCCTGTCGTGTCTTCCATCATCTCCATGGAACTCTTTTGTATCCCAATGATAGAGTGAGGGTCATTCAAGCCAACAAGTTACACATGGTAATGGAGCATGCTTCCGTTGCTGATCAGTCTCAGAGACTTATGCATTGAGCAACTGGACCAGAATCAGAATTTATTGTCATAAATGTTACAAAATTTGTTGATTTGGGGCAGCATTCCAGGTGCAAATATTGTTATAAATTACATTTAAAATTAGTCCAAAAGAAGAGAAAGTGAGGTAGTGTCTGTGTCTTATTGTCCCTTCAGAAATCTGATGGAAGAGGGGAGGAAGCTGGTTTTGGACTGCTGGGCGTTCATTTTTAGGGTTTTGTACCTCCTTCTTGATGGGTGAAGAAGATGTGGCCTGGGCGGTAATTGTCTTTGAGGACAGAGGTTGCTTTATTAAGACACAGCCTCTTGCAGATGTGCTCAGTGGAGTGTAGTCTGATGCCTAATGATGGTGCTGATCGAGTTCACGACTCTGTAGTCTTTGTGAAAGATGATTGCTGCTGCTCTCTGATGGCAGCGTTACTTGTCGAAGTTCTCGATGGTGGGAGAGTTCTGACTGTGATGTCCAGGGCTTTGTCCTCTGCCTTTTGCAGGCTTTACACTCAGGGGTATTGGCGTCCCCATATCTCAAAGTGCTTTTCAGTAATGCTGTTTGAGGGAAAGTTTAAGACCAGACAGGAATAAAAATAACTAGGCCAGGTAAACAGAAACCTGAAGATATTGTTCTTCTGAGACACCCACGTGCATGTATTTTTAGCATTACTGCAAATAAATGTATTATGATTTATTGTTGGTGCAGGCACATATGTTGGGCGACTATTTATCATGAATAAGTTAAAAGAAAACCTGGTTTCAATAAACTGATGCCCTGTTAACTTAGTATTTAAATTTAGCTCCGTTTTCAGGAGCTGCAATGTATAAGTACTGAGGTAAAGCCTCTGCCTGCAAACCTATTAATATCGCTTGAATCTATAAATTGTGCCTTGTATGATGAATGGATGTCATTGACTCCTGCAACATTTGTGAAGGACAAATGCTTTTCTAACTGAAGTTGCAGGACACAGGTATTGAATAAAATTGCACCTCCAATGAGAAATTCTAAATGTCTCTTTTTATTTTCCCTGCATCAGAATGGAAAATAATTTTGCAAGATTTGGTCTATTAGAAACTTTCAAAAGCACATCATCAATCAAAAGAAATGTTGTTTATCTTCCATTATATATCTCTAAGTGGAGAAAATTCTTCATGTTACTGGATGGATAAGGTAAGACAGATTGAATTGGCTGCCTTCTTCATATCTGTCCTGTAACCCTGCTCTAAATTGTGAAGATGTTATTTTGCCTTCATTAAAATAGTCTTTGAAGGATCATTCCTTGCATAACTTTGCTCAGGGTTTCTGAGGAGTGAAAAAGAGCAAAGAGCCATCTACTCCCTAAGCATCAACATCCATTTATTAGTTAACTGTTGAACGATTGAGTATCATTTGAAACAGAATCAGAATTTATTGTCACGAGCATGTCATAAAATTTGTTGTTTAGCTGCAACATCACAGTGCAATATTTTTATAAACCACCTCACAAAATAAATAAAAATACTGCAAGAAAAAGAAAAAGCCAAAGTCATTATTCATTCCGGAAACGGATTGCAGAGGGCAAGAAGCTATCTCTGAGCCGCTGAGTGCTCATTTTCTCCTGATTTCCTCCTGAAGTCCACAATCATCTCGATGGTTTTGCTATCATTGAATGCAAGGTTGTTGTTGTGACCACTCACCTAGCTGACCTACCTCTCTTCTTTGTGCTTCCTCATTGCCATTTGTGATTCTACTGATAACTGTGAGGTGTAGTGAGTAGAGGCTAAACAGGCATCCTCTTTTTGGTAAACTTTATTTAAAATTTTAAAACATACAAGTATCAAACATAAAATAAAAAATTAAACAGCCCCCTATAACCCCCCCCACACATCACCCACCCCCCCCCCCCATCCCACCCCTAACAACGCTCCCCTTCCCTTGGATCTCAAATTACATATAAAAAATATTTATATAAAAAACAAAATCATAGTGGGTTGAATTACAAATATACCACGTCCCCAAAAACTAAAATACAAAATTACCTAACATCTAAATTCATACATTTCAAATACGGAGTCCACATTTTCTCAAAAAAAGGGTAATTATTTTGTAAATTATATGTAATTTTCCATAAGTGCAAACTTAATTGAATTTCATTTTGCCATCTTTGTATATTTAACTCCACATCATTTTTCCAAGTTACTGCTATACATTTCCTAGCCACTTTAAAACTCAATGGAATAAATGCAATTCGAGATTTATCTAAATGCATTGTTAATGGATTCATATAACCCAATAGACACCACAATTCGCATTGAAATAAATCTCGCAAAAATTTAATTATCTTTTCCCAAAAAGATTTAACTTTGACACATTCCCACATGTACCTATCTGATCACCACATCGAAAACACATATCTGAGTTACTGAAACTGTATCTCTTTAATTTTTCAGGAGTTAAATATAAGTGATGTAAAAAATTATAGTTAACTAAACTATAATGTACATTAACTAATTTTGTCACACTCTCCAAACATAAATCTAACCATTCTCCCTCAGAAATAGAAGTAGATGTCTCCTTCTCCCATTTATCTCTCATTCTCAATAAACCTGTCTTCTTCATTTATGCCTGCCACAACAAATATATTTCCAAAACAAACCCCTTCTTTCCCTTATCCATAAGTACAACTCAAACTTTGATTGACTTGGCAATATTATTTCCCTACCATATGACTCCCTTTAAAAATCATGTACTTGATAATAAACAAATAAAGTATTCTGTGATATACCAAATTTCTCCCTGAGTCTATCAAACGAAAGAAATGAGCCTGCTTCGAAACTGTCTTCTATTAAAACCAAACCCTTAGAGTCCCAATCTTTCAAGTAAGGGTTATACATAGAAAAAGGAATTAATTGATTCTGATATGATGGTGTTTTAATTGGACATACATTTTTTGAACCTATAGATTGATTCAATTTACTCCATACTTTCAACAAATGATTCAGTGCAGGTTTGTAAAACATATGTTTGTAAACATATGTTTGTAAAAACAAATAATTCCATTTATATATAAAATGATGTATTGCTCTCTCCTGTATCTGATCCTGTTCCACATAAGCCCACACCAGTGGTTGATCAATATCAAACAGCCTACTGATAAATTTCAACTGTGCAGTCTGATAATAATTTTGAAAATGTGCCAGTTGAAGGCCACCCAAATCATACTTCCACATCAATTTTTCCATCGATACTTGAGCTAATTTACCTCTCCACATAAAAGAACGTATCACTTTATTTAATTCCTTAAAAAATCTCCCCGGTATAGGACTTGGAATTGATTGAAACAGGTACTGAATATGAGGATATAAATTCAGTTTAATACAATTTACTCGACCCATCAATGTTAATGGTAAATCTTTCCATTTATTTAAATCAGACTTAATTTTATTTAACAATGGCAAATAATTTAAATCATATAAATTTTGATATTCCTTTTCCACAATTACACCCAAATACTTATCTTATCTGACCATTTAAATTTAGTAAATTGCTTACAATCTGAATAATCCCCATCAGATATCGGTAATATCTCACTCTTATTCCAATTCACCTTATTGACATCGAGCCATAAAATTTAAAAAAATCTTGTAAAGGTTTTAAAGAGTTTTTAGGTTGAGACAAATATATCAACACATCATCAGCAAATAAATTAATTTTATACTCCCTTTGCCCTACCTTAATTCCCATAATATTTACATTTTGTCTAATTGCCTGAGCTAATGGCTCTGTAACCAATGCAAATAAGGATGGCAACAATCGGCAGCCCTATCTAGTTGATCTAAACAAATTAAATACCTGTGAAACTTGACCATTCATCACCACCCATGCAGAAGGATTAGTATATAATGCCTTAACCCAACCAATAAAGAGTGAACCAAATTTAAATCTCTCCAGCACTTTAAATAAAAAAATTCCACTCCACATGATCAAAAGTCTTTTCAGCATCTAGTGCAAGTAGCATTGGCTGGTTGGGTTGTTGTCTTGATGCATTGATTATTGTAATCAATTTAGTAATATATCTGCTGAATATCTATTCATAATAAACTCTTGATCTATATGTACCAATTTTGGTGAAATATTAGCCAATCTGTTTGCTAAAACTTTTGCTACAATTTTATAATCTACATTCAATAAAGATATAGGTCTATATGACATCACTTTTAATGGATCTCTGTCTTTTTTTGGTGTAACTGTTATCAATGCTCTTGAAAATGACATAGGGAATAAACCTGTATCTGTAGCCTGTTTAAGTACATCCATATACACAGGAAACAACAAATCATTAAATTCTTTATAAAACTCTGTCGTAAACCCATCTTCCCCATGTGACTTTCCACTTGACATAGATTGTAATCCCTCTTTAATTTCAAAATCCATAAATGGATTATCCAATAATTTTATTTCATTCTCATCCAATAAAGGTAAATGTAACTTGGACAAAAATGCATCAATCTGTTCGGTATCTACATTCCCTTCAGATAAATACAAATCCCGATAAAAAGCTCGAAATTCCTCTTTAATCTCTTGTGGTTTATAAGTAATACCTGAATTTCCTTGTATTGCTGAACAGGCATTCTTGAGGTGTGCCTGTGTGAATTGTCATTGAGGAGGAGACATTGTTTCCAATTCCATAGAACCATTGAACATAATAGCACAGAAACAGGCACTTTTGCACTTCTAGTCTATGGCAAATTATTATTTTGCCTAGTCCCACTAACCTACACCAAGTCTATAGCCCTCCATATCCCCCCCCCCCCCAATCATGTACATGTCCAAATTATTCTTAAATGTTAAAATCGGATCTGAATTCACCTCTTCAGCTCACACTCCCACCACTCTCTCTAAGAAGAAGTTCCCTCTAATGTTTCCCCTAAACCTTGTTCTCTTTCACCCTTAACCCATTTTCTCTGGCTTGTATCTCACATAATATCATTATATAACCATATAACCATATAACAGTTTATGGTAAGGAAACAGGCCATCTCGGGCCTTCAAGTCCACGCCAGTTCACTCAAACAACTCCGCAAATCCCCCCGTCTATTCTCCGCCCCTAACCCTCCAACCCCCTCTTATTCATGTATATATCCAGCCTCTCTTAAATGAAAGAAATGACTCTGATTCAACTATTTCTTCCAGAAGATTATTCCATTCAGTCACCATTCTCTGAGTGAAGAAGCATCTTCTAATGTTTCTCCTAAAATTTTTCCCCCTTACCCTGAACTTGTGTCCTCTTGTTTCAACCTCCCCTGCTCTCAGGGAGAAGAGTCTACTTGCATCTAGTCTATCTATTCCTTTCATAATTTTAATCATCTCTATCAAATCACCTCTGAACCATCTACATTCCAATGAATAAAGTCCTAATCTCTTCAATCTTTCTCTGTACTCTAGGTATTTTAAGCCAGGCAACATCCTTGTAAATATTTTCTGCACCCTCTCTACCTAATCTATATCCTTCCTATAATTTGAAGACCAGAACTGAACACAATACTCCAAACCTGGCCTCACCATCTATACCCCTCATAATTTTAAATACCTCTTTTAAATCTTCCCTCATTCTTCTATGCTCCAGGGAATAAAGACATAACCTGTTTAACCTTTCCCTGTAAACTCAGTTCTTGAAATCCAGACAACATTCCAATAAATTTTCTCTGCACTCTTTACATCTAATTGATATCTTTCCTGTAGTTAGGTGAACAAAACTGCATAAAATACTTCACATTTGACCTCCGCAATGTCTTTTACAACTTTATCATAACATTCCAACTCCAATACATAATATTTGATTTATGAAGACCAATATGCCAAAAAGTTCTCTTTACAACCCTATCTACCTGTGATGCCACTTTCAGGGAATTATGTATCTGTATTACCAGTTCCCTCTCTTCTACCACACTCCTCAGTGCCCTACCATTTACAGTGTTTGTCCTTTTTGGTTTGGGGGCAGGTGAGGGCTGGGCCTGATGTCCTGCTCACCCAGGGAAAGTGCACAGTGCAAAGTAATTGCTGCATGACTACTGTCTGTCTGGCTTGCCAGGCAGGAAAACACTGCAAATGGTCTCTTCTACATTACTACATCTGTAGCAATACCTTTTCATCAGTATCCCCCGTGTTCACTGAGTTGCTAGGTCATGGCACAACTGAGTGTCCAGCGGAATAACTCAGTGGTTCTCAACCTTTTTCTTTCCACTCACATACCACTTCAAGTGTGCTCTGTGACTAGTAAGGGATTGCTTAAGGTGGTATGTGAGTGGGAAGGGAAGGTTGAGATTCACTGCTCTAGACCGAATTGTAACTGAAATATTTTGCTTGAGTAAAATTGTCATTGGCCCATTTCCTTTGAAGTTATGAAAAGGTACACATAACAAGTCAATTAGGCACAATTAAAACAGTGGTTTTCAATCTTTTTCTTTCCACTCATATACCACGATAAGTAATCCCTTACTAATCACAGAGCACCTATGGCATAGGGAATACTTAAAGTTGTATGTGAATAGAAAGAAAAAGGTAGAGAATCCCTGGTATAACTGGATGGGTAGCCTGGGCTCATTAGCCTTGTTGGCAACCAGCCTATGAGAAGAACAACTTTGATTTCAAGCCTGGGCAGATGGGGGTCATTAACCTTGTCAGGCCCTGCATATAGGAGAAGAATATTTCTATGTAACACCTACTTCCTGAGGACCTGGCTGTCACTGTCCAAGTTTGCTGGGCTATGACAAATAAACCCTGGGTATTAAGGGTAGGACCAGTACGGCATACACTACACTCCATCTAAAAAATCCATTGTGCTGTCTCAAAGGACACACCCATGTCTTGGACTATCCTCCCTTTTTGGTTTGTCCTTCCAAAATGCAACACCTCACACTTGTCTGAATTAAATTCCATCTGCTATTTTTCAGCCATTTTTCCAGTTGGTACAGATCCCTCTGCAAGCTTTAAAAACCTTCTTCGCTGTCTGCAGCACCTCCAATATTAGTGTCATCTGCAAACTTGCTGATCCAATTTACCACATTATCATCCAGATCATTGATATAGATGACAATCAACAATAGTCCTAGCACCAATCCCTGAGGCACACCACTAATTACAGGCCTCCAGTCTGAGAATCAATCATCCACCATTGATCTCTGTCCTTCTCCTGTCCAGACATTGTCGAATCCAATTCACTACTTCACCATGAATCCCTAGCATCTAAGCCTTCCTGACTAACCTCCCATGTGGGGCTTTGTCAAAGGCCTCAATAAAGTCAATGTAGACAACATCCACATCCTTTCCTTCATCAACTTTCCTGGTAACCTCCTTGAAAAACTCTAGAAGATTGGTTAAACACAACCTATCATGCACAAAGCCATGTTGACTAGTAGTCCATGGCTATCCAAATACTTCCATATCGGATCTCTTAGAACATCTTCCAATAATTTACCTACTACTGATTTAGCGATGCTGATTTAACCAAGATGACACACAATTAAAGAATACACTCACTCATTTCTTTCTGCACACAAAAATGGAGTTGACTTACTTTATTCTCTTCAGACACAACATAGCATTCTTAAACCACCCAGCCAAATCCCTCTGAATGGCTCATTGGGTCACTGCCATATGGGTGATCCTGATGTTCTCACTCTCCTCCTCTCCCCATGAGTGTGGTTATACCCACACTCCATCCATGTAGCCTCAGTAGACGAGCCCTCTGGTCTGCTCTGTCTGAGCACAGATGTGATATTTTCCCTGACATGCAACGTCACTCCTCCCCATTTCAACTCCCCTACTCTTTTGGATCTGAAACAACAGAAGCCTGGAACATTGAGCTGCAAGTCCTGCCCCTCCTGCAACCAAGTTTCACTAATGGCTGTGGTGCTCTGAGGGAGCAGCAAGCAGGCACAAAACTCAAAAGACTGTACAACAGACTTTATTCCAGTAGAAGTCTGAAAACCAGTTCATGCCTTGGTGGCTCCCTGTATGACTGGATCAGGAGGGGCCAGCTCAGGTTTATATTCAGGTCAGCTGATTGACAACTGGCCAGGTGGAATCAGCCCCTTAGGTGGTCTTCTTCAGGTACAGAGATCACCCCTCCTGCAGTTGGCTGGTGGTCGTATCACCACAATGGCCACAATGTAATTCTACATGCCAATCCATGCTCTAAGCTCATCTGCCTTTCTTACAATACTTCTTTCATTTCCACCATGTACAACCCTTTGACTTCTGACATTACATCCAATTTTCACATCATCTACTTCTTTCTCCACTCTCTAATAGAACCACCGCATGAGTAGAAATTCTGAGATCATACCGACTGTGGTCTTCTGATGAGGAAGTCAAAGATCCAGTTGTAGAAGGGGATGCAGAGGCCCAGGGTTTGGAGTTTGTTGACCAGCACTGAGGGAATAATGGTATTCAAGGCTGAGCTGCATTTGATGACGAGCAGCCGTATTTATGAGTGTTACTGTTTACTAGGTGATTCAGAGCTGACTTGAGAGCCAGTGATATTGATTCTGCTTTTGGCCTTATTTTAGAATATGATATTTTAAGGATAAAATTAAATGTAGAAAATAAATGGGAATTATTGCTTCAGAATCTAGTTTGTAAACTCCAAGAGAGCACAAAAATGCTTGAAAGAAAATGCTGAGCGAATCAACAATGAGGAATTGTTAATGCTGCATTTTATTCAAAAATTAGTCACCTGCTTTCATCACTTTTCTCTACAGAACAAATGTAGGAAAAAAAGACTAACTTTTGATTTTTGGATTAAAAAAAAATTATACATTCAAACAACATAAAATAGTAAAATCATGAGTAGTAAATATAAGAACGAGGAATATTAGATATTTTCTTTAACTAATGGCTGGATTTTATTCTTGAACAATGAGGGACAATTCATTCAGGATTTCAACCTTCCCATCTTTCTTTAATTGGGACATTCTTGAATGCATTATGTGTGATGGGCATAAAATATGGTGTGAAAAATAAAAAATTTTAATAAAAAAAAATATTCAGTTTCAAAAGTATTGCTGAATTTGTTTGCCGATCTTTTTGTCTCAGTGCAAATAATGACTCATGAAGCCATTCTCATAGCCCATATCAGGGTTAGTCATTTGGAATATATTGAAATGCTTGGCTGGAATTTGTAATATATAGACATTGTTGGGTTGCACCAAATCAATGTTGTTGGTGATTGGGGTCTGATTATAACAAATGAGCTCTGACTGAACATTTTACAAACAATTCCACTTGGCATTGTGCTAGAAAACTGAAATTGTATTCGGATACTAAAAATTTGAACTCAACAATTGGATCAGATCTTACACTTAAAAGCCAAGAGTCTTATTTTGTATTATGAACTTTTACTTACTTAGCTAGATGAATGTTTAGAACTCAGGAGGAAAGGCAAAAGTCTTAACTTTCTTTTCTGATGATCCTTGTTCTCCAGAATTGGGTGCCATAAGGAGGCCAGTGGCGGGAGCACAAATATTTGCAGATTTCACAGCATAGGCATGAAATTCTTCAACAAACCCAGAAACTCACACTGCTACCTCGTCTACACCTTTTCACACCCTGTCTTTTCATTCTCTCAGTTTGTCTGTCTCCATTACATCGGCACCCAAGATGAGGACTTCTGTGCCACATTATCAGAGGTGTCCTCCTTCTTAAAACAACATGCCTTTCCCTCTACTACAATCAACTTGGCCTTATGGCATATCCTCCATTACCCGCATCTGCCTTGCCCCATCCGCCCTCACATGCAACAAGGATAGGATTTCTTTTGAACTCATCTACCACCACACCAGCCTTCATATCCAGCACATCTCCTCTGCCATTTCCACCACTTACTACATGATCCTGCCACTGGACACATATTCCCATCTCTGTCTTCTGCAGGGACTGCCCTCTCTATGACTTCCTTGTCCACTCCTCCCACAAACCAATTGTCCCCTTGGTACATACCCCTATGATTGCAGGAGATTCTTCACTTGTGCCTACACCTCCTCCCTCACCACCATTCTGGGTCCCAAACAGTCCTTCCAAGTGAAGCAACATCTCACTTGTTAATTTGCAGCGGTCATCTACTGCATTCGGAACTTTTGTTGTAGTCTCCTCAAAAATAGCTTTTTGATATTTTTCATAATCAAAATTTGTCAATAACATTACCTCTTTGTTGTCCATATTTATTTTATAACCTGATACTTTTCCATATTTTTCTAATATTGTTTGTAATTTTATCAAGGATTCAGCCAGGTCAGACGTGTATAATACTGAATATGGGGGAAAATATTCATTTTGATACAATTTACTCGATCTATTAATGTTAATGGAAGATCCTTCCATTTAATCAAATCCATTTTAATTTTTTTCAATAATGGTACATAATTTAATTTAGATAAAGATTGATAATCCACATCCACAATTACTCATAAGTATTTAATTTTATCAGACCATTGTAATTTTATAACATGTTTATATGCTTCATAATTCCCCTCCAAAACTGGCAGTAGTTCACTCTTATCCCACTTTATCTTGTACCCAGATAACACACTAAATTGAACTAAACATTCTTGTAAATACTTCAAAGATTGTTCGGGATGTGTCAAATAAATCAATACATCATCAGCAAATAAATTAATCTTATATTCATCATTTTCAATTTTTATCCCTTTAATATTATCATTCTGTCAAATTGCCTGAGCTAATGGTTCAATGACCAACACAAACTAGGCTGGTGACAATGGACAGCCTTGACATGTCGATCGTGTTAATTTAAATGGCAAAGAAGTTTGGCCATTCATCACCACCCTAGCAATCGGATTTTTATATAATGCTTTAACCCAACCAGTAAAAAGAGGGCTGAAATTAAACTTCTCCAACACCTTAAATAAAAAATTCCATTCAACCCAATCAAATGCTTTTTCCACATCAAGTTGGTTGGGTTGCTGTCTCAATGCATTGATCAACATTATCAATCTAAGAATATTATCAGATGCACATCTATTCTTAATAAAGCCTGCTTGATCAACATGTGCTAACTGAGGCAAATATTTAGCAAGTCAATTTGCCAATGCCTTAGCTATTATTTTATAATCCACATTTAGTAAAGAAATTGGTCAATATGAAGCTACATTCAATGGATCTCTATCCTTCTTTGGAATCACTGTAATTATCACATTTGAACACGATTCTGTTATTTGCTGAAGCACATTCATAAATATAGGAGACAAATCTTCATAAAACACCTTGTAAATTTCTACTGAGAATCCATCATCACCTGGCGACTTTCCATTTGGCATCTCCTGTATAGTTTCCTTAATCTCAAAATCTGTATACGGAGATTCCAGTTCCTTCACTTCTTCCTCTTCTAAAACCAATAAATGCAATTTAGATAAAAAGGATTCAATAGAACCGCCATCCTGAATTCCCTCAGAAGTATATAATTTCTGGTAAAATGAATAAAATTGGTCATTAATTTCCTGAGGTTTAGAAGTAACTATTGAATTCTTTTTAACAGGACTAATAGTTCTCAACAGCTGTTCCGTTTTTAATTGCCAAGCTAATACCTTATGAGCCCTTTCACCTAACTCATAATATCATTGTTTAGATCTTTGAATTAGGCGCTCATACTGATGCGTTTGTAAAGTATTATAACATAATTTAAATTTAGCTAATACTGCTTTCTTATCTTCTGTAACCTTCTTCTCAAATTCCTTTTCCAACTCAGTAATTTGCTTCTCCAAAGCTAAACTTTCTGCCAAATACTGTATTTTGTTTTCATTTGGTAGAATAACTAATAATTTGACCATGTAAATTAGCTTTCAGAGTGTCCCCATAAAATAAAATTAATACACACTGGATTAGTATTTACAGTCAAAAAATGAAGCAATCTGTTCCTTTACAAAAGTAATAAACTTTGACTTCTTCAATAACATTACATTAAATCTCCACCGATAAGTTGATTGCATAACCTCCGAACCAACACAAGATATGAACAACATAGAATGATCAGATATAATCCTACTCTTATATTCGGCCTGCACAATTCTAGCATGAAGGTGTGCTGAAATCAAAACAAATCTATTTTAGAAAATGAATCATGTTTAGATGAATAAAAAGAAAAGTCTTTTTCTGTCGGATTTAATCTCCTCCAAATTTAAACCAGATGCAAATCCTTCATCAAAGATCCCACTTGTAACGCCATCTTTGATTTCCTTATACTTTTTGGAGATTTATCCAATAACGAATCCAAAACACAATTGAAATCCCCTCCAATTAAAATATTTTCATTAGCCTGATTTAATGTTAGAAAAGCTTCAGACATAAATCATTCATCATCCACATTAGGCACTGAAGTGCCAGTTGATGAAATAGACAAAGACGATGTGGTCAAACAATAATCATGGCTTTTATTAGCAGAAACTCATGGTACAATAATGAAAGACAATAGATGCATATACAGTTATATCCAAGGGGAGTGTCTTAACAGTAGAGATAATGCACAGCCAATGTAAGTACAGCAAGGCTCGCCAGAGGGGAGACAAGCAGCTTGGCAGACATTCACCACAGTCTCCCCCCCGGAAGAAGGGTTAAAATCAAAGGGACAGCTGAAGCAAGTGACACATGGATAGCATGTTTGGCCTTGAGATACTCTAACAGCCAAAATATGCCAGTATCTAGCAAGCAATCGAAGTATAATGAGATGTTTTATGAATATGTCAGCCTATCAGGTTGTTTACGAATTCTGGTGCTTCGTCTCAAAACAGGTGGCTCCTTTGCAAGCTTGGGAACTGGTACAGGACCTGGGTCTGTAGTGTGGGAAGGATTGGCTTCTGGACCCACTCCAGAATCGCCAGCATGAGGCAGTGCAGCCTCAGCATGGCCATCTGAAAGCTTACTAAGGGGTCACAGGCTGGAGGGGGGTGGGGTTAGTCCAACCTCTCAGGCTCACTCTGAGTAGGGGTGCGAGGAAGGGGCGAACCAGGCGAGGCCAAATCTCTTAGGGGTACAGTGTCAGTACTCCCATCTGGGAATTTAACATGAGCGTAGTTGGGGTTAGTATACAGTAGCTGAACTGGTTGGACTAGGGGGTCTGTTTTACATGCCCGAGCATAGCTTTTCAGCAGTATGGTTCTAGGCTCAGATAAACAGACTGGCCAGTCCATCACAGTTCCTGATTTCCTAGGAAAGGCAAACATACGTTCATGAGATGTTTGATTTGTTGCAGTACACAATAAAGACCGAATAGAATGTAGTGCCTCAGGCAGCACCTCTTGCCACCAGGTAACAGGGTAACCATGTGTTTTTAAAGCAAGATTAACAGTCTTCCAGACTGTAGCATTAGCCCTTTCAACCTGCCCATTGGCCTGCGGGTTGTTGCTCGTGGTACGGCTGGTGGCAATCCCCTTTAGTAGCAGGACTTGCCGCAGTTCAGCGCTCATGAATGCTGAGCCTCTATCGGTATGAATGTAATTGGGAAAATTAAAAATTCTGAAAACTCTGTCAAGAGACTTAATGACAGTCGCTGACGAGACGTCAGTGCAGGGTATCGCAAAGGGAAACCTGGAATATTCGTCAATTACAGTAAGGAAATATACATTTTTGTTGTTGGAAGATAACGGCCCTTTAAAATCTAAGCTAATCCTCTCAAAAGGTCGGATTGTCTTGATGAGAGTGGCCTCTGGATCTTTGAAGTATTGCGGTTTGCATTCTGCTTTTAGTCAGTTTCCTGACTTCTTTCAGAGAGTAAGGAAGGTTGTTATCCCTTATGTAGTGGAAGAACCTCGTGACTCCTGGGTGGCATTGTCTGCTATGGATCTCTTTTAGCCCCTCCAGCTGAGAACCAGCAGCAGATCGTGACAATGTGTCAGAGGGATCATTTAACCTGCCCGGACTATACTGGATCTCATAATTATAAGTTGAGAGTTCTATTCGCCAGCGTGCCATCTTATCGTTATTGATTTTACTTTTGTGTTTAGTACTGAACATGTAGGCTACAGATTTCTGATCAGTGATAAGAGTAAATTTTCTGCCGGCTAGAAAGTGTCTCCAGTAGCGAACAGCTTCAATAATAGCCTGGGCTTCTTTCTCTATGGCAGGATGTTTTAGTTCAGGTCCGCGTAACGTGCGGGAGAAGAATGCCACAGGTCTGCCCTTTTGATTAAGGGTTCCTGCCAAGGCACAATCTGAGGCATCAGTTTCCACTTGGAATGGGACATCCTCATCAATGGATGAGAGAGCTGCTTTGGCAATATCAGCTTTAATTCTCTTGAAAGCCTTCAAGGCCATTGGAGAGAGAGGAAAAGATTTAGTGTCAAACAGAGGGAGGGCCTTCGTGGCGTAGTCCCGAACCCATTTGCTATAGTAGGAAAAGAATCCCATACACCTTTTAAGGGCTTTTGCTGAGTTTGGGGGTGGTAACTTCTTAAGGGGGACCATTCTTTCCGGGTCGGGGTGGATTTCGCCCTTGCGGACAAAGTAGCTCAGAATGGGTAGCTCTGTCATGTTGAACACACATTTGCCCTCGTTAAATGTAAGGTTGAGTTCTTTAGCTGTTGCTAAAAATTTCTTTAAGTTGTTGTCGTGCTCAGCCTGTGTTTTCCCACAGATAGTGACATTATCCAGATAGGGAAACGTACCCTGTAACTCATACGTCCTAATAATCTTATGCATTTCCCTTTGAAACACTGACACACCATTAGTGACTCCAAAAGGTACCCTTTTAATCTGGTATAACCCCCCCCCACCACCCCCATCAACCTCAAAGGCTGTATAGGGTCATTCCTTTTTTTTAATGGGGATTTGGTGGTAAGCTGCTTTGAGGTCGATAGTGGAATACACTTTGCATTGCGCTATCTGATTAATCATTTCATTGATGCGTAGCAGGGGGTAGGCATCCAGGTTAGTGTAATGGTTGATTGTCTGGCTGTAGTCAATAGCCAGTCATTTCTTAGTGTGATTTTTCACAACTACCACCTGGCCGCGCCATGAACTTTTACTGGGTTCAATTACTCCCTCTTTAAGCAATCTCTGGGTCTCAGCTTTGATAAACTTATGATCTTCTTTGCTGTAAGAACGGCTCTTAGTGGCAATCGGCCGACACTTGGGATAAATCACTGAAAAGGGAGGGAGCTTTGATCTTTAATGTAGACAGGCCGCAGTAACTAGCGCGGGGGATGGTAAGTGTGGGTAGTGGCCCACCGAAATTTAACACTACATTGTTCATCTGAGATTGAATATCTCACCCCAGTAGCACAGGGGCGCAGAGCTCTGACATAATAAAGAGCCACACATCAGCCGGGCAATGTCACTGCAAATTTAAAGTAACTTTATACTTGTCCCATACAGTTTTTGTAAGTTGACTACAAGCCATCAATATCTTTTGTTTCGCTGGATATCTCCGCAAATTTAAGGCTCTGGCAACTCTCTCCTGGATGTAGCTGTCAGCACTCCCCGAGTCTATTAGACAATCAAGAGTCTCACCATTCATCTCCCCCTTCATAGTCAACCGTTCCAGACCGTAACATCCCCCAAACTTTGGAGTCAATTGAGCTATCACAGGGGATCTCACCTCGCTGTCACTTGAAGTCGATTCAGCCTGCTCATCTGAAGGTTCCCCCTTTTTGCAGTTGTCTTCCATTCCTGCAGCTCCAGGGCACATTTTCTTGGTGCTTCTCTTCTTCTTCTTATCAGTGGGAGTACTTTTTGCCTTACACACTTTAGCAAAGTGGCCGAGTTTCCCACAATAGCTGCAGGTAGCAAATCGAGCCGGGCACTTCTGTCTGGGGTGCCAGTTCTTATCACAGAAGTAGCATTTTTCAGGTGTTCGCCCTTTTCTTTCCTTTGGGGTTCCAGCACTCCTGGATGTTTCCTTTTCAGTTTCTAGCATTTCACTGGACCGCATGGCATTTCTCAGTGATTTGGCTAGAGTGACTACCCGGTCGTAGGTTAAGGGCTCCGTTTCC
Source organism: Narcine bancroftii (assembly GCF_036971445.1). Classification (NCBI taxonomy): domain Eukaryota; kingdom Metazoa; phylum Chordata; class Chondrichthyes; order Torpediniformes; family Narcinidae; genus Narcine; species Narcine bancroftii. Next base: position 86,467,953 of record NC_091469.1, read on the forward strand.
AGCAGCCTCTGTTGGATGTAACTGGAGTCAATCCCGTTGACTAAAGCATCCAGCTTCAAGGCATTGCAGTGTTGTTGCACATTGACTGCCCTGACATCACATTCATTTCCCAGTGAGTCAAGAGCCAGTGCATAAGCAGCATCACTTTTCCCGGGTTTCTGGATTCTAGTCAGCAACGTGTCGAGCAAGCACCACATTGTAAGCAGTCAGACGTTCCCGGGCTATAGCAGAGTGGTAGCTCCTTGCCTTATGGCAAAAGGGACCTCACCGAGCAGAGAGTTCAGGTGGCCCCACTGTATCACCTCATCGACCATGTTGTTTCGAGCCATGTAGTAATCGAAACAAACAATCCAGTGGTTGAAAATTTCTCTGGCCCTCAGGGCAGACGGGTCGATTATCAGCCGCTCTGGCTTGAGTGCTGCAACCATTTCTGCTAATAAAATTGAAGTGCCAGTTGATGAAGTAGACAAAGACGATGCGATCAGACAATATTCATGGCTTTTATTAGCAGAAACTCATGGTACAATAATGAAAGACAATAGATGCATATACAGTTATACCCAAGGTGGGTGTCCTTAACAGTAGAAATAATGCACAGCCAATGTTAGTACAGCAAGGTTCGCCAGAGGGGAGAAAGGCAGCTTGGCAGACATTCACCAAGGCACATAAACATTCAACAATGACCACGGTTCTGCAAGAATCTTACAGTTCACCATCAAAACTCTACCAGCATTCTCCGTATATGATTCCAACTCAAACGGTATTTTCTTGTGAATCAAAATCGCCACTCCCCGTGCCTTAGAATTAAAAGAAGAAGCAACCATATATCCTATCCAATCTCTCTTCAATTTTAAATGTTTTTTTTCCATCAAATGTGTTTCTTGCAAAAAAACAATATCAACTTTCATTTTTTTAATATAAGTCAATACATGTTTACACTTAATCGGATTATTTAATCCCTGTACATTAAAAGTTGCAAAATTCAAACTGGACATTTCTTTACCTTAAAAAATACACAATTCACACTACAACAAGATAACATTCCCCTTGCATAAAAGAAATCCCCTCTAAATAAATACAACCCTCCCTTTTATATAAATAAATCTCCAATAAGATAAAAAGGTTTTATATCTTCCCCCAAACTAAATAATGTATCAACTCCCCAAAAATTTGGGTGTGGTAAAACCCACTAGTGGCAGATGACTGTCAAATGTTTCAGATCCATCCACCTCCCACCCCCCTCCCCCCAGTCAAACTATTCAACAATTATTAATCAATCACATTCAACCCAATGATTCCAATCCCAAAGACTGTCTGGGTCTTCAATATCAAGCAAACTCTGTGTCAATTCAGCCTTCTTTCCATTCTCATTCTCATTCCGCTTATCAAAAGCCCTCCTTTTAGGCGATGATAAAAAAAAATCCTCAAAAATCTGGCAATAAATTAGCAAAGATTAATGCATCATGAACATTCTCAAAAAATTGAGACTGAAAATTTCCATAAAAAACTTTCAGTCCAGCAAGATAACGAGAAGCAAATTTATAACCCTTTCTCCACAACACTTCTATAGCTGAATTAAATTCTCTATGTCTCTTAATAATTTCCTGACTCAAATCAGCATTAAAAAAATACTCTATTGCCCTGAACCATCATTGGAGTTTGATTTTGTCGAGCCTTTTGAACAGCAATCTGTAATATCATCTCTGTGTCCTGGTATCTCAAACACCAAATCTAAACTGCTCGTGGTGGTTGGCCCGGAAAAGGCTTATTTCTCAACGTCCTATGCGCTCGATCCAATTCCAAACCATCCGGAAAAAATTCACTTCCCAGCACATCAGGAATCCATTAAAAAAAAATTTCAACGGGTCTGAACCCTCACTATCTTCCGGAAGACCTACTGTTTTTGCATTATTCCTTCGGCCTTGATTTTCCAAAGAGACAATCTTCTTTAACAATTCTCTCTTCTGGATCCCCCATCCCACAAAAGAATCTACCACTTTTTCCATTTTTTCTCTATTCTGTTCCACTTGATCTTTACAATCATGAAAAGTCTCTTCAATTCTTTTAAAATGATCTTGTACAGTATCCACCACCTTCAAACATCTATTAACATCACTTTTAACCACATTCATATCATTCTTTACAGATGACTTTTCTTCACAAATTTTATTCATTTTAACTGTCATTCCCATAAATCTTTGATTTAACTGTGTAGACATCTGCAGCGACATATTATCCATCTGATGAGCAATCCCTTCCAAAATAGTGAAAACAGATTCAAATCCAGGCCCCCCTATTCCCCCTTGGGGGCCTACCTTCTTTAGACACAGCTCCCAGGTTAGATTCTTCCTGTCTTAATTCCAACAAGGCAGGACTTCCTTCTTCCTCTTCACCTGCACTAATAGGATGGCCAGTGAGACTGCGGGTCGTCATCCCCATCAACAGCGGGCCAACTTCGTCAGCCCACTGCTGTCTGGGTCCCCCCACAGCCCACACCTTCTCTAACATCTCCCAGATGCGCGTTGCACTGCGCATGCCCAGGAGCACTGTCGACCGCGCAGGCATATCTTCCGACGCACCCCTGCATGTCCCCAGGCTGCCGAGCGCTGCAGCGGGTTCACGCAACAAACACTGCTCGACCGACTCACCCTCATGACCGGCTTCATAGGCGTGCGTACCAGAGTCAGCCGAGCTCAAAACAATGCCGGTGCCATCTTTCGACTGCAAGCTAGGTGCCGGCATTACACTTAGCCGACTGGGAGTACGCTGAGCCTTTGCACACCCTCCTCAGACAACGATCCTGGTAGATCACATTGATGGGGGGGGGGGGGGGGAAGGGAGACTTCAGTGATCTTCTCTGCCACTCTTATTGACTCCATGGCTTCAAGCTGGTGAGTTGGCCTCAATTCTTTGACACTTATATAAGGCAATTTCTTCTGCAGTTGTGCTTTAGATTTCTTCACATTTGCAGTCATTTTCATTCTCACCTTTCAGACACCCTTAAAAACTATTTTTAGTAACTTTCAAAACTTTTAAGCTCAGGTATTAATTAGTTCAACTGGGGAGAGTTGGAACTGTACATCTTCCTGAGCCATCTTGCCACACCCCCAAGAATATCTTCCTTTAACAAATCCAACCTGATCTGTATGTATTAATTTTGATGGTTATTGTCCCAATCTATTAGCTAGCGCCTTCACCAATATTTCATACTCAGCGTTGAGGAGTGATATATGATGAAATTTTTAATGGGTCTCTACTTTTTTTCAGTAACACGGTAATTATAGCAGGCCATTCATTTTAATTCCCCATCCCATTACCTTGTAAATTGGAGGAACAACACCTCATCTTCTGACTGGGCATCCTCAAAATGGATGCCATTAACATCGACTTCTCTGGCTTTCTTTAAAGCCCCTCCCCTCAGCACTTCTTCCCCCACCACTCCCATTGCATTCTGCCAGCTCTATCTCTCTTCCTTTTCCCTCTCTCTCTTTTCACATAGACAAAATCAATTTTCACCTCTCCCCTTAACTTATACAATGACACCACTTGTTGGTCTGGACTCCTCGTCCCAGCCAATACAATCTCTATTCTGAGATGTTCTAGTTTTTGCTTACTCTTTGCTTATTCCTTGGAGGAAGGCTCAGGCCAGAAGCAATAGCAATATAACTTTATTTTCTACGGATGCAGCAAGACTGGCTGAGTTCCTCCAGTCTTTCGTTGTGTTTTTACTACAACCACAGCATCTGCAGATGTTATTGTTTCACAGGCATGAAATTCTGTCTGCCAAAATTGCACCAGGCTACTCTGGATGAAATCCCTTTGAATTCATCCTGTGTCATTTCACTGCCATTCAGTTGATTTAAATGTATTTCATTCATTATTTTGATATTTAAAAAAAATAATTTTCAACTCATGATTAATAATTAATTTTATAATTTCATTTGTATAATATAATTATAATTAATAGTGTTTATGTGATATTGAATACTCAGACATTCTTGACAGATAACAAGGCTGGAGTGGGGCTTAACCCTCTCTCATCACAAGAGATTTCCATACTATCTTCTCACTGATACTTTCAGGCAGAAAGTACAGAAGTCTGGCACCTCTTGGTTCAAGGAGAGTTATTTTCCCCCACAGCTGTCAGGCTCTTGAACCTCTCCATATCACTACTCCGTAAGACTACTCCAAGACCAATAAAAATCTGTCTACACTATTGTAAGCACTGCTGCGCAAATAATTCTGATGCAAAGTCCACAGGTCTCAGTGTACTCCTGGTTCCACATATTTTTTATACTAACCCCAAAGGGGCTGGCTGAAATCTTTATACGGGTGAGTGATTGACAGCAGGGAGGTGGGACCAGCCTCCCACGTTGCCTACCTGAAGGTACAGTGGTTGCCTCTTGCAGTAGGCTGGTAGGCGTGTGGCCAGTGTAGAGGTTGTATCACCACAATCACAGATATATTTTTTGCACTACTGGGCCACTGAAAACATTTATCCTTTAATTTTGTTTTCTCTTCCTTTGATATTTATTTTCTTGTATTCTCTTTGTGACATTTCATATGTTAATTATATAATTGTTGTCAGTGAGTTTTAGGTAACTGGAAAATGCAGCTAGTAAGACTTTCATTGCAAGTATACATGTGTGTAAGACATTAAACTCACATTCGTTAATTTATTAATTCATTAATTTGTTCATTCATTCTTATTGCATTTTGGAGTCAAGCTTTCCACACAATCAGAAAGCTCTTGCTGGTACTCTCCAGTTAACTTGGAGGAAGGTTGCACCCAGGAACTTACCTTAATGTTGACTTTGAGGCTGGGTGGCTGGTGAGCTCAAATCGTACAAATCAGGCATGTTGATCTGCATCTGTTAGACTTGAGAAGATCAGTTGATGAGCTCCTTTGTTGAGAGCCTGAGATTTAGTTGTGAATTTCCATGATGTTCTTTGAATTAAATATAATTAGTTGATGGAACAATGCACATTATTACCATAACACATAATTTGCTTGCCATTCTGGGAGATTTGCAAATGTTTTATTGGAACATTTTATGACTTTTATAAATATAAACATATGAGACCTGTCAAATAAACCATGAATGTTGAAAGAATGCATGAATAACCCAAGCACTGTTCAATACAATCATGAAGAAGGCTCACCGGTGGCTATACTTTACGAGGAGTTTGAGGAGATTTGGTGTGTCACCAAAGACTTGTGCATATGTCTACAGGTGTACCATGGGGAACATTCTGACTGGTTGCATCACTGTCTAGTATGGAAGTGTCAATGCACAGGGCAGGAAAAAAATCACCAAAGAGTTGTTAACTTGTCCAGCAAAATCACAGGCACCAGCTTTAATAACTTGTGACCAAGTTATTAAGATCAATTAAATTCTCTTCAAAGTTTTTCCATGACTCTCTGCTGCATCATGATCTTGCGGAATCCATGGCAGCAGCAGATCCCCCCGAACTGAAAGTTGGGGCAGGGTTGAGCCAGAATCTTGGGAATCTAAAATTACCATTGAGGTAATCTAAAAGAGACAGTGACTTAAGAAAGCAGCTTCTATCCTCAAGGATCCCCAACACCCAGGTCATGCCTACCATTGGAAAGGAGGTACAGGAGATTAATACCCAGCGGTACAAGGACAGCATCTTCCACTCTGCCACCATATTTCTGAATGGACAATGAACCAAAGACACTGCCTCACTAATTTACTTACTTAAAAAATGTGATTTATAACAATTTTTGCATCTACCGCAAAACAACAAATTTAGTGACATGTTCATGACAATAAATTCTGATTTGATACTAAATTCAGTGTTCTATTTAACACTTTGAAATGGACATGTTGTAGGCTGGATGATTTTGACATATATACTGATATATACAGAGATTCTCACCAAGGGGAGAGAAAGATACTCAAGAACAGTATTCAATATCATGAATATGTTCTTTTAAATGTCTTGTTCTCACTGTGCTGTTGAATGAGATGTGACCCTGCCAGGTTGCTTCTAAAGCAATGTAATCAGATATAGTCCATTTCCTCATCTGCATATAGACCCTTGACAGGGTATGATTGGTAACAAGAGTGTTCTGGCTGGCTGCATCACAGTTTGGCATGGTTGTTGCAGAAAAATGAATCAGATGTCAATCCACAGGACTATAAGAGTGGCAGAGAGGATCACTGGAGTCTCCCTCCCCCCCCCCCCCGCCCCCCCCCCCCCCATCAATGTGATCTACCAGGATCGTTGTCTGAGGAGGATGTGCAAAATCATTAAGGTCCCCTTCCACAGCATTTCAACTGCTCCCATCTTGAAAGAGATACAGAAGTATCAGATCCAGCATGACCAGGTTGAGGAAAAGCTTTTTCCCACAGTGAAAATGCTCAACGATCAAAGGAACTACTCACATTAACCACCCGAGACTCTCATGTTCACAAAGCAATATTTATTTATTTATTTGTATTTATGAATAGTTGTTCTGCATGTGTATTATTTCTCTGTATGTGTTTTTTGTCTGGTTGTGTGTCTTCCTGTTTTGTACCGAGGATCAGAGAACGCTGTTTCGTTGGGTTGTACTTGTGCAATCAGTTGACTTGACTTGAACGGGTACTTGTAAAAAAAAATTCAAGAGTTACTGGAAAGAAACTACTGTTGAACCTCCACCTGCTAGTTTTTAGGCTTCTGTACCTTCTGCCCAAAGGTACCAGTGAGAAGAAATTGTGACCAAGGTGTGTTAGGGATCCTTCAAGATATTGGCTGCCTTTCCGTAGCAGTGCCTCACATAAGTGTCTGCAATGGATGGGAGGTTGGAGCCTGTGCAGAACTAGCTATGTTTGCTACCTTCTGCAGCCGTCTGTGTTCCTGGCCACTTGAATTTCCAAACCAGGCTGTAATCCACAGTGAATCTGTAGATATCAGGGAGATTATCTGTCAAATCTCCTCAAACCCCTTTGAAAGTAAAGGCACAGACATGCCTTCTTCAATATTGCCTCAATGTACTCTCTCCTGGAAAGTTCTTCTGAGAGAGCGACTCCCAGGATGTGTGGTGGAATGTGTGCTAACAAGCTGCATCACCCTCTGGAATGGGAGCACCTATATGTCTGAGCGGAAAGCCCTGCAAAAGGTAATAGACATAGCCCAGGTGAAAACCCTCCCCACTATTGAGAACATCTGCAGGGTACGCTGTCGTCGGAGAGCAGCAGCAATCATCAAGGATCAACATTACCCAGCACACACTCTGTTCTCACAGCTACCATCAGGAAAAAGGTATAGGTGCCATAAGATGCACACCACCAGGTCCAGGAACAGTTGCTACCCCTCTGCCATCAGACTCCTTAACAACAAATTCAATCAGAGAGTCTTTAAGGATTCTTATTTGTGCACTTCTATTATTTTTGTTTCTCTGTATTGCACTTTCCGTTTGTTTATTTTTCTTCATTTTTCATGCATATGTATCTTCTTGAGTACACTACCAATACAAATGATAATTCTGCCTCTCCCACAGGAAAAAGAATCTCAGTGTTGTATGCATATGCATATGAACAATGACCACAAATTTAAACTTTGAAAAATAAAGGTTCTGACTCTCTTTGAAACATAGAAACATGCCATTTTGATCCTTCTAGTCTGTGCCATGACATTTTTTTCCCTAATCTCACTGACTTCCACCCAGCCTAGTGCCCTCCATATCTCTCCCATCTGTGTACCTGTCCAAATTCTTATTAAATGTTAAAATTGAACCTGCATTTACCACTTCAGCTGGAAGCTCACTCCACACTCCCACCACTTTCTGTGTAGGAGCCAGAATGTACATCTGGTATTGTAAGGGTTAAAATATGTATTTGTACTTGCTATCAGTGTGCATGTGCGGAAGGGGTGTGGTTGTAAAATTGGTTTTAGTTTGGTTTTCATAATTGAAGAGGGGTGAGTGCCAGTTGCTAATTTTTTTGTAGAACGTCTTCAATTCTTTATCTATGGAATATTGGTCTAGTTTGAAGATTATTTATCAATGTCTTCAATTGATAGAAATGTGTGTGTGCAAAATAAAGTCTCCAGAAAACACAACAGAATCTTAGAATGATTGAAACACATCGCAGACTGGACTCGCACTTAGCTCTCTAAGTGACAACAAGAAAATAGGAAAATTGTTGCTACACTTTGTATGAAGAAGTTCCTCCTCATGTTCCCCCAAACCTTTCCACTTTCATCTTTAACCCATGTCCTCTGGTTTGCACCTCACCTATCCTCAGTGGAAAAAGTCTATCTACATTTGCTTGCCTAGCCCCCTCATAATTTTCAATTCCTCTATCAAATCTCCCCTCATTCTTCTGTGATCTAGGGAATAAAATCCTAACCTGTTTAACCTTACCCTCTAACTCATTTCCTGAAATCCAGACAACATCCTAGTAAATCTTCTCTGTACTTTCCATCTTAATGATAACTTTCCTGCAGTACTCCAAATTTGGCCTTACCACTGTCTTATACAACTTTAACAAAATATCCCAACTCCTGTACTCAATGCTTTGATTTATGAAGGCCAATATGCCAAAAGCTCTCTTTACAATCCTATCCATCTATGACATCACTTTCAGGGAAGTATGTATCTATATTCCCAGATCCCTCTGTTCTACCGCACTCATCAGTGCCCTACCATTTTTTGGTTTCTTGGTTTCTCCTTCCAATATGCAACACCTCACACTGACCGCATTAAATTTAATCTGCAATTCATCAGTCCATTTTCCTGCTGGTCCAGATCCTTCAGAAAGCTTTGAAAATCTTCTTCTCTCACCACATCACCTCCAATCTTGGTGTTACCTGCAAAGTTGGTGATCCAATTTACCACGTTATCATCCAGATCATTGATATAGATAACAAACCACAATGGTCCCAGCACTGATCCCTGAGGCATACCACTAGTCATAGGCCTCCAGTCTGAGAAATAACCTTACACCACTATTCTCTGGCTTCTCCTATCCAGCCATTATCAAATCCATTTCACTACTTCATTAAGAATACCTAGCATCTGAACCTGACTAACCTTGCATGCGGGACATTGTCAAAGGCCTTACTAAAGTCCATGTAGACAATATCCACAACCTTTCCTTCATAAACTTTTCTGGTAATCTCCTCAAAAAACTAAAAAAAGATTGATTAAATGAAACCTATCACACACAAAGCCATGTTGATTATCCTTAATCATTCCTTAATCATTCCCTGACTCTCCAAATAATTATATATCCAATCTTTTAGAATGCCTTACAATAATTTACCACTAACATCAGGCTCACCGGTCTATAAAGACTTTTGGAGACTTTTTTAAACAATGGAAAATGTGAGCTACCCTCCAATCCTTGGGCATCACACCTGTGGCTAAGGACATTTTAAATATTTCTGCACTAGCCTCCCTCAGGGTCCGAGGGAATATCTTGTCAACACTTCCTCCTCTTTAATCTGTATTGGTTCCATGACCTCACTATTTGTTTTCCTCACTTCCCTTGATTCAGTGCCCTTTTCCTGAGTGAACACTGATGAAAAAAAACATTTAAGATGGGGGAAATCTCTTTTGGCTCCATACAAAACTGATCTTGAAGGGGACCAATTTTGTCTCTTACTGTTCTTTTGCTCTAAATATACCTGTAGTAACCCTTTATTATGCTCCTCAAGTACCTCATTTGCTCCATGTTGCCTATACCTGTTATACACCTCTCCTTCAGAACTAGATCCCCAATATCCCTTGAATACCAAGGTTCCTTATACCCACTAACCTGTTAGGAACATACAAACACTGCACTCTCAAAATGTCACCTTTGAAGGTCCTCCATTTACCTCGCGCAACCTTGCTTGAAAACAACTTATCCCAATCCACACATTCTAAATCCTTTCTCATTTCCTCAATACTGGCCTTTCTCCAATTTAGAATCTCAACCTGAGGCCCAGTCCTATCTTTTTTCCATAAATAACTTGAAACTAATGGCATTGTGATCTCTTGTCCCAAAATGTTCCCCTACACATACTCCTGTCTTGTTCTCTAATAGGAGATCTAGTATTGCACTCCCTCCAGTTGGTACATCTATGTATTGATTTAGAAAACTTTCCTGAGTATATTTGACAAACTGCAAACCATCCAGCCCTTTTACAGTATGGGAATCCCAGTCAATATGTGGAAAGTTAAAATCTTCTACTACTAGCACCATATCTTTCCTGCAGCTGCCTGCTATCTCTCTACAGATTTGCTCCTCCAATTCATGCTGACGATTGGGTGGTCTATTATACAACCTCATGAGTGTGGTCATATCTTATCCATTCTTCAGCTCTATCCATATAGCCTCAGTAGACGGGCTCTCTGGTCTGTCTTGCCTGTACACAGCTCCGATATTTTTCTGATGAGCAATGCCTCTCCTACCCCTTCCAACCCCCTGTTCTATTGCATCTAAAGCAATGGAATCCCGGAACATTGAGCTGCCAGTCCTGCCCCTCCTGTATCCAAGTTTCACTGATGACCCAATGTTGTAATTCCATGTGCCAATGCACGCTCTAAGCTCATCTGCCTTTTCCTCAATATTCCTTGCATTGAAATTACTGCACCTGAAAGTATTTCCACCACGTTCAACCCGTTGACTTCTAACGTTGTATGCATTTTTAACATCATCTTTTCCCTACTCCACTGTTCTATCTGCTCTAGCAGTCTGGTTCCCCTCCCCCTGCAAATGCAGTTTAAACCCACCAGAGAAGCACTAGCGAACCTGTTGCAAAGTTATTAATCCTCTTCCAGTTCCAATCCACTGTTCCATTGGAACATGTTTCACCTTCCCTGGAAGAGAGCTCAATGATCCAAAAACCTGGAGCCCTTCCTCCTGCTCTATTTCTTTGGCCAAGTATTAAGCTGTGTTATCCTCCTATTTCTAACCTTACTAGCATGTGCCACAGGTAGAAATCCTGGGGGTCCTGTCCTTCAACCTAGTGCCTAACTCCCTCAACTCTCCTTGGAGGACTTCTTCACTCTTCCTACCCACATCATTGGTTCCTACATGGACCACGACATCTGGCTGCTCACCCTCCCTCCTGAGAATGCTGAGAATTCGATCTGAGATATCTCGGACCCTGACACCAGGGAGCCAACATACCATCTGGGATACTCAATCTCCACCACACAACCTCTTATCTGTCCCCCTAACCATGAAATCCCCTATCACTAGAGCTTTCCTCTTCTTCCTTCCCTTCTGAGCCACAGGACTAGACTCCATGCCAAAGACTATTCATCATGGCTTGTGCCTGGTAGGTCATTCCCCCAACAGTATCCAAAATGGTACACTTGTTATTCAGGGGAATGCCCTGCCCTCCCTGCCTGTTCCCTTTCCCTCTCCTGACTGTCATCCATCTACCCTTCTTCTGTGTCCTTGGTGTGTTAGTGTCCCTGTAACTCCTGTCATTTATACCCTCTGCCTCCAGAATGATCCGGAGATCATCCAACTCCAGCTCCAATTCCTTAACTCAGTTTGTCAGGTGCTGCAACTGGATTCACTTCTCACAGATGAAGTCATCAGGGATACTGCTGGGTTCGCTGACAACCCACATCCTGTAAGAGGAGCATTCCCCTGCCTTGGCTGCCATATCCACTCACTCTCTCTCCCTCTCTCTCTTTCTCTCTTTTTCTCTCTCTCTCTCCCTCTCTTTCCCTCTTTCTCTCTCTCGTTCTTGCTATCTCTCCATTAGTCTCTTCTCTTCTCCCTCTCTCTCTCTCTCTCACACACACACACACACACACACACACACACACACACACACACACACACACACACACACACACACACACACACACACACACACACACACACACATCTCTATCTCTCCCTCTATCCCTCCCTCTATCACTTTCTATCCCTTTCTATTTCTCCCTGCCTCTCTCTATCTCGCTGTAGTGATATAAATATATAATTGTCAATGGGTAGCTGGCCTGTCGCCCTCTGGTGACTCACTTCCTGGTGTAGTGTGCGTCGAAAGAATCAAAGACTTGTTGATCCAAACCAAAGCTTTTATTACCTAAAAGACTGGAGCATATCACAAGTAGCTCAACCAGTCCAGAATGACCTGGTCTGGCTAGGAGCAATCCTTTAAGACCTGCCAGTAGGTGTGGCTACACTCTCAGCCAATCACAGTCATCCTACACTACAATCTGTACATATACACATTGGTAATAGAATCTGTACTATCACACCTGGTAATTCTTCCCTTTGTCACCCTGGAATAAAGGTCGGCCTCCCCCTCCCTGTCCTCAGTCGAGTACTTGGAATCGGGCCAGCTATAAATCTAACGTATAATAAAGCCTATCGTTCCTCAGTCTGTGTCTTTGGAGTTATTGATAGAGGCTTTCAATTTATTATACTTTAAATTGTCCACATGGGATAGACAAACTGCTGATACCCAACAGACTAGACCTCAACCCACAGATGCTTGGAACCCCAGAGCTGTATGAGTAGTGGATCGAGTATATCACAGACTTTCTGGAAGCTTTTGAGGACCTCGTGGACCCTGACGAGAAGAAACTTAAGTTATTGTGAGCAAGGGTCAGCTGCCATGCATTCTTGGTGATCAGGGGCTGCACAACTTACTCCGCACCCATTTCTGAAGTCCGCAACTTCTACAGGTCGCACATAAATGAAGTTACTCATGGTACCTCCTGGCCTTGAGAAAACAACAATCCAGTGAAACTCTGGAAGATTTCTTTCAGGTCCTGCATAATCTGGGGTGAGAATGCAGGGTCAATATCCCTGCCCTGGTATCGACGGTCCAGTATGTGAAAGAGGTGATCCCGAACGCCTGCGTGGATGGGGTGAGGTCCAATCACATCCGTTAGCGACTGCTAGAGGAAGACAGACTGCCATTGCAGAGAGCCATTGCTGCCGGCAATGGGCCCTATGCATGCGGGCCGTGGGTGCAACCATGTTGGGACACAGCATCACACACCGCCTCTGTACAGGAAGGCCCTAACCCCATTACTGCTGCCGTCGCCACAGCCGTGCACCCAAAGTACTACTTCTGCACCCCCAGTGACGCTACCTGGTGAGAGAAGTCACCTGCTCAGGATGCGGGAAGACTCTACGAGAAAGTCTGTAAGTCGAAGCCTTCCCTACCAAGCAGTACCACGTGCACCCCCCAGGGGCCAGCAGCCAGCTCCTGCCTGTGTTCTCTCCACCCTCTGCATACCTCCACCATCGCAGTTTGAGAACCTGACCCCGGACTGTAGGACCATAGCAACTAAGAGGAGATGCTACAACACTGAGAACAAGGCATTCATAACACAGCTCCAGCCCATGGAGAGTCCAAGTGGTGGTGGTCAGGGGCGGAAGTAAACGGATAATGGTGATTGATTATAGCCAAACTATCCACTGCTTCATACAACTGGATGCTTATCCACTCCCCCGGATTGCTGACATGGTCAACAAGATCGCCTAGTAAAGTCAACATATGGCCAGAAGACCGGCAGTATACTGCATTTGAAGTGGATGGCAGGCTTTACCACTTCCTCCATGTACCCTTCAGATTCACCAATAGTGTCTCTGTATTCCAGGGGTTGATGGATCGGATGGTAGACAGGCACAATCTGACAGCCACTTTCCCCAACCTAGATAATGTCACCATCTGTGGCCATGGCCAGCAGGACCATGATGCGAACCTTACCAGATTCCTCCAAACCCTCAATTTGATGTATAATGAGAACAAGTGTGTGGGTTTAGCACAACTCGCTTGGCTCTCCTTAGAAGCATCATGGCACATGGGTGTCATTACTCCCAACTCTGACTGCATGTGTCCCTTTATGGAACTCCTGATCCCGTACAACCTCAAAGCGCTAAAAAAGGTGCCTGAGGTTCTTTTCCTATTACCCCCAATGGGTGCCCAACTATGCTGATAAAGCCTACTCCCTGGTAAGATCCACCACTTTCTCCTTATCAGCAGAAACCCTGGCAGCCTTCACCCAGATCAAGGAAAACATTGCCAAAGCCACAATGTATGGTGTGGATGGATCCATCCCATTTCGGGTGGAAAGCAATGCCTCTTACTTTGCACTGGCTGCCACTCTCAACCAGACAGGCAGGCCAGTAGCCTTTTTTTCCTTTTCACGGTCCTGAGACATGGCACTCCTGTGACGAGAAGGAGACATAGGCCATTGTTGATGCGGTATGCCACTGGCATCATTACCTGGCCGGGAAGAAGAGATTTACCCTGCTAACGGACCAACGAACTGTTGCGTTCATGGTAAATACCAAATTGCAGGTGAAGATCAAAAATGACAAAATCCTGAGATGGAGAATTGAGCTCTCCACCTATAACTACAGCATCATATATCAGCCGGGCAAGCTCAACCTCCCACCACCCCCCCCACCCCCCATATATGCCCTAACCTGGGGGATGTGTGCCAGCGCGCATCTCAGTGGCCTCCAGTCCCTCCACAATGACCTTTGCCACACTGGAGTCGCAAAATTATTCCATGTGAAAGCCCGGAACCTTCCCTACTCTATTGAGGATGTCAGGTCATTGATAGACACTGTCGGGTCTGTGCAGAATGCAAACTACAGTTCTGCTGGCCCAATAAGTTGCACCTCATAAAGGCCACATGGCCCTTTGAACAACTCAGCATCGATTTCAAGGGGCAACTGTTCTTGTCCAACAGGAATGTTTACTTTCTGAAGGTCATTGACGAGCACTCCAGGTTCCCTTTTGCCATCCCCTGTCCCGATATAACCTCATGACCTCACCCACTGTAATAAAGGCGTTCAGCAGCATATTTATCCTCTTCGCGTACCTGAATTACATCCACAGTTGATCAGGGGTCCTCTTTTATGAGTGACGAACTGCGGGAGTAACTGTTAGCTAGAGGCATTCCCACTAGTAGGATGATCCACTGGGGGAACATCCAGGTAGAGAGATAAAATGCTTTAGATTGGAAGGCAGACATTCTGGCTCTTAAATAAAAAGGCCTGGCAGTGTCCCATTGGCAGGAAGTCCTGCCAGAAGCATTCCATGCTATCTGATCTCTGATAAGCACTGCTACCAAAGCAACACCACACAAACATGTTTTCATTCCCCAGGAAGTTGGTGAATGGAACCCTACTGCCACACTGGCTCTCATCTTCGGGACCCGTCCTCCTGCGGAAACATGCGACGGGTCACGTCTAAACAAATTGGTCAAAGAGGTGCAACTCCTGCACGCCAACCCCAGCATGCCTACATGGTGTACCTGGATGGCCATGAGGACAAGGTCCCTGTCCTGGACCTGGCATGTGCCGGAGAGCCCTGCCCACTCTCATTCCCCTTCAATCTAAGTCCTACCTACACCCATACTGTCCCATAAGGAACTCAGTGCAGGTCAGAGACCCACCCCTACCCACCACGCCACACACCCCTGACTCTTATCCAGCTGCTCCGACCACCATGACTGACCCCACATACAACCAAGCCCCACCTCCAATGGAGCCTCCATCCCCCGCCTCAGGACACACGACCAGCAATGGAGCCAACCATTATACCACCGGCGGAACTGCACCAGTAACAGAGGCAAAGGAGACCACCCAGCCAGCTGAGCCTTTTGGACTTTTAACCTGGTGGGGTTTTTTGTTTTAACAGAGGGGGGTGAATGTGGTGATACGGATATGTAACTACCGATGGACAGCTGGCCTATCATCCACTGGTGACTCGCTCCCTGGTAACTTGTTGTTTTGTGGCTCTGGAATAAAGGTCAACCTCCCTCTCCCTGTCCTCAGTCGAGCACTTGGAATCGGGCCAGCTTCATGTCTAAAGTATAATAAAGTCTATTGTTCTTCACTCCACACCTTTGGACTTATGGATAGAGCCGATCAATCTCTCTCTCTCTCTCTCTATCTATTTCTCTCTATGTATCGCTACTGCTCCTTTTGGATTTACTGCCACTCTCCACCCTAATATGCTGGTAATGTGACTCCTGGGGGAGGCTAAAAACCGAAGAAAAATCCTGTGGCCAATTTCAGGAAGAACTTTGGGAAATTCCTCCCCGGCTCATTCAACAATAAGCTCTTGGTTTTGGTGACTTGGAAACTCATAAATTGTTTAGTTTAATAATATGTATCATCTTTCCACAAAACATATAAATAAAATACTCGGTGGTATTTCTCATTCACATCCCAATCCCTAATCTTACAAATGAATGCAGAACCTCCGTCTTTCAGTCCCTTAATCCCATTCCACGATTGAATTGGAATATGTCTTGGTCAATCCCCCAACTCTATATTTTTAATAATACTGTTGACTAATCCAGCAGTCTCAGATTTGAATGAACTCCAGCAAATTTTTTTTAGGATAGAAAATTCCAGATTTTAGTAAAATTCTTCTGAAAACATCCTAAATTGAAGGATTATTTTTAATTTCTCTCATCCTGATTTTTTGGATGTTAAATTGGTATCTCATAGAATAATCATTTGGCTCTTTTTCTCCTCATTGTACTTCAATTTTTCATCTGCAAAGCCATGAAAGTGAAGACTAGACAACACAATATTTCCTCACAATATAGTCAGTTTTAGTACCTGACATCTTTTAGTTGAAACTAGACTCCCTCCTTCAAGGCTAATGCATCATTTCTAGGCAACAGTTCCCAGATCTGAATGAAAGATTCAGCACAGAGTTTAACCAGGATTCAGGTATAACCAGGACTTCATGAAGTGATGACAAACAATCCTTGAACGCTTTGTTTGTGGATATCTTCCAGATTCCAATTGACAAGACTAAAGAGATGACTGTGGACATCAGGAGAAATAGGAACAACCACCCTCCACTTCTGTAGTGGAGAGCACTTAAAAAGTGACCTAAACATGAACACACAACATTTCCTCACTTGTCAGGAAGATGCAAGAGCGTCTGCACTTCCTGAGAAGACTGAAGTGGGTGAAGCTACTGGCCAACCTTCCACAGGAGCATCCTGGCTGGTTGAATCACAGTGTTGTATCGTTGTTGCAGAGAAATGGATCGGAGGTCAATCTACAGGATCATAAGAGTGGAAGAGAATATCACCAAGGTCTTTTTCCAACCCAACAACATAAACTACCAGGATTATTGTCTGAAGAGACCATGCAAAATCATTGAGAGCCCCTACAGCACGCACACAGTATCTTTCCACTACTCCCATTGGGAAAGAGATACAGGAATATCAGAGCCTACACTACCAGGCTGGGTGAAATATGAAAGATGCTGTGATTGTAGTAAAAATACACTGAAATCTTGGAGGAACTCAGCCAATGTCACACCGTTCATAGGTGGTAAACATATATGTTTCAGGCCTAAGCCCTTCTTCAAGGAATAACCAAAGTACAGGAAGGCATAAGAATAAAGACTGAATCCAGTCCAACAAAAGGTGTTAATTGGATGACTCTGTGAAAGGAGACATAGGGAAAATAGAAGAGAAAGAGAGAGAGAGTGCTTGTGTGAGAGGGAAGGGGGATGGGGAAGAAGAAAAATGGGGGGGGGGGGATTTAACGCAGACCGGACCAGTTGATGTTAATGTCATCCAGTTGGAGGGTGCCCAGATGGAATATGAGGTGTTGTTCCTCCAATTTGCAGGTGGTCTCTGTCTGGCAATATGTGAGCCTATGGACAGACATGTCAACAAGGGAATGGGAGGTTGAATTGAAATTGGTGGCCACTGGGAGATCCAAGCTATTGCTGAGAAACAGTTGCTTCCCTCAGGCATTTTCTGTCTGGGCACTCTTCATCCAGATAGCATTAACATCGAGTTCTCCCATTTCTGCTAGACCACTCACCGTCCTCTCTCTCTTCCCCATGCCTCTGTCTCCTTTCCTCCAGGTATCTAACCCCTTCCTTTTGCATTCATATTCCTTCTATTTACTGTTGTTCCCTCCTTCCCACTATTACCTTTGGGACTGTGCAGCTACACCTACACCTCAGGCCCCACAATTTTATTCAGGTGCCTGTCTACATTTAATTCTTATCTTGATGATCAAGCCCAATACATTGGTTATGTATCTTTATCTTTGCCATCTTTGCCATGTTTCTCCAGCATTGTTGATTGTTGAATTTAGGAAGGGAAAGCCAGAGGTGAACAATCCAATGATTATTCAGGGATGAGAGGTGGAGAGGGTGAACAAATTTAAGTTCTCAGGAGTCACTATCACAGAGGACCTTTCCTGGACCCAACACAAAAATGGCATCATGAAGAAATTAGCTCAGCACCTCAACTTCCTCAGGAGTTTGCAGAGGTTTGGTTTGATGTCGGAAGTCCTGGAAAATCTCTACAGAGGTGTGGTGGGAAGTGTGCTGACTGGCTGCATCATGGTCTGGTATAGAGACACCAATACCCCTGAGTGTAAAGCCCTCCAAAAGGTAGTGGATTCAGCCCAGAACATCAGAGGCAAAATCCTCCTCACTATCGATAACATCTACAGGGAACGCTGCCATCAGAGAGCAGCAGCAATCATCAACGATTCACACCACCCAGCACACACGCTGTTCTTGCAGTTGCCATCAGGAAAGAGGTATAGGTACCACAAGACTCGCACCACCAGGTTCACAAACAGCTGCTACCCCTTCACCATCAGACTCCTCAGCAATGAACTCAATTTGAATCTCATTTAAGGACTCTTAAATTTCCACTTTATTGAATTTTTTTCAGTCTGTATTGCACAATATTTATATTTCTTTATTTGTTTCCACATATATGTTGAGTACAGGTTTTTTTTGCAGCAAGTGGCAATTTTGTTTTGCCCATAGGATAAAGAATCTCAGAATAATGTATGTACTCTGACAATAAATTGGAAATCTGAAATCTGAAATCATTGTGCTTTTACTGTTAGTATCGTAAAATGAAATATCTTTGTCATCAGTCAAAATCATTTTGGTCTTTCCCAAACCCTTCTCGATGCCAATGCTAACCTAGAACTGGAAGGTGTAACTTTGGATTTTTATTTTTATAAAGTGACTAATAATCTTCATTGCACAGCTATGAATCTGGCTGATAGATTTTGGATAGTTATATCTGAGAATATTAACATGTTCTATTATTGCAAATGTTTCTTAACATCTCCTTCAGTTATACAGGAATATAGTAAAACACCTGTTATCTGGAATTCAAGCAACCCGTAGCCTCAAGCAACTGGCAGAAAAATTGGGGAAAATAACAAGGTAAACATTACAGAATTTTAAAATTGACATTCCTCACCTTTAGTTCGCCAATCCATGCACACAATCTCAAGCAACTGGGAAATTCACTTTTCTTGCATCTATCAATCCCTAGAGGTGCTGGATATTAGAAGTTTTTACTATATTAAAGGAATCAAGGGATATAGGGTTTAGCAGAAAAATGTAATTGAGGTAAATGGTAAGCTAAGATCTTGATGTTCAACAGTTCACACTTGAGGGGCTGGATGGCATGCTTCTCCTATTATTTCTATTTCCTAACAGCAAAGGGATTACTTACCTATTACAACATAGAAGGAAGTCATTCTGTCCTTTGAATCCTTAGCTGCTCCCATGGAAGCAGTCCACTTCCCATCATTTATTTCCTCATTATCCTCCACTTACTCTCAATCCCATGCCATCAAGGAGTAATTACAATTTCCTTTGTTGTGTAATGCCTCGGGCATTTGTGATGCCAGTAAAAATTTACAATGCTTTCAAATATCTTCTGGTTCATTTCTGATAGTAAATGCCAAAGCCTCAGAATAAACATATACAATTATGAAATGGATAGATAAGATTGTGGCAGGAAAGTTGTTTTCACTGGTTAGCGAGATTAGAACTATGGGACATAGCCTCAAGGTTCAGGGATGTACAGTTAGGATGAAGCTGAGGAGGAACTGCTTTTCTCAGAGAGAAAACTCAGGAAACAGTGTAAGCAGCCTCATTAAATAAATTTAAGATGCAGTTAGATAGATTTTTGCATCATAAGGGATTTAAGGGTTATGGGGAAAAGGCAGGTAGATTGAGCTGAGTCCACAGCCAGATCCTCCATGATCTCATGAAATGATGGAGCAGGTCCGACTAGCCAGAGAGCCTACTCTCGCTTCTATTTCTTTTGTTCTTATGTTCTAATCAAACATTAATGAAAATATAAACCTAGAAATGTGTTGATGACATTTGTGAACATATATTCATTCCATTCTAGTGACAAATTCTTTGAACATTCATCCACTTTTATACTTTATTCATAGTTCTATGACAAGTACCTGAGATGGCAGCTGTTCATCTGTCGTCATCATGGCTATCCCTCGTAGCCTTTGTTCCACTGCCCACCGAGTGAAGACGTCTGTGTGTGTACTTGTTTAACGTGTACTTGATGTTGCACTCCACGATACTTGATAAATCGAACAGCTAATTCCAATGGCATGGAAACCATAATAATTGGAGCTGATGGATTTATTGCAGCCTTCGTCTGCCTTCTTAGCTGTTGAGTTCAAAGTAACTTTGTCCGCCTGCTCCACTGTTGAGGACTTGGTTGGATTGATGTTTGTCAGGGACCTCACCCTCAACCTTACTGCCATGGGTGCCCCTACCAGGAGCATAGCTCCAGATAGCATCACTCTTGGGATCACAAGATTCTCCACCTTGATAAGGTGACAATCCACGGAGAAGAGCTGTTCATTAAAATCATAGACAATGTAAATAATGCAGATGGATGGTTTTTGACCATCATGTGCTCATCCATGCATGTGATTGCCCTGTCTGAGTAGGTTGCCAATGGTTGAGCAATTTTTAAAGAGAATATTGTTCCTCAGCTCAGCAAAAGTGCTGCAACAAATGAAGAGTCTCAGCAGGCTGCGCAGCGTCCCCGTGGGAGAAAGAGAATTGTCAATGTTCCAGACTGGAACCCCTTATCAAGATGCTCCATGAAGTCTTGATGAGTTGATGAAGGGTTCAGACCCAAAACATTGGGCATTCTTTGTCTCCTGCTGATACTGCTTGACCTGCTGAGTTCCTTCATCAATTGTTGGTTTCTCCAGATGCCAGCATCTGCTTTATGTCTCCAGAAAAATAATGTGGTGATTTATGCAGCCTTGACAGTGGTTACATAATGCTATATCTTTACACTTACTATTGCAGAAAGCTAACATCTCTTAAAATGTTGACTTAATCATACATCTGACACATATCATTGCAGTAGTCTGAAGTTTAATTGGCTCATATGAGAATCGCCAATGTCAATATTTAAGCTTAGTCTTGGTATCAGTGAAGTGTAATTCATCCAAAGAATAATCAGCACTAAGACATTGATGGAAATGGCAATTGCATTCCGACTGCAGATGTATCAAATCAAAACCTCCCCGTCATAAAGGATCACGTCAGCATGTTAAATAATTTGCAAAACCACCCCATGAATCTTGTCTCTTAACATCACACATAAATGTGATATATTCTCTGAATAATTTGACAGATGCATTGATGCCAAGCATTTGACTGGTTACCCATTTCATGAAAAAGCATTTTGTTAGCTCTTGTTCCACAGTTGAATGTAAAAAAGAAATTCCATAACTTTTATTATTAATTTTGGGAAAAGAATAATTACAGGTGCTCCCCGACTTATGATGATCCGATTTAAGATGGTCCGACTTATCAATTTTTCAAAGTAACGTTGGTTCAAATCCATACTTTCAATTTCAAATTCCAGTTTGTTCCTTCACTAATGATATATGATATGCTACTCTCTCACGATACTCAGTGATGGCAGCATTGCGCAAGAGTATCGTACAGCTTACTCTCTCGTGATGATGAATCAACCATGCTCAGAGTCTCTGTAGTGATCACGTGAATGAGTGTACTGTAAACAACCCATCATGTCTACTAAATGTTCACTTATCTCTCCTGCTTCTGGTGAGAAGAAAAAGAGGAAAGCAATTATTCTGGATTCTTCATGCCCAGTTTGCTTTTATGGTCTTTTCAGTGTGGAAGAAAGGCATTCAAAATTCAATTTTAAAAATGATAGATGAGAATAATCCAAAATCTTCACTTTTTAGGTTATTTTGAGAAACTAGACAGGATTGTCCTCTAAGTCCTTTATTATTTAATTTAGCTTTGGAAAGCCGAGCAATAGTCCTTCTGGATTTCAGTGACATTCAGGAAATTAATTGAGGAGATGGAATTCACAAAGTATCTTTAAATGCAGATGATCTTTTAGTATATATTTCAGATCCTGAGAAATCTATTCCTCCAATGTCATCTTTGCTTTCCCAATTTGGTAGTTTCTCCTCAATGTTGGAAGTTCTTTGACTTGAAAAATTTTATTTTATCTAATACCATTTCACTTAATTTTTTTTTCAACCATCTATAATTGATCAAGCCTTTTCTTTTTGGAAAGTTAAAGGAATTGTTTCTTTTTCAGATTTGTTTATGGATGGTAGTTTAATGTCTTTTGAACAATTATCCAATAATTATAATATACCCAAGTCTCATTTTTTTAGATACTTTCAGATTAGAAATTCTATGAATACTTTACTGCCTCACTTTCCAAAATTGTATCAACTGGATTTGGTTGATACTTTTTTTTCCTTTTGAACCTTTCTCATGAGGGTTTAATAGGTAACATTTATAATAAGTTGTTAAGATTACAATCAAATTCTAATAATAAAATTTAAAAGGAAAGTTACATCTTCCAGAGGAATCATGGGAGAATATTTTTGGATTGGATAATACCTCTTCAATATGGGTTCATCACTCTTTGATTCAGTTTAAAGTGATACATCGGTCTTGGATGCCGAAAGACAAATTGGCCTGTATTTTGCTAACGTTAGACCTATTTGTGATAGATGTAAATCAGAAGTGGCTTCTCTAACCCAGATGTTTTGGTAATGCCCTATGTTGGAGAGGTATTGGATAGATATTTTTTAGACTTTGTCAGCCAGACTTGATATCATTTTGCAACCTAACCCTTTTTGTTATTACAGCTCCAGAGTGGGATGAGTTCCCACTTCCACATATCGGGCTGATGCCTTTTCTCCATCATTGTCTAGAAGAGCTATTTTATTTAAATGGAAAGATTCTAATCTCCCTACTTTGACTCAATGGTTCTCTCAAATGATGTTTAGGTTTAGAGAAAGTTAGAAGTCATACATTTGATACTCTATTAAATTTGAAGAGACCTTTTATAAATTATTTCCACATGACTTAATTAGTATAATTATTTTCCCTTCCGGACTACATTTAATTTTATTTATTTTCTTTTTGTTGGTGAAGACCAGATTAATTTTTATTAATAAATTCTCAAGATAGGCTCCCCAGTCTATTTTCATTTGTTTAGTTTGTTTCTTAGATTAGGTAGGGTTTATATAATAATTTTAAAATTTTTTTGAAGGGTTCAGTTTGAGAAGATGAGAACATATTCGTTAATTGTGGTGTAATGCAATATGTTACATCATATGATGTCATATAGTGATATTTTTCCTTCTTGATTATGTACTTCCGTTCTCCTTATGCATTGTTTATCTATAATATGATTAATAAAAAGATTGAAAAAAAATCTTTTAATTTCCTCCATTGTCTATTTGTACCAATCCTACTCAAATGGACACGCTCAGTCCTAAATTTGTCTTTCTTCTAACCAGGGTTCGCTTTGTTTTTAATTTCTTTCAATTTAACATACAGTATTTTCTGTAAAAAAATTCTGGATTTAGTTTTATATTTTTTTTGAAGTTCAAGTGTTAGCATGCCCCTGGAGTTTTAATTTAATTATGTGCTGATTTGTTAGTGGCACTGCAATGCACCTGGGATATTTCATCTCATTCTATATTCAGAAAAATCAATTTATGTTGAAAAATAAATACATCTCGATATTATTTCTTATTATTTGAAGTTTTTACTCTAATAAATACTTTTTCCTGTTACAGTATACTTAGCAAACATTGCTAAGTTTAACCAATGCTTTTCTTGCCAATTTTAGTCCCAGTTAGTTAAATAGATTTACATTCAAAGGTGAGATGAATTCTTAGCCTCTCCTCATTATGTGCACTAGATCTCATATGTTCTGGAAACAGTATTTCTTCCAAGTGAACAAGGAAGTTTTCATTACTAAGAGAAACACCAAATCTGCTAATTTACTCTTAAAAATATCCACTTTAAAGAGTTACCCACCTGTGGGAAGCCAATTTATTGTTCACAAGATACTATAAATTATTACCTTACGATGCTGTTTCATAAGTGCTTTAATCTTTATTTAGAAATGGGTGAGAATGAGTTTGTAACTTGCTTCACATCAATACCTGTCTATTTTTAAAAAAATAACATAAAAGGTAAAAGAAATTGAGAATCTGTGCAGTTTGAGTTACAGGGAAAGGTTGTGCAGACTAGGGCTTTTTTCTCTGGAGCGTAGAAGATTGAGGGGGGACTTGATAGAGGTGTTTAAGATTTTAAAAGGGACAGACAGAGTAAATATGGATAAGCTTTTTCAATTAAGAGTGGGGGAGATTCAAACTAGAGGGCATGGTTTAAGATTGAAGGGGGAAAATTATAAGGGGAACATGAGGGGAAATTTCTTTACGCAAAGGGTGGTAGGGATGTGGAATGAGCTTCCGGCAGATGTAGTTGAGGCGGGATCATTGGTTACATTTAAAGATAGACTCGATAGTTACATGGAGAGGAGAGGACTGGAGGGGTATGGACCAGGTGCTGGTCAGTGGGACTAGGAGGGTGGGGATTTGTTACGGCATGGACTAGTACGGCTGAACTGGCCTGTTCTGTGCTGTAAGTGGTTATATGATTATATGGTTATAACTAAAAAAGTTATTTAAGGCAGATGGTTAGGTTTTGTCTTAAAACATCTTTTATTGAACGTAAGAATTAGAGCCAGAGTGAAATTGTGGCAATGGACATTCTATCTGTTCCTACATATTTTCATGATTTTCCATGTAAACTGTAAGATTTTCCTGAATTAATTTCATATCAAAATATGCTTTATTCCTTGAAAGTTTACAATCTGAGACCATGGAGGCATTATCTTTTTTTCCCCCAGTCACTTATGGGGTCAAAACATCATTGTCAAAGTCTATATTGAGTGCCGATCTCCTGCTACTTTTGACAAGATGGTGGTGAGGCACCTTTGATACCCACTGCTGTCCATTAGAATTGGAAATAGAATTTATTATCAGAATCAGAATTTATTGTCATGAATACGTCACTAAATTCAGTGTTTCATATTAGCATCATAATGCATTTGCATTATTTGCTCCTATAAATCACCTTACAACAATAAATTTTAAAAAAGTGCACGAAAAGTAAGGCAGTGTCTTTGGTTCATTGATTAATTAGGAATTTGATGGCAGTGGGGAAAAAAACTGTCTTTTTGCTATTGAGTGCTTGTCCTTAGTCTCCTGTACCTTTTCCCCTGATGGTAGCAGAGTGGCCTGGGCAGTGGGGGTTCTTGAGGATAGAGGCTGCTTTTTTAAGATACTAGTCCTTGTAGATGTCCTTGATGGAGTGAAGTCTGGTACCTGTGATGGCACAGGCCAAATTAACCACCATATGGAGTATTTTTTTGTCTTGAGTGTTGGTGCCTCTATACCAAACAGTGATGTAATCAGCTAGAATAATCTCTATGGTTCACCTGTAGAAGTTTTTGAAAATCTTCGGTGACATTCCAAATCTCCTCAAAGTATAGCCGCTTGCGAGTCTTCTTCGTGATTGCATCAACATGTAGGCTCCAGGACAGATCCTCGGAGATGTTGGCATGCAGAAATTTGAAGTTCTTGACCCTTTCCACTACTGAGCCTTCGCTGAGGACTAGTCATGTTCCCCTGACTTCCTCCTGAAGTCCACAGTCATCCCCTTGGTTTTGCTAATGTTGTGTGCAAGGTTGTTGTCGTTACACCATTCAATGAGCAGATCCATCTCCCTCCTATATGCTTCCTAATTGCCATTTGTGATTCAGCCCGCAACTGTGATTTCATCAGCAAATTTGTAGATAGCATTAGAATTGTGCCTGGCCATGCAGTCATGGGTGTAAAATTAGTAGAGTAGTGAATTAAGCACACGTCCTTGAGGTGTGCATGTGTTAATAATGTGTGCATCATAAATTAGATCAGCCATGATTGTATTGAATGGCGGAGCAGGCTCGATGGGCCATTTTTGGCCTACTCCTGTTCCTACTTCCTATGTTCCTATGTTCCTAATCAGTGAGGAGGTGATGTTTCCAATTCCTACTCACTGTGGTCTTTCGATGAGAAAGTCAAGGATCCAGTTACAGAAGGGGGGTGCAGAGGCCTAAAGTTTGTAGCTTCTTGACCAGAACTGAGGGACTAATGGGATTGAAGACAGAGCTGTTGTCAATAAAGAGCAGCTGTATGTATGTGTTGCTGTTTTTGAGGTGATCCAGTGCTGAGTGGAGAGCCAGCGATATGCATCTGCTGTGGAGCGATTGTGATGAGAGGCAAATTGCAGTCACGATTGAACATGTCACAACATTCATTGTTTTGCTGCAGCATCACAGTGCAAGTATTGCTTTAAATTATATTTCAAAAATAAATAAATAGTGCAAGAAAACAGGAGAAAGTGATTTAGTGTCTGTGATTCGATGTCCATTCAGAAATCTGATGGTAGAGGGGGAAGAAGCTAGGTGCTTGTCTTCAGACTTCAGTACCTTTTTCCTGATGGTAGCAGTGTGAAGAGGGCTTGGCCTGGGTGGTGGGATACTTGAGGATAGAGACTTCTTTCTTAAGATACCCCCTCTTGTAGATGTCCTTGATGGAAGGAAGTCTGGTGCCTGTGTAGTCTTTTCATGACCTGTGTATTGGCACTTCCCTACCAGACAGTGATGCAACCAGACAGAATGCTCTTCATGGTACGCCTATAGACATTTTCAAAGGTCTATGGTGACATACCGAATCTCCTCAAACTCCTTACGAGGTATAGCCACTGGTAAGCCTTCTTCAAGATTGCTTCAACATGGATTCCCAGGACCGATCCTCAGATGTTGACACCCAGACATTTGAAGTTCAATGGTTTTGAGTGGGGAATTCAAGGATTAAGACCCGGTGACAAGAAAAGAATGGTTCTGATGAGAATGCTATGTGACTTGAGATATGCCTGTTGTTGGATGTATGGACATTATTGAATGTTATGGGTTCTTTTGAAGAAGCCATTCCAAGTTGTTGCACTGCACCTTGGAGTTTGTGCACGTGACAAACAGCCTTAAATTTAAATTTAGACATACAGCACGATAACAGGCCCTTTCTCCCACGATCCCTTACCACCCGATTACATTCAAATAACCTACAACCCCAGTATGCTTTGAATGAGGAAATCAGAGTGCCTGGATATGAGGAAAATGGACAAACTCTTTGCAGACAGTACTGGATTCTAACCACAGTCACTGGTGCTCCAACAGCATTGCACTACCCACTATACTAACCTTGCTGCCTTAATGAAGGGAATGAATGTTTAAGATAGTGAATACAGTTCTGTTCAAACATGCCTCTTTCTGTTGAATAGCATCAAGATTCTTGTGTCATCTGTGACAATGGAAGATTTAGAATTGTCTTGCCTGTAGAAAGCAGAGCGTTGTGGTAGAGGGAGTATATATGGGTTGGAAAGTTGTGTCTAGTGGAGTCCCTCAAGGATCAGTTCTGGGATCTCTTCTTTTCGTGATTTTTATTAACAACATTAATGAGGGGGTAAAAGGGTGGGTTGGCAAGTTTGCAGATGACACAAATGTTGGTGGTGTTGTGGATAGTGTGCAGGATTGTAGAAGGTTGCAGAGGGATATTGATAGGTTGCAGAGCTGGGCTGAGAAGTGGCAGATGGAGTTCAATCCAGAGAAGTGTGAGGTGGCACACTTTGGAAGGACAAACTCCAAGGCAGAGGACAAAGTTAATGGCAAGATTCTTGGTCATGTGGAAGAGCAGATGGATCTGTGGGTTCATGTCCACATATCCCTAAAAAGCTGCCTCACAAGTATAGACAGGATAGTTAAGAAGGCTTATGGGGTGTTAGCTTTCATAAGTTTAGGGGCTGAGTTTAAGAGCCACAGGGTAATGATTCATTCCTACAAAACTCTGGTTGAACCACACTTGGAGTACTGTGTCCAGTTCTGGTGGCCTCATTGTAGGAAAGATGCGGAACATTGAAAAGTGTGCAGAGGAGATTTACTAGGATGCTACCTGGTTTAGAGAGTATGCATTATGAGAAAATATAAGGGAGTTAGGGCTTTACTCATTGGAGAGAAGGAGAATGAGAGGTGACATGATAGAAGCATATAAGATATTAAGAGGACTAGATACAGTGGACAGCCAGCACCTCCTTCCCAGGGCTCCATTGCCAAATAAAAGGTAATGGGTGGGCAGTTCAGGGAGATATCAGAGGAAGGTTTTTTTTACCAAGAGAGATATTGGTGAATGGAATGCACTTCCTGGGTCAGTGATGGAATCAGGTACATGGGTAAAATTCAAGAGGCTACTAGACAAGCATATGGAGGAATTTAAAGTGGAGGGTTATGTGGGAGGGAGAGTCTAAAGGTCAGCACAACATTGTGGGCCAAAAGGCCTGTACTGTGCTGTACTGTTCTATGCTGTATATTCTGCGGTTTGAAACACTCCCGGAATCTTTAGTTGCTGGAATCAGGAGCTCAAATTAACTGAGCTCATCCAACAACTTTTGTTTTACTTCCCTGACTGTGTCTTTGCTGAGAAAGGCTTTGAGGAGTCAAGAGTTGAGCCAGTTGCAGTGAACTGAGATTCACTGGTGATGGATTGTACTTATGGTTGATTCCTCGCCCAGGTTTCGCCCCCATCTGCCCATATATAACCCAGGTTTCCCACCTAAACCCTGAGCCCTACTGAAGACTATTGTAAGACCCTACCATTTGTTACAAGCTAATAAAAGTGTGTGCTCTCCCTCTAGTCGTGAGATATTTTATTCATGCCACAATTTTATTAGCTTATTAACAAGAAGATGGAGGCACTGCTCAAGCCGAATATGATCCTGATCGACCCTCTGTCTCCAGATGCTGCCGAGGAGTTTGCAAGGCCACAAGCTCTGGAATCCCTCTGTGGAGAAAGAGGCTCAAGCCATTGTGGAGACCATCAGGCACTGTAGGCACTATCTGGCTGGTAGGAATTTTATGCTCCTCATTGACCAGCGCTCTGTCACATTTATGTTTAATAATGTCGAGAGGGGAAAAATCAAAATGACAAAATTGCTTGATGGAGGATCAAACTCTCCACCTACAATTATGACATCACCTATCAGCCAGGAGCCCTTAATGAGCCTCCAGATGCCTTATCCAGAGGAAGCTGTGCCTCTGCACACACTGGCCAACTGTGGCCTCTACATAATGAGCTCTGCCATCCAGGGATTAACTGCATGGCTCACTTTGTCAAGGCACGCTATCTGCCCTACTCAATGAAAGATATCAAGGAAATGATCAGATCCTGCCAGGTCTGCGCAGAGTGCAAGCCGCACTTCTACTGCCCTGCTAAGGCACACCTGATAAATTCATCCCGGCCCTTCAAATGGCTCAGTGTCGATTTTAAGGGACCTCTCCACTCCATGAAAGAGAATAATTTTTTTCTCTCCATCATTGATGAGTACTCCCATTTCCCATTTGCTATCTCATGTCCAGACACCTACACCTCATCAGCAATCAAGGCCCTAGATTTTATTTTAATCCTGTTTGGGTATCTTGGCTATATCCATAGTGACTGTGGTTCACTATTTAGGAGTGAGGACCTACGTCAGTACCTGCTGGCAAAGGGCATTGCATCCAGCTACTAGCTACAACCCCCAGGGAAACGGGCAGGTTGAAAAAGAAAATGCCATGGTCTGGAAAGCTGTCAAATGGCTCTTAAGTCAAGAGACATCCCAGACTCACGCTGGCAGGATGTCTTACCCATGGTACTCCACTCCATTCAGTCACTACTCTGTACAATGTCTTAGAATTGAAAAATGTAATGATTGAATCAAAGGAAGAATACTGACCTTAAAAAAAAATTTGAAAAAAAAAACACAAGCATGGTTTCTGACATTTTTTCACACAGAGAGCACATCAAAACTGTGCTAGCCTCGTGCTTTACTTTCTGGGGTCCCTACTTTTTTTCAATTTTGATGTCCGCCTCAGGCTGGTGCCTGGAACAGACCTCCCACCTGCTCCCCCATCAATACGCTAATGCACAAAGATCCATACAGGTACAAGTCTCACTCACTAATAAACTGAAAAAGTAAAGGGGTATGATCAGAGACATGACTGTTGAGATAATTTGGGATCCTTGTCGCCAATGAGATAATTGGAATGGACGATAATAAGACCAGTCAGAAAAAAATATAATTATAATGTTAATTAAGGATAACAACAGTTAAAATAAGAGAAATATCGGAGAAATAACAGAGAAACAACAGAAGATCAAAAACACTTTATGAAAATAAAAAGAACAAAACAATTTTACTTGGAAGTTACCACAATTGTGTTGTACTTAGTGTTGCCAAGTCACATCTTTCACAGCAACATAATGAGTTTATTTTTTCAAACCAGCATTTTAATTATTTCCTAAAATATTCCTATGCCCCACTTAAATATTCTTAAGCCCCATGCCCTTCCGGTGGGGCGTACACCTGTGGTGCGCTGAGGTCACAGCAAGCAAGCACAAAACTCAAAAGACTGTACAACAGGCTTTATTCAGATAAAAGTCTGAATACCAGTTCATGCTTCGGTGGCTCCCATGTGACTGGCTCAGGAGGGGCCGGCTCAGGTCTATATTTGGGTTGGATGATTGACAGCTGGCCAGGTGGAGTCAGCCCTTATGTGATCTTCCTGCAGGCACAGAGATTGCCCCCTGCAGTAGGCTGTTGGTCATAACACCCCCACGCCCCAACTTGAGAATCTATGTTCTACACTGTAGTCACTTGTTTTGTCTCTTCAAGCTTACTTGTAAATCTCTTCAAAATGGAATGAAATCATGCACTGTTGCCTACCTGGAACTGTACTTCACTTTTTTCTGTTTCCATGATAACAACAATCTGTAATGGAGACAACAATCTGCAATATTTATTTGGCCTTTCCTGCTCTGTTTGTCCAAGTCACTCCCAATATTCATTCTCACCATCTCCCTCTGACATCTCCCATATCTCAAGCATTGTGACCCTGCACTGTTTCCTCACCGGTTTACTTCTTCAAGCTACTTGTCTCCATCCCACTTCTCCCAGATGTAATTGATTCTTTCTTGGGTGGGATGGGGGGGGGGGGGAAATTTGTGGTATTCCTTTCTTGACAATGAGCGTTTTTCATTTGTTAACGTGACGCCACAGTGTTTACATATTTTGAAATGTTGTGCTCTTTTGCGTTTCTCTTGGACTACACATCTGGGATATTGTCTACTTTCAAACTCATCCTCTGGCTTTGGACTACCAAGGATCCAACAGAATTTGGTACACATTACCAGGTCTGGCTTTGTTTCTCTCAAGAATTTGATTGTGTTTCAAATTCTGCACTCAACCCTGTCATAGATCAACAACTTCCCAAATCTCTGTAGTTGTAGTTTGGAGACAAGAACTTCAGTCCAGCCAAGTATGTATCGAATGTCTCCCCAATCACCTGACATTTCCTGAATATGATGAATTTGCCTCATTGTCTTATTATATGGAAGGTTGTAATGCCTGTAGCAAAAGCTTCTCATCTATTGTCTATCTTATTTGCAATACACGCCAATATCTATTTGCCTTCCACATTGCTTGCTGCGAGTTAACTTCAGTGCTTTATGCAGGACACCCAGATTCATCTCATTCACAGCATTCTGTAGTCTCATGATGGGAAACAATATTTTCCTTTTCTATTCCTCATACTTAACCTGATGCCTTGATATTTCCCTACAGTGTACTCTATCTCCTAATTTTTTCCATGCTATCATAACTTTCTGAAACCTCTTGCAGACTCTGTGACCTTCATACAATTTGCTTTCTCTCCCTTCTTTATACCTTAAGCACATTTGGCAAGAACACACCCAATCCATCATTGAAATCATTAATATAGATTATACCCCTCCTATGACCAATATATCATCTCTGTGATTTGGTAACTGAGACCAAAATTATCCTCCAGATAAAATCTAACCAAAACCAAGTGACTCTTAAAGTAACTTTATTAACCAGTTTACATTATATTAACCTTTCAATAGACAAGCTTACATTCATTAGCTTTTCAATAGACAAACTTACATGCCATTAGCCTTTCAATAGCCTGCAGCTGACGTGGACATTTACCCCCTCCATAAATCTTCGTCCGCGAAGCCAAGCCAAAGAAAGAAGCTCTCTATAAGAGTGATTTGCCAGTTTACCTTTGGTCTGCCATGATTCTCATTCTCTTGCCATTAAAATAAACTGTTCTAATTTATCTTTCTCAGTTCCAGACTGGATGATCTCATCCTTTCACATGTTATAGCCCATCTGCAATAGTTTGGCCCACTTAGTCTGTCATTTCCTGCTCCCATTCACACAAATTGCACTCCCTCATAATTCATGTCACCTGCACACATGAATCTACAATTCTTTATTTCATTCAGTAAGTTATTAATATACTCCACTAACTCCAGAACTGATGCTTTAAAATTAGATTGTCAGCTGTGCAAATCTTGGAAGGTTACATTTTTATGCTGGGACTACAAGATTCAAAGGTTTAATCTGTTGTTATCCCTCAAGACCAAGCAGGGAACTTGGCAATCATGGCCCAAAGTTTCCCTTTTAAATTTCTTCCAGGGTCTCTGTGGCATTTTGATCTTTTGAGGTTTTATTTGCCAGCCATTTGTTGAAATGTAGTATCACAGTAGACATTTGTTTGATGTGCAAATTCACTGCAAATGGTTATTAATAGGAGCATAGCTTTGGGCTTGGATTATCTTTGTAAAAGCACTCTCATCTGAGATCAAGGTAATTTATTTGGATGCAAGTTTGTTGTCATGTCCACATGATGCGGTTAACTTTGAATGAAAAGAAAGACCACACCTTTCTGTATTCTAGTTTCTCTCTAGCATCAGCTTTGGTTTAAAATAAATTGAGTACTTCCACCTTAAAATGAAGTTGACATAAAACATATGTAACAAAAAAGGGGTAAACCATTGTACCCATCAAATCTGCTGGACAATTCATTACAATTATACTGTAGGCTAAATTGTCTCACTTTTATTCCGATATGACTCACTGGTGTGACAGATGTAAGAGCAGAGAAGTGTCATTAATTCATATGTTCTGGACTTGTCCTGGATTAGAAACATTTTGGAGAGAGGTTTTCCATTCTTCATCATATAATTTCAATGTAGATTTAACACCGAATCCTTTGGTGGCCCTCTTCAGTACAATGGGAAGGAATGATTCTTCTCTGTCTCTGGTTCAGAGTCGTGTTATTTCTTTTGCCTCTCTTTTGGTGAGTGGAGCGATTTTACTTAAGTGGAAGGACACTGCACCACCTACTTATGTTCAGTGGTTGCCTGACATCATAACCTGTTTGAATATGGAAAAGATTCTTCATTCAATTAATCATTCAGAATAAGACTCCAGAAGTTATAGGGGTCATTTATGACTCACTTTCTTACTTTATAATTTTACTCCAATGTAATTAAATTGTCTGATTTGTATCTTTTCCTCGTTCTTTATAATTTTTTTTTACCTCGGTTTTTCTTTTAATGCCAATCATATATAGCATCTCACAACGTGGTTAGGTAAGGCATTTGAGCTTTTCATCATTACTCCAAGAAGTGGAAAATATCATGATATGATGTGAGAATTGCAACCTGAGTCTCAACATGGACAAGATAGGACATAATCATGGACTTTAGGAGGACCAGAAGTGACCAACCTCCACCACACATTAATAATTTGATAGTGGAGGGAATGGAGAGCATCATGTTCCTTGGGGCCCTCTTAAGAAGTAATCTATTCTAGACACACAACATCCCCTCACTTATCAGGAAGGTGCAACAGTGACTTTATTTCCTGAGAAGACTGAGGTGAGCAAGGCTATTGACCACCATCCTGTCAAGTTTCTACAGGAGCTCTATCAGGAGCATGCTGGCTGGCTGCATTACAGTGCGGTGTGGTTGCTGCAGAGCATTGGATTGGAGGTCAATCCACAGGACCATAAGAGGGGAAGAGAGGATCACTGGGGACTCCCCTCCACTCGATGAGATCTAGTGTTATCTGCAAACTTGCTGATCCAATTTACCACATTATCATCCAGATCATTGATAAACAACAATGGACCCAACAACAATTTCTGAGATACACCACTAGTCACAGGCCTCCAGTCTGAGAAGCAATCATCCATCACTACGCTCTGCCTTCTCCCTTCTTGACTAACCTCCCATGTGGCATCTTGTCAAAGGCCTTACTAAAGTTCACATCCACAGCCTTTCCTTCATCAACTTTCCAGGTAATCTCTTTGAAAAACTCAGAGGATACCAGGAAAGTTGATGAAAGAAGTTTAGTCAGATTGGTTAATTATGGCCAACCACACACAAAACCATGTTGATTAATCAGTTTCTGGCTATCCAATCTCTTCGAGCACTTTCCATTAATTTACCCCCTACAGATGTCAGGCTCACTGGTCTATAATTTTCAGGGTTACTTTTGGAGCCTTTTTAAAGCAATGGAACAAAGTGAGCTACCCTTCAATCCTCTGGCATCACACTGGTGGCTAAGGACATTTTAAATATTTCTGCCAGAGACCCTGCAATTTCTACACTTGGCTCCTTCAAGGTCCAAGGGAATATCTTGTCAGGCCTTGGGGATTTATCCACCCTTATTTGCTTTAAGACAGCAAGCACTCCCTCCTCTTTAATCTGTATAGGTTCCATGACCTCACTACTTGTTTTCCTCACTTCCCACAATTCTGTGTCTATTTCCAGAGTGAATACTGATGAAAAAAAATATTAAGATCTCCCCATCTCTTTTGGCACCATACAAAGCCTACCACTCTGATCTTCAACGTGTCCAATTTTGTCCCTTACTATTCTTTTTCTCTTAATATACCTGTCAAAACCCTTAGGATTTCCTTCACATTGTCTGCCAAAGTAACCTCATGTCTGTTTTTTGATTTCCTGATTTCTTTCTTGAGATTTTTCTTGGATTTTTTATACTCCTCAAGTACCTCATTTGCTCCATGTTGCAATACACCTTCCGAACCAGATCCCCAATATCCCCCGAATACCAAGGTTCCCTATACCTGTTAACTTTGCTTTTAATCCAGTCAGAAGCATTCAAACTCTGTACTCTCAAAATTTCACCTTTGAAGGTCCTTCACTTACCTCACACATCCTTGTTGGAAAACAACTTATCCTAATCCACATATTCTAGATCCTTTCTCATTTCCTCAAAATTAGTCTCTCTCCAATTTAAAATCTCAACCCAAGGCCCAGACCTATCCTTCTCCATAATTAACTTGAAACTAATGGCATTATGATCACTGGATCCCAAATTTTCCCCTACTCATACTTTAGACACTTATCCTGTCTCGTTCCCTAATATGAGATCCGGTATTGCAGTTTCTCTAGTTGGTACTTCTATATATTCATTTAGAAAACTTTCCTGAACACATTTGAAAAACTCTAAGCCATCCAGCCTTTTTACAGTATGGGAATCCCAGTCAATATGTAAAAAAATAAAATCCCATTCTATCACAACCCTCTTCCTCCTTTCATCCACCCCATTCTATCACATCAAAAGCAGTGGAAGCCTGGGACATTGAGCTGCTGATTCAGAGAAAAAAAAATAAAGTAAGAGTCCTTAAATGTGTCCCTGTTTGAGATTTTTGTTGAAGAGTCTGAGAGTGGAGGGGTAGCAGCTGTTCCTGAACCTGGTGGTGCGAGTCTTGTGGAATCTATATAGAAGTGAGAGTAGGGCATGTGCTGGGTGTTGTGAATCCTTGGTGATTGCTGCTGTTCTCTGATGCCAGCTTCCTATATTCCAACTACATCAGTCTAGATAGACCAAGTGAAAATTGCAGATTTTCTTCTCCAAAGTTGAATGTTCGCACAGCAACCCGCATTCAAATCCGGCACGGTCTAAAAGGAGTTTGTACATTCTCCCCGCATCTGTGTGTGCCTCCTCCAGGTACTCTGGTTTCTTTCCACATTCCAAGTCTGATAGGGTTAGAAGATTAATTGGTCACATGAGTTTATTTGGAGGCAGGGGTTCATGGGCTGGAAGAGTTTGTTATCTTGATGTGTCTCTCAAAAAAAAAAAATAATGAACTAGTTCTGTAGGCTCTACAGAGAATGCAATCATTGAATTTGTTAAGATGGGGGAAAAAAGGTCACTATCACAATATAATTTCTCCCCAATTGATAACTGTGAATGAATGTGAAAAATAAATCCAAGAAATAGGAATTAAAAAAATCATCTCACAAAGTTGAATTGAATAATTTGGCTCATGCTGCAACACTTCCATTCTTGAGATGTACCAACAAGTTATTGCAATTAAAAGAGCTAGAAAAATACCACACAAAATGTAGGAAGTTACTGTAAACTAAATCCAGCAGTAATGTTTCTGTTTTGTTTCATTGCATTACGCATTTGCCCAGCAAATGAGATTACATCAACATCGTGAATATATAGCCTTGACTATGCAGGACTAACTTGAATGTCAGTTCGTCCTGCATAGGAGTGGAATGGATAATCTTAAAATTACAGTTACTTGGTAAAGGCACAATTTAATGTTTTTGGGAGTGGACAGAATAGAGGTTGACCTGCTTATTGAGGCAGGTAATATAATCGTAAACAAGTATAAAAAAAGTGTCAGGAAGGTTAATCTTCAGACACAATAATATCGCACAGGTTAAACAAGAAAGTCTGCAGTTACTGGGATCAACTGCACATCTCCAGCCCATTGGTGTATGCAATGATATCACTCAGCTCTGCTTGTTTGTAATCATAAGGTAGACAAATTCTTTTGTAAACACCACAACAGTTACAAGACTTGAAATCACATGGCTGTTGCTTCCGTGTGTTAATGGTATTTTTTGCAGATAAGATCATAAGACATAGGAGCAGAAATAGACTAGTCAGCCCATCAAGTCTGTCGTACCAAACAATTAAGAGGTGATCCATTTTCCCACTTAGCCTCACGGCCCAGCATTTTTTTTGGATATACAGCATGGTAACAGGCCCTCTGGCCCACAAGTCTGTACCACCCAATTACATCCAATTAACCAACAAACCCCATATATTTTTGAAGGGTGGGAGGAAATTGGAGCATCTGGAGGAAACCCATGCAGACAAAATGTAAAAAGACTTTACAGACTGAATCTGAATCCAGGTTGCTGACACTGCAATCTTTGGCTTGGCTTCGCAGACGAAGATTTATGGAGGGGTATGTCCACGTCTGGTGCAGGCTCGTTGGTGACTGACAAGTCCGATGCAGGACAGGCAGACACAGTTGCAGCGGTTGCAAGGGAAAATTGGTTGGTTGGGGTTGGGTTTTTCCTCCTTTGTCTTTTGTCAGTGAGGTGGGCTCTGCGGTCTTCTTCAAAGGAGGTTGCTGCCCGCCGAACTCTGAGGCGCCAAGATGCATGGTTTGAGGTGATATCAGCCCACTGGCGGTGGTCAATGTGGCAGGCACCGAGATTTCTTTAAGCAGTCCTTGTACCTCTTCTTTGGTGCACGTCTGTCTCGGTGGCCAGTGGAGAGCTCGCCATATAACACGATCTTGGGAAGGCGATGGTTCTCCATTCTGGAGATGTGACCCACCCAGCGCAGTTGGTTCTTCAGCAGCATGGATTCGATGCTTGCGGACTCTGCCATTTCAAGTACTTCGATGTTGGTGATGAAGTCACTCGAATGAATGTTGAGGATGGAGCGGAGACAGCGCTGATGGAAGCGTTCTAGGAGCCGTAGGTGATGCCGGTAGAGGACCCATGATTCGGTGCCGAACAGGAGCGTGGGTATGACAACGGCTCTGTACACGTTGATCTTTGTGTGTTTCTTCAGATGGTTGTTTTTCCAGACTCTTTTCTGTAGTCTTCCAAAGGCGCTATTTGCCTTGGCGAGTCTGTTGTCTATCTTGTTGTTGATCCTTGCATCAGATGAAATGGTGCAGCCGAGGTAGGTAAACTGGTTGACCGTTTTGAGTTTTGTGTGCCCGATAGAGATGTGGGGGGGCTGGTAGTCATGGTGGGGCGCTGGCTGATGGAGGAGTTCAGTTTTCTTCAGGCTGACTTCCAGGCCAAACATTTTGGCAGTTTCCGTAAAACAGGATGTCAAGCGCTGAAGAGCTGGCTCTGAATGGGCAACTAAAGTGGCATCATCTGCAAAGAGTAGTTCACAGACAAGTTGCTCTTGTGTCTTGGTATGAGCTTTCAGGCACTTCAGATTGAAGAGACTGCCATCCGTGCGGTATCAGATGTAAACAGCATCTTCATTGTTGAGGTCTTTCATGGCTTGTTTCAGCATCATGCTGAAGAAGATAGTAAAGAGGATTGGTGCGAGGACGCAGCCATGCTTCATGCCGTTGTCAATGGAGAAGGGTTCGGAGAGCTCATTGCTGTATCTGACCCGACCTTGTTGGTTTTCGTGCAGTTGGATAACCATGTTGAGGAACTTGGGGGGGGCATCCGAGGCACTCTAGTATTTGCCAAAGCCCTTTCCTGCTCATGGTGTCTAAGGCTTTGGTGAGGTCAACAAAGGTGATGTAGAGTCCTTTGTTTTGTTCTCTGCACTTTTCTTGGAGCTG